>NC_143384.1:80708239-81918272 GCF_980474605.1 Leiobunum rupestre | reverse complement strand
GCGTATTAACACTTTTAAAAGTGTGATTTAACTCTTTAAAATGGCTTATTAAAATTTGTAAAGGTGTGAATTAATTCCTAATAAAGGGCTTATTAACACTTTTAAAGGTGTGATTTAACTCTAACAAAAGGGCGTATTAACACTTTTCCAGGTGTTATTTAACTCTAACAAAAGGGCGTATTAACACTTTTAAAGGTGTGATTTTACTCTAACAAAAGGGCGTATTAACACTTTTAAAGGTTTGATTTCCCTCTTTAAAATGGCTTATTAAAATTTGTAAAGGTGTGAATTCATTCTTAATAAAGGGCTTATTAACACTTTTAAAGGTGTGATTTCACTCTAACAAAAGGGCGTATTAATACTTTTAAAGGTGTGATTTCACTCTAACAAAAGGGCGTATTAATACTTTTAAAGGTGTGATTTCACTCTAACAAAAGGGCGTATTAACACTTTTAAAGGTGTGATTTAACTATAACAAAATGGCGTATTAACACTTTTAAAGGAGTGATTTCCCTCTTAATAAAGGGCGTATTAACACTTTTAAAGGTGTGATTTCACTCTAACAAAAGGGCGTATTAACACTTTTAAAGGTGTGATTTCACTCTAACAAAAGGGCGTATTAACACTTTTAAAGGTTTGATTTAACTCTAACAAAAGGGCGTATTAACACTTTTAAAGGTGTGATTTCACTCTTTAAAATGGCTTATTAAAATTTGTAAAGGTGTGAATTAATTCTTAATAAAGGGCGTATTAACACTTTTCAAGGTGTGATTTCACTCTAACAAAAGGGCGTATTAACACTTTTAAAGGTGTGATTTAACTCTAACAAAAAGGCGTATTTACACTTTTAAAGGTGTGATTTAACTATAACAAAATGGCGTATTAACACTTATAAAGGAGTGATTTCCCTCTTAATATAGGGCTTATTAACACTTTTGAAGGTGTGATTTAACTCTTAATAAAGGGCGTATTAACGCTGAAAAGATGCGTCATAACTGATTAAAAGTGCGTTTACATGTTATTGGATTTTTTGTTTCACGAACTGTGGAGAGTGCTTAAAACCGGTTTAATTGTTTGGTTAAGGTGTTGAATCTGGGTTGGACTTATCAAATTGGGTGTAAATGGTGTTAAAACGGTGTGAAATGAATCCCAATTTTTTGGAATGTTTATCTTATTTAAACATTTGTATAGTGTTGTCACACTATTTTTACACCTTTAAAAAGTTGCTCCGTTTTGGAAGTGTTAAAACGGTGTGAACGAGGTGTAACACTTTCCTAACACCTTTTAAACACCCCTATTTATTTTAGTGTACTTAATGAGACCTAACACTAGTTGTGTAGGTGTAATCTAACTTTATCTCCTCTGAACGCATTAGGTCAGCCAGGGCCTTAAGACTTGGTTCTTTACTATAAGAGGTAGGGTGCTTTTTAAAGTACTAAATAAAGCACTGTATCGACAATTAATTTTTTTTGGTATCCAAATTTAAGATAAGTATGGCGCATTTTACTTATTCTGACTACGCGGATATGAACTAAGTGAAATAGTGTAGAAGCCCAAAGATTGTAGCGAGTACAGTTCCCTCAAAGATCGTTACCAGAACGATGCACATTGACCGCTGTTGACAGACGCTTGAGAGAATACGGACCAATGCAACCAGAACCAACTCGTGAGAGAGTGCAAAACGTACCAGAAGACCATGAGGAACAGGTACTTACCCCAATTTCCTTCAACAAAACATATAATTCGATATGATTAGTCTTACCTTTTAATTTAAACAATAATTACATTAGGTTCTTACCATTGTCGAAAACGATCCGGAAAAAGTACCCGGCGAGTGGGGAGAAAATTGGGTGTAAATTACGTTATGGTTTGGCCAATTCTGAATGGTTCATCAATTTCACCTTCAAAAGGTTCAAGCTCTGAACCACTCAGACTATCCTAGGCGAGTTGACATTTCTCAGTGGTTTGTTGACAAAGTAGGTCGTGACCATGAGTTCTCGAGTATTCTAATAACAGCCGATGAAGCCAATTTTTCCCACGACGGTATACTCAACTTGCACAACAGTCATCTGTGGAGTCAAGATAACCCCCACGGGACTAGTGTTAAATTTCATCAAGCGCAGTTTAGCCTAAATGTTTGGTCTGGTATTGTTGGTGACCGTTTAGTTGGTCATTTTTTCCTTCTGCCTAGGTTAAATGATCAGGCATATTAACAATTTCTGAAAGATATTTTCCCGAGCTACTCGAAAACGTGCCGTTAAAATCGAGAAAGCGCATGTGGTTTCTACACGATGGAGCTCCACCCCATTTTAGTCGCGACGTAAGTGCTCATCTTGACGCGACGTTTCCTTTTAAGTGGATAGGTCGTGGTGCACCAGTTTTGTGATCAGCACGATTTCGCGATTTAAACCCATGTGTTTTTTCCTCTGGGAATCTCTGAAAGAATAAGTTTAGAAGACTGAAGTTCGGGAAGTTGACGACCTGCGACAAGGCATAATTGATGGCTATGAAACTATCCGCAACACAGTTGGAATCTTTGAAAGAGTTCGAGACTCTTTTGTACGACGATCTCGTAGTAAGTGGCCATTTTTAACAATTTTTGTTATGTTTTAAATAAAACCGAAATTTGTAACTTCAATTCTAAGTAATTAACATTTATGTCAATTCCTTAAAAAACTTTATCCATTGTAATACTTATGAATCAAGTCTATTAATGACATTAGTTATGGTCATTATCGTTTCACCATTAAAAAACCAATGATAACTTAATGGAAACAGTGGTAAGCATTCGCAAGTATCATTTCGCGCATTCAACACTAACAAGTACCATTCCGTGTCTTCAACACTAACAAGTACCATTCCGTGTCTTCAACAGTAAAAGTACCATTCCGTTTTCTTAACACTCGTATTTCGCTCTTGTGCACTTTCCAAAATCAGAAGCACTATCCCAGCATCCATCAGGGAAAATACTTTTAACTGGCATTCGCTTCGTGCAAGTTGCTTTTTTCCAAAATGTAATAATCAGCTAGGCTAATACCCAAAGCACCACCTTAGGCCTAAGTCATCGAGCGACTTTTAAAGCCATTTGTTCAGGTGGCCGGGTTACAATGCGTAGGAGGCTGACCTGTTTCACAATATTGAATAAACTCGATTCTTTGAAATAATGGAACTTGCATTAATAAAATCCTTGAAGGATTTAGCACAATTCTGCTATTTCAATAATAAACTTTCTATTGTGTTTAACGCTTTACCGTTAAAAACCAATTAATAATAAATGGAAAAATTGGATTCAAGGCAGAATACAGATCTTCACATTACTGGCTATTTCGTGGTTTTGGGACCCGGTTTTTGAAACAAAGTATTTTTGACTAATTAAGACCCAAAGAACATGCCCTAAAATTTATGACACACTTATCTGTATTACCCGGTATATAACACAACATTTAATTGTTTAATTCTAGCGTTTAGAACTACCCAATTATGGTAGAACTAGCCACTAAAATAAGCCCCGAAGAAAATAATTGGAAATCTTACTCAAAACTCTGCACAATACTAATCGTTTCTCTTCGGATTTCACAAGATTGGGAGCCACTGGTCGGATGTAGTCTTCGAGAACATTGGCTGCCAAGGCGTTGATGGTGGAGGACACTGAACTCAAGGCGGCGCTAATGAGACCCGCTAAGATCAGGCCAAGTGCTCCTGGAACTCCCCTCAACAGTCTTTCAGCCACGTAAATATAAATCTGAAACAATATTTTTAAATCAATCCCACTTCACGTCCGACCTTGGACCAGTAGCCACTTGGAAAGGACATAAATAGAATTTGAAATAGTTGTATTTTTAATGCAATATTTAATAAATTTTAATGTATGTACCTGATCTGGGAGTTGAATAGGTGAACCCGGTTGTCCCAAGGGACTGCAATTCGTCACAGCCGAGAAAATTGCAATAGACGTAAACAACACAATTGATGTCAAAGCCATACCGAGCACGTTGCTCAGAATAAAAGCACTGAAAATATATTCCCGAAAGTTAAAGTAAAGTGACACGTTGGAAAGGGAGGAACTGACAGCGACGATTTTACCAAATCGTTATGAGCACGCCCATAAAATCTTCGTGTTTTAAACATTTTGTACTTGATCTCGGCGAGGAGACCCTTGCAAGAAAGGACCTCTAGGGTAACAAGTACTACGAACCCAAAGACATTGCACTTACTTCCTAGCTGTTTTGTAATCCTTGACGCAGAGAAACCTCTGAGCGCAGGCTTGCGATCCAATGGACGTGTAAAAGCAATTATTAAGAGCATAGAAAAATATACTCCACACTGAATAATTATTGTTCAAATCTTCCGTTAGCCTACAGGTTCAAAAGATAATATCGTTAAAGTAATTTAAAACTTTTTTGCGATTCTTTTTATTTAAATTCAAACACGACAAGTTCAGAACAAATCTGTTCTTTACTAGTAAACTAAGTTCACGAAAAACGTTAGTAATCGAATAGTCCATTTCACGAAAACTGCCCATTTTTCTCAAGTTTTTTTAATACGCCATTTTATTATGATTTCTTTCTCAAGTTTTGATCTAAAGTTCTTGCGCTCTTAAAGGTCTGGTTTTTCGTAAACACAAGTTTACTTTATTTCAAATATGATTAGTCGGAGCTAATATTTTAATTTATTAATAAGAGCTTATTTCACTTATCGTCGGAATAAAAGCTGTCTGTGAAATATCAAACCACCAAGCAATAGTGCTAAGCATCAATTGGACAGGTCACATATAGGGCAGAGTAGTTGTGTATTAATAAATAATTATGGCATTGCCCTTCGCCAATAAAGTTCAACCAGAAAATTATTAAAGAAACTTACGTAAAATGCTGGTGAAGGTTTCCACTGAAAGTGATGCTCAAAGCCTTCTGCAAACCACCAACGTCAATGAATGCCATTATGGTCAATATTATGACGCTGACGAACATCAGGACACTTTGGAAAACATCCGTCCATATCACCGCTTTCAGACCACCCTACAACATAACGAATGCCAAAACAAAAATAACGTAATCTATTACCAGAATCACTCTTATGGGGCCGTTCATAAATTGCTTAACTTAAATTACATAAGTGGAGGTCGACTAGGGAATGCGAACGTAATAATAAAATCGTCACAACACCCTTGTAGAGGTTAACGGTAATAGAAAGTGTAGGGAGTTGTTGGCTCGCGTTGCATGAAGAGCTTGCCACCATCCTCCTACACATGAAAAGCTTTCCACCACCCTCCTTCGCATTGCCACCCGGCCAACTGTTTATAGGCATTAAAAGTCGCTCGGTGACTTGGGCCAAAGGTGGTGCCTTGGGTATTAGCCTAGCTGATTATTATTATTATTAGATGAGCAATAACACCTGTATAGCAGCTTTGTTAGATTCGCATTATCGACCATATCCCCTGTAGCAAATTAGAGTCGGGCCTTCGTCGACAAAAGGTACTAAACACTAAAGTCGGCCGACCTTTAGATTTAGGGTCGAAATGTCCTAGGGGTAAAAGAGTCGGCCGACTACAAAACGTCGACTCTTTACCGCCTTGCAATAGCGTTTATTCCCATTCGACCGAAATCCCATTCGACCGAAATCCCATTCGACCGAATCCCATTCGACCGAAAGAATTTTAAAATGTAGCCCAATTGGCGGGGTGATTTGGTATTTTATATATAAGGTATGTACTATCGAAGATCCATGTTTAGGTTAGGTTAGGTTAGGTTAGGTTAGGTTAGGTTATCGCGTTTCGGCAAGAAAAATAGCAATTTGTATCTTTCTTTTTATTAAAAGGGAATAAATAATTATTATTTATGTATAAATACCCTAATTTATTAGCTATCCGCTAAATTGCAAACGACTCCAGTAACTAAATTGAAAACATAGCAAAAGCCAATTTATATAGCAGCGTTCGGTCGAATGGGACACATAAAAGCGTTCGGTCGAATGGGACACATAAAAACCGCACGTTTCGGCGGAATTCGGTCGAATGGGACACCTCAAAAACCGCCTTCGGTCGAATGGGATTTCGGTCGAATGGGACTAAAGCTTTCAATAGACCTAAGAACCGACTCCGAAACGACGTCGGGCCTACTTTATAGAAATGCTTTTTTCCGCCCCAAAACTGATCTAATTATAAGATGCCGCAGTTTTCGAATTCAAATAAGTTTGAAATGAAAGTAAATAAAAAATTATCTCAGAAAATCATCAAATAGTCAGAAAATAATTAAAATGTACCCTTTTCCTAAATACATATGGTCTGTTTCACAAAGTTAATGTCAAATCCAATAATTAAATGTAAGGTCTATTTTAAGTCGGACAATGGTCGGCATACCGACCGTAAATATTCCCAAAAAAGGGTTTTAGTGTCGAAAAACGGTCGGACGGTTTTAGGTCGGCATTTGCTCGTCGACTATAAAGCGACTTTTCGACCGTACCCCGACCCTAAAAACGACTTCATGTACTACAGTAGATGAGTTAATTAACTGGAATTAGTGGAGACGAAGCATGCCAATTGGCAATGTGTATATGCAAGGTTGCAAATATATCGTGACAATTCAATCATATGAAATCTAGTCTTGTCCTCTGAGAAACAAACAAAATGCAATTAATCAATTCAGTCATCATTATTTATTACATCTTCGGTAGATGAACAATCATTATTAGGGCATCTAGGTTGATTGGTAAATAGACTGGTACTTTTGTATATCCACCTTCTTGGTAATTTCATTGATATACTCAAGCAAGTGACATGACAAAAATGTCCACGAATAACCTTATTAAGTTAAAACTAATCAGTGGCGGACTGGCCATTGAGTGACCCTGCCCAGTGACGTTTTCCCTTCCTCCATTCTCGTGCCGCGGCCAAATTCGACCATGATGCACGCAGGTCGTTTCAAAAAAGGCGTGACGGCGAGCTCTCTTCGCCGCGGAGTGAATTCTACGCCCCGAACCGTTCGGTTCGTACATCTTTAAATTAGAATATCTTTAAAATTAATTATTTGCGGCTTATAATTTTTGTACCATTAGATTCCCCTTAATAAGTACGTTGGTATGGTGTAACTAAAAAGTGGAAACTAGGTGGCGGGGCTATTGTTCAAAATAGCCTGGGTGCGCTTAAAATTCTAATTTTAAGAAAAAATAGAACATTTTTTACGTTTTTGAAAAGTATATTTTTTATGTCACTTTTGGTTACTTACAATGACGCAGTATAGCGAACAGACGAGTCCAGATAATACTAGAGTAATCCAGTAAGAAACTCCGGTTACTGTAGTCATCGTGATGGCGGGAACGTAAAGATATACCGAGTTAAGAACAAGCTGAAACACAATGACAGTAAATTCATAATAACATTTATTATTAATATTAGAATAGTAGAAAACATTTTAAAAAGTTCTGTTGTTTTTAAAACGATTAAATTTTGGTTTTTCTTCTTCGATAAAGCTGGGCGAGTGGTACACTAGCGGATAAGGCCTGTCGCTCTCCGCCCTTTTCAAGGCCTTGTAGGAATTTCCTTGAATTGTCGTTTTAAACAGCCACGGCCAACTTCGATTGCGTATATTGCGCTTTAGATTTTTTTGATCCATAATTAAAAGGGATAATATAGCTAAACCCTATAAACATATTTGAAGAAATTAAAAAAATTACTAACAACTCGTACCAATAGGTCTTCGAGCAAACATAAAGACGCGAATCTAGGATCAAATAGATCTTCGAGTAATAAACCACATAAAAAATAAATAAAATAGCCAGAAATTCCAACGATAGACCGGTTTCGTTCTATTTGGAACTCATCAGTAACGTGCGGTAAATCTGGCTGGCGACTGTTATATCTAAAGAGAAACTAAGCCTAAACATTATAAATTTCAAAACTTGTTGCATAGCTATATCATTTTATTTATTTTTATGTAGTTTATTACTCGAAGATCTATTTGATCCGAGATTCACGTTTTTTGTTTGCTCGAAGACCTATTGGTACGAGTTATTAGTAAGTTTTTTAATTTCTTCCAATTTGTTTAGGGTTTAGCTATATTATCCCTTTTAAGTATGGACTAAAATACTTTTTCGCGTATTTTATCATCCTTCGCACTGTCCATAGGTGATTTCTTCTAACTTAACCAAGGCCTTAGACACCAGCACGCAATAACTGATTAATCAGGGTGAGATAAGTGTAACGGCCACGCCAACGGGGGGATACGTGAACACAGGGGTGGGGACACCCGTGGCAGAAGTATTCCGACCACCCGTTGGGGGATTGGTGGTCTTCCTCACACGGCCATCCACAAACTGCCTCCCAGATGCTTGGGATTACAGGAGTACGCCACTACTCCCAGCTACTGCGCTGTAGCGGCCCCGCCAATCGCCTGAATTTAACGTGTATATATTTTCCCGCCACGGCTCCGCTACGACCGAAATTTAACCACTTTTTTTAAATGAATTTTAAAAAACATTTAATTGAGCCGAATGTAGGTTAATTTTTAAATTATAGTATAATATTTTTTTGAAGATTATAATTTTTAACGGTGTTTATAAATTATAAAAGAGATAAACAGAAACCAAGAACTTCCTCTAGATGCTGCCAGCTAGGAGCAACAAACACAACACCCCACACAAGGAGAACGCAACCCGTCAAAAGTCGTGTATTTTTTGCGTACGTTTTTCATGGGCTAAACGCTTTAGCGCCTACTGCCGTCGGAAGGGGAAAATTCGGAAATTGCCTTCTCCCCCCGCCCGTAAAACGTTCAGCGTAAAGGCTCGTAACGCTCGTCCAATAAAATTCGTACACAACCCTTCGTTAGGGTGTTTAAAGGCTAGCTGCGTTCTCCTTGTGTTTCTTGCTCCTAGCTGCCAGCAACATAGTATTATTGCGTAATACTTCTAACACATGTAAATAAATAAATAAAACAAAAAGTGAAAAGAAGATTCATTGTAATATTTATCAGGTAATATTTTTTTTAAACTATGAATTATTCATAAATATATTGCGAAAAGATAGTTTAAGTTACTATACCTTGTTTTTTCTAAAAAAGAAAGTGGAAAACCGAAGAAAAAACATTTTTTCGCGATATCGCTTGTATTCCCCGCCTTTGGCGATAGTAGGTTTTTGGTCGTATGTAGCGCCCCTATTAGTACGGGAAATTTTTGGGACAAGCGTTTCTCAACGGAAATGTGTTCAGATGGATGTCCCGAGTAAGGACAAATATTTGAGTTACAAATGTATATTTAAAAAAATGTTACATGGGTGGTTTAGGGGTCATCCAATTCTAAACTAAATTTTGAAAACGGTCTCGAAATTATAGAAAATTTCGTTGGCGAGATCAGTCTATTATTGAAGGGGAAACACATGACTAAAAACAATATTTTATTAGCCATCTAATATACTACAAAGGCTTTCGGAAGAGCGACTAGTTAACTTCCACCCCTGGACACTTCCACTAATAGCGTTCCCAAGGTTCATTCTCTAAAAATTATTAAATTTATTTTCCAACAAATTAGCGATTACGGGTTCTTCGTCTATGATTTTACCGTACTATAACATACTCGCAAATTAACATTAGATTGACGGGACCGCTAAAGCGCGGTACGCGTGATCGAAGTTGGCCATGAAACAGCACTTCCAACTTCGACTATGGGCTTTAGCGGTCGTCTCAAATTTATCAATCGATATATTTTTGAAAATCACAATTTTCCCGACGTAAAAACCGTGACGCCAGTTATCTACAAATATTTTTTCGTTGATTTGGAAGAAATAAATTGGTTTTTAAGAAGATTTTTTTGTAAACGGAAAGGGTCCAAGGCAAGCAGCTAGCATCATGCGGATTCATTGCCTCTTGGTCCCTGGAGTTGGTAGCCTAATGTTCAGGCACCTGGCTAGCAGATTACCAATCATGTATAGCGTGGAAATACTCACGTTAACGATAAGATAAACCACGGAGAAGAACACCCTCGTGGTTCTGTCGAATCGCTTCTCAATATACTGAAAATAGAAAAATTATAAAACGTTAGAGCAAGTGTCGGCTCGACGTGAAGTAGCTCTTATTGCAACAGATGTCGCTAGCGTCATAATCGAAACAAGTTTTTACAGCTACATTTTGACCCAAAATTCGGGACGTAAAAGTACCCTTCGCGTTGATTGGCTCGTTGGTAAATTTCACAATAACTTAAATTAAAGTAATTTTTAACAATATATTTTATATGGGATATATATTTCAGACTAAAAAATCCACTTAGCAGAGTTTAAGTTGTCTATTTATAATATTCTGCAATGGTTCTCTGGTGACGTTATTGTTTCGCTATTTTGAATTTTAGCTTAATTTGCCATTAACAGATGGCACCATGCTCTCCAGTAAAGTCGGTTTTTACACACAATCCTAAGGATTTGTGTGTATTAGTCTCACGTACAGTGTAGCCGTTGCCGATGCCGCCGATGCCGCCGTGTCACGCATACCTCTTCAACGGTTAGGGCTAGGAGAGTCAATGATATCTCGTTCGAATGTACAGACATCGCCATTGATAGCCTTTCATAAAGTTTTCAAATCGGAACCCAAAAAGTTGGGCATTTGCCGAATTTACTATTTTCGGTGATTTCCTTTATGTGGTGGATATTTTCTTTAAAATTAAATCCGATTACGTTAAAAAAAAATATAATTGGATAGGTTAGGATTGAGCGGACCTACAACTTCGGTTATATCAGTAAATATTAAATTTAAGTATAGTTTTCGGGGTTATTTACCGGACCCCAATGTTCGTGGTTTTATATTTCCGCCTGAAAGTCGACATAACGTTCCTTAATTTAAGTCCGATTTTCATGAAAGTTATATTTTTGAATAGCTGTGGTTTACACTTAACCTAGAATTGCAAATACGTTCCTTAAATTTAATTCTAAGTAAGGTTTTTTGGGCAGCGTATACGGACCCCCGCAATTTCCAACATTGTAAATCCGCGTGTTTATAGAGGTCTACGCGCCCGTTTCCCTCTGGCGTTTTTCAAGGCCGTTCAGAGTGGGCCGCGCTTTCAACGTATGAGCAGAAGTAACAATTAAGTATGACACTGATCGGCCTAGTCTTCGGCGTATGACCAGAAGTAACAAATAAGTGTGATCAAAAGTAACTAATAAATGTGATCAGAAGTAACTAATAAGTTACTAGAAAAAATAAGTGTGATCAGAAGTAACTAATAAGTTACTAGAAGAAATAAATGTGACACTCAACGGCTGACTAGTAGTAACAAATAAGTGTGATCAGAAGTAAAAAATAAAAGTGACACTGATCGAAGAAATTTTCGATGCTTTCAAAGTATGACTAGAAGTAACAAATAAGTGTAAATATGTTTATATGTGTGACCGGGGATATATTTTGGTTGCGATACCAGCGTTGCAGGTTGCTGTGAATAGCTCAAACAAACTTAACACATTAGAAGGATTGTGTGTATTCCGACCGTCGTACGTCTTGTTTTTTCGAAGAATCAGAGAGATTCATTGCCATCTCTAATAACAAAGGCCTTATCATAAGACAGGTGGCAATGATAGAGCCGACAGTTGCTTTAAGACCAAATGCTGTACTCATCCTTGTTAGTTTCAAATGAATGCAATCGGTTTATAGATGTAGGCAAGATGGTTTTTTTAAACTGAAGTTTTTACGACCTTTTTAATTTGTTTCTTTGAGACAGTTTCTCATAAATCAGGTGTATAGATTTTATAAAATACATAAAAATATTTTACTTCATTTCCAATATTAGAAATATAGAAATTTTGATATTGTTATTTGCGAAACAAACTTCACTTATTAATTTCGAAAGATATAAATTGAATTTCCAAAACTTAGTTTTATAGAAATTTGCAAAAAATAGTTTTAAAGAATTTTCCAAAAATCTGTTTTAAAGTATTTTCCAAAAATTAGTTTTAAGGATTTTTCCAAAAATTAGTTTTATAATAATTTACAAAAATTACTTTTACAAGAATTTACTAAAATTAGTTTAATAATAATTTACAAAAATTAGGTTTTTAAGAATATAATAAAATTAATTTATAATAATTAACAAAAATTAGTCAATAATAATTAACAAAAATCGTAAATAATTAATTTTTTAAGTTCATTTTAATTAGAAAACTGTTAATTTAATGAATTTTCTAGTTTAAACATGATTTGCGCATATAAGAAATTGGTTATTTGTTTATTTCAGTATTTCGTAATTTTCTACTTAAATTTAAATTACTTGGGAATTTTTGATTAGTAAATTATTAATTTAATTAATAAATAAAAATTGAAATTTCCTTAATTATTAATTTAATTTAATTTATGAATAAAAACTGTTATTTCCTTAATTATTAATTGAATTTAATTTATAAATAAAAATTGTAATTTCCTTAATTATTAATTAAATTTAATTTATATATAAAAATTGTAAAATCCTTATTTATTAAATTAATTTAATTTATAAATAAAAATTGTAATTTCCTTATTAGTAATTTAATTTAATTTATATATAAAAATTGTAATTTCCTTAATTATTAAAATAATTTAATTTATAAATAAAAATTGTAATTTCCTTAATTATTAATTCAATTTAACTTGATTTATAAATACAAATTGTAATTTCCTTAATTAGTAATTTAATTTAATTTATAAATAAAAATAGTAATTTCCTTAATTATTAATTTAATTTATAAATAAAAAATATTGATTTCCTTAATTATTAATTTCATTTAATTTATAAATAAAAAAATTTAATTTCCTTAATTATTAATTTAATTTAATTTATAAATTAAAAATTTAATTTTCTTAATTATTAATTTAATTTAATTTATTAATAAAAATTATAATTTCCTAAATTATTAATTTAATTTAATTTAATTTATAAATAAAAATTGTAATTTCCTTAATTTTTAATCTAATTTAATTTATTTTATAATTAAAAATTGTAATTTCCTTAATTATTAATTTAATTTAATTTATTTTATAAATAAAAATTGCAATTTCCTTAATAATGAATTTAATTTAATTTATTTTATAAATAAAAACAGTAATTCCCTTAATTATTAAATTAAATTAATTTATAAATAAGAAGTTTTTTAATTAATTTATTATTAATTTACTTAAAAAGTAAATTATTAAATATTAATTTGTTGAATTAGTTAATTAGTTCGTAATTTGCGTAATTAGTTAATTGGTAATTTGCGTAATTTGTTAATTGGTAATTTGCGTAATTATTTCATTGGTAATGTGCGTAATTATTTCATTGGTAATTTGTGTAATTAGTTAATTATTAATTTGCGTAATTATTTCATTGGTAATTTGCGATATTAGTTAATTGGTAATTTGCGTAACTGTTTCTTTGATAATTTGCGTAATTATTTAATTGGTAATTTGCGTAATTATTTAATAGGTAATTTGAGTTATTAGTTAATTGGTAATTTGCGTAATTATTTCATTGGTAATTTGCGTAATTATTTAATTGGTAATTTTCGTAATTAGTTAATTGGTTATTTGCGTGATTAGTTAATTGGTTATTTGCGTAATTATTTCATTGGTAATTTGCGTAATTATTTCTTTGGTAATTTGCGCAATTAGTTAATTGGTAATTTGCGTAATTAGTTAATTGGTAATTTGCGTAATTATTTAATTGGTAATTTGGGTAATTATTTAATTGGTAATTTGCGTAATTATTTAATTGGTAATTTTCGTAATTATTTAATTGGTAATTTGCGTAATTATTTAATTGGTAATTTGAGTAATTAGTTAATTGGTAATTTGCGTAATTATTTCTTTGGTAAGTTGCGCAATTAGTTAATTGGTAATTTGCGTAATTAGTTAATTGGTAATTTGCGTAATTTTTTCTTTGGTAATTTACGTAATTAGTTAATTGGTAATTTGCGTAATTATTTCATTGGTAATTTGCGTAATTAGTTAATTGGTTATTTGCGTAATTATTTCATTGGTAATTTGCGTAATTATTTAATTGGTTATTCGCGTAATTAGTTAACTGGTTATTTGCGTAATTATTTCATTGGTAATTTGCGTTATTATTTAATTGGTAATTCGCCTAATTATTTAATTAGTAATTCACCTAATTATTGAATTAGTAATTCGCCTAATTATTTAATTAGTAATTCGCCTAATTATTTAATTAGTAATTTGCGTAATTAGTTAATTAGTATTTTGGTTAATTAGTATTTCGCGTAACTAGTTAACTATTAATTTGCATAATTAGTTAATTAGTAGAAGTAAGAGAATGTCAAGATGGGATCGAGAAGAGGATGGAAATTTAGTACAATCAAAGGTAGGCCCAAGGGGTGCTCTGTACCCGGAATGGTTAGAGCTTTCGCCTCGCAGCGAAATTAGACGGGTTCGATCGAAACTTGTGGCACTTAGTGAAAACTCGGAACAACTCCTTCTGCGTTGAGTTTGCAGGTTCTCTCCCCACTGGTTTAAGGGGTTTTCCCCCAGGTTTTTCGGTTTCCCCTTCCATAAAAACTTGTAGAGGTTAACGGTGATAGTAAGTGTAGGGAGCTGTTAGGTCGCGTGGCACGAAGGGGTTGCTACCACCCTAGTACGCATTGTAGCCCGGCCACCTGAATTAATGGCTTCAAAAGTCGCTTGATGACTTAGGCCTAAGGTGGTGCCTTGGGTATTAGCCTAGCTGATTATTACCGCTTCCGTTATAAATAATATCATTTACAGCCAAAAATTGGGTACCAGTGATTTTTGTGATCAGCCTCACGAGCCGTTTATCTTTTACCTCGTAAACGCTGAGATATTTCATGTTGTGGAAGACTGGTATGATGAGAAACGCAATCGGGATCTGAACCAGCAAGAATGTGTACATCATGATGAAAAACTGGAATCCGTTGGCGAAGCTCTCCCCCACCAAGGTAGTTATATTGTTCGCCGAAATGATAGTTGCGAAAGCGGAAAACGCCACCGGGATCACCGACATCTGTCGGCCTCCCAGAAGGAAACCATCCACTGTTTTCTTCGCTCCCCTGTTGACTACGACGCTGATCAACAAGCAGATCAACACTGAACCGACGACCACAACTCCGTCCAAAATATGGCCCAACTCCATCTGTAAAACTAGAAATGCTCTATTGGTAATCTCAGTAAGCTGAATAATCGATTGAACAATTTTCAACAATTTAACTTTTAAAAAGCAAGTCTATATTACTTCAAGTTAACCGTGATAATTAAAGCATTTTCGTTTGAATGAATCAAATGCCTAGAAGATAATTTAAATTTGGTGTAACCAAAATCCCACAAGTTACGGACATTTACTTGGGAAAATTGTTAGTGTATATATTATTATGAAGCAACAAGTTTGCCATAAGAATTCTACAAATTAAAAGAACGACTGAAAATTGGACCAAAATTCTGGATTTTTTTATGTTAATTAACATGATTGTTTTCATTGCGAGCTTCAGTGAACAGTTAATAAATTGCAAGGTCGTGGCTACACAAATGTTAACTTTTATAAGCAACAAATACAATCTTTCTTTGCAAATTTGAGCCCCTAAAAGACTCTGTAGACACCTATCGTAACTGCAAAACTAAGCTTATTTTGGTAACGAGGAAAGGGGCGTATTTCGAGATATTTCCGGACACACTGATTGGCCCACATTTAAAATCGCTTAAAATTTAAGAAACTTAAAAATGAAAGTTCACTCACTGCGTTCTGTACACTTTTCTTAACGAAATACGTGTATGCGTCTAAAACTCCGCTAAAATGCAACAGGTTTTTACAACTGGTGAACGAAACAATGCTTCAAACCAACATGAAAAACATATTTTCAAAGCTTCCCGTAAAGGTAGAAAGTACTAGACACAGGTGGGTCTTAAAAATAGGCTCTTGCGCACTCCAAGGATATCAAATAGAAATTTGCCCTTGAGGGTTAAGGAGACCGATATAAGCGGCACAGCAGCTGCTACCCCTGCAGCTTGCTTCTCCCACGTATTCCGATGATTTAAAATGGCGAACGTTAAAGAGCCGCAGAATCATTTGAAAAATTCTGCCCGAATTTTTGGTTGCCCCTCCTTTTCTGAACCTTATGATAGAAGATCGCAATAATCATAATTTGCTTCTTTTCAAGCCCTTTTTCCTAAATTCAAACGATTCAGTGGTCTTTTAAGGATAGATGTGGGAAAATATTCTCGTACCTTTTTATGCTAGTATCGTCCTTAAAAACGATTCCAAGGTAAAATAATGAAATATCAATTCACAATTTTCCAAATGTCACGACACATTTTTGGGATCAAGAGTAAATGGAATCTTTGACAGAGATAGAAATATTTATGTTAAGCTACATTTTTACACAAAAGGCGGGTACTTATACATGTAAATAAAATGAATTGAATGAAATGTGTCCAATGATATTTGTTTCTTTCTAAAAGACCGAGAATAGAGCAAATTTTTAACGTGACAATAATGTGGTTGTTGATTTCTTTAGAGAACAAAGGCACTTTAGTCTTTGATTTCGTACGCATGAGACAACAGATGCAATAAATATATAATCTTACGCTGTCGAATGCGGAATTTAGACACAAAAGCAGATTTGGTACTTACCGGGGGTGATTTAAGCTATTAAGTCACAGATAGAGAGAGGAGTACTAAAGTTCACTTAGTGATTTTCAATTAGTGTTGTAAATCGAAAAATGACCAAGCCCTTCTTTCCAGAAAATTTTCCGTATTTTTCCAAAATAAAAATAAAAAAGTTTTCATTCCATGATAAGTCTAATATATTGTTTGCAAATTTAAATAAAGCGGAATTTTTTTTCGAATCTAAAAGTAAAACTAAACCTCTACGCTAGTTTAAACTGATTAACAATGTAACACTATTAATGTTTTGTAGTATGTTTACTGATATTAGTCATTTTATATCGGTAAAAAGTTTAAGACATTAAAAACCTTTAAAAAGTAATTTATGTTTAAATTTTTTATTTTTCCGATTTGCGGAAAATTTTCCGCATTTTATTTTTCCGAAAAATTAACCACACTATTTCAAATAGAGCCTAGAGCAGCCGCTCCAACGCCACCGTCACAGATATTTAAAATTTTGATCCCGTCGCCGAATTATTTTTCGAGATTTTCTACATAAGTTAATTTTTTTTCTTTAAAAACATTTGGAAATTTTTCAAAGGGGGGAGAAATGTTTGCCCCTTCGTGCCGCCACCACCGAAAAAAAAACAACGGCGCCGGGTTTTTTAAAAAATTGGTGTGTCAAGCCACCGCCGGGTGATTTTCGCGAGACGCCGCCGCCTACCCAAATCAAATCGGCGCTAAGTTCTAATTTTATATACTGACACTTCTGTCGCCTTTTGGTGGTATTCAATGATTCACGTTTGCCTATTTATCCTTTTGGTGGTATTGAATGATTCACGTTTGCCTATTTATCCATTTGGTGGTATTGAATGATTCACGTTTGCCTATTTATCCTTTTGGTGGTATTGAATGATTAACGTTTGCCTATTTATCCTTTTGGTGGTATTGAATGATTCACGTTTGCCTATTTATCCTTTTGGTGGTATTGAATGATTCACGTTTGCCTATTTATCCTTTTGGTGGTATTGAATGATTCACGTTTGCCTATTTATCCTTTTGGTGGTATTGAATGATTCACATTTGCCTATTTATCCTTTTGGTGGTATTGAATGATTAACGTTTGCCTATTTATCCATTTGGTGGTATTGAATGATTCACGTTTGCCTATTTATCCTTTTGGTGGTATTGAATGATTCACGTTTGCCTATTTATCCTTTTGGTGGTATTGAATGATTCACGTTTGCCTATTTATCCTTTTGGTGGTATTGAATGATTCACGTTTGCCTATTTATCCTTTTGGTGGTATTGAATGATTCACGTTTGCCTATTTATCCTTTTGGTGGTATTGAATGATTCACAGTTGCCTATTTATCCTTTTGTTGGTATTGAATGATTAACGTTTGCCTATTTATCCATTTGGTGGTATTGAATGATTCACGCTTGCCTATTTATCCATTTGGTGGTATTGAATGATTCACGCTTGCCTATTTAACCATTTTGGTGGTATTGAATGATTCACGTTTGTCTATTTATCCTTTTGGTGGTATTGAATGATTCACGTTTGCGTATTTATCCTTTTGGTGGTATTGAATGATTCACGTTTGCCTATTTATCCTTTTGGTGGTATTCAATGATTCACGTTTGCCTATTTATCCTTTTGTTGGTATTGAATGATTCACGTTTGCCTATTTATCCTTTTGGTGGTATTGAATGTTTCACGTTTGCCTATTTATCCTTTTGGTGGTATTGAATGATTCACGTTTGCTTATTTATCCTTTTGGTGGTATTGAATGATTCACGTTTGCCTATTTATCCTTTTGGTGGTATTGAATGATTCACGTTTGCCTATTTATCCTTTTGGTGGTATTGAATGATTGAAAAATAATATATGTCCAGACTACTACATCACTGCATTTAAGTCACTTCGTCCAGACTAGATTTGAAAATTAATATTTGTCCAGACTACTGCATCACTGCATTTTAGTCATTTCGTCCTGACTTGAATTGAAAAATAATATTTGATCAGACTACTGCATCACTGCATTTTAGTCACTTCGTCCAGACTAGAATTGCAAAATAATATTTGTCCAGACTACTGCATCACTGCATTTTAGTCATTTCGTCCTGACTTGAATTGCAAAATAATATTTGTCCAGACTACTGCATCACTGCATTTTAGTCATTTCGTCCAGACTTGAATTGCAAAATAATATTTGTCCAGACTACGGCATCACTGAATTTTAGTCACTTCGTACAGACTAGATTTGAAAAATAATAATTGTCTAGACTACTGCATCACTGCATTTTAATCACTTCGTCCAGACAAGAATTGAAAAATAATATATGTCCAGACTACTACATCACTGCATTTTAGTCACTTCGTCCAGACTAGATTTGAAAAATAATATTTGTCAAGACTACTGCGTCACTTCGTCCAGACTAGAAATGAAAAATAATATTTGTCCAGACTACTGCATCACTGCATTTTAGTCACTTCGTCCAGACTAGATTTGAAAAATAATATTTGTCCAGACTACTGCATCACTGCATTTTAGTCACTTCGTCCAGACTAGATTTGAAAAAAATTATTTGTCCAGACTACTGCATCACTGCATTTTAGTCACTTCGTCCAGACAATAATTGAAAAATAATATATGTCCAGACTACTACATCACTGCACTTTAGTCACTTCGTCCAGACCAGACTTGAAAAATAATATTTGTCCAGACTGCTGCATCACTGCATTTTAGTCACTTCGTCCAGACTAGATTTGAAAAATAATATATGTCCACTCTACTACATCACTGCATTTTAGTCACTTCGTCCAGACTAGATTTAAAAAATAATATTTGTCCAGACTTCTGCATCACTGCATTTTAGTCACTTCGTCCTGACTTGAATAGCAAAATAATATTTGTCCAGACTACTGCATCACTGCATTTTAGTCACTTAGTCCAGACTAGATGTGAAAAATAATATTTTTTCAGACTACTGCATCACTGCATTTTAGTCACTTCGTCAGACTAGATTTGAAAAATAATATTTGTCCAGACTACTGCATCACTGCAATTTAGTCACTTCGTCCAGACTAGATTTGAAAAATAATATTTGTCCAGACTACTGCAAAAGTGCATTTTTGTCACGTCGTCCAGACTAGATTTGAAAAATAATATATGTCCAGACTACTACATCACTGCATTTTAGTCACTTCGTCCAGACTAGATTTGAAAAATAATATTTGTTCAGACAACTGCATCACTGCATTTTAGTCACTTCGTCCAGACTAGATTTGAAAAATAATATATGTCCAGACTACTACATCACTGCATTTTAGTCACTTCGTCCAGACTAGATTTGAAAAATAATATTTTTTCAGACTAATGCATCACTGCATTTTAGTCACTTCGTCAGACTAGATTTGAAAAATAATATTTGTCCAGACTACTGCATCACTGCAATTTAGTCACTTCGTCCAGACTAGATTTGAAAAATAATATTTGTCCAGACTACTGCAAAAGTGCATTTTTGTCACGTCGTCCAGACTAGATTTGAAAAATAATATATGTCCAGACTACTACATCACTGCATTTTAGTCACTTCGTCCAGACTAGATTTGAAAAATAATATTTGTTCAGACAACTGCATCACTGCATTTTAGTCACTTCGTCCAGACTAGATTTGAAAAATAATATATGTCCAGACTACTACATCACTGCATTTTAGTCACTTCGTCCAGACTAGATTTGAAAAATAATATTTTTTCAGACTAATGCATCACTGCATTTTAGTCACTTCGTCCAGACTAGATTTGAAAAATAATATTTGTCCTGACCACTGCATCACTGCATTTTAGTCACTTCGTCCTGACTTGAATTGCAAAATAATATTTGTTCAGACTACTGCATCACTGCATTTTAGTCCATTCGTCCAGACTTGAATTGAAAAAAATATTTGCCCGACTGCTGCATCACTGAATTTTAGTCACTTCGTCCAGACTAGAATTGAAAAAAAAAATATTCGCCAGACTACTGCATCACTGCATTTAAGTCACTTCGTCCAGACTAGAATTGAAAATAAAATATGTCCAGATTACTGCATCACTGAATTTTAGTCACTTCGTCCAGACAAGATTTGAAAAAATATTTGCCAGACCACTGCATCACTGCATTTTAGTTACTTCGTCCAGACTAGAATTGAAAAATAATATTTGTCCAGACTACTGCATCACTGCATTTTAGTCACTTGGTCCTGACTTGAATTGCAAAATAGTAGAAGGAAAGTAAGGTCGACACTCCGATCCCGGGGTCGGGGTCAGGTTCGGGATCGGGGTCCGGGATTTAAGGGGTGAAATGAGGGTAAAATCGTCGAAAAGTCAATGTATTTAGGGTATTTCTCGCGACGATTTGTTTTCCCGTATATCAACATATTGTGTCCAGGCCAACTTGTTCATTTATCTACGCTTATCTCGAAAGATACTTGAACGTATATCTTATCGCGTTTTATCGTACGGAATAAGTTGAAATGATGTAAAAATTGATAACCTAGGCGGTGCGTGCGCAGATTACCCCGGGGGACGCGGTTAATTTGAATTGAAGTGTTTTGACGTCATGGAATATTCGTTGTTAAAGTAGAATGGAAATATTTTTAAACTTCATTTTAATATCATTGTAGTACGCTTGGCACTTGAACCAATCTCACGAGTATTTCTTAAAACGAATATCTCGATCGCGTTTTATCGTACGAAATAAGTGGAAATTATGTAAGTTGTATGATTAATAACCTAGGCGTGCGCGGATAACCTGGGAGGCGTGGATTGCCCGGGCGCGCGGTTAATTTGAATTTAAAACATGGATTCCCTCTCCGAAATAATTCATATACCCAAAATTGGACCGCAAGTTTTTCTTTTTAGGGGAATCTCTATGGGAGTTTAACATTACAATAAAGCTAATAGGTCCAGTTTGGGGTACTTTTGGTCCGAAATGGGGTACATAGGGCCAAAAATGGTGACTTTGGTCGTTTTAAGGGTACTTTTGGTAATTTGGTCCATTTTTGGGTACATCAGAAAAGCAGTTGGAAAAACGAAGAGCCTATTTTTTCCACCCATCTCCAAACTCCAAAAATGTATTGCTTTAATTTATTTATCCCTTCCGTAGGTATAAAATAAGATAAAAACCACTTACCTATATTTTAATTACGGTAAATTAAAAATACTTAATTAGTGTACTAAGTTACGTTTAAAAGAACCTTTTGTAACAATTCCAATATGTAAATATAGGTAAGAGACAAGGCTACCATCTATAGAAGCGTTTTACAGTTCATTTAAAAATATATATATATTTTTTTTAAATCATCATCTCGTTCGTAATTGCCTTTCTATCTCTTCAATTTTAAAAGTATCCTAATTAATTCTATATTTTTAACATTAACAAGTCTCCAAATTATACCAACTTTTAACCAATTTTCCCCAATTGTACTAATTTTTAACATAATTTCCTAAATTATTCTAATTTTATCATAAGCCAACTTAATTTCAAAACTATTGTCTATTTATGAAAATTGAGTTTTGTACGTATTTTGAATCGTTTCATTTTTATCCATAAAATGGGTGATTTGTAGGAAATTTATATTATTTTTATTGGCTTTACAATATTTCAAGTTAATTTATAAAATTTATAAATGAGTTTAATTAAATTAATAATTAAGTTTCGTTCGTATATTGAATCGGTATTTATTTATAATATTTTTTTTTTCACCTAGATTAATTTTTTTATCCCCCACACTCTCGATCTAGCTCCCTACTATACGTGTCCATTTATAATATCAAAATTGAACCGTCATGAATGAAGTCCAAGTTTCGTTTCCACTGAAATAGAAACAACAAGAGGAAAGGGTCTTTCTGGTGACCTAACATTTAACATTGCTGGACGTTTTATATTTATTGTGTTCTGTTACTTATAGTCATATGGATTTCCATTCATTCGAGGAAGTTAGTGAAATAGTGGAAGAGTATAATAGGACGTGGTTAGATATGCAAGGAATAAAAGAACATTTGGACGAAATAAAAAAAGCATTTAAAAAAGTGGGAATTGAAGTTAGAAGAAGCTTGTCAAAGGGAAATTGTACTGAGAAATAAAGTTAAAGATATAAAAACAAATACAATTGGATTGAAAATATTGCAAGATAGTTGGAAGGGAGCAGAGAAGTAAAGGGATAATATTGTATGTCATTTATTGGCTTAAGACCTGTTAAATAAAATATGAAATAAAATAAAATATAAAATAAAATATGAAATAAAATAAAATATTTCCCGGGGGACGCGGTTAATATAAATTTAAGAGTGTTTTGACGTCATGGAATATTCATTGTTAAAGTGGAATGGAAATATTTTTAAACTTCATTTTATTATGTCGAGTGATTCAATACTTTAAAGAGATAAATTGTTATATAAGACGCGTGTGGCATTGGGTAGTGGGGGTTTTTCCGGGAACTTTCCCGCATACGAGCGCGTTTACCGCGTATATTTCCGTATAAGGGCGTTTTCCGCGTAGTTTTTAAGCGAATGAGCACGTTTTTCGACACCGGCGCGTTTTCGCGTAGTTTTCTGCATTGGGGATCTTGTTTCTTGGTATGTTGATGAAAACTCAGAAAAATTTGAGATATACTAATAAAATATTACTCTGATTGACGGGAATTCTCGTCACTGCTTATCAAATGTATAACACCTTTTAAGGAAAATAAATTTTTGAGCCAAGGCTGCCATCTATAGAAGCGTTTTACAGTTCATTGAAAAATCTATTTTTTTTTAAATCATCATCTCGTTCGTAATTGCCTTTCTATCTCTTCAATTTTAAAAGTATCCTAATTAATTCTATATTTTTAACATTAACAAGTCTCCAAATTATACCAACTTTTAACCAATTTTCCCCAATTGTACTAATTTTTAACAGAATTTCCTAAATTATTCTAATTTTTACCATAAGCCAACTTAATTTCAAAACTATTGTCTATTTATGAAAATTGAGTTTTGTACGTATTTGGAATCGTTTCATTTTTTTTTATCCCTAAAATGGGTGATTTGTAGGAAATTTATATTATTTTTATTGGCTTTACGATATTTCAAGTTAATTTATAAAATTTATAAATGAGTTTAATTAAATTAATAATTAAGTTAAGCTGAACGTTTTATATTTATTGTGTTCTGTTACTTATAGTCATATGGATTTCCATTCATTCGAGGAAGTTAGTGAAATAGTGGAAGAGTATAATAGGACGTGGTTAGATATACAAGAAATAAAAGAGCATTTGGACGAAATGGAGAAGCATTTAAAAAAGTGGGAATTGAAGTTAGAAGAAGCTTGTCAAAAGGAAATTGTACTGAGAAATAAAGTTAAAGATATAAAACCAAATACAATTGGTTTGAAAATATTGCAAGATAGTTGGAAGGGAGCAGAGAAGTAAAGGTAATAATATTGTATATCATTGATTGGCTTAAGACCTGTTATATAAAATATAAAATAAAATATGAAATAAAATAAAATATAAAATAAAATATGAAATAAAATAAAATATAACATAAAATGAAATAAAATAAAAAAAAATATAAAAATATTAAAATTTCTAATTTTTAACAGAATTTCCTAAATTATTCTAATTTTTGCCATAAGTCAACTTAATTTTAAAACTATTGTCTATTTACGAAAATTGAGTTTTGTAGATATTTTGAATAGTTTCATTTTTATCCCTGGTTAAAAGTTATTATAATTGGGGATATTTTGTTAAAAGTTAGTATAATTTGCGAGATTCTTTTTAAAAAAACTGCATAGTTTTGGTTATTTTCAAACAAAAATAGAAAATTAAAGCCTGCTTTTTGATTTTGGATACCTCGGAGCTTAATAACAACGCTAATCACTTGCATATTGTAAAAAAAACAGTAACCTGAGATTAGAATTAAAATTTGCCAAACCGTTACCGGAGCCGATTTCCATTCTAATTTACGCTGAGTTTCTTTAAGTATTTTTTCAATCCTTATACCTATATTTACATATTGGAATTGTTAGAAAAGGTTCTTTTAAACGTAACTTAGTACATTAATTTATTTTGGAAGTTCAAAACGTATTAAGAGCCCTTCAAAATACTATAAAAGGATTTAATTTACAAACTAAATTAATATTTTCTTCAAACTTTCAATTCGTTATAATTTGAATTTAAATGAAAACATCATGGATTATAGATGCGTAATCTACTATTAGACCGAACGGATTAAAAAATACTTAAAGTAAGTGGTTTTACTGATAAACTCTAAAGGAATTTAACTTTAAAGGGTATCTTAGATTATTGTTTTTAATTTTATTCAAGTTCAAAACGTATAAAGAGTCCTTCAAAGTACTATAAAAGGATTTAATTTACAAACTAAATTAATATTTTCTTCAAACTTTCAATTCGTTATAATTTGAATTTAAATGTAAACATCATGGATTGTAGGTGCGTAATCTACTATTAGACCGAACGGATTTATCCATTTGAAAGAGTCCCTCTTTTGATACCTGCAAAGTATTGAACGATTCTATCTTATTGATTAAAATAGGTCTTAAAATCATATCTATTAGTACAATTACAACATTTGAGAAAGACGCTTTTCCCATTGTGAAAGTGGAATCCAAAATAAGAATCACTTCAATTTAAACGCACTTTAAATTTCAATATAGACTATTTTACCATTCTCGAGTATTTCTTTTTTTTTTCTTTAAAAGCTGAAGAAATATTAGAAACGACATCAGTGATCAAATAATTGTTTCCGAGTATGACAGACGATTTATGATATTAAAGAGTCATTTTTCAAAAGTAAGATTGTTTTCGGGTATTTTTAAAGCTAGCTTAGAAATTACATTATTTTTTATATTTAATTATTTAGTTGTAATGTTAAAGTTTGGTGATGTTGTTAATTCTTAATTAATGGTAGCCTTCACTAGAAACTATTATAAGAATTATATATGAATTTATAACCACGCGTGTATTTACCACTAGTGAATGCAATATCTGTCGAAGAATTGAAGAAAGACGGAATCACGTCATTATTAAGAACTGGTAGCTACTTCTGTATATATTGTGACGGTTCAGTTTTTCATGTTCCAACTGACGGAGGGTTAGCATGGTACTGTGACGGATACTCAATCTGTTTGAAGTATCGTAAAGCTGTTTATTTCCAATCTAAAAGAATTTTGAGTATAAGAATTCCACCAGGTGTATTAAAAGCATTACCACGCATATATTTGTGTTTAAATTGTGATATGTTAGGGACAAAGAGAGCAGCCAGTTCGTCATATTGCGAAGTAACTGGGGGATGTTGTGTATTTCCAAAAGTTAAAAAAAAAAATAATAGTATGCGTGTTTTTCTAGTATTTTTTCACCTATATTTACGCATTGAAATCTATTTTAACGTATTGAACGTAGAGTCAGAGGCTTTTGCAGTATTTTACTACCTATATTTACATTTTAGAAAGCTATTTAAACGTACTGAACGTAAAGAGTATATATTTGTATATCGGAATGTAATTTAACGTATTCGTATACCCATTTGAAATGAGCTAGTCGAGACCTTTTTTTATTTTCATTAACCATATCACACAAAATATAACAAACGTAACAATGGATCGAGCAAAAATCTGCTTACTAATACAATGGCTAGGAATTAGAATTAGCAAGAGTTAAAATAACTAATTTACAATCGCTTACTAGAAAATGATAAAAAAACTTTTTTTTTGCATGAAAATGTGTACATTTAAATACAAAACAAAACAATTTTTTATATTTATTGATAAATAATTCAAATTAGATTATAAAATAAATTAGTTTCATTTTGTAATAACAATCGTACAATCTCTGGATACTATCGAAGCTATGTAAAAATATTATTAAAATGTTTAATTAATCGATAGTTTTTTTTTTAAATCAATATACCTACTTTATAATGTTGTCCTACCACCATATGTATCAACGCTATTCTAAAATAAATCATTTAACATATAGTTATTCTAAAATAAACCATTAAATTAAAATTTAAACTTCTAAATAAAACAATACTTTACCTGGACGTATACTATTTTGCTATTAGATCCACCTATAATCTATAATATAAATTAATCATTTATAAAACCTTTAATTATTTTCATATAAAATATATTATAAGTAAATTACCGCATTGTTGATGTTTAATGATTCACCTTTTTTCGAAGATAAACAAATATAATCTCTTGATGCACCATAATCAGTCGGTTTTTGTTTATGATTTTTAATTATCTGAATACTGCTTACTGGTGAATCATCTTTTGGATTTTCCAAGTTAATATCTTGATGCATTTTCTTTACATTGGATTCAATAGATTCATTATTACTTCCTATTATCTAAATATAAATAAAATAATTACTTAGTAACTATATAATATAAATACAAAACTATTTTATTTATATAGATTACCGAATTTGTAATAGATGAAGGTGTATCAATTTCTCCAGATAAAGTTCGAAGATTATTCGATGCCATTTCACTATAGAAATAATAACTAATATTTAGCTATACTATGAACCTTAGTGTATAATTTCTTTATTCTTTATATTTTATTTTGAAATATATCAAAACTTTTTTAAAACTTTTTATAAGTTATTTACATTTTTTCTATTTTTTTTTTTACCACAATTAGATAAAAATTATTTTTTATATAGCATTATAACGTACGTACCCTCGTCCAATAAGAAATGTTAACGATGTTTATCAAATCCCCCAACACCCGCAAATCAATTCCGATGGATTTATGTAATTTACTTTTTATTATATTTATATATTTTTTAATTTAATAAATTAATTTATAAAATAAACGATTAACCCTTTGTCAGCAGACACAGGAAATGAACAATTCCTATAAAATACATACATTAAGACAAAGTTAAGAATTATCACCGAGTAGTCCTACTTACATTTTAAGATTCCTCGGAGTCACTTCCAATATAATACAGATGGTGAACTTTCGAAATCTGGTCTAACTATTATACGGTTTTCCCTTTTTATACTCTGAAATTATTGATCTTCGATATATTAATTATTAAAATGGGGTTTAAAATTAATTCCATTCTACGTATACGCATTTTGAAGTGTATCGCGTTACGTATATAGGAATTTATCCGGTCCTCATACGGAATCACGTGTACAATTACAATACTTGAGAACGATACGTTTCTCATACTTAAACTTGAAATATTCGTTTAAAAAAAATACTCGTGATATAGATTCAAGTGCCAAGCATATTTAAGTACTACAATGATATTAAAATGAAGTTTAAAAATGTTTCCATTCTACTTTAACAACGAATATTCAATGACGTCAAAACACTCTTAAATTCAAATTAACCGCGTCCTCCGGTATTTTATTTTGAAATATATCAAAACCTTTTCAAAACTTTTTAGAAGTTATTTACATTTTTTCTATTTTTTTTTTTTTACCACAATTAGATAAAAATTATTTTTATATAGCATTATAACGTACGTACCCTCGTCCAATAAGAAATGTTAACGATGTTTATCAAATCCCCGAACACCCGCAAATCAATTCCGATGGATTTATGTAATTTACTTTTTATTATATTTATATATATTTTTTTTAATTTAATAAATTAATTTATAAAATAAACGATTAACCCTTTGTCAGCAGACACAGGAAATGAACAATTCCTATAAAATACATACATTAAGACAAAGTTAAGACAAAGTTAAGAATTATCACCGAGTATTCCTACTTACATTTTATTTTATTTCATATTTTATTTTATTTCATATTTTATTTTATTTCATATTTTATTTTATTTCATATTTTATTTTATATTTTATTTTATTTCATATTTTATTTAACAGGTCTTAAGCCAATAAATGACATACAATATTATCCCTTTACTTCTCTGCTCCCTTCCAACTATCTTGCAATATTTTCAATCCAATTGTATTTGTTTCTATATCTTTAACTTTATTTCTCAGTACAATTTCCCTTTGACAAGCTTCTTCTAACTTCAATTCCCACTTTTTTAAATGCTTTTTTTATTTCGTCCAAATGTTCTTTTATTTCTTGCATATCTAACCACGTCCTATTATACTCTTCCACTATTTCACTAACTTCCACGAATGAATGGAAATCCATATGACTATAAGTAACAGAACACAATAAATATAAAACGTCCAGCAATGTTAAATGTTAGGTCACCAGAAAGACCCTTTCCTCTTGTTGTTTCTATTTCAGTGGAAACGAAACTTGGACTTCAAGACGCCCGCGTCTTTTACGTTTATATGGATTATTCATGACGGTTCAATTTTGATATTATAAATCGACACGTATAGTAGGGAGCTAGATCGAGAGTGTGGGGGCATTTATAAATTTTATAAATTAACTTGAAATATCGTAAAGCCAATAAAAATAATATAAATTTCCTACAAATCACCCATTTTAGGGATAAAAATGAAACGATTCAAAATACGTACAAAACTCAATTTTCATAAATAGACAATAGTTTTGAAATTAAGTTGGCTTATGGTAAAATTAGAATAATTTAGGAAATTATGTTAAAAATTAGTACAATTGGGGAAAATTGGTTAAAAGTTGGTATAATTTGGAGACTTGTTAATGTTAAAAATATAGAATTAATTAGGATACTTTTAAAATTGAAGAGATAGAAAGGCAATTACGAACGAGATAATGATTTAAAAAAAATATATATATTTTTAAATGAACTGTAAAACGCTTCTATAGATGGTAGCCTTGTCTCTTACCTATATTTACATATTGGAATTGTTACAAAAGGTTCTTTTAAACGTAACTTAGTACACTAATTAAGTATTTTTAATTTACCGTAATTAAAATATAGGTAAGTGGTTTTTATCTTATTTTATACCTACGGAAGGGATAAATAAATTAAAGCAATACATTTTTGGAGTTTGGAGATGGGTGGAAAAAATAGGCTCTTCGTTTTTCCAACTGCTTTTCTGATGTACCCAAAAATGGACCAAATTACCAAAAGTACCCTTAAAACGACCAAAGTCACCATTTTTGGCCCTATGTACCCCATTTCGGACCAAAAGTACCCCAAACTGGACCTATTAGCTTTATTGTAATGTTAAACTCCCATAGAGATTCCCCTAAAAAGAAAAACTTGCGGTCCAATTTTGGGTATATGAATTATTTCGGAGAGGGAATCCATGTTTTAAATTCAAATTAACCGCGCGCCCGGGCAATCCACGCCTCCCAGGTTATCCGCGCACGCGCGCGCTATCTTCCTGCCTAGGTTATTAATCATACAACTTACATAATTTCCACTTATTTCGTACGATAAAACGCGATCGAGATATTCGTTTTAAGAAATACTCGTGAGATTGGTTCAAGTGCCAAGCATACTACAATGATATTAAAATGAAGTTTAAAAATATTTCCATTCTACTTTAACAACGAATATTCAATGACGTCAAAACACTTCAATTCAAATTAACCGCGTCCCCCGGGGTAATCTGCGCACGCGCCGCCTAGGTTATCAATTTTTACGTCATTTCAACTTATTCCGTACGATAAAACGCGATAAGATATACGTTCAAGTATCTTTCGAGATAAGCGTAGATAAATGAACAAGTTGGCCTGGACACAATATGTTGATATACGGGAAAACAAATCGTCGCGAGAAATACCCTAAATACATTAACTTTTCGACGATTTTACCCTCATTTCACCCCTTAAATCCCGGACCCCGATCCCGAACCTGACCCCGACCCCGGGATCGGAGTGTCGACCTTACTTTCCTTCTACTCAAAATAATATTTGTTCAGACTACTGCATCACTGCATTTTAGTCACTTCAACCAGACTAGATTTGAAAAATAATATTTGTCCAGACTACTGCATCACTGCATTTTAGTCACTTCGTTCAGACTAGATTTGAAAAATAATATTTGTCCAGACTACTGCATCACTGCATTTTAGTCACTTCGTCCAGACTAGATTTGAAAAAAAAATATTCGCCAGACTACTGCATCACTGCGTTTAAGTCACTTCGTCCAGACTAGAATTGAAATTAATATGTCCAGATTACTGCATCACTGCATTTTAGTCACTTGGTCCTGACTTGAATTGCAAAATAATATTTGTTCAGACTACTGCATCACTGCATTTTAGTCCATTCGTCCAGACTTGAATTGAATAAAATATTTGCCAGACTGCTCCATCACTGAATTTTAGTCACTTCGTCCAGACTAGAATTGAAAAAAAAAATATTCGCCAGACTACTGCATCACTGCATTTAAGTCACTTCGTCCAGACTAGAATTGAAAATAATATATGTCCAGATTACTGCATCACTGAATTTTAGTCACTTCGTCCAGACTAGATTTGAAAAATAATATATGTCCAGACTACTACATCAGTGCATTTTAGTCACTTCGTCCAGACTAGATTTGAAAAATAATATTTTTTCAGACTACTGCATCACTGCATTTTAGTCACTTCGTCCTGACTTGAATTGCAAAATAATATTTGCCAGACTGCTGCATCACTGAATTTTAGTCACTTCGTCCAGACTAGAATTGAAAAAAAATATTCGCCAGACTACTGCATCACTGCATTTAAGTCACTTCGTCCAGACTAGAATTGAAAATAATATATGTCCAGATTACTGCATCACTGAATTTTAGTCACTTCGTCCAGACAAGATTTGAAAAAAATATTTCCCAGACTACTGCATCCCTGCATTTTAGTTACTTCGTCCAGACTAGAATTGAAAAATAATATTTGTCCAGACTACTGCATCACTGCATTTTAGTCACTTGGTCCTGACTTGAATTGCAAAATAATATTTGTTCAGACTACTGCATCACTGCATTTTAGTCACTTCGTCCAGACTAGATTTGAAAAAAAAATATTTGCCAGACTTTTGCATCACTGCATTTTAGTCACTTCGTCCCGACTACAATTGAAAAATAATATTTGTCCAGACTACTGCATCACTGCATTTTAGTCACTTCGTCCAGACTAGATTTGAAAAATAATATTTGTCCAGACTACTGCATCACTGCATTTTTGTCACGTCTTCCAGACTAGATTTGCAAAATAATATTTGCCAGACTACTGCATCACTGCATTTTAGTCACTTCGTCCAGACTAGATTTAAAAAATAATATTTGTCCAGATTACTGCATCACTGCATTTTAGTCCATGCGTCCAGACTTGAATTGAAAAAAATATTTGCCAGACTGCTGCATCACTGAATTTTAGTCACTTCGTCCAGACTAGAATTGAAAAATAATATTTGTCCAGACTACTGCATCACTGCATTTTAGTCACTTCGTCCCGACTACAATTGAAAAATAATATTTGTCCAGACTACTGCATCACTGCATTTTAGTCACTTCGTCCAGACTAGATTTGAAAAATAATATTTGTCCAGACTACTGCATCACTGCATTTTTGTCACGTCTTCCAGACTAGATTTGCAAAATAATATTTGCCAGACTACTGCATCACTGCATTTTAGTCACTTCGTCCAGACTAGATTTAAAAAATAATATTTGTCCAGATTACTGCATCACTGCATTTTAGTCCATGCGTCCAGACTTGAATTGAAAAAAATATTCGCCATACTACTGCATCACTGCATTTAAGTCACTTCGTCCAGACTAGAATTGAAAATAATATATGTCCAGATTACTGCATCACTGAATTTTAGTCACTTCGTCCAGACAAGATTTGAAAAAAATATTTTCCAGACTACTGCATCACTGCATTTTAGTCACTTCGTCCAGACTAGAATTGAAAAATAATATTTGTCCAGACTACTGCATCACTGCATTTTAGTCACTTGGTCCTGACTTGAATTGCAAAATAATATTTGTTCAGACTACTGCATCACTGCATTTTAGTCACTTCGTCCAGACAAGATTTGAAAATAATATTTGCCAGACTACTGCATCACTGCATTTTAGTTACTTCGTCCAGACTAGAATTTAAAAATAATATTTGTTCAGACTACTGCATCACTGCATTTTAGTCACTTGGTCCTGACTTGAATTGCAAAATAATATTTGTTCAGACTACTGCACCACTGCATTTTAGTCACTTCGTCCAGACTAGATTTGAAAAAAAATATTTGCCAGACTACTGCATCACTGCATTTTAGTCACTTCGTCCCGACTACAATTGAAAAATAATATTTGTCCAGACTACTGCATCACTGCATTTTAGTCACTTCGTCCAGACTAGATTTGAAAAATAATATTTGTCCAGACTACTGCATCACTGCATTTTAGTTACTTCGTCCAGACTAGAATTGAAAAATAATATTTGTCCAGACTACTGCATCACTGCATTTTAGTCACTTGGTCCTGACTTGAATTGCAAAATAATATTTGTTCAGACTACTGCATCACTGCATTTTAGTCACTTCGTCCAGACAAGATTTGAAAATAATATTTGCCAGACTACTGCATCACTGCATTTTAGTTACTTCGTCCAGACTAGAATTTAAAAATAATATTTGTTCAGACTACTGCATCACTGCATTTTAGTCACTTGGTCCTGACTTGAATTGCAAAATAATATTTGTTCAGACTACTGCACCACTGCATTTTAGTCACTTCGTCCAGACTAGATTTGAAAAAAAATATTTGCCAGACTACTGCATCACTGCATTTTAGTCACTTCGTCCCGACTACAATTGAAAAATAATATTTGTCCAGACTACTGCATCACTGCATTTTAGTCACTTCGTCCAGACTAGATTTGAAAAATAATATTTGTCCAGACTACTGCATCACTGCATTTTTGTCACGTCGTCCAGACTAGATTTGCAAAATAATATTTGCCAGACTACTGCATCACTGCATTTTAGTCACTTCGTCCAGACTAGATTTGAAAAATAATATTTGTCCAGATTACTTCATTACTGCGTTTAAGTCACTTCGTCCAGACTAGATTTGAAAAATAATATTTGTCCAGATTACTTCATCACTGCATTTTAGTCACTAATTAGTCCAGAATATTGGACAACGTGTAGTAAATGTGAACTTGTCCCTGTGACAAAGTTATTTTACGAATAGTAGAAAAGTAGATTCCTACCAATCACTGCAGTACAGACTTTCCAGACTCAACTGCGTTTTAGTCACACCCCTAAAAGACTACTCTCGTAAGAGATAACTGATATTCTTCTGCCAATAAGTTAATAAAATATACACATAATATTATTTAGTAAAACGTTATCTGGTTTTATTTGGTAAAGGTGTACAGACACGCTTTTTTCTTTAAATGTTTGGATCCTCCTCCAAAAGTACTGTCTCAATTTCTTTTTCTTTCGTCCTAAAAATATAAATTGAGCGGATTCAAAAATAGGAACCGAATTTTGCAATGTTTACATCTAAAAGTTAATTTACTTCTGATACATGAAAGTTATAACATTGCAAATTATAACTAACAAATAAACTACTTCAATCATAATTATCAGCTAGGCTATTACCCAAAGCACCACCTTAAGCCCAAGTTATCTAGAGATTTTTAACGACTTAAAAACCATTTAAATGAATAGAGGACGTCCAAAAATGGTTATCCATAAAATTTCGTGTTTTATCCCCCCCTCCCTCGACTCGAGAATCTCAAACTGCTTGGTTGAACCTACCTGCAGCGCCATCTCGTGAACGAAATATTATTTTCCCCGGTTTTATCGTTTGACAGTCGGAACTGCCGTCTGCTACGACTTTCTTCTTGGCTTTTAACCGAGTGATATTCGTAGATTGTAGTTTATCGTGTTTTTAAAATGCCTTACACGCCACCTTTCTAAAATTTTTGCCGCTTCATTCTTTTGGCGCTTCACGCAGGTTCAACCGCGATTTCTGAAATTTTTTGAGCCGTTTGATGAAGGTTGCGGAAAAAGTAGCGTACCTTTTTAAATACTTTTCCAATAACTCTAAATTTTCAGGGACATAATCATTAATATTTTTTCTATCAGTCTGTAAAAAAACCTCGTAAATTTTGGTTTTGGTGACAATTTTCCTTTAACCAGAAGTAAATTAAGTTTATTTACTTCTGGTTTTTCCGATCGTGCAAAAAGTGAAATTAAATTGTTTCTTCGGGTAGTTCACAATATTCTAATAATTAAAATTAATTATCTAATAGAAAAGTATCAACAAATTAAACATAATATTAGGCGACCCTCGTCCTTCGAAGCACTTAAGCTCAGGTAACACTGATTTCCAGTACAGCGTTTATAAAAATAATTAAAAACCACTTTTGTAAAATTACACTCTGAAAATTTATCGGGATGTCGTGTTCAAATAACTTTGGAACTGTTCCTCTATCCAAATTATCTATTCATAACCCTAACCTTCCATAACAATTAACTTATATTTTCAAAAATCAAATCACAACTGAAAACATTCCTAAAACGCGTGTTTCAAACTTAACCACGTTTCTCGATCCTAATCACGCTCTTTTTCAAATCTACGATGACCACTCTTCTCTTCATAATACAATTTTGATTGTAGCCCAATAAATAATCTAACAATATTTTACAACTCCATGCCCTAATATAGATTTAAATTACACAAAAATGGATTTACTTTTAAGAAAAATTGGAACATTATTCACGGTTTTGAAGAAAAAATTGATTTTTAACGGTAGGTCGTAGAGGAAAAATTTGCAAGATAAACAGCACATATTCTAAAACATAAAATAAATTTGGTTTATTTTTCACTAAGATACGAGGTCATGAAGAACAACAAGTTGGTAGGAGGAGGCAGTACCTTTTTAATAAGCATTGTTTAGATACGTCGAAAGAATTGTACGTGTTTTTATGTTCAATAATACCAAAACGTAATTTTTCTACCATAGAAAAATCATTTAATGAAGAAAAGAGTTGAAAAAATACAAGTAAGGTTCAATAGCATCTCCGTTAGCTGTATTACATATTCGAGCTCGATGAATCATATCCCGAAATGAGCGTTGGATCATATCGGCAGAGACGAGAACGAATGCTTCTACTATTATCTGCCGTAACTCATCAAGGCTTGTTATTGTCATCTGTTACACTTTCTCCTTGATAAAACCCCACAGGAAAAAGTCCATCGGCATTCCTTCCAATCCATCATTGAGGAAACTCCGCGTCTAGATAATCCACAGCGGTTCGAGGTTGATGTGGTGGCGCTCTGTCATGTTGGAACCTGGCACCTCTTACGTCGGCCAATGGAATGTCTTCTATTGCGTCGGCTAGTTCGTTCTGCAACAAGCCTAGGTTAGACTGCCCGTTCATATGATGTGTCAGAAAAAACGGGCGAATTATTCTATTTCCAATCAGGCCAGACCAAACGTTTAATGAAATTGAGCTTGATGGTTATGAGGGAATCAACATCCCGGATTGACATTGCTCCAAACGTTGGGGTTTTGTCGGTGAATGGTCCATTTCAAGAAAATGAGCACTCGTCGGGCACCAACAGTAGGATTATCGTCGCAGATGGTACTAATAAAGTTCCAAAATGCCAAACGCGTTGTTCTATATCTCCGTCGTGGAGTGCTTCTTGAAGCGTCCCTAGATACGGACGGCAATGGTGATGATGGAACGTTCTCTAGACATAGTCTGTTGACAGACCCAGGTCGTCGCTTGCGGAAATAATGCTGGCTCGATGATATGCCATAAAGTAGGCGAGGATCATAGATAAAATAACTTCGTATATAGATAGAAAACTTCAATGGGGCAAACTGACTCTCACGAGATTGCCCTGACATCTAGTGACTGCGCCATTTGGCTGTGTTCTCAAGAGCGTAGAACGTATTGAGGAATTTGAGGTCGGAATTTTGGGAATAAACGTATTTTGCAAGGTAAATGTCTTCAAAAATACCAGAAATAGCGTTTAAAACAAACTTGAAATCTTTACTGAATGCTATTTCTTTAGTGCAATTTTTTTAAATTTGCTCTCAGTTCAAGAAAAAGTACTTTTAATACATATAGCTCGCTTAAGCCTTTGCAATTGGGATTGCGTTACACCAAGGTTCTTGTACGGACTTCGATTAGTGCGAACTTCACCAAATAATATTATTCGGGTGCCGCCACCAGATGTCGGCCAAAACTCTGGCGTCACTTCTACAACATGAAGTTTCCTATCTATATACGAAGTTATTTTATCTATGGCGAGGGTGGTGTCTTCCATATTGATGTTAGGTTGACCAGCTCCACGAAACCTGGAATTGACATTTGCGTTGAGGTCGAATTATCGTATAGCTTCGAGAACGGTGTTATGGTTTAGTCTTCTGTTGAGATAGCACACACGAGCTAACTGCTCTAGTAGCGTTACCATTAGCTTCCCCGACAAATAGTTGAACCATTAACGCGTGCTCTGCTGCCGAATAAACTTGCATACTTGTCTTCATTGAATAAATAGAGAGTATGATTTAAAATATGAGAGGTTACGCTTTTTAATGGAATCGAAACGGGACTAGTAGGTATTCCGTAGACATTTTGTCAAATCTGTTTTGTATCGCAGCAAAGGGGTGTTTTGTTATTTCCTTAGTAAAAGAAACACACGTAGAACTCTTTCGAGGTATCTAAACAATGCTTATTAAAAGGTACTGCCTCCTCCTGCCATCTTGTTTTTCTTCATGACCTCGTATCTTAGGGAAAAATAGGCTAATTTTCAGTTTTTCACAGATCAAATTTTATTTTCTGTTTTAGAATATGCGCTACACGGTTATTATGGAAACTTTTCCTATACAAGCTACCGGTGAAAAAATATTTTTTGCATAACCGTGAAAAATAAAGCATTTGCTGTCTAGTACATTTTCCCTGATAATTTTCAAATTCTAAGTGAAATAGTTTTTGAGAAAAATGCACTGTCCAAGCAATTTCAGACACCCAGTAGACTATTTGTAATTTTCTTACTTTAAAATGTACTTCTTTTCATCACTGCTCAGGACAGCGGGGCTCAGAAGTAGAATATCTGTTTCCCCTTCGTCTGAAATCAAGTGAAAAACTAAATAAAATCCTCGACAAAGTTAAATAAAGAGTGCTCAGTGGCGGACTGGGTCTAATATTTTGGGCTGCCAGAAGACAAAGGGCCCCAGCTTTAACAACTATAACGCTATCATGTTTGAGGGGCCCACTCCACGAACGATCCGTGGGGCCCACCTGCCATCGGGCAGGCTCACTCTATGGCCAGTCCGCCACTGTATGTGCTACAACGACGCTCGTACAGCGACTAGAGAAACAACCAGTGTCGCGTTAATTTATCATTGTACTTGTAATGTCTAGTGTCGTTTAATTAATTATTTAACTATTATTTAAATCAAATAAAACACTTAATTTACTAAAGAATAATAGATAATGAAAGATACATGGCGCGCCTCACTCCGTTCGACTAGTATTCTGTTTTTGCCTTCAAACGTACGTCGCACATCTAGCGTCATTACACAGACAATCAAGACGACTAAATCGATGGACTAGAATTTCGGATAAAATATAGAATATTACAGATAAGAGTTTTTTCCTTAAATTTTTCGGATAATGCAAGCGTGTTGGGGACTGGCCAAGGCAGTTGGGGATAATAGCCGTGTGACGTCACAACACTCATGCTTTTGCCATAGAGCAAATAAGAAGTCTTGGTCAAAGGTTTATAAAGGTAACACTCTTATGGTCAAAATCGCTAAGCTTGCTCAACTTGTGAACCTGTAGAAATAGTCTTCCCCAAAGTCTTTAGATTCTTTTATTTGCGAGATGAATGGATAAGTTTAATCGAAAGTTTTTTTAACCGTCCCCACAACATGTTCCGACTTTACTTTTGAAGGCCATTCTCAATATTATAAAGCTGGTTTCACACTCGACGGAAAATATGGCGGAAAGACGATAATAAACGCCGAGCTTAAAATTGATTCCTATTCGATATACCGCTAACGTTCAACTTTACGCTGCTAATTTTCCGTCGAGTGTGAAACCAGCTTTAAGCGTAGTTTCAACGTGATTTTTTTCATGTAAGAATAAATTCACGGTCTCAGTTTTAACGAAATCGTCGTTTTAGAAAGAAGTAAAGCGCAAAATACATACCAAAAATCAGACCTAAAAGTACGGTGAGAGTCGAAGAAAGTATAACTGATATCACTGGAAACCAGAAACTGCACACTCCGTAAATTGCGAGTCCACCTGCATCTCCACTAAAACAATCAGAGGAAATATTGGTCTAGATAGTGGGGAACTATTAATGAAATAATGAGGTCATCTTAGTACTTTTCATGTCCTTCTCCGTCCAAATTGATCGTCGCTAGAGGTTCTGTGGCGTTTATGCCATCAAGACACAGTTGTTCGCCGTGGTCGAATTGGTTAAGGTGAGGGTGGTAATAATGGGACCCCAAAGACATCCAAATGCTGAGGCACATCGTCACTAAAACGGAAATCTTGGCGGCCTGCAATACACCAAAACACTATTGTCAAAGCAATTTGAACAACTTCTATTGGAAGGAAATTCAAGTGGAAAACTTTGGTGGCCATTACTGGTTAATAAGTTTCTGGACGATGTCCCAAAATGTCTCACTGTGGACACTCTATACACTGAGAAAAAATATGGTATCAAATATTCTGAGGGAGTAATTCCATCAAAGGTGTGACTGTTGCGCGTAAAAGGTTCAAAATAGTATTTAACATTTTCTGCAACTGTTTATGGTTCAAAATAAATCCTGTTATTCCATTTATTATTTGCAAATTTATCTATAGCCAATATGGTATGGAATCTGTACACATTTACACCGGAAAAGGAAGACTACGTTTTGAAAATGTTTTTAGAAATACATTTCTAGAGGCAATTGCAGGGCTGATACTGGGTTACTTTTTTAACTAAAAGTTACTTTTTTTTTAAATCAGTTACTAAAAGTTAATATTTGTCTAATTTGGTTACTTAAAGTTTCTATTTTGAAATTTGTTAGGTTATCTCTACGAAAAAATATTTTACCATATTTAATTTTAGTACTGCCCATAGAAATCAGAAACGCCGTCTTATAACAATATCCTTTATTCGTAAAGAAGGTAGGCTTTTTTAGTTACAAAACTAGCGGGAGATGAAATAAAAGTAAAAATGTACGTAAAAGAGTAAAGTAAAGTTCCTAATTAGCAAATACTTAATGTATTGCAATTTGTTTAAGCAATAATCTGTGATTTTTACTGTAAATTATTGTTTTTAAGTTATTTCTTAGTTACTTTTTGGTTACTATTTTGGAAGAGGCTAATTACTATTTCCACTAATATTAGTTATGAATTCGAGTATCAGCCCTGCAATTGCGAGTTCCAGATATTTTAAATTTGGGATAACACAATGTTTTGAGCTGGTCAGTGCAGACATAGTCTAAATATCACTAACGATTTTGACCAAATAAAAATCTTCACTCTTTCCCACATTCGCTTTTCGTCACTCGCAGAGTGCACTCTTCCCCAAAGAGTGAGATTTGTCAAGGTCACCAATTTCACTCGTATTCTTGTTGGGAATCTTGAAATTTAAGGCGGGAAATTTGAATTCAGTCCAAAAAGTACATTTGGCCTTCTATGCACCACGCTCTTCAGTAAAGTCACTAAATTAAATTAAAATTAAAATTACCCGCCTTCTTTTAATAGCCTTGAAAATCGATAAGAGTGAAAGAGCCGACCTTGACTACCTTCACTCTTTTCACGCGAGCTCACTCGGCGAGTGACAAAAAAGTGAAAACTCCACTCGTAAGAGTGGACCTTTTTATTAGGGAGTGGAGTGAGAAAAGTGAGGGGGTAAAATCACTTGCACAAATTCACTCCTAGTTTTGCCCACGTCTGGGTCAATGGCGTGTTCAAAAGTGTGTGAAAGTCTTTGACTTCACTGTAATATTTGCACTGCGTAAATTTAAAATGAAATTGTTTAATGTAAAATTGAACATCCCTTTTATTTCCACACACGGTATGAACAACGCTGCAAGTTTAAATCTAGCAGTCGTTTCAGGCATTAAAACGAAAAATATTTTTCTTATTTTTAAAAAATCTCAAAGAAACCTTTTTCGTATTATTATAACGCGATATAAAAATAAATAATTTAATGTTTTAGCTTAAAACATAAATAACAAGTTGGCAAACCAAAATACACCTCTGCTCGTAAAAGTTGGTCCATGGAGAAATAACAGGAGGGCTGACTCAGCCTTTGGGCTATTTCAGTTTATTTTTAAAGGAGATGCCAGCGTCACCTGGCTGTCGTACTGTACTAAATAGCGCGGCAAATTAAAACTTATCCTGCTATTCCTCCATGGTTTGTTTAAGATATAAGTAACATAATACCAATAAGTATGACAATTTGTTGTGTTTGTGTTCTGATAGTTGTGCATGTTGAGTCTGTTGTGTTTATATGGGCGTTTTCTCTCCAACTTCTTCTTAATTACTTTGGGACGGACCGAGTGCTGAGTGTAATGCTACCTCTCAACGTCCAATGGCAGGGTTTCCACCAGTTGTACACGGTATTCGTCTTAGTATCAATTAGCGACCGCATCGGGCGGGATTTGAACCCGAGACCTCCTGCTTGACAGGCGGACGTTCTACCACAGAACCACCGACACTTGTTACGCCTTATTGAAAATTAGACCTTCAGCTTTATCGGAAGCGTATTTAATAGAGTACGAAATTTTGGTTTAATTGAAATAGAATTGAAATTGAAATTATTGCATCGAAGAAATTCTAATTTAGCGTTCCTCTATTGATTAAAAACAAATGCGCCACCCAGGTTTCGAACCCAGACCACTCGGCTTGGCAGTCGAGCGCTCTACCACAGAACCACCGATAGCTGCTCAGGTTCACTGAAATTAAGACACGCATCGTAAGCATAATAGGTAATAAAGTCTTTTTTATTAATGAATTTATGAAGACCTAATCTGGTTTTTTTACGAATGAAATTTTAAAGGTTAAATCTGTGGGTGGTCCACTTTGTTAGTTTTTTGTTATTTAATTACGGGTATTATTAACGACCTATATATAGTTGTGTTAATTCAAAGACGATAATTTAACGTTTATTGCTTTAAGAGCTGGCGGTTAGTCAAGTGGCTCTCTGTGCTTTGTTGATGGTAAGGTTTTTGCTTCTTGTAAATATATTTGGTGTGGATATTTGGATATCTACGATTTCTAACGCAGTCAATGATTTCCTGGGTGTGCGAGTCTTTTTCATGCGGTATGTGTCACAACGTCAACTGGAAGTCTACGAGTGTTGAAATAAAATGAGCGTTAAAGATGCGGCAAGTATTTCGTAAGCGAGAAAAATACAATTACCATCTGTAGATATTTCTTTCATTAAAATTTGCTTAGTATTATATTCAACTGATAAACATGTACTGTAAAAAGGATTAAATTCAATTGTGCATTGTTTTAGTAAGTCTAACTCGCTGTTGTAACTACTTAATTTATAATATTCTGAATAAATTAAACTCGATTGTTTCGTCTCAATTATTTAAATTAAAATTTTATACCGGGCAGGGTTTGAACCGAGAATACGTTTTTCGTAAATAACTCTGAATTGCGGAGATATCTTTGGGGGTCGTGTCGAGAAATTAATACCACTAGGGACCATTCTTCCGAGGAGAGGTATATTTTGGCTTGCCAACTTGTTTTTATCACACATGATTCGCACGCGGGCTTCAAAACAAAGCCAAAGCCCCTCGCGACTCCAGAACTTGCTCTCCGATATAAGGCTTAAATTTTTAACAAAAAGTAGTCATCCAAAACGGTAAGTCGCGAGTCCAAGTAACAGCTTGAAGAGAGTATCAGTGCCGAAAAAAGGTTCGGTTAGAAAATTAGCATTAAAGCAATAGGAAGTGTCATACTTATCGTTATTATGTTACTTATGATATTATTTACTTCCAATTCCGAAACTTGGAGGTCAATGACTCAGCTGTAAAAGATCTACCTTTTAAGAATACGACCCGGGTTCGATTCCTGGCTAAGACGGTATTTCAAAATAATCAATTAATTTTATTTTAATTTTATTTATAAATATTATAAAATTATAGAATAAGTTAAAAAAAACCGTAAAGGAACACGGACTTTATCCCAGGCTGTTTGTCTTAATATCGTGGTAGCGTATTTTCGACCTACTGTCGTAAGGGTGAATAGCTTATCGGTAATACATCCGCCTGCTAAAATGTGCCTTAGGTTCAATTCCTGGCAGCTAGGAGCAACAAACACAACACATTGACAACGCAACCCGTCAAAAGTCGTGGATTTTCTTTTGTACGTTTTTCATTGGCTAAACGATTTAGCGCCTGCTGCCGTCGGAAGGGGAAAATTTGGAAATTGTCTTCCCCCCTGCCCGTAAAACGTTCATCGTAAGGGTTCGTGACGCTCGTCCAATGAAATTCGTATACAACCCTTCGTTGGCGTGTTTAAAGGCTAGCTGCGTTCTCCTTGTGTTTGTTGCTCCTAGCTAACAGTAACCGTATTTTAAATTAAATCCACTAATTTTAATTTAAACTATAAATAATTAAAATCTTAAAGAATAAATTGACTTTTATAAAGTTGTTAATATAAATTTATTGTAGAATAAATTGACGTTAATAAGTTCATAGAAACGTAAAGGAAGACGGACTTTCCCCAGAGTTGTTTTTCTAAAAATTGTTGACATACACTATGCGTCGGAAGTGTGGTGGAAGAATACTCACTTGATAAGCAGAAGGGCAGAGAGAAGGGCCCGAGTTTAAATCTCGGTCACCGAATTGGTTTTTATTCGATAGACAAATGGCAACATTTGAAATCCTCTACGAAATAAATTAAATCGAACACGAAATATCTTAATATTTAAATAAGAACCAAAATGTAAAACTCTTCTAACTATTAATATACGCGTCGATTCAGCTGAATTTCTAATTTGCAACTACGTTTAATATGTATCGGTGGTTCTGTGGTAGAACACTCGCCTGAAACGCGGGAGGGCCCGGGTACTAAACCCACCCGACGCAAACTTATAATAAGACATATACCGTGAAAATTTGGTGGAAACCCTGCTATTTGGATGCTAAGACGTTTAACGTAACCTTTAGCGCTCGGTCCGTCCCCTCGGAGGGGTTAAAATTAGGCAAAGAGATGATTAATGAATCACAATACTCAAAAACATACTACACCCAATGACAAAAAGAACGACTTTTGGAAAACCCAATTCCCTAATTTCAAGACACTGCGAACGCAGTGGTTACACTTTGCAAAACCCCTCCTAGGGACATAGTCCCCTCGGAGAGGTAACAAGTCGGCCCCACCGCAATTTTAGTTTCACATCGACGCAAAGTATCAAAGGTGAAGCTACATTCGATTTCTTACGACGTGCAATAATAATCCAATATAATTAATTTACAACGTCGAAAAATATTCCTATTATAACATATCGAAAGAAATTATCTAATTCAAACATCCCGCCAATTATAATCCTATTCTAGCATATCGAAAGAAATTGTCTAATTCAAACTTCCCGCCAATTATAATCCTATTCTAACATATCGAAAGAAATTGTATAATTCAAACTTCCCGCCAATCACCCGCCAATTATAATCCTATTCTAGCATATCGAAAGAAATTGTCTAATTCCAACTTCCCGCCAATTATAATCCTATTCTAACATATCGAAAGAAATTGTATAATTCAAACTTCCCGCCAATCACCCGCCAATTATAATCCTATTCTAGCATATCGAAATAAATTGTCTAATTCAAACTTCCCGCCAATTATAATCCTATTCTAACATATCGAAAGAAATTGTATAATTCAAACTTCCCGCCAATCACCCGCCAATTATAATCCTATTCTAGCATATCGAAAGAAATTGTCTAATTCAAACTTCCCGCCACCCGCCAAATATTATCCTATATTGTCTAATTCAAACTTCCCGCCACCCGCCAATTATTATCCTATATTGACTAATTCAAACTTCCCGCCACCCGCCAAATATTATCCTATATTGACTAATTCAAACTTCCCGCCACCCGCCAAATATTATCCTATATTGACTAATTCAAACTTCCCGCCACCCGCCAATTATAATACTATATTGTCAAATTCAAACTTCCCGCCACCCGCCAATCACCGGCCAATTATAATCCTATTCTAGCATATCGAAAGAAATTGTCTAATTCAAACTTCCCACCAAACTAATCCTATTACATTTTTAATAATTTTTCTTTTAATTATTTTTAGTAATTTCAAACTTCCCACCAGAAAAATTATATAACGATTCGCGAAGCGTTATTTCAAACTTCCCACCAAAATTTCAAACTTCCCGCCAAAGCTCGGCGTGTAGCTCCATCTACCGTGTCGTCGCTTTCCACGACAAAAAAACAACAAACACTTAACGACATTCCGTCCATAGCAATAGTATCACTTCGAATATATATATTCGATGTGAAACTAAAAAGCGTAAAGGAACACGGACTTTCTTCAAGGCTCTTTGTCTAAATATCGTTGTAGCGTATTTTAAACCTACTGATATCAAAAGTGACATAATTACCAAAAGTGTGACAATCCCTATACTTTCGTATGCTAAAGGTTTAATGACTGTTCGACTCGAGATCGACCACATAAAAGACTTATTTATTGTCGCCTTTCTGGATCTAGGGTATTATATCGTAGGTAGATGGCGATAGCATCTCCAAAGAACGACGAAAAATAAAAAAACACCAACTTTGACCAGTGCTACTTAGTTCCTCCGTTCCTCACTACGAGGCGTTATTTGTTCGTTTTAACTTCCTTCCCTCCCCAAGGCATACTTTCCCTTCTTCCCTCCCAACTTGTATTTCGCTCGTAACATTCATTAAGAAATAGGTCCGATTGACACACTTTTGGTAATTATGTCACTTTTGCTGATATAAAGGTAGGAACATAGTTCCCTCGGAGAGTTAAAAAATAAAAATTAAACATACATAATAATAAGGATTTTATTGTAAATAACTAATTTAAAAAATTAAAATAAGTTTTTATGTGGCAGATTTGTTTAACCCAATATAAGATTTTAATGGTAAACTAGCAAAACCCATAAAGGTCTAAATCCTATCCAGTTTTAACACGGACCAATATTTTTCATAGTGTACAGCGTAGTTGAATCATTTTCTGAGGTTTTTCGGCTAATTTCTTAGTTGTTTTATATTTTAAATTCGCTATTTTTGGTATCTCGATAATTTTTTTTTCGGCCGTCATGGGTGTAAAAGCCGTCAATGTTTCCAGTAGCCAAGGCCACTTCATGTTCACGTTTTTAACGTTGCGACGAAACTATGTTGTTAATCATGTTCTGCTTGGATAGTGTTTGTTCAGGATCAAGCCGTTCCAGACTGCAAGTTTTGTGTTTTACGAAGTGAAACTATGCTTCTAAAGACTTTTTTGTGACAGTGGCCTTAATCATTTTGTCAAAAGTGGTTCCCGGGCTGACCCATCTACTTATCGCCCTATTAGTAACTTAAAACAGGTGCCTAAATTTAACAAAAAACTCGCTCATGCTCAAATTACTTCCTTCCTCCGCGCCAACAACTTCTTTTCTCCCTCGCAACACGGTTTTCTCAATAAAAGCTCTTGCCTCACGAACTTATTGCAGGCCACTAACACTTGGTCTCATTGGATTGACGTAGGGTTTAGTGTGGATGTCATCTTCCTAGATTTCGCGAAAACCTTTGATTCCATTCCCCATGTGTACCTTCTTGAGGCACTTCACTCGGCTGGTATTCGGGGCGATGCCTTATCTTGACTTTCCGACCACCTTTCTGGTTGTAAGCAGAGAGTTATTCTGCAGAGTCAAGCCTCTTTTTGGAGTGCAGTTTACAATCCTCGGAAAGACTTAGAAGCGGTGGATAGCTGGGCCGATTCTCATGGTCTTTCTTTAATGTGTGCTGTCCTCCACCTAGGCCGTAAGAACCACAACTTCACGTATTACATTACTCTCTTCTTCCCTATCTGAGAGGGATTTAGGTATTATTGTCGATCTGTGCCTCAAATTCTCTACGCACACTAATAAGGTTGCCAAACGTCTATCAAATATTGCCGGGCTCATTCGCCGTAATTTAAACTTTCGTTCCCCACGTTTAATTAAGCAATTTTTCCCTTGCGGTCCCTATTCTTGATTATGGTTTTCTATTTGGACCCCTCATTTAACTACGGACCAATCAGCCCTACAAAAGCCACAGAATCGCGTAAATAAACTTGTTACTAATCTGAAAAATCTGTTTGCCCCTTCTCGTTTAAAATCCCTTGGTATTCAGCCTGTTGACTCGCGTCATAAAATCAATACCCTTTGCATGTTACATAAATTCTTTTACAATAATTTGGATCTTAACTTTAATGAGTTTTTCACCCCTCAAATCAATTCCCGTACTCGTGGCCATTCTTTAAAATTGTGTATAAACCGCGCGCCGCCTCTACTACTCGACTAAATTATTTTTCTCATAGTGTCATTACTGATTGGAATGCTTTGCCATCTAATATTGTTACACAATCTAATTATCACAAATTCCGTTATTTATTATGTGAACATTTATCTGCCAGGTCATGATCTCATATTTTTTTTCTTTTGTTAATTGTTTTCTTAATGTTGGTTTTCCTTTTTTCAATTATTAGTATGGATCTCATTATTAATATTTATTTTTTTACTTTTATTAAAAAAAATTTAAATTAATATTCTGTTCATTTTTCATCCCTCGAATCTGTATTACTACGCGTAAGTCGGCCTTTGCGGCTTTGTAGATAACCCCCCCCCCTCCCTTAACATGCTGTAGCTGCACGTGACTGACCTTAACACATGATTTCCGGTGGAAGAAAGCTACGAAGAGCACTCCTCCGAGTGGACCACTCAGCGCGCCAATGATCAGAAGCAGCGTTTGGATGATGCCTCCGATTTGAGGAACGATCAGTCCAATGACAACCGTCAAAATTCCCAAAAACGCAGCTGCAAAATAACAAAATTAAAAAGGGTTCCTCGCTTGAATTCCGTGAGTAGCACTTCACGCTCATAAATATTGAATTCATTCTACTATTGCACTACTAGGCATTCTAACCAGGCCATCAGAATTAACGGTATTATAAGTCACTGGCTGACTTGGATCTATGGTGGTGCGTTAAGTATTAACCTAAGCTACCTAGCTGAATATTATTAGTATGCTAAATTATCATAAGCCACGTTATTCTTAATATTTAAACGAACTAAACATAAAGACAATACCAAGTATTACGCACTTCTTTACGTGAATAAAGATCTGGCTTTACCCTTCACGGCATCAGCAGGAATTTACACTCCGCCCCACAGCATTGTCACGAGACTATTGCAGTGAGGAATTGAAACCAAACTTACTCTAAAAGCGGCCAACGGGGTCTAGCTGTGGATAGAGGACCGAATCTTAGGCTATTCTCTAGCCAAATGAATTGAAACTTTATGAAATCGATCAAGTAAGTTCTTCCTCTACGACAGGCACATTGAAGTAAGGGAATCAATGTAAGTTACTTCTTCGATATATATATGAATACATTCATGGAAGAATGTATTCAAGTCCTTAAAAATATGGAAAGGCAGAGATTTAAAAACCATGGACCATATGGTGACTTACTAATTTCTATTCTGCCGGAAAATATGGTTTATAAATAAGTAAATGTCCAAACATTTGAAAAGGTCATAATGTGATTAGAAAGGTGTGAAATAAATTTGAGAAATACCCAAAAGAGTCTTGGGCCTATTCACTTCTAAAGGACGTACAAACTTAGAACTACGCAAAATGGAACACTCCCATATTCTTCTATACAGTGTGTTACGGATAAGTGTGTCATACATTTTAGGGCGTGTTCTTTGGGTCTTAATGAGTTAAAAATGTCCTATGAACACGGGTCTTGAAATGCTTTGTTTCAGTGTTAAGCCCACAAAACCGGGCCCCAAAACAACCAAATAGCCAGTGAAGTTCGGTATTCTGCCTTGAATCCAACTTTGTCATTTATTATTCATTTGTTTTTCAACGGTGAAGTGATAAACACATAAGCAAATGCCAAAAGTTAATTACTGAACTAGCAGAAGTGCGCTAACTCCTACAATGATTTTATTAATGCTAAGTTCTAGTATTTCAAAGAATCGAGTTTAATCGACATTGTTAAACATCGTCAGAAATTTTCGACATAAGCAACTTTTACGATGTGAATGCTAATTCAAGGTATTTTCCCCGATGGATGCTGGGATAGTGCTTCTTATTTTGGAAAGCGCGCAAGAGCGAAATACGAGTGTTAGGAAACTGTTGGTTATTTAGCCTAAGCCGAAAAAACATCACACTAACAATACCTATAAGCTGTACTTAATGAGAACTAACACTAGTTGTGTAGGTGTTATCTAACTTTATCTCCTCTGAACGCATTAGGTCTTGGGAATAAATTTCAATTTCGTTATTTGACGTTTTTGAAAGTCAGCGAGGCCCTTTAGACTTTGTTCTTTACTATTAAAGGTAGGGTGCTTTTTAAAGAACTAAATAAAGGGCTGTATCGACAATTAATTTTTTGGTATCCAAATCAAAGATAAGTATGGCGCATTTTACTTATTCTGACTACGCGGATATGAACTAAGTGAAATAGTGTAGAAGCCCAAAGATTGTACCGAGTACAGTTCCCTCAAAGATCGTTACCAGAACGATGCACATTGACCGCTGTTGACAGACGCTTGAGAGAATACGGACCAATTCAACCAGAACCAACTCGTGAGACAGTGCAAAATGTACCCAGAAGACCTTGAGGAACAGGTACTTACCCTAATTTTCTTAGACAAAACATATAATTCGATATGATTAGTCTAACCTTTTAATTTAAACAATAATTACATTAGGTTCTTACCATTGTCGAAAACGATCCGGGAACAAGTACCCGGCGAGTGGGGAGAAAATTGGGTGTAAATTACGTTATGGTTTGGCAAATTCTGAATGGTTCATCAATTTCACCTTCAAAAGGTTCAAGCTCTGAACACTCAGACTATCCTAGGCGAGTTGACTTTTATCAGTGGTTTGTTGACAAAGAAGGTCGTGACCATGAGTTCTCGAGTATTCTGTTAACAGCCGATGAAGCCAATTTTTCCCACGACGGTATACTCAACTTGCACAACACTCGCCAGTGGAGTCAAGATAACCCCCACGGGACTAGTGTTAGATTTCACCAAGCGCAGTTTAGCCTAAATGTTTGGTATGGTATTGTTGGTTGCTATTTAGTTGGTCATTTTTTCCTTCTGCCTAGGTTAAATGGTCAGGCATATTAACAATTTCTGACAGATAAATTACCCGGGCTACTCGAAAACGGGCCGTTAAAATCGAGAAGGCGCATGTGGTTTCTACACGATGGAGCTCCACCCCATTTTAATCGTGACGTAAGTGCTCATCTTGACGCGACGTTTCCTTTTAAGTGGTGCACCAGTTTTGTGATCAGCACGATTTCGCGATTTAAACCCATGTGTTTTTTTCCTCTGGGGCTATCTGAAAGAATAAGTTTAGAAGACTGAAGTTCGGGAAGTTGACGACCTGCGACAAGGCATAATTGATGGCTATGAAACTATCCGCAACACAGTTGGAATCTTTGAAAGAGTTCGAGAGTCTTTTGTACGGCGATCTCGACGAGATCATCTCATAAGTGGCCATTTTAAACAATTTTTGTTATGTTTTAAATAAAACCGAAATTTTTAACTTCAATTCTAAGTAATTAAAATTTATGTCGATTCCTTAAAAAACTTTATCCATTGTAATACTTATGACTCAAGTCTATTAATGACATTAGTTATGGTCATTATCGTTTAACCATTAAAAAACCAATGATAACTAAATGGAAACAATGGTAAGCATTCGTAAGTACCATTTCGCGCATTCAACACTATCAAGTACCATTCCGTGTCTTCAACAGTAAAAGTACCATTCCGTTTCCTTAACACTTGTGCACTTTCCAAAATCAGACGCACTATCCCAGCATCCATCAGGAAAAATACTTTTAATTAGCATTCGCTTCGTGCAAGTTGCTTTTTTTCCAAAATTTAATAATCAGCTAGCTAATACCCAAGGTACCACCTTAGGCCTAAGTCATCGAGCGACTTTTAAAGCCATAAGTTCAGGTGGCCTGATTCACAATATTGATTAAACTCGAATCTTTGAAATAATGGAACTTGGCATAAATAAAATCCTTATAGGATTTAGCACAATTCTGATATTTCAATAATAAACTTGCTATTGTGTTTAACGCTTTACCGTTAAAAAAACCAATTAATAATAAATGGAAAAATTGGATTCAAGGCAGACAAATTAAGACCCAAAGAACATGCCCTAAAATTATTACATACTTATCTGTATTACCCGGTATATAACACAACATTTAATTGTTTAGAACTACCCAATTATGGTATAACTAGCCACTAAAATAAGCCCAGAAGAAAATAATTGGAAATCTTACTCAAAATTCTGCACAATACTAATCGTTTCTCTTCGGATTTCACAAGATTGGGAGCCACTGGTCGGATGTAGTCTTCGAGAACATTGGCTGCCAAGGCGTTGATGGTGGAGGACACTGAACTCAAGGCGGCGCTAATGAGACCCGCTAAGATCAGGCCAAGTGCTCCTGGAACTCCCCTCAACAGTCTTTCAGCCACATAAATATAAATCTGAAACAATATTTTAAAATCAATTCCAATTCACGTTCGACCTTGGACCAGTAGCCACTTGGAAAGGACATAAATAGAATTTGAAATACTTGTATTTTTAATGCAATATTTAATAAATTTTAATGTATGTACCTGATCTGGAAGTTGAATAGGCGAACCCGGTTGTCCCAAGGGACTGCAATTCGTCACAGCCGCGAAAATTGCAATAGACGTAAAGAACACAATTGATGTCAAAGCCATACCGAGCACGTTGCTCAGAATAAAAGCACTGAAAATATATTCCCGAAAGTTAAAGTAAAGTGACACGTTGGAAAGGGAGGAACTGACAGCGACGATTTTACCAAATCGTTATGAGCACGACCATAAAATCTTCCTGTTTTAAACATTTTGTACTTGATCTCGGGGAGGGGACCCTTGCAAAGGGCATCTGGGGTAACAAGTACTATGAACCCATAGACATTGCACTTACTTCCTAGCTGTTTTGTAATCCTTGACGCAGAGAAACCTCTGAGCGCAGGCTTGCGATCCAATGGACGTATAAAAGCAATAATGAAGAGAAAAGAAAAATATACTCCACACTGAATAATTATTGTTCAAATCTTCCGTTAGCCTACAGGTTCAAAAGATAATATCGTTAAAGTAATTTAAAACTTTTTTTGCGATTCATTTTATTTAAATTCAAACACGACAAGTTCAGAACAAATCTGTTCTTTACTAGTAAACTAAGTTCACGAAAAACTTTAGTAATCGAATAGTCCATTTCACGAAAACTGCCCATTTTGCTCAAGTTTTTTTAATACGCCATTTTATTATGATTTCTTTCTCAAGTTTTGATCTTAAGTTCTTGCGCTCTTAAAGATCTCGTTTTTCGTAAACAAAAGTTTCCTTTATTTCAAATATGATTATAGTCAAAGCTAATATTTTAATACATTATTAAGAGCTTATTTCACTTATCGTCGGAATAAAAGCTGTCTGAGAAGTATCAAACCACCAAGCAATAGTGCTAAGCATCAATTGGACAGGTCACATATAGGGCAGATTAGTTGTGTATTAATAAATAATTATGGCATTTCCCTTCGCCAATAAAGTTCAACCAGAAAATTATTAAAGAAACTTACGTAAAATGCTGGTGAAGGTTTCCACTGAAAGTGATGCTCAAAGCCTTCTGCAAACCACCAACGTCAATGAATGCCATTATGGTCAATATTATGACGCTGACGAACATCAGGACACTTTGGAAAACATCCGTCCATATCACCGCTTTCAGACCACCCTACAACATAACGAATGCCAAAACAAAAATAACGTAATCTGTTACCAGAATCACTCTTATGGGGCCGTTCATAAATTGCTTAACTTAAATTACATAAGTGGAGGTCGACTAGGGAATGCGAACGTAATAATAAAATCGTCACAACACCCTTGTAGAGGTTAACGGTAATAGAAAGTGTAGGGAGTTGTTGGCTCGCGTTGCATGAAGAGCTTGCCACCATCCTCCTACGCATGAAGGGCTTTCCACCACCCTCCTCCGCATTGTCACCCGGCCAACGGTTTATAGGCATTAAAAGTCGCTCGGTGACTTGGGCCAAAGGTGGTGCCTTGGGTATTAGCCTAGCTGATTATTATTATTATTAGATGAGCAATAAAACCTGTATAGCAGTTTTGTTAGATTCGCATTCTCGACCATATCCCCTGTAGCAAATTAGAGTCGGGCCGACGTCGGCAAAAGGTACTAAACACTAAAGTCGGCCGACCTTTGGATTTAGGGTCGAAATGTCCTAGGGGTAAAAGAGTCGGCCGACAACAAAACGTCGACTCTTTACCGCCTTTTAATAGACCTAAGAACCGACTCCGAAACGACGTCGGGCCGACTTTATATAAATGCTTATTTCCGACCCATAACTGATCTAATTATAAGATGCCTCGGTTTTCGAAGAAAAAATAAAAGTAAATAAAAAATTATCTCAGAAAATCATCAAATTGTCAGAAAATAATTAAAATATCCCCTTTTTCTTAATACATATGGTCTAGCTAGCTGTTTCATAAAGTTAATGTCGAATCCAATAATTAAATGTAAGGTCTATTTTAAGTCGGATAATGGTCGGCATACCGATCATAAATAGTCCCAAAAAAGGATTTCCGGTTTTAGGGTCGAAAAACGTTCGGACGTATTTAGGTCGGCATTTGCTCGTCGACTATAAAGCAACTTTTCGACCGTACCTCGACCCTAAAACGACTTCATGTGCTGCAGTGGATGAGTTGAATAACTGGAATTAGTGGAGACGAAGCATACCAATTGGCAATGTGTATATGCAAGGTTGCAAATATATCGTGACAATTCAATCATATGAAATCTAGTCTTGTCCTCTGAGAAACAAACAAAATGCTATTAATCAATTCAGTCATCCTTATTTATTACATCTTCGGTAGATGAACAATCATCATTAGGGCATCTAGGTTGATTGGTAAATAGACTGGTACATTGTATATCCACCTTCTTGGTAATTTCATTGATATACTCAAGCAAGTGACATGACAAAAATGTCCACGAATAACCTTATTAAGTTAAAACTAATCAGTGGCGGACTGGCCATTGAGTGACCCTGCCCAGTGACGTTTTCCCTTCCTCGATTCTCGTGCCGCGGCCAAATTTGACCATGATGCACGCAGGTCGTTTCAACATACTCACCGTCCCTAAGTATACATAATTACATTCTTGCCTTCATTGTCTCTCGTAAGAGCGTAAACTAGGACTGTGCAACTTGCAAGTAGTAATTTCTAACAATATATTTTATATGAGAAATATATAATTTAGGTTAAAGTCCACTAAGTAGAGTATAACTTTTCTAATTAAAATAATTATAAATGGCTCTCTGATGACGTTATTGTTTCGCTTTTTTAATTTTGTCTTCCTTTTGCCAGTAATAGATAGATGGCACCACGCTCTCCAGTAAAGTAGTTTTTTCGAAGAATCGGATAGATTCATTGCCATCTCAAAATATAACAAATTCTTTATCATAATGCACTAAATGCGGGTGACAATGTTAGAGCTGACGGTTGCTTTAATATATTTAATCAAGAATGTATTTATTTATACTCAGGGAGAATGAATATGTCGATATTATTTTTAGCGTTTCTCCAATTCCAAACGTTGGGGCCCCCGGTATGCTCCTCCGCTTTAATGAAATCCAATAATACTGCAATCTCATTGGTTCTTAAAAATTACGTTTTTCGACGCGATTAACGCTGCTGCGAGGATGCAAAAAATAAGACCGCCTCCTCCCCCCCCCCCCTCCTCAGCGTGATGGGGTTAGGGCCTCAACGTGTCCGTCGATAGCCTCGACATATTCATTCTCCCTGAGTATAAATAAATACATTCTTCATATGGGTACGCTTAAAATTAACTTTTTTTGAAAAATTTTTACTTTTTCACGTTTTTGAAAAGTATATTTTTTGGCTGGAAGGTGCTAGACAAAACATTCCAACAAGAAAGTTGTAGTGCACTGTCGATAATGTACATATTCATTCTCCCTGAGTATAAATAAATGCATTCTTGATTTAATATATATATATATCATATAATGTTTATCTTAATATAACAGCAAATTTTTAAAACAGAGTTACTTCAAAAGTGACATAATTACCAAAAGTTTGTCAATCGGACCTATTTCATAATGAATGTTACGAGCGAAATACAAGTTGGGAGGGGAGAAGGGAAAGTATGCCTTGGGGAGGGAAGGAAGTTAAAACCAACAAATAACGCCTCGTAGTGAGGAACGGAGGAACTAAGTAGCACTGGTCAAAGTTGGTGTTTTTTTTTATTTTTCGTCGTTCTGTGGAGATGCTATCCCCATTTACCTACGCTATAATACCATAGATCCAGAAAGGCGACAATAAATAGTCTTTTATGTGGTCGATCTCGAGTCGAACATTCATTAAACCTTTAGCATACGAAAGTACAGGCATTGTCACACTTTTGGTAATTATGTAACTTTTAGTTACTTACAATGACGCAGTACAGCGAACAGACGAATCCAGATAATGTTAGAGTAATCCAGTAAGAAATTCCGGTTACTGTAGTCATCGTGATGGCGGGAACGTAAAGAAATACCGAGTTAAGAACAAGCTGAAACACAATGACAGTAAATTCATAATAACATTTTATATTAATATTAGAATAGTAGAAAACATTTTAAAAAGTTCTGTTGTTTTTAAAACGATTAAATTTTGGTTTTTCTTCTTCGATTGAGCTGGGCGAGTGGTACACGAACGGATAAGGCCTTTCGCTCATCGCCATTTTCAAGGCCTTGTAGGAATTTTCTTGAATTGTCGTTTTAAACAGCCACGGCCAACTTCGATCGCGTATACCGCGCTTTAGTGGCCCCGCCAATCGCCTGAATTTAACGTGTATATATTTTCCCGCCAGGGCTCCACTATGACCAAATTTTAACGTTAGTCAGATAGGAAAAATCAACTAAAAACATCTTTTTAAAAAAATGAATTTAAAAAAAATTGAATTGAGCCGAATGTAGGTTAATATTTAAATAATAGTATAATATTTTTTAAAGATTATAATTTTTAACGGTGTTTATAAATTATAAAAAGTTAAACAGAAACCAAGAACTTCCTCTAGATGCTGCCAGCAACATAGTATTATTGCGAAATACTTGAAACACATGTAAATAAATAAATAAAACAAAAAGTGAAAAGAAGATTCATTGTAACTTCAGGGTAAATGTATTATTTTAACATTTTTAATTAAATAATATTAAGTTAAAATATATTATAAGCGCATTAAATTATAATTTTAGGTTTCAACAAGTTTTAAGCTGTCGTCTTTTTAAACCTAGAATAATATTGTATATTTAGTAAGGGCCGGTTTGTAATTTTATCTGAGCGAAAATGTTTTCCATAATAAAGGTATAAACCTGAACAAAAATCATCCTCCTTGAAATGCAGGCTGCAGACCATCTGTGTATCTTTTGGTACAAAATCATCCCGACTTATGTTTTTAACTATAAACTTCTAAGGCTTTCTTCGCCAGTAAACTCGTAAAAATGTAGGTCTTTTCTATTAACAAGGTTTGATGTACAATATGGTACGCAACACGAAGGCATTGCGATGAATATTTCTATCTTTTACCTATTTAGTTCCAAAGATGTACTTACGCATCTTTTATCTTCAATTATATTAGTTTTAAGATTCTTACTATTAAAACTAATTAGATTTACAGAAAATACTACCTAAGAACGGTTATAAACTCGTGAATTTGCTATATATATACTATTAATAAAGATTTGTTATTATTAAAGATTTATAAAGTTTAAGAGATACATTATTTTCGCATCAAAACAATCTAAACACCTCTACAGCCTTCAAAACTAAAGGTTTAAATGTTTTATTTTTTGCCGTATATACACCCTTTTGTATCAGGGCGACTCCTCGCGGAGCACAGCAGGTAAAAAATACATAAAATAGTCTGTGAGAAAACACAGAAATTGAATATTTACATATCACAAGAATTGCTCATTACTATGTGTTCTAATATGGCGCCTTCGCGTAAAAAACGCGTCTCTTTTTCTTCATTTAAGTTTTATCAGGTAATATTTTTTTAAACTATGAATTATTCATAAATTTATTGCGAAAAGATAGTTTAAGTTACTATACCTTGTTTTTTCTAAAAAAGAAAGTGGAAAACCGAAGAAAAAACATTTTTTCGCGATTTCGCTTGTATTCCCCGCCTTTGGCGATAGTAGGTTTTTGGTCGTATGTAGCGCCCCTATTAGTACGGGAAATTTTTGGGACAAGCGTTTCTCAACGGAAATGTGTTCAGATGGATGTCCTGAGTAAGGACAAAAAGTTCTAAAAAATTCGCGGAGCGGAACATGTCTAAAAACACCCGCCATTTTGGCTATTTTTTAGATATTCCTTAGCGCCATCTAGCGGGCATAGATGGGGTGGGGATTTTATTGACTACAAAAAACGCTTCTCGGGTTTTCTTTCTCTACATTTGGCAATACCTATATTAAATTGAATAATATGATATTCATGCAATATATTCGACGACAGTTTATGGTTATGTAAGCTATGTTAAGTTTTTAATATTTGAGTTACAAATGTATATTTAAAAAAAAATGTTACATGGGTGGTTTAGGGGTCATCCAAATCTAAGGCACTCTTTAAAAAGCGTTTTGACAAGAGGTTCCATTACATTGCCCGCACATAGCCGAGCAGTTCATTCCATATTTTCTACAGGAGCACGCTTTTCCGCAATAGAGACTTGGCACTAAGTAGCTTTGGCCATGGCCGCCATTGTGGTCATATTTTTCTCCCCACGATAAAAACTATTGAAAAAAACTGTGACGTAGCACTGCCAAGTCCCTATTATTGGATTTACATCCACAAAATATCAAATTTAGAATTCTTTGCGGGGCTGGCAGTTTATCACAACGAATTGCTTCTAAAATCTAAGTTAGAAGAAACCACCTATGGACTGTGAGAAGGATGATAAAATACGCGAAAAGGTAGATAAGTCCATAATTAAAAGGGATAATATAGCTAAATCCTAAACAAATTTGAAGAAAATTAAAAACTTACTAATAACTCGTACCGATAGGTCTTCGAGTAACGCGAAACTCGGATCAAATAGATCTTCGAGTAATAAACTGGCTTCTAAAATCTGACTAACTTTTTTCCAGCCCCAATTCTCTGGATTGAGTTTATTTCCAATCCATTCTTGGGTTTGGTAATAAACACAATTAATATAATGTTTCGCTGCTTCAGAGGTTGGCGGTAGCGTAGCAGCCGTAGCTAGATAAAACGTGATCTTGAGCTAGTGCTTTGAAACAATACGGTTGTACATGAAGTTACGCTGTTGTTTTAAGGATTCCGTACGTTTTTGCGCTCCGTACCACCGTAAAATGATTTTCTCACCAACTTAGTGCAGTTTTTCAACATCGGCATCTGCGCCGTTAAACACTAACGCTTCCGTAACTAACTCGTTGTTGTTTTTAAAGAACTTCAGGGTTGTTGATTTGCCTTTCTTAAAGAAAGCCGAAGTAGTATCACATCCCGATAACGAGCGAATGAAAGGCATTAATGTGTGAAAACCTCCAAATTCGAACTACCATTGTCGCTGCTTTATAAAACAGTGGCTAGTCGAAAGTCACGAGACAATGATTTTGAAGAATTTTTCGCAACTCTGTTTGGCGTACATGAGAGCGGTAAAAAGTGTACCCAAATTTCCTGTGTCTAAATTTATGATGGGTACAGGTATAACTGACGTCTTATAGTATTGTGACGGTATATTCGTTTCTGCCATATACCCACTCCACGAAGGATTCGAATTGTTCTCTATGAAATCTCCAACAAGCCAAAGTGTGTTAAGATGGTTTATTTTCTTTAGCGTTAACGACATTTCGTAAGTTTCGGCGGGGAACCTTTTGACCTTCAGTTTAGATAAACCATTAGTGCGCGGTGTAGTGTATTGAAGCGCAGGAATACTTCGAAATTCTCCGATATTAAGCTTTAATGTTGGTTTAAGGTCTTGGAATATTGGAAGCTATCTTTACAAAACCTTTTGGGCTCACGCAACAAACACCCTCCATGGAATGGAAAGTGTTGTAACCATCTAGAGTTCGTATGTTATAATCAGCGTTGTCGAACACGAACTGAGCAAATGCTTCACTTTCATAATTAATCTCGGAATTCAAAACCGTTGCCGACTCGAATCTAACGGATTCGTTGTAAGAACAACACAATCCCAGTTTAGAGAGAGTGTCCAACAAAATATTAGATACGTATTTTCGATGCAACTGTAGGGCTAGTGCGTAAAATATTGGTGAAATAAATGACCTTGGTCGTACCAATGACATAATGGAATTCGCTGAGGAAAGGTTTTTAATTTCTCCATTTAAATCGATCTTATCAGTCCCCAGCAAATTATTTAAAAATGATTTTAATGTTACAGGTAAATCTTGTTCACCTTCACTTTGAATATTCTCAGTCGAAGGGTAACAATCGAAGTCACCTGCCATTAGTCTAATATCCTCTCTTAATATTTTAGCCGCAGTTTCGACTATCCTCAATCTCTCTTCTTTTCGTCTAACATTCTTTCTTCGTGTCATTTATTATGGACAATCTTTTCTAGTGAGCCCTTAAAACAAAGTATACCGCTTCTTCCTCGACGTCTTTTCTTTTTCTTTTTATTCTTGTTCGATGTCTCACATATTTCTCCAGAAAAAAATACAATCGCTCTTAAAATTGAAAGTGGGTGTATTTACTCTGGTTTCTGATGGTGTTGAACTACTAGAAGCAACTGCATCCTTCGTTTCTAAGTTTTTTTTAATACTAGATCTTCTAATATAGTTCAATCGACAATCTTTATGGAACGTTATACTGTCGAGTTTCTCAAAGTGTTCGTGCTTATTATCCAAACGTTCGTTACTAGCTTTTATATGCCCATCGATTCCTCTTTTCTTCAACTTCGTAACAGTTCTATTTTCTAACGGCTCGTCTCAAATCAAACACACTTCCATACCGAAAATTCGTATGGACTAAAATTTTATTATCCTTTATAAGCCGTTTATATTATTTTATAAAAGTACAATTCCGATTTATATCATTCAGCACTAGCTCATTTACTTTTAGCCAAAGCGCGCAAGACCGAGAGGAACTAAAGTTTGAAAAAGGTCTCGAAATTATAGAAAATTTCGTTGGCGAGATCAGTCTATTATTGAAGGGGAAACACATGACTAAAACCAATACTTTATTAGCCATCTAATATACTACCAAGGCTTTCGGAAGAGCGACTAGTTAACTTCCACCCCTGGACACTACCACTAATAGCGTTCCCAAGGTTCATTCTCTAAAAATTATTACCTTTATTTTCCAACAAATTAGCGATTACATGTCAAAAGGTTTCCTATAAAGCGACGCGTAAAATTTTTATCACCTTAAGAACTTTTAGTGTCAAATTTCTGTATTTATGAGCGTTGTAACCCCCTCCGAAGTCATTTTTTAAATACAATATGTTTTTTTTAAATTACAAAGAAAAAAATTCGTATCGTGATTGGAATATCGAAATTTATAAACGTTCCATCTATGCCCGCTAGATGGCGCTAGTGAATATCTCAATGTAAGTATATCATTCGATTGAGAATTTCAAGGGCTACAACTATTGTCCAGTGAGTTAACGCGATATCTCTTCGTATTTAGCTTAAAAACGTAAAACGCTTGTCCCAAATTATTTCCCAGAACACCTCATTTTGAATTTAATTTTACCGTACTATATCGGGATTATTCATACACGCAAATTAACATTAGATGCGAGGCGATTGACGGGGCCACTAAAGCGCGGTACGCGTGATCGAAGTAGGCCGTGAAACAGCACTTCCAACTTCGACTATGGGCTTTAGCGGTCGTCTCAAATTTTTCAATCGATATACTTTTGAAAATCACAATTTTCCCGACGTGAAAACCGTGACGCCACTTATCTACAAATATTTTTTCGTTGATTTGGAAGAAATAAATTAATTTTTAAGAAGATTTTTTTGTAAACGGAAAGGGTGCAAGCAGCTAGCATCATTCGGATTCATTGACTCTTGGTCCCTGGAGTTGGTAGCCTAATGTTCAGGCACCTGGCTAGCAGATTACCAATCATGTATAGCGTGGAAATACTCACGTTAACGATAAGATAAACCACGGAGAAGAAAACCCTCGTGGTTCTGTCGAATCGCTTCTCAATATACTGAAAATAGAAAAATTATAAAACTTTAAAGCAAGTGTCGGCTCGACGTGAAGTAGCTCTTATTGCAACAGATGTCGCTAGCGTCATAATCGAAACAAGATTTTACAGCTACATTTTGACCCAAAATTCGGGACGTAAAAGTACCCTTCGCGTTGATTGGCTCGTTGGTAAATTTCACAATAACTTAAATTAAAGTAATTTTTAACAATATAGTTTATAGGGGATATATATTTTAGATTAAAAATCCACTGGTGACGTTATTGTTTCGCTATTTTTAATATGAGCTTCCTTTGCCATTAATAGATGACACCATGCTCTCCAGTAAAGTCGTTTTTTTTTTCTAAGAATCGGATAGATTCATTGCCATCTCTAATAACAAAGGCCTTATCATAATACAGGTGGCAATGATAGAGCCGACAGTTGCTTTAAGACCAAATGCTGTACTCATCTTTGTTAGTTTCAAATGAATGCAATCGGTTTATAGATGTAGGCAAGACGGTTTTTTTAAACTGAAGTTTTTACAACCTTTTTAATCTGTTTCTTTGAGACAGTTTCTCAGAAATCAGGTTTATAGATTTTATAAAATACATAAACAATATTTTACTTCATTTCCAATATTAGAAATATAGAAATTTTGATATTGCTATTTGCGAAACGAACTTCACTTATTAATTTCGAAAGATATAAATTGAATTTCCAAAACTTAGTTTTATAGAAATTTGCAAACAATAGTTTTAAAGAATTTTTCAAAAATCTGTTTTTAAAGTATTTTCCAAAATTTAGTTTTAAGGATTTTTCCAAAAATTAGTTTTATAATAATTTAAAAAAATTACTTTTACAAGAATTTACTAAAATTAGTTAAATAATAATTTACAAAAATTAGTTTTATAAGAATATACTAAAATTAATTTATAATAATTGACAAAATTTAGTCTATAATAATTTTAAAAAAATCGTAAATAATTAATTTTTTAAGTCCATTTTTAATTAGCAAAATGTTAATTTAATGAATTTGCTATTTTAAACATGATTTGCGCGTATAAGAAATTGGTTATTTGTTTATTTCGGTATTTCGTAATTTGCTACTTTATTGTAAAATTTCAATTACTTTCAATAATAAATTGGGAATTTTTGATTAGTAAATTATTTATTTAATTTATAAACAAAAATTGTGATTTCCTTAATTATTAATTGAATTTAATTTAGAAATAAAAATTGTTATTTCCTTAATTATTAATTTAATTTAATTTAATTTAATTTAATTTAATTTACCTTAGTTTAATTTAATTTCATTTAATTTCATTTAATTTCATTTAATTTCATTTAATTTAATTTATAAATAAAAACTGTGATTTCCTTAATTATTAATTTAATTTAATTTAATTTATAAATAAAAACTGTGATTTCATTAATTATTAATTTAATTTAATTTAATTTAATTTAATTTAATTTAATTTAATTTAATTTAATTTAATTTATAAATAAAAACTGCAATTTCCTTAATTATTAATTTAATTTAATTTAATTTAATTTAATTTAATTTAATTTAATTTAATTTAATTTTTCAATAAAAACTGTAATTTCCTTAATTATTAATTTAAGTTAATTTAATTTAATTTTTAAATAAAAACTGTAATTTCCTTAATTATTAATTTAATTTAATTTAATTTAATTTAATTTAATTTATAAATAAAAACTGCAATTTCCTTAATTATTAATTTAATTTAATTTAATTTAATTTAATTTAATAATAAAAATTGTAATTTCCTTAATTGTTAATTTAAATTCATTTATAAATAAAAAGTTTTTTAATTAATTTATTATTAATTTGCTTAAAAAGTAAATTATTAAATATTAACTTGTTGAATTAGTTAATTAGTTAGTAATTTGCGTAAGTAGTTAATTGGTAATTTGCGTAAGTAGTTAATTGGTAATTTGCGTAAGTAGTTAATTGGTAATTTGCGTAAGTAGTTAATTAGTAATTTGCGTAATTAGTATTTCACGTAATTAGTTAATTAGTAATTTGCGTCATTATTTAATTAATAGAAGTAAGAGAATGTCAAGATGAAGTCGAGAAGAGGGTGGAAATTTAGTACAATCAAAGGTAGGCCCAAGGGGTGCTCTGTACCCGGACCCCCCTTGTTTACGCCACTGTTCTACGGGCTAGAATACTTAACTCCATTTCAGTATATAACACCGGCAGTTCTAGATACTTCCCACATTTTATTCCTATCAGTTAATGTTGACTACGAACGTTACCCTATTTGACACCGCTTCAATTGGTGGGGTGGCGGAGTGATTAGCGCTTTCGCCTCGCAGCAAATTTAGACGGGTTCGATCTCAACTTGTGGCACTGGGTGAAAACTCGGAACAACTCCTTCTGCGTTGAGTTTGCGGGTTCTCTCCCCACTGGTTTAAGGAGTTTTTTTCCCGAGCTCTTCGGTTTCCCCTTCCATAAAAACTTTTAGAGGTTAACGGTACTATATAGTTAGTGTAGGGAGCTGTTAGCTCGCGTGGCATGAAGGGCTTGCCACCACCCTCCTACGCATTGTAGTCCGTCCACCTGAATTAATGGATTCAAAAGTCGCTTGATGACTTAGGCCTAAATTGGTGCCTTGGGTATTAGCCTATAGCTGATTATTACCGCTTCCGTTATAAATAATATCATTTACAGCCAAAAATTGGGTACCAGTGATTTTTGTGACCAGCCCCACGAGCCATTTATATTTTACCTCGTAAACGCTGAGATATTTCATGTTGTGGAAGACTGGTATGATGAGGAACGCAATCGGGATCTGAACCAGGAAGAATGTGTACAACATGATGAAAAACTGGAATCCGTTGGCGAAGCTCTCCCCCACCAAGGTAGTTATATTGTTCGCCGAAATGATGGTTGCGAAAGCGGAAAACGCCACCGGGATCACTGACATCTGGCGGTCACCCAGAAGGAAACCGTCCACTGTTTTCTTCGCTCCCCTGTTGACTACGACGCTGATCAACAAGCAGATCAACACTGAACCGACGACCACAACTCCGTCCAGAATATGGCCCAACTCCATCTGTAAAACTAGAAATGCTCTATTGCAAAAGTGACATAATTACCAAAAGTGTGTCAATCGGACCTACTTCATAATGAATGTTATGAGCGAAATACAAGTTGGGATGGGAGAAGGGAAAGTATGCCTTGGGGGGGGGGGGGGCAGTTAAAGACCAACAAATAATGCCTCGTAGTGAGGAACGGAGGAACTAAGTAGCACTGGTCAAAGTGGGTGTATTATTTGATTTTTCGTCGTTCTGTGGAGATGCTATCGCCATCTACCTACAATATAATACCATTGACTAAAAAAAGATCCGGAAAGGCGACAATAAATAGTATTTTATGTGGTCGATCTCGAGTCGAACATTCATTAAACCTTTAGCATACGAAAGTATAGGGATTGTCACACTTTTGGTAATTATGTCACTTTTGTCTATTGGTATTCTCAGTAAGCTGAATAATCGATTGAACAATTTTCAACAATTTATCTTTTAAAAAGCAGGTCTATAATACTTCCCTTCAGGCGAAAGTATGAAAGAAACGCTAAAAGTCGAGAACAACAGAGTTTTATCTTTCAAGTATACAGCCGCTTATCCAGTTGGCCATAACACTATAAAAGGCTTCAAAAGTCGCTTGATGACTTAGGCCTAAGGTAGTGCCTTGGGCAGTGTTGGGCACCGCTCATCTCATTGTGAGCGGATTTGTTATTATGAGCGAAAATGAGCGGTAAAATATCTTTTCAAAAGAGCGCAAAACAAAAATGAGATTAGCGAAAATGAGCGGTAAAATATCTTTTCAAAAGAGCGCAAAACAAAAATGAGATTAGCGAAAATGAGCGGTAAAATATCTTTTCAAAAGAGCGCAAAACAAAAATGAGATTAGCGAAAATGAGCGGTAAAATATCTTTTCAAAAGAGCGCAAAACAAAAATGAGATTAGCGAAAATTTTACCGCTCAAAAAAGAGCTGAAAGAGAGGAGCGAAAATTATACCGCTCAAACAAGAGCGGAAAGAGAGGAGCGAAATTTTTACCCCTCAAAAAAGAGCGGAAAGAGAGGAGCGAAAATTTTACCCCTCAAAATAGAGCGGAAAGAGAGGAGCGAAAATTGTACCGCTCAAAAAAGAGCGGAAAGAGAGGAGCGAAAATTTACCGCTCAAAAAAGAGCGAAAAGAGAGGAGCGAAAATTTTACCGCTCAATAAAACGAAAATGCCCAACACTGGTCTTGGGTATTAGCCTAGCTGATTATTATTATTATAAATAACCTAGTGCGCGGGGAGGTGCTGTCCAAATGTTCCACGAAGTTTGTAACTCGAGCGGATGGGGGGCTGAGCAGGGCAGGGGTTAATAATCTTAGGCATTGAACCAAGAATGTGTATACCCCGATGTAAAGGGGGACCCTGAAGCAAAATTTGGTTCCCGCATTGTGGGATTTTTGCCACGCGCCCCGTCGGTCTTTTGCGCATGAGTGACCGCCAGGAATAATCTGGCTATGGAACTAACACTCCGAAGCTTTGGCTGTGACCGCAATGTTGGGTAGAGTTTTTTCAATAAGAAAGAGCGTGGTTGACGTCGTGTGACGTAGAACTGTTAGCTCCCTATTTTACCTTTTCACTGTCATCTACGTTTGATTTATAAATCCTATTTAAAAATAATCCTAGTCGTCGGTCAGGCTCTCACTCCTCAATAAGGGTTAAAATGGAACCTCTATTCACGGTTTTTAAATTGTTTCGCTCACTCGGACAAAACAATAATACAAAAATAAAACACAATATTATTTAGAGCCAAATAGGACCCCCAAAATGAAAATCCTAACGACGAATCTGTGCTATGAGAGAGGTAGGTGCAGAAACCAGAATTCTAACTTAAATCCATTTAATTATATTTTTATAGTGGGTAGGCCAATATTTAGGGCTAGGGTCTTTCAAGTTAGCCGTGATAATTAAAGCATTTTCGTTTGAACTAATCAAATGCCTAGAAGATAATTTAAATTTGGTTTAACCAAAATCCCACAAGTTACGAACATTAACTAGGGAAAATTGTTAGGGTATATATTATTATGGAGCAACAAGTTTGCGATAAAAATTCTACGAATTAAAAGGACGAGTCAAAATTGGACCAAAATTCTTGATTTTTCTATGTTAATTAACATGCTTGTTTTCATTTAGCAACAAATACAAACTTTTTCAAGTTCATGTCGCATTTGTAAATTTGGGCCCCTAAAAGACTCTATAGACACCTATCGTAACTGCAAAACAAAGCTAACGGCCTGCTTATTTTGGTAACGAGGCAAGGGGCGTATTTCGAGATATTGCCGGACACACTGATTGGCCCACATTTAAAAACGCTTGAAATTTAAGAAACTTAATAATGAAAGTTAACTCACGGCGTTCTGCTAAAATGCAATAAGGTTTTACAACTGGTGAACGAAACTATGCTTTAAACCAACATGCAAAACATATTTTCAAAGCTTCCCATAAAGGTATAAAATACTAGACACAGGTGGGTCTAGCCTTGTGCATAGCTCACTTCTACTGCACTCCAAGGATAACCAATAGAGATCTACCCCTGCAGCTTGGTTCTCCCGCGTATTTCGATGATTTAAAATGGCGAACGTTAAAGAGCCGCAGAATCATTTGAAAAATTCTGTCCGAATTTTTGGTAGCCCATCCATTTCTGAACCTTATGATAGAAAACCGCAATAATCATAATTTGCTTCTTTTCAAGCCCTATTTACGAAATTCAAACGATTCAGTGGTCTTTTAAGGGTAGATGTGGGAAAATATTGTCGTATGCTCGTATCGTCCTTTGAAAAGATTCCAGGGTAAAATAATGAAATATCATTTCACAATTTTCCAAATGTCACGACACAATTTTGGGATCAAGAGTTCATGGAATCTTTGACAGAGATAGAAGTATTTATGTTAAGGTACCCCTCGCGTTGATTGGATCGTTTGTAAATTGATCAATGACATAATTTACGGTAATTTTAAACAATATTTTTTACATTGGATATATAGTTTACGTTAAAGCTCACTAAATAAAGTCAAAGTTGTCTAAATATAATACTCTGCAAAGGCTCTCTGACGAGGTTATCATTGGGCTATTTTGAATTTAACTTCCTTTGCCATTAATAGATGGAACCAAGCTTTCCACTAAAGTCGTTTTGTTTTCAAAGAATCGGATAGATTCATGGCCATCTCTAATAACAGCGGCCTTTTCATAATACAGGTGGCAATGATAGAGTCTACAGTTGCTTTAAGCTATATTTTGATCCAAAGGGCGGGACATAAATGGAGTTGGGACCTTTCCAAGTGGGAAAAACAACTCAAAATGTTTGTAGGTGCACTTAAAATGTACGTATTAGGCCCAAAAGAGCCCAGAACTTTGATTACTTTTTTACTGATAGAGTCCCTGACGCAAAATGTCCACAGAATTTTCAAAAGTTCTCCTAGAAATGGATATTTGACCACGGCCTTTGGTAATTATCCCTCTCTTCATTTTACAATTTCGACCTTTGCAGTGGCTCTGTTTAGGCGATAGCGTAAATGATTTCGTCTTAGCTAACTTGTTAAAATGTTACCGCGATCAGGGTTGGCCGTGAACAAAACATAGGGGCTGCGTCACTAACGACGTAAGCCTTGGTTAAAAACGTGTTCTAGTCTTTAATTGTTTTACAATTTTCTAGTCAGAGACTGTAAGAAACTGCCGGCTCTATCATTGCCACCTGCATTATGATATGACCCTTAATTGTTATTAGAGATGACAATGAATCTATCCGACTTTTCGTAAAAAAATTACTTTACTGGAGAGTGTGGTGCCATCTATTAATGGCAAAGGAAACTAAAATCAAAATAGCGAAACCATAATGTCGTCAGAGAACCATTTATAGTTATTTTAATTTATCAGCTTATACCCTAATTAGTGGACTTTAACTCAAATTATATATCCCATATAAAATATATCGCTAAAGATTACTATAATTTAAGTTATTGTCAAATTTACAACGAGCCATTCTTGTTTTGATTTCGACGCTAGTGAAATCCAACGGGGGAGCATCTCTGATACTCGTTTTTGGAGAGAAAGTCGAAACGCCGAGAGAGAGGTAGCGAGGCATCTGACCAGTGACGTCACTGGCTAGATTTTCAAGAGAGCGATTTATTCGCTAGCGAATACTACAGTGGCGCCACCAATTCACGCTTAACGGAACTACAAATGGTTGATTGTTTATTTCGCGGGTACGTGTAAATGTAGGCATATCTTTAGATTTTACTGGTGTTTTAATATGAAACATGACTACTATAAAAGGTATGTATACATTTGATTATTACTTTCTAATCATTAAAATAAACTATTCTTAATAGTAAATCTTTCAATGCTGGAAATTTTCAAATATATTGGAGATAAGCCAAGAGCTCTAGAGGAAGGCGAAAGGTTGTTTAAAGAAAGCTCAAAAGGATCTCTAAATTTCTATCTTACTGATGAAAAAGGTTTGGATCTAATAATAATAGAAGGATTTGTGATACAAACTAGTGCACCATCAGGGGAACCTCATTCCTTAAAGTTTAAATTTACAGTCAGTGATGGAAAACACGTGATTGAAAGTGTTCATTGTTCGTGCAAAAGCGGGTAAATTTTAATCTTGTTAATTTTTAATTTAGAATTGTATCATATTTTCTTATTTTACTAGAAACTCTGGATTTTGCAAACACGCAGTAGCTGGTTTATTCTTTATAAATTCTAATGGTCAGTTAACACAGATTTCTGAAAAGCTCTCATGCACATCAAAGCCTCAGAAGTGGGGTAAAATGAAAAAAACTGTTCAAGATCATTATCAAGCAAAGAAAATTAGAGATTTAGACTGCGTTAGGAAAGTCAACAAACCAATTTTTTGCCTCAAAAGTTTAGAAAAATGTGAGGAACGAATACTCTCTTCTCTTCCATATGAACCAATGTGCGCCAGACATCTACCTTCAAGCTTAAAAGAACATGTAAATTGGAATGATAAACCTGAAAATAATACGAATTTGGAAGGGACCGATGATATAATGGTAGACAACCCTTCTAAGCGCCGACAAATTGATGATCCCTCCGATTTAGAAAAAGATGATTTTATAAACCGCCTCTTGCAAGAATCTCTTACAATACAAGATGAGAACCAGTCTGTGACTAATATGACTAGCGAAGAAGGCAATTTTTTTAAGAATTTTGTGGAGGTTAATTTAGAAAGAGCAAAATTAATAGCAAATTTACAACAAAAATCAAATAACTGGAAACAGGAGAGAAAGTTGACGCTAACTGGCACTACAGTTAAAAAAATTCTGTCATCCAAAAATAAACAAAACACTGTGGTTAAACTTCTAGAAACACATGAATCTAAGAGAGAACTAACAGTTCCTTCGGTGGTTTATGGTAATAAGATGGAGAAAGTTGCTCGTGCTAAATTTTCATGGATCAAGAAAGTTAAAGTGCTTGAATGTGGTTTGATAGTTAGTATTAAAAATCCATATTTAGCTTTCAGCCCAGATGGACTATATGTAGAGAATGGCGAAACTAAACTTTTAGAAATTAAATGTCCTTTTGTTGCTAAAAAATTTACAATTGAAGATGCTGTTATGCAAAACAAACTGAACTTTCTGAAATCTGGAGAAAAGGGAATTTATCTTCCTTCTAATGACTGCAGAGGATATTACGCTCAAATGCAATTAGGACTATACATTTTAAATCTTAACACTTGCTCTTTTTTTGTATATTCGCCTAAGGGTTATATTTTAATTGAAATTAAGAGAGATGAAGAATTTTTGAAGGAAAACCTAGTTAAATTAAAGGATTTTTATTTTAAATATTATTTACCTACTTTGGTGAAAAGAAAACTCTGAATAACCAAATATTTAAAATTGAAATACATTCCTGGTTAAAACTGAGTTTGAGATTTTATAAGTTCTAATGTAAGTGAGATTTTAAATAACCCCAAATAGTCTTTTTCAATAGCAAAACATAGTCAAATTAATTTATTATGTTAGTGAAAAACAAGTGTGATATTTTGAAAAATACCTAGTCTAGTTAATTCATATAATTTTATATGAGTTCTAATGTAAGTGAGATTTTAAATAACCCTAATTAGTCTTTCTCAATAGCAAAACATAGTCAAATTAATTTCTAATGTTAGTGAAAAGCAAGTGTGATGTTTTGAAAAACCTATTTGAAGAATAACTAGTCAAGTTAATTCATATTTTAAATGTATTAATGAAAATGAAGAAATTTTTTTGGTGCTAGGCAATTTAGGTACAAATAAGATATGTATATATAGTGTATTTTTTGTCTAAAAGTTTTATTCCATTAAATTAATTTGAAAAATTATTTGAGTTATTAAAATCCAAGAAAATCATTTAAACTGAGTAGTAATATAATACTTTTAACGGTTAAATTTGTCATCTGCCAAAATTGGTTTAAGTAAATTTACTAAGCCACATATAACTGTTAAAATTTCATCACAATATGGAACCAAATCAAGATCAAATTTGTCATTTAAAATTTTATATAACTTGATTCGTTGGATAGTTCTCTCCACATGAACACGAGCAGAAGCAATTTTCTGGTTTTTAACACTTTCTTCTTTACTAAACTGAGGTTTTTTTCTTAAAAAAGGTGGTATGTGTAAACCGATTCCATTAGCAGAACATTCATCTTCAATGAGGAACCCTAGTTTGTAAAATTTATATTATTTTAAATTATAGTACTATTTCTTCATAGATTTGCGATACATACCTTTATCAACCATAAGTGCATCTACAAATTGTTCACATTGGTTTATGACATTGCTATCAATGGTTGCTTCCTTGTCACTCACTTTCCCTCCCCAAGGATCGCTGATAAGAGTTATCATGCCAGATGGTGAGATTCCAATGAGAATTTTTATGGTGTGAGTCCCTTTGTAGTGGCTGTAGGTTGCAACTCTGTCATGAAAACTATTTGGTTTCATCATGGGTACCTCGCTACAGTCCAATACGCAACGAGTATTCATAAATTCTTGAAAACATTTAGGCATATTATTTCTAATATTATCCAAATCTGGCCAAAAGATGAAATTTTTTAAAACTTCGGAGAGGGCACATAATGTTCTTTTGAAGTATGCTGAAACTGATCGGTTAGAAATCACAAATAGTGCAGCTAAAGCATCATACGTCAAATTAGACTTCAGCTTCATCAGCGTTAATAATACGCGATCTTTCACAGGCATAAGGAAATCGGGAAGTTCGCTGTTGTTCTCAAGCCCCAAAACTTCAGTAGAAATACTCTCAAATAATTCAATTCCAATCCCAGTAAGAGATACCAAATCATTAGCCATCATCCCATCGCTAGAGAGCCCAGTTCTTGATGTTTGTTTCTTACTCTTAGGTTTGTCCAAATAAACTTGAATTCCAATAGAATGTTTTATTACATCTGGCAAAGCTTCATTAGGTAATTGGGATTTTTCCAGATCTTCAGTTGCCACTTGAGCGAGCATAGCTAAGTTACTAGTAACATTTTCAGGAGTATCAGGCAAAACTGGTTCACTCGAATTAGTCAAGGTAGAAGCTTCAAGGATAGGATCTGAATTGAAATTATCCAAGATCGAAGTTTCAATGACAGGATCTGAAATTAAATGAATAGTTTAAATTTTTTATATTACAAGTGTATCATAAATACACAACCTTTAGAACGATTTAGACAACGTTGGGCTCTCAGCTTTTTGTTTAGAATTAGAGTTGATTCAATAATAGGGGTACTTGGCAAATTCTTACTGGGAATAGCATTGCATTTTAGTCGGCGCTTCACAGTTTTTCCATCTAAATATAATTATTTTCATTCAAAATAAAGATATTAACTAATAAGAAATGTTTATCAACTCACCATTTCTTTCTAAAAAGTCACAGTCCTCAAAGTGCGAGCTGCAAATTCTTGCCCACTGGCTAGGCCTTTTCCCAGACTTTATTTTCGTCAACCACAATTTCAATTGTTTCTTACAGTTGGGAAATTTGTGAAACGATAATACCGACGTTTGTTTTTCAGAATTTACGTGTTCATTTAATTTTGTAAACGCGGTATTATGACATAAAGGTACGGCACAATTCCTTCCACCTCGAGTCTTAACCTTCGCCATGTTTGTTTTGATCAACCATATGCGCAGGAAAATAAAGCTGCAGGGGTAGCGACTGTGGCGCCGCCTATACCCGTTTCGCTAGCGAATAGGGTGGCTACGTTTGTCTCTATCTCTTAAGTCACGTTTCATTCCGGTATGCGAAGTATTATTAATTTTGTAGATATATAGAAAATCGATATAAATTGTGGAGTTAAAAAAATTTCCTTTAAAGTTGAAAATAACTTAACAGAGATAAAATAGTTTATTTTGGATATTTTCATATATATATATATATATATATGTGTATACGTATGTATGTGTATATATATGTATGTATATGCATATATTGTGTATGAATATTAGAATAGTACATAAACTTATATACATCATTTTTAGTATATTTTACCAACATTCTAAGTATTAAATCTTATGAATTGAGCTAGTTTAAGAATACGGCCTAATATACAGCATTGATATGAAAATATAAACGTTTTGAAAAAAATTTAAGATCTCCGTAGTGTAATGAAAATTAATTGTAAATTAAAACATTACTTACAAAATAAACAATTTTAACAGAAAACGAGGCCACGTGTTTCGTAGAGAATCATAAACGAAACGAACAGATCTATCTCGGATAATAGCCATGAACCAGGGCCAATGCCTTTTATGATAAATACCGCCAAAGAAAATGAAATTAAAATAAAATTTTCGCTCTTCTACCTTAAATTAATCTGTTTAAAAATACAGAATGATATAGGCATTTTTTCAAAAATACGAACAACGAACAAAATAGTACTGTTAAATACAACGTGTTATAACGTTAATAAAAATTCTACTATAACGATGAGTTGAAAGACCTGTAGCTGGAATTTTCCCTTTTTTACTTTGGCGCCTGCGCAGTGTTGCTATAACCAATATAATTTCCCGCAGAGTCTTGTTTCGTTTTATTCTAACCAACGACGTCACCAGACTATGGGAAACGCACCCTCCCGCGCGGTTGCAGAAAACTAGTTTCCCGCCACTTTTATAAGCGCCAACCTTATAGTGCCGCTTTTAAGAACCTTGAGTGAAATCTGTTTAAGAAAGAGTTACTTCAGGTCGAGCAGACCCTGGCATTAACATCACTATCACAATAATAATTCTAATGTCCGAGTCGTCGTTAAATTAAGTTTAACAAATTAATATTTTTTTCAATCAAAAAGTATAAATATTTTAAAAACATAACTTACCATTTAATTTTTTAGTATGCCTTTCTTTAAAAGTTAAACTTCTAAAGATTTATTTAATGAAGCTGGAAGTCGCAGTTCAAAGGTAAACTTTAAAGCAATTTTATAGCCACGTGGCTATTTCTACCGTTTGATGGCGCTCAAATGTTTCCCGAAAAAATTTTACCCAGTTTACCTCGAAATTTATGCTATCACCTATTCCACAGTTGTTTTTCATTGTCCTGAAGCTCCAATGAATTTCAAAGTCTAATCTTCATTGTGACCGACGATAGAGTTCAGGTATTATGAGATATTTTCCCGTTTCCAAAAACTCCAAAATAGCTAAAAACATTTACCCTAATAAAATATTCCCATTTCGTAAAACTAAATTGAACAAGGATTACACCAAAATTAATTAATTAGTTTCGAAGCAAAAATTAAAACTAAATTAAATTTACAAAACCCTAACGTTATAGTCTAATGCGCGCTTATTTATACCAAGAAAGCGTTTTCAAATAAATATTAAAAATCAAATCAGCTGCTCGGTTAATACGAATATTTATTATTTGTACGTTATCAACAAAGTTAATACAATTAGAAGGCTAATAAAAGAAAGGTATGAAATTTTATATACACTGAAAATTCGTAATTGGTTTTTAAAATTAGCACTTTCAATAAATGCTATACGTGATGGAAAAAGAATTGAAATATTAATCTAAATGAGAAGGGAAGGAATCGGCGCGTGTTTCAATCGCTTCGTAAAACGTCAGTTTTACGAAACCAATGAAATAAACGAAAACGTGTCATATTTGACACATATATCCCATATTTTCGCTGCTCTCCACATTTTAAATGTATTAACATTATATGATTATTGTTGTTCAATTATTATATTTAAATGCATACAGTTAAATAATATAAACGGAAAATCTTGATCTATAAAAGGTGATTTGATTTTAGTTCGTGTAAAATTATTTTCTTTAAATGCTTGGATCGTCTTTCAACTGCATTGTTTCATTTTCTTTCTCCTTCGTCCTAAGAAAGAAATTAACATAATTCAATTTTGGGAATTCTGCACGTTTTACTTACGGAAGAAAATGTCTTTTTCGTACACATTAAAGAATTCATAGGATCACTAACAAATTTAAGGCTATTTTGAGATTTTGGTTGGGTGGAGATGTACCACAAGCGAAATTAAATGCATTTTATTGCTTAGCAAGTTTAATACTGTAACCGTACGGTATTGTAAAGCCTACAAACCACTGGTAGAGGTGATTAGCCTTGAGCCAGGATATACCCCTATCTACCTCTCTTATTAGTATTGTAAACCAACGTAGCGGCAGCCATAGTCAGAGCAGACTCCTGCAGGGTTGCCGGTTGAATATTGGAGCAAGTTGCCAGATCTTATTTAGCTTCTAGTCATATCTAGTCCTTTTTTGTTTTAGTAGTCCTTGGTAGTTCTGAGGGCAATGGTTAGACGGGGTGTCGGGGTCAGAGGAGACGGGAGATTGGAAGGAGAAGTATAGAAGAAAGGTCGGGAGTTTTCGGCTTCCGTCAGATCAACGTGGCTTCCCCGATACCCGGAGAGCATTCGATTCTCGAATCTTCCATTGTGGAAGTCTAACTGCAGACGTTACTAGAGCTCGAGGTAACCTAATTGAAGGCCGTCATAATTACTGCTCTGACAATGGCTCTTTCTACGTTGGTAAAGATAATTTTTTCTGTTCTTTCTCATATAATAAGTTATTTTGTTATAGTTGTATTGTCCTAACGAAGTGTTTATAATTAAACTACTGCTAAAAGCATTCCTCTTTGGGCTTCTTTATTAAATTAACCTAGTAACCTACACCTCGCGGTCTATGTGCTAAGCCTAGGCTTAGGGAAGATCTGATTCGGTTACAATACTTCGAAGCTCCTAAAGGCCTAGGTTTTCTTCTGCCTGTCCCCCTTTTAATTAAGCCAACATGTTCAGCGGTTGGCCTACCACCAGGGTATTTGTGCTCCACTAACATTGTAAGTTAATTTAAAGGGGGACAGGCAGAATAAAACCTAGGCCTTTAACAGTGACGTAGTCGGTTCGTAGTCAACATTCACTTGAGAGTAGCATTGACTTAGGAAAATTTCACCCCCTTCTCGACCTTTCTGCAGCTCAGTGGCATAGCGAGGATATTTGGTGCCCAGGGAAAACACGGAAATTTTCGCCCTCAGCGGCCGCTATCGCGCAGTTATACAGGGTGTCCACTAAAAAACCAAAAATTATAAATAACTGAAAAACGTGTTTTTCTTTTAATTTCAAATCTCGATGGATCATTCCACGTGCAAGGGGACATTTAGTAGTGTAAAATTTAATGAACTTGAACCATGTCTTGAAGGTCATTCAAAAACTATCGAGAACCGTTGGGTTTACGGATTTGGTTCTAATTAAAAAGTTGTTGCTCCCCGTATTATTAGTTCAATAACTTTGACTGGACCAAATTTGACCAATCAGAAGCCGAGAAATTGAAGGTTAATGAATTCAGTGTTTGATAATAAAATAATCTGATTAGTTTTAATGTGACTAAATGAAATAAATACTTAATAGTTTACAACGGTTCAATTACGCCACCGTCGGCTACGATACATGCTTGAGCTCGTTTAACGACGGTGTTCATAGTGTCAAGGAAGGCATTAATTATTCTTTCACGCAAAACTTCAATTTATCGGCTTCTGATTGGTCAAATTTCGTCAAATCAAAGTTATTAGCATATTTTTCCCCATTAAAGCTTAGTTTTCTCCCATACTTATTGGTCTCTTTACTTGTTCGCGTTTTTACTCCTCACTCTCTAGACCATTGGTGGTTCTCGTGTTTTTGCTCGAACTAATAATATGGCGAGCAACAACTTTCAAATTGGAACCAAATCCGTAAACCCAATGGTTCTCGAGATAGTTTTTGAATGACCTTGAACCATGTCTTCCAGGTCATTCACTTTTCCACTTGTAAATGTCTCCATGCACGAGGAATTCTCCATAGGTATTTGATATTAAAAAAAAACACGTTTTTCAATTATTGACCATTTTGGTTTTTTAGTGGCCTGTATACTTTGTTTGAGTTCCAACAATAAAGAGTTTAATATGTATAATACAACAGATCCATATTATTACTTTGGGTGCCCCCTAGCCAAGGCGCCTGGCAGGTTTACGTAATTCGACCCTCTTGGCGAATTTCTGCTACGCCACAGGGCTTTATTGTACGGTAACATTGATGTCCAGTTTAGTAAAATAAATGTATGCTTCGGGACAATGACTTTCTTGAGACACAATTAGAAATACAAATAGCTTTTTACAGTATTATAGTACACCTAAAGAGTCTTTGTAATTTTCTTACTTTAAAATATGCTTCTTTTCATAACTGCTCAGAACAACGGGGCTGAGAAGTAAAATATCTGTATCTCCTTCGTCTGAAATCATATTGTAAAAACAATAAACGCTTCAATAAAATAATTAAAATCCCCGGCAATGTTATAAATATGGTTTTATACTGCCTAAACGAAGAGCAACAAATGCTAATTAAAATATCGAATGAAAATAATTTCATTGTCGATTCACAAGAGCCAACATTTTTTGCTCAACTTTGTTGTTGAACACAGTTGTTCGACGCAAATTTGCGGAATAATTAAGTTATGCGAAATTCCTCAAGAAACACCTTAACAACTGCAAAATATCTCAATTTACACTAATAAGGTATTTTATGCTAATATTGTCATTTAGTTTTGTGTAATCAAAGTTATGAGTAAGATAATTAATAAATTCAAGTATTTAGAGCTAAGCCTCGGTCAGAAAAACTTTTTTCTCCATTCACACGGAGAAACTTGGTAAAAAAAAGTTTTGTAAAAATGTTGACTCGTGTAGTGAAGTAGTGTTTCAATGGAAAAAATAGGTTTAAAAATCAGCCCGCCATCGCTAGTGATTTTTAAAAATATTTTTACTTTGGGTTACTTTTGGTCTTACTGTTACGGTTATTATGCGCGCTTTTCCTTTTTCATTTCCAGAGCGCGTGCAAAATGGCACGAACTAAAATCCTCTAAAATAATGACAGCGTAAGCCCAAAAAACTAAAACTTTCATAAAGAATGGTAAAACCATAGAAATAGAAATGAGACTAGCACCACTGCGCTACCCGGTAATCTCAAGGAAAACGGGCAACCTAGAAGGCTGCCTTGAGAGGGGAAAAGCTACTAATCCACGCAGGAGTGCGCCATCTATTAAAACAAATTGAAGCTTAATTTTTTTTAATAGATAGCGTGCTCCCACAAAGAATGCTGGTGATTCCACTCTCATGGCAGCCTTCTAACTCGTACATCTCAGCACAATCTAAAACACGCGAAAAGTTTGAAAAGTGGGGGAAAAAAGCTAAACCCTAAATGAAAAAATTTAAGAGTTACTCGTTAGTTACTCGTACCAATAGGCCTTCGAGAATAAATAAAAAACGCGAATCTCGAACCAAATGGAACTTTATCGTTGTATATTCTGGCTAATTTATTTAATTTTTAATTCGTTTTAAACACGAAGATCTATTTGGTCCGAGATTCGCGTATTTTATTGATTCTCGAAGGCCTATTGGTCCGAGTAAAATTTTTAATATCTTAAAGTTAGTTTAGGGTTTAGCTTTTTTGCCCCTTTTCATTACTGACTTTTCAACCTTTACCATTCTAAAGCTTTCATACATGAATTTATCTTTCTTATTTTTAAGAATCACTTATTCCGATCCCTTTTTTGAGAGGTACACAGGGTTGGTTGATTTAAATCAATTTGATTTAAATCAGCGATTTAAATCAAGACTTAAATCAAGTGATTTTTATAAAAAAATCCATTGATTTAAATCCATTGAAAACTTTTTATAACACCTCTCCAGAAATATATGAACAGAAATTATCAGCGACATATTCCTCTCTAATAGGGGTGGTAACTGGTAATATCTCAGTTTTCACCCGTTAAATCACTCACTCTCTCTTCCTTCCTCCCCCAACGAATTTCAGTAGACTCTCCCTAAGTTTTAGTTTCGTTTTGGGTTTTGGCTGCGCCTGCGCTGAGCGCTCTATTGGTAGATTTTCGCTTTTTTCTTATACCTAACGCGGCTAGTGCGCCGGCTACGGTCTACCCCATAATCGGGATGTCGTAAGGAGTTTTTAGGTGTGTATATTTGATTCGGCCCACTTATTAAATTTATTTGATAATTTTCGAATAAAATGGCAGTTACAGGTAGAAAGTGTGACGAAATATGGAAGAAATTTATAAAAATGAAACAATCTAATAGAAAGGGCTGTAGAGCGAAATGTATAGAATGTGGGGAGGAAATGGAAGGTTTAGTAGCTATAAGCTCAAGAATCACAAAAGTTATAAATGTGGAAAACATCATACAAGTGAAGAGTCTGAAGACGTCGTTTTTTTAAGTAATACTAATGAAGAGTCGACAAGTTCTAATTATCAAGATCAAGGTAAATATTTTTTTTAATTTTTTTAATGTTTAATCTCAATCTGTCATCTCGTTACTTGACCAATCACTGTGTCACGGTCACCCAATTTGAAACGATGTGTTTTTTTCTAGATGTCCTAAGTTTTGTCGCTTGTAGTCCTTCAATTGCTCAAACAGAAACTAATCCGAGTCAAAAAATTAAAACAGTGGACCCGCCCAAGACGGTCAAGACGTTAACAACTGCTGTTACATATAAAAGAGTAGCTTCAAGTTCAAATCCAACTAAACGGTCTGATCTTTTAACTAGTCATTTTGTTAAGACGTCAAAGAGACAAAAGGCAGACATCGACGAGCAATTGGCGCGTAGCATCTACGCGACGAACACATCTTTTCGGTTTATCGAACATCCAGAGTTCAAATTGGCAGTGAACAAATTACGACCAGGTTACGTGCCGCCTAGTCGCCGTGACGTAGCTGGTTATCTATTGGATCAAACTTTTGAAAAAGAGATGAAGAACTATAAAGACGATCTTAGAGAGAAAGTAGTTTGCCTTAGTCTTGACGGATGGTCGAACGTGCACAACGATCCTATAGTATGCGTCACAGTGACCACCAACGAAGGGAATCTGTATTTGATCAAATCTTTGGACACTACTGGAAAACCTCACACTAGTGACTACTTAACAAAAATGACGCACGACTGTATTGAAGAGTTTGAAAAAGAATTTGAAGGAAAATTCCGAAGTGTAGTCACAGACAACGCCGCGAATATGAGTAAAATGAGATCAATGCTGGCCAACTCTGTCAACTCAAACCCTTACCCTGAAAACAAAATTAACGTGATTACATACGGTTGTTCGGCTCATATTTTGAACCTACTAGCTAAGGATTTAAATAAGCCAACAGTAACGAAACAAGTAGTTCAGATAGTAAGACTTGTTAGATCAACTTAAGCCAATTGCCACTTCTCTAGATAAGACACAGTCAAATACTTGTTCTATTTCCGACGTCGTTAAAATTTGGAAAGAGTTGCAAGCTAAACTTCAGGAAATTTCAGACAATAACAGTAACAAAGATATTATGAAAAAATTCAAGAGTCGTTACGATATGGCATTAACTCCGGCCCATTTTCTTCCGTACATAATCGACCCAAAGCACGATGATAGTAATTTAGACGAGTCTGAGAGAGCTTTAGCTATGGAGTACGCTGAAAGTGAATTCCATGGTTTCGTAGCCTATGTTATTAAGTTTCAGCTTAAGAGTAAACCATTTAAATCGTATATGTTTAGCGACTCTGTAGTAAAAGAATTGAGATCTTGCGAATGGTGGGTTGGTTATAAGGATGTGCTACCTGAAAATATTTACGAAACAGCACAACAACATTTAAGCGCTGTCGCCTCATCTGCCGGGACCGAAAGAATCTTCAGCACATTTGGATTAGTACAATCTAAACTTCGAAATCGCTTGGGCAACGATAAAGCTGGAAAGCTTGTATTATTGTACAAACATTTAAATTCAACTTCTGTATCAAGTTTACCATATAGCGATAACGAATAATGAAAATTGTCACTGTGATATAATTTCAACTGTGATAAAGTGACAAGTTAACTAGTTAACTTTAAATTGAAAATCACTTTGACAATTAACTTGAGCGTTCCTATTCAAAATTTGAAATATCTTATTACAAAATTAATAAAATACTTTATAAAATATTAAAAGGTTTCGTTATTTAAGCAAAGACACCTGAAAAAACGTTATTTACACTATAAATAAATAGGTTAAAAATAAAATCAATTTAAATCAAAAAAATCTGATGTAAATAAAAAAAATCAATTTATTTGATTTTTTAAAAAAATCCAAAAATTGGCCAACCCTGGAGGTACAGAAGCTCCGTACGCAATATACAGTAGCCCCGCCAGGGATTTTATGCACATAGGCCCAGACTGAATTAGAGGCCCCATCTATAATGTTTATTTAAAAAATTCCCGAGTTTCAAGGATTTTTTTTATTTAAATGTTTTAAATTTTGACATGATTTCTATTTTCCCATTGAATTTTTTAAAGGCATTTTAATCAAGGAATGACACTCTTCGATTAGTTTTTTTTTCCAAATTCGTTGACTACTAACTTTGGGTTTTCTTTTAAACAATTCGACAAATCACGATTTATCGACAGTGTAGACAGATTTGAAAGCCTAAATTCTCCCATAGTTGTCCGTAGACGTGTTTCAATTCTTTTGAGTGAACTGAAACTTCTTTCTGAGATTGTATTTGCCACAGGAATGCAAGAAACAATTTTGTAGTATTTCACTAGGTCGGGGAACCCATCTGCCATTTTAATTAAATAGTGGAAGCAGTCGATTACGCTGGTAAATTTCTTGGGGATAATTAAATTTCTGGCTATTTTAATTTGGCTTTTTAACGAATTCAGGTCGAATTGAAACCGATTATAAGTGTTACAATGGGTTACGATATCGTTTTCGTTAAGAAAGTTTTCCGAGTTAGGGTCAGACGCCATTATACCTTTGAATAAGCCAGAGTTTTCCAATAGTCGAATTTTCATTTCTGAAATAAATTTATCAACTAATTCGAAATAGGTGGACCTCAACTGGTCAATCAGGGTTTTTGCTTCCGTTTCCCTGCTACCCGTTGTACTCGTTACCACACTATGTTTTAATCTCTTGTTAGGGATTATTTTACGTTTCCGTAAAGCTATCGGTTCGCTGTTACGATCAGGTATTGCAATAAAAGCAGATTCTGCGATTTTAGTAGCTTCTACCCAAATTAAATCAAAACGTTCCGAGTTCCTACATTCTTCTAAGGTCTTAACGGTAGCTTGGCAAATGGCAACGGCTTCCGTTAAAATAACTTTCGAACTTTGCAAGTATTCCGACAGGGAATTTGTTACGCCTAATACTTCGTCTAGTGCGAGAATTAATATTAAGTTTAAAATAAAATAAAATTACGTAATAAAAAGACTGGATACTTCATGGCTAAAATTTATATATTTTTATTTACATGGGCGAGCTTTCGGACCGTGGTCCCTTTTCAAGCCGAGGATTACAAATTAAAATTAAAAATGAACAATCATAAGATTTCACAAAAATACATTTTTTATGCCAATTTTACGCCTTATCAATTTATTGATTTTTTTAATCTAATTTTCAAATTTCCCCAATTTTTTATATCTACCTGCCCCTTATCTTGGTTTAATTCCCCCTTATTTTTAATATATGCTGCCTCCTTAAAATTCCTTTTAAACCAATTATTTTCCTTTGATAATATTTTGGCATTTTCCCAGAGTATTTTATGTCCAACGTTCTCATTTACATGATTGGCTAACCCGTTTTCAAGACTTAATTTTCTCACTTTCTCCTTGTGTTCGTCTATTCTTTTTTTAAACCTTCTTTTAGTTTGCCCTACATAATTTTTATTACAATTACATGGTATATTATAGACTATTCCTGTTTCATTCAATTTTTCAGTTTTTGGTTTGTTCTTTATCAGAATCGTTCCTAAGTTTCCAAAATTGTTATTAATAAGACCTATATTATGTCTCGCGAGTTGACGGTTCGTTTTTTCGCTAATTCCCTTAATGTATGGTAGTACTAAGTTTAATTTTTCTTTTAATTCATTGTTTTTATCTTTTTTTGCCATAGGATCATTTTTTACTATATTATCATCAAAAATACTTTTTACACAATTTTGAGGGTATTTACAATCTTTTAATTGTTCTAACAATAATTTTTTATCCTTCATCGGTTCAATTTTGAATTTTATCAAAGGAAAGTAATTGGTTTAAAAGGAATTTTAAGGAGGCAGCATATATTAAAAATAAGGGGGAATTAAACCAAGATAAGGGGCAGGTAGATATAAAAAATTGGGGAAATTTGAAAATTAGATTAAAAAAATCAATAAATTGATAAGGCGTAAAATTGGTATAAAAAATGTATTTTTGTGAAATCTTATGATTGTTAATTTTTAATTTTCATTTGTAATCCTCGGCTTGAAAAGGGACCACGGTCCGAAAGCTCGCCCATGTAAATAAAAATATATAAATTTTAGCCATGAAGTATCCAGTCTTTTTATTACGTAATTTTATTTTATTTTAAATTCTAAAGCAATGGCAGGTAAAACCTTTCAAATTTTAAATTAATATTAAGTTGTTTAAGTTATGTAATTGGGATATATACCCACGACACTCAGCAGCTTCCTCTGATTTTCCGTTTTCAATTAGATTCTCTAACGTTAAAACTACGGAATCGAGTCTATTTCTAAAATAACTAACACCTTTTTTTTTACTCCACCACCGAGTGTCGCAGCTTTGTGTCATTTTAAGTATCTCATAGCCCAGATCTTTTTGGGAGTTTTCAAAATATTCGCTTCTAATAACCGAATTGCTTTGAAAATTGTATATGGCCTGAACCAAACCAAGTAGTTCCCTAACTGCCAATATTTTGGAGCAACAGTCAACTAAAACTAAATTTAAGCGGTAGCAATGCACGTACGGACAATGTCCGCCTACTGCCTCTTCTACTTTCACCCTCACTCCTTTTACGTGTCCGCTCATTACACTTGCCCCGTCATATGTCTGTCCAACGCAATTCTCCAGTTTTAAACCACCCTCTGTCAAAAGATTTATAATTGCCAAGCTGATATTCTCAGAATCGAACTGTAAATCAGTGAAACCTAGAAATCTTTCTACGACACCTATTTCTATTCTAGTATATCGAATACAAACGCGTAGCTGCTCCACCCCTGCATTGTCTCGGGTTTCATCGGCAATTACAGAGTAAAACCCACCGGATTCGATGACCTCTTCGACAATCATTTTCCTTACTAAATTTGCACAAATGTCAATTATTTCATTCTGTACAGTGCTGTGAATATATTTTGCATTATTGGGCATACTCTCGCATTTGGCTTTCAAATCAGGACATTTTCTTTTCAGAAGTTCTAAAATTTCAATAAAATTTCCTCTGTTTCCAATTTTATCGGCAGATGTATTCCCCTGAAGTGCTAAATCTTGTTGAGAACATAAAATTATGACTTCCACGTGTGCAGATAATACCTCTCTATTTCTAATTACGTCAAGTCTATGGTGGCCATTAACCTGACACGCTATTGATCCACGAGATTTTAATTAAGTGTAGTCTAAATACATTCTATAGGCTAGTTGGTGGGAAGATTTATTCGAAGTGAAATATTCTTCGAATTTTTTCGCCATATTTTTCCAATCCGAAAATCCGTTCACAAATTCAGTATTTCTACTGCCTAGAAAATGACGGCAACAAAAGCAGTAAACTGCATTTTTTGCAACTGAATACTCAAGCATTCGATATTTGTCGTACCAAGAAGAAATGAAACCACGATTTTTACCACCCATTAAAGTTTTAGGAAAAGGATTGAGTTTAGGCTGAACTGGAAGGCAATCTTTATCTAAACTAATATCCAATTCGTGTAAGCGCACTTCTGTTAAATTAGTTAAATCTTGCACATCGGCAGATATAGTAGGGTTTCTAATAGTTTCGGCTTCATTACTTAGTGCAATGTCTAAAGCAGAACTGACGTTTGGAAGAACCTCAGAAATATTACCACCTTCGAATTCTAAACCCTCTTTATTTCCCAAGCTTTCCCCGGGACTATCATTAAGACTCTTGCCTGACGATTTCAAAAAACGTTCCATTGCGCCTTTCTGACTACTAACAACACCATCTTCTCTCTTGCGCTTCTGGCGTTTTTGGGCCCCAGATAAAACCTTTCGGGTGCTCATATTTTAAAACTTAATTTAAAACCTATTCTAAACGAAGCTTGTAATAGCTTAGTAGTCTCGAAAAGACTGTTTGGATAAAGCAGAGCTATAGTATATGTAAATATAATAGCTAATTAGGTTTCAAAAAGGCAGTGGGAAAATCAGCTATAAATAGCAAATTAGCCTTGAAAAAGGCTGTTTGGAAAATTAAGCTACAATAGCTTATTAGCCTTGAAAAAGGCTGTTCGGAAAATTAAGCTACAATAGCTTATTAGCCTGGAAAAAGGCTGTTTGAAAAATTAAGCTACAAATAGCTTATTAGCCTTGAAAAAGGCTGTTTGGAAAATTAAGCTACAATAGCTTATTAGCCTTGAAAAAGGCTGTTCGGAAAATTAAGCTACAATAGCTTATTAGCCTGGAAAAAGGCTGTTTGGAAAATTAAGCTACAAATAGCTTATTAGCCTTGAAAAAGGCTGTTTGGAAAATTAAGATATAATAGCTTATTAGCCTTGAAAAAGGCTGTTCGGAAAATTAAGCTACAATAGCTTATTAGCCTGGAAAAAGGCTGTTTGAAAAATTAAGCTACAAATAGCTTATTAGCCTTGAAAAAGGCTGTTTGGAAAATTAAGCTACAATAGCTTATTAGCCTTGAAAAAGGCTGTTGAAAAATCAACTATTAAATCTAGTTAAATTCTGGCCAAAAGAGACTCGAAATTGAGATCTATCTTGCTCAGGAGACGAAAACGAAATGACGATTGACGAAACGCGAGGCCCTAATCACTGACGGACCCCGTTCGATGGTCACTGAAATCACGTGACTTCGCAAAAGAGGGAAAAAGGGGAAACCCAAATTCCTCAATATCTGAAAGAATAACCCCTTCCTATCAAAGCAATAGGCTTGGGCTTTACCTCTGCTGGGACGAGAAAGAGAGAAATCCAGTTTTGGCAATCCCCCCCTCCGGTCCTCTTCACTGACGTCGTCAAATTCCAAGAAACTAAATGTCTTTGTTGTGTGTATTGTAGCTTCTCACTGACACCGAGGCAAAAAGACAGGTGTCCCTGCACTTTGCGGCCTAGCATGACGTATTGCCCCCTCCCGGCGTCACCATCTCTTATCACTTTATCAGTCAATTCAAAAGAAAAAGTTTTTTCAAGGGGAAAATCTATAATCACGGACAGCGTTGCCAACCGTACTCTAATTAAAGTACATTTCGATAAAATTAACTTTCGATTTTCTTCGTTTCCAATCTGTTATATTACTCTCAGTAGGCTAAAAATGGAAATATCAAATCTTATTTTACAAACTAGTAACTAAAAATATTGAGGGTTATAATAGGCACCGTTTCAAAAATTTAGACGCCCCCAAAGTAGGCCTACACTTTTTCAACGTAGGCACGTGCCTACTTGTGCCTATTGCTGGCGGGGAGCCTGGCAATATACTATGTCCTGCTTTTATTTGCCATGTTTTCCTGCTCTAACACAATGTGCCGTTTTTGACACATTTTAATTTTCTTTCACCATAATTTTTTCTTAATGACCTGATGAACTCGAAAATGCAAATATTATCCAACTTCCCTTTTGCATAGCATTTTTAATAAAACAAAAAAATGTCTTCGTTTCTTTTTAAATGAGGTAAACCAAAAATACTTACCAAATATTAGTCCTAATAATATAGTTAGAGTAAACGAGATGGCAGCTGATATCACGGGAAACCAAAAACTGCACACTCCGTAAATTGATAAACCACCTCTACCTCCACTGCAAACAATTAGATAAAGATAAACTTAAATGGTCTTGCCAGAAATTATAAAGTGAGTCGTTGTAACCGTAACGTCAGCTTTTGTGCAACGGAATGACGCCGGTTTCGAATATGGCTTTGGACTTAGAGCGCAACAAAGGTGACGTCGGGGAAAACTGAGCACCATGGCACTGAAAATCGTACCTTAAGAGTTGTACGGTCGCGCCACAGGCGCAATTTCTTCGAACTAGATCATGCCTTATTTCCCCATTTTCGACAGTGTCTGGGTGCAGTTTGAGCAGATTATGCCCCTTAGTTTCCCCCACCCCACTTCTGTTTCCCTTTAACAGTTTTCTGTATCTAGAGAAAACTAAGAGTCAAAATATTAACTTTAAAACGTGTTATAATATACAGAATTATAATTATAATAATGTTTTATCGAAAAAATAAAGTTTTAAATTATGATAAGCCATGATTTGACCCCTTGACCTTTCATGCACTTTCGACAAAAGCATGCGCTACGAAACGCACAAGATTGTAATGCGTAAAAATCAATATTTGTCCGCCACATTTAAATAGTAGACAAGTTAAAACACCTTCTTGAAAACTGGTAGTAGTGTTAAATCTAATTTCCTTTAAGTTTCTCCTACCAATGTACAAAAAGGTAGCTTAACCTTTCTATTACCACAGTGAAAGACTGTTATTACTCTATTTGCTTAAGCTATCGTTCTACTCTCCCTTTAGAGGAGATTATTATAGACTTCTGGTTATACCATATAAGTATATAATATTGTTTCATAAGTGTGACACTTCCTATTTTTCACATGCAAAAGTTATACTGAGAGCTATTCAAAAGATAGACTGCATTACGGGCTTCTTCGCCGTCTTTCGTCCACTTGCTAACGCGTCACACGTACATGTAGCCTTTGACAGCGCCTCGCTAGGAGGAGATTTTCTTCTTGTGATGACGTCACTCCGTTACTAGTTCTCAGTAAAATATTCCCCAAAGTGACAAACTTGTAGAACAATATGATAGACTTATGGTTTTACTAAATATTTGTTATCCTGGTTTTATATCTAAGGAGTTAGCGAAGCCAATTGCGGAAATAAAAAATACTTTTTATGTCCATCTCCGTCCAAGTTGATCGTCTCTAGAGGTTCTGTGGCGTTTACGCCATCTGGACACTGTTGTTCTCCGTGGTTGAATTGATTGTGGTGAGGGTAGTAATAATGCGAACCGAACGATATCCAAATGCTAAAGCACAACGCCACAAAAATGGAAATCTTGGCTGCCTACAGTACACGAAAGCACCATACATCAAGAAATGGACAACTGAAATAGTTGCATATTCATGGAAAAGTAATGCGGAATGGTGCTGTGTAACTATTTTAACACGACACCTTATTATCATTTGGAAAGTAGGGACTGACCAGTTCAGGGGGAAACACCAGGTAACGACTTGGACATGAGGTGAGAAAAAGACCCAGTGCCTATCCCTTTTATATGTGCCCCCATTCTAACGTTGATAAAAAGACTACTCGTTGTCCATGGGTGTGGCTGAAATTAATCAGAACAAAATTTCTTAACTAGTGATTTTAATTTAAATACTTGTAATAATACTATTACCGTTAACTTCAACCAGTTTATTAGGAAGGTGAAACTGAAGAACTCGAATAAAAACCCCTTTAGTGAGGAGATAACTCGCGAACTCGACGCGGAAGGGAATGTTCCCAGATTCCACTCATTGCCACAATCTGGGATCGATTTCGGCCTCTCTTTATGCGAGGTGAAAGTGCTAACCACTCCGCCACCCCACTTTTTTTAGTTATGTAAACATTTGAAATAATGTGTGTCTACGTCATAGCTGTAACTTTAATAGTGGCTGCCATTACTGGCGAATAATGTTTCTCTATGGCCGAATAAAATTGTGTTAGAAATACAAATCAAAACTTCCAACTAAAGTATGTTAAGGGAGGGGCCCTTAACATGCTGTAGCCGCACGTGACTGACCTTAACACATGATTTCCGGTGGAAGAAAGCCACGAAGAGCACTCCTCCGAGTGGACCAGCCAGAGAACCAGTCACCAGAAGCAGCGTTTGGATGATGCCTCCGATTTGAGGAACGATCAGCCCGATGACAACCGTTAAAATACCAAAAAACGCAGCTGCAAAAGAACTAAATTGAATGCTTTCTTCTACTGTAGATACACTCTTAGAAAAAAGGATTCTAAAATGGTGTCTTTAAAAACCCAAAGGTTCTTTGTAGAACCGTTAGGGGGTATTTCTTGAGATAAATGGTTCTTTGTAGAACCGTTAGGGTATTTCTTGACAGAAATGGTTCTTCTTAGAACCTCGGGGCTACACTTGGAACCATAGGGGTTTTCCTGGAACTTTAGGGTTCTATATAAAACCAATTTTTTTTTATGGAACCTTATGGGTTTTGTCCGGAACGCAAAGGGGTTCGCGTTGGAACCTATAGGTACTTCTTGGAACCTAGGGGTTCCACTTGCAGTCCCGGGCTTTTTATTGATGCCAAGAGTTTTAAATAGAACTCCAAAAGGTTCTTTAAAATATGTATTTATTGAAAATTGCAATGGTCTTGAAGCTGACCGTTGTCTCCCTTTCGTTTCAAAACGAAATCCTTTTTTTACCTCTCCGAGGGGACATAGTCCTCTAGGAGGGGTATTACAATCACCGTGTCGCATTTTCAGAGCAAAGTGTAATCGCTGCGTACGCAGTTTCTTGGAATCAGGGAAAAGGTTTTTCCAAAAGTGCCTTCTTTTTGTCATTGGGTGTATTATAATTTTCTTTTGCGAATTGTGATTGTACGTGAAGAATCTTCGACGTTTGGGACGGACTGAGCGCTGAGGGTTACGATAAACGTCTCAACGTCCAAATGGCAGAGTTTCCTCAAGGTGCAGGGCGTCTAAGGATTGCGTACGATCCCACGCCTTACTTGTTTTCTCACAAACAAAATGGCAGAGTTTCCACCAATTGTTTACGGTATTCGTCTAAGTAGCAATTTGCGATCGCATCGGGCGGGATTCAAACCCGAGCCCTTATTTATTCTTGATTTCGAAGAATTTGGATTAACTTGTTTCTTGGTTGAATATTCTTTTATATTTTTCTATTGGTTATTTTTGTTGTTGTTTAGTACGTCTAACTCACTGTAGTAACTACTTAATTTATAATATTCTGAATAAATTAAACTCGGTTGTTTCGTCTCAATTATTTTAATTATAATTAAAATTTTATACCGGGCGGGATTGAACCGGGATTACGTTTTTAGTAAATAATTCTGAATTGCGGAGATATATCTTTAAGTGTCATCTCGAGAAATTAATACCACTAGGTACAATTCTTCCGAGGAAAGGTAAATTTTGGCTTGCCAACTTGTTTAATTTTTCTCGTGTCCAAATTCCCGTCTACGGTCTATCATTTTTGTTTCGCGGATTTTGTGTACAGTTAAATCGGTTTAATGTTGGTGAAAGAATTGAGGGGACGAAGAAGCATTTTCTTCTAAGAAGTAAGTAATTTACGAGTAAATTCCTACAAATAACTTTTTTTTTAAATCAACGGCACTAGGCCTAAACAACCAGAAACTATAGTCGGTCTTGAACTGATTTTAATACTGTGCGAATTAAAGTACCGTCGATTTTCAAATTTGACGTCACACCTTTTGCTATGGCCGCCATGCAGGTATCCTTTTTTTCTCTTCAATTGAAAAAAGCATAGGTAACGTATAACCTACGTCGTGCTGCCAAGTCCCTATTAGTAATTTATGCACAAATAGCCGCAACCAATTTTATTGAGTAATTTCTTAATTATCGTGTTAGGATTAGATTATACGTAATTAGGGCGTTAAACGTACAATTTTTAAGTAGCATATTTAAAATTTTGCTAAATAATTGTGTAATAAAAAACGCTCTCTTTATTTCGGAGGGAATTTGTTATCAATGATGGATGACTCAACATCATTGATAAAAAACTCTGAGTTCATACCAAACATCTGATCTTTTTCTTTTAGGCTGAACCGAAGCACGTCACACCAACGCTATTGTTTCGGATGAAGATATCTCAAATTTAAAAAAAGGAATTGTTTGTCTTTTTGCTTCGTACTTTGTTATCCAGCTACAATACCCCAAAATATTTTGTTAAATGTTGGAGTTCTTCCAAAAGGTAATTTTTGGAATACACCCCTAAAAATGGCAATTGCTGTCTGAAACGTTGTTGGCAAATTAAGTACATGAAAGAAAAATAAATACTATTATTTTGACTTATAAGAATACTTTTTTCATGATTTATCCAGCTAATTAGAATAAAACTCAAAGAAAAGTAGGCTGACAAAGCGAAGTTATATAATTTAAAGCAAACCCAATACAATCTTATAGGATTTGAAGTAGTATTCTTTGTGGTGAAGGGTGGAACCGTACTTCTAAAGGTGCTAAATAGAACAATAGAGTGTTAAAATAGAATCAATGGAGATGCTGGATTTCCAAAATTAATACGTTCAGGTTGTACTTAGAACTGTGGAGGGCTTAAAAATGAACCGCACCTTTCAAGTGGAAAAGTAGAACCGTTACGGGTTTAAACATTAACCCCTAGAGGCGCTTGCTAGAACTGTATATGCTTAATAAAGGACCTATGGGGTGTTGGGTAGAACCGTGGTGTGTTTGAAGAAGAACCCTTGGACGTGCTAGATAAAACCGTAAGCGGCTTAAGCTGGAACCCCTTTCGGCGCTAGATGGAACCGTGATGGCGGAAAAATTGAACCCGTGGCGTCGTCGGGTAGCACCGTAGGGGTGCGAAGAGGGACCCCTGACGGCGCTCGATAAAACCATGAAGGGCTTAAAATTTAACCCCTCATGGTGTAAGGTGGAAACGTTAGCGGTTTAAGCTGGAACCCCCTTCGGCGCTAGATGGAACCGTGATGGCGGTCAAATTGAACCCGAGGCGGCGTTCGGTAGAACGGTAGGGGTGCGAAGAGGGACCCCTGACGGTGCTTGAGGAAACCATGAAGGGCTTAAATTTGAACCCCTGGTGGTGTTAGGTTTAACCGTAAGCGGTTTAAGCTGGAACCCCCTTCGGCGCTAGATGGAACTGTGATGGCGGTCAAATCGAACACGAGGCGGCGTCAGGTAGAACCCCTACCAGTGCTAAATAAAAACATAAGGGGTTCGATAAAAACCCTTGGTGATGCTAAATGTAACCTTTCAATTATGTTCTAACTAGGCCAAAAAAGGGTTCGAAATAAGGGACATTTTTGAAAACCCTTTTTCCGACCTACATGGAGCCTTTTTTTCTTAGAGTGTATAAAGTGTTACTCAGTGTTTCGAAGTGCTAAATTAAAGTAAGTAACGTTATATTATGTAATTTAAATTTACTAATTATGTTAGATAATCCGAAGCATGTAGTCAGATACCTAAAAATATAGGAAACCAGAGATTTCGGAACAGTCGTAGTGCACGTAAGTGTGCTTTGCGATTTTTCGTAAAGCATTTGGATAAACGGTGTGATAAGTCTTCGCTCCTGTGTTATTGATACCTGAATACATTTTTGATAACACCAAATGTATTTAAATTATATCATCTAAGCTATTCGCTTGAAACTTGTACTTTCGCGGTATCTCGCTGATTTTTTAAACGGTTTGCAAGAAAAAATCGTTCGAGACGGAAATAAATCATACAATTACTTACTAAAACTATACCCTTCGGAAAATTTGGTTTATAAGTAAATTCATAAGGAGTATAAATGTACATTTCAGTAACAGTACCTTCCATAATTTGTACTATAGATTTTTAGATTTTATTCTTTTTGAAACACCTGAAGAGGCTATAACTATGATAAAGTTCCACGGCAGGATTTTTAGAACTAACCAGAATGCTATTGCACCAATTGACTTCTATAGGAAGCGCAGTTTTAGAACTACCGAAAATGCTCTTGCACAAACAGTAGTCTTCTTTAAGAAGCACAGCCTTAGAATTACCCAAAATGCTCTTGTACCAACTGTCTTTAGAGTGTGCAATAACTGGTGGCTTTACCGGGGAGTCGGGGTCCGGCTCTTGTAACTTATAAGGGCGGGGGCGCACTGGGAGATGTTAGCTCTAATCAAATGGTCCTATCTCCACCTTCGACTTCGGTCAGGTTTGGGCTAGGTAGGGTGTCGGCTGGAGTTGCTACAGCATCCACTCTTACTCCCACTGCTGTGTGCAAAGTGGGAATTGGTCCATCCATTGCTGCACCTTCTGCTGGGTTGAGTGGCTTGCGTCAACGGTGCGACCATCAGTAGTAGGGTACTACTACCCATGCTGGATTTGTCACCTGTCCGGGCTAGGTGGACGCTGGCCTAGGGCACTATGATGATAGGCCTCCGGTGGTATGGTCTCTGTTACTAGGTACACCGGGCTATAAATTCTGACACACTGTACATACCAACTGTCTTCTTTAAGAAGTAAAACATTATCGCTACCCTAAATGATCTTGCACCAACTGTCTTTTTTAAGATGTACAACCTAAGAGCTCCACAAAATATTCTTGCACCAACTCTCTTCTTTAAGAAGCACAACATTAGAACTCACAAAATGCTCTTGCAAAAGCTGACTTATATAGGAAAATAACTTAGAAATACACAAAATTATCTTGCAGAAATTACTTCTTAAAGGAAAATAACAACTAAGAACTATCCAAAATCAAATGCTCCTATAATCTTCTATATAGAACATCAACTCTCATTGTTTACTTCTAACTTTTAAAACTACACTAATATCTTCGGTAGAACTAGCCACTAAAACATACCCTATTGAAAACAATTTACAATCTTACTTAAAACTCTGCACAATACTAATCGTTTATCTTCGGATTTGACGAGATTTGGGGCCAGTGGTCTGATGTAATCTTCGAGAACACTGGCTGCCAAGGCGTTGATGGTGGAGGACACTGAACTCAAGGCGGCGCTAATGAGACCCGCTAAGACTAGACCAAGTGCACCAGGAATTCCCCTCAACAGCTTTTCAGCCATATAAATATAAATCTGAAACAATATTCGGAAAGCAATTAGTCGTCGCTAGGACCTGCTGTCTACCCGTTCGGTGAACCTTTTCCAATAAGGCCTACCGAATAACATTAAATAAACTTAGTTTACCTCAAATTATTCTGCTTCATTTTAGATAGAGCTTTAGGGGCTCCGGAAACTTATTTCCGTATTAAAGTAGGCAATATGCCCTTTAACTGTCTACAATTAGGTTAAATTTATAAAATTTCGATAAATTATTATTTAAATAATATTTTAATTTATATAATTAATTTGAAATTTATCGGTTGCCTATGGATAATAATACGCTTTATATTAAACACCCAAAGTTGTTTGTTAATATTAATCATAAAAAATTAACATTAAATTTGATAAGGAGCTTCAATGATACTGTAATTATGTAAATTGAGAGATAGTTATTAACCAAAAATAAAGAGTAGTAACTTACTCTTTTAAACTCAGTGTCGGCTCTAGGGCGGTGCGAACGGTGCGACTGCACTTGCTATAGGGAGGGCGCCGAAAATGCCACGATAGATCGGGACTAGAGAGCTGCATGGAAACGGTATTTTCCCTATTCCCGCGGTAGCGGGAAATTACGGAACGGTAACGGATGGAAGAGGGATATTTTGAACGGGAATGGAAATTTCTCAACGAAAACTACGGGAATGGATCGGGAACGGGAAAACCTTCAACGGGAATGGTAATTTTTTTATTATAATACAGCTCTCTCATCGGAACCAATAACTTGTGACCAGAAGACCGAAACGACTGACCTCGCGCTGTCACGATTGCATATTTGGGGGGGGGGGGGCACCACAATGATATCTCGAACCACCTGAAAAACTTGCTAGGCAGCTATATACTGTTTAAACTATCACGGACTGCTTCGAGCAGTACCCACCATCTTATCTATATTTTTCAAATCCCTAAAATAATTTATAATATTTTTAGGGAAATGTCCAAACTTTTCATAAAAGTGTTCAAAATTAGAACATTGGTATACTATAAATGGTGTGATAAGCCTTGTTTTGGTTTACTTAAAATAAGTGTCCTTTTCAAGTTTCCACAATAATGAGTTTAATATAAAATCCAACAAATCAATTTTATTGAGTAAACAGATTTATGACTTTAGGCGCCTCCCTAGCCAAAGTCGCCTGGAGCGGCTGCCCCCTTCCCCCCTCACTTTGGGGCAGGTTTACGTAATTCGACCCTCTTGACGAATTTCTGCTACGCAATAAAGTCCTTTTTACACATCCTAAGGATTTGTGTGTATTAGTTTCACCAGGAGACATGACTAGGAGTTCACAGCCGGGCGCTTTTCCTAACGCGCGCTGTCAACGAAAGACGCGTCTTTCCCTTCTCAAACTTTTACCCCCCAAACCGTCGTATCTCCAGTCTCGGAGACGGACCCGAGATGAAATATTTTAGTGACGCTCTCTAGCGAGGATTGTGGGAATTACTGCTGAAGAAAAAACCAGTTCTGACTGGTTTGAAGGGCCGCCAGTAGCGGCGCCAGCAATAGGCCGGGGTAGGCCTGGGCCTACTTGAAATTTTGGTAGGGGCCTCCAAAAGTCGTCTTAAGGGGCCTCCAAAATTTAATATATGGGCCTCCAAATTATTTAATATAAAAAATTTTGTAATTTGTTTGCGAAATAATTTATTTATTTATTAATTTTCCAATATGCAACGCGAGTGATTCCTTTCAAAGGTACGAGTAACTTTTCTTTGACAGTAGTTTATTTTTCAGTTTTAATTTTTCGCGAGCGCTACTATATCGAAATTGTATCTTTAATTTTATCTTTACAAATTAATTCATTTTCTTAAAGTTGTAAGTTCTGATGTAAGGGATGTACATGCGAAGTACCGAAGGAATGAATTTAAATTGAAAGACTGGAATTCATCGTAGAAATAAGTAAATAACCACTCATTTGTTAAGTGTTCTCGGTACACAAAAAAGGATCAACACACACTCAGTTTTTAGTAATAATTAACTAGAATTTTTTGGTCGCGTACCCATTTTACCCAAAAATGTCAATACTTGTTTAAAAAAAAATAATCCACGTGGACGGATTTGAAAAAATTGTGGTTGGGGGGCTCCATAATTTTGGTGGGGCCTCCAAATGGTTGGCCTACCTCCCGAAAAATCCTGGCGCCGCTACTGAGAGCCGCCTCAGCGTGAGCCCGCGAGAAGGGTTTTTTTTCTCCCAGAGGGCGCAATGTGGATAGTATAGTATCTCACGCGACGGCCGAGAAAAAAAGAAAACGCCAGAGAGAGAATTGGAGGGGTGGGTAGAAAGCGGGAATTATTGGGAAAAACGGGATTTGTGTTCACGACACCGGGGCCCATTCACCGCGGCAACCGCTGTCAACTCCTAGTCAGGTCTCCTGGTTTTACGTACAGTGTAGCCGATGCCGATGCCGCCGTGTCGCTCATATCTCTTCAACGGTTAGGGCTCGAAGATTCAATGATATCTCGTTCGAGTGTATATATCTCGCCATTGATCAAGGTTCCTACAAGCGCTAGAACGCACTATTGGCCATTGATAGCCTTTCATAAATGTTTGAAATCGAAGCCCAAGAAGTTGGGCATTTGCCCAATTTACCGTTTTCGGTAGTTTGGCTTTGTGTGGTAGATATTTTGTTAAAAATTAAGTCCGGTCACGTTAAAAAAATATTTTAGGTGAGGTTAGGATTCAGCGGAACTATCCCTTCGGTTATATCAGTAAATATTAATGTTAAGTATGGTTTTCGGGGTAATTTAAGGGACCCCAATTTTCGCGGGTTTATATTTCCACCTGAAGGTCGACATAACGTTCCTTAATTTAAGTCCGATTTTCATGAAAGTTATATTTTTGAATAGCTGTGGTTTCCATATAACCTAGAATTGCAATTACGTTGCTTAATTTGAATTCTAATTAAGGTTTTTGGACAGCGTATACGGACCCTCGCAACTTCCGACATTGTAAATCGGCGTGCTTATACCAGCGGGTTTCCCTCTCGCATTTTTCAAGGCCGTTCGCGCCGCGCTTTCAATGTATGACCAGAAGTATAAATAAGTGTGACACTCAACGTGTGACCAGAAGTAGCCAATAAGAGTGAAACTGAACCTGTGACCATAAGTAACAAATAAATGTGATACTCAACGTCTGACCAGAAATAAAAAATAAGTGTGACCAAAGAAGTAACAAATAAGTATAAGTGCAAAAAGGTATGGCCGTGGATATATATTGGTTATGTCACCGGCGTTGCAGGTTGCTGTGTATAGCTCAAACAAACTGAACATATCAGTAGGATTGTGTGTATTCTGACCGTCGTACGTCTTGTTTACCTATCACACGAACCCAAACCTTAATGTTCGCATTTCCCTGCTGCTTGGTTTTGCGCTTGTAATTGCAGCCTTCTTCCAGTGGCTAGTAGGCCACACTTTGATGCTCTCTGGAGCTCTTTTAACTCATCGTAGGAAACTGGGGGAAAAACAGTAATACTTCTCAACTCACCCCCTACAACTCCTTAAAATGTTTGCATAACCATTTGAAACACCCTGTATAATCCAACAAATCCATTTTATTACTTTGGACGCCCCCCTAGCCAAAAGCACCTGGCAGGTTTACGTAATTCGACCCTCTTGACGAATTTCTGCTACGCCACTGGGCTTTATTGAACGGTAACATTGATGTCCAATTTATTCAAATAAATGTATTTATTATTGCTTGGGGACAATGACTTTCTTAAGACAATCAGCATCATAGTCCAAAGAAAACGTTATCGAAGTGTCCTACAAAGACGTTAGTTTTTATATCTCTTGTATGGGAAATATTTTCCTCCTTATATTACTAAAGTAATTCGGTTGAAACTTGTACCTTCGCGGTATCCCACTGATTTTTAAATGCGTTTTGCAAGATAAAATTGTTTGGGGTGGGAATTATTTATTTTAATGCAACCTTAAAATCAATAAACATTTTTTGATAAGTTCAATAAAGGATTTACCTGATCTGGAAGTTGAACTGGTGAACCGGGTTGTCCCAAGGGATTGCACATCGTCAGAGCAGAGAAAATTGCGACACAGGTAAAGAGAACAATTGCCATCAAAGCCATACCCAGCACGTTGCTCAGAATAAAAGCGCTGAAAATAAATTCCGGAAAGTTAAAATACAGTACCACATCCAGCAATATCAGAACGAGCATTTCTAGCAACTGTCTGGCGAAAACCGTTGCGTCCACAAGAGCTACCCTAATAGTGCTACAAGCTCACGCGAAATGTGAATCAGAGCTTTTGACAACGCGTGTCTAGATGGCGATTTTGCGCCTCTTACGAGTTATGACGTTACTCTTTGAATATCCCAAAGTTAAATATTCCCCAATGAGTCACACTTTCGAAATAATAGTTTGAATTGAAACAGCTCAGTGGAGTATACACAAAACAATGTATGAACCAATTTGTTTTGGTCAATCTGTTTCGTTCTAATGGTAACTGTGATATTGAGTATATTGATCATTGTTATATCAAACCTTGATGGACGAAACTGAAGTTAGTTGGAGAAATGTATATCACTTAATAAAGTTTGAGATGTTTATTAGATTAAATTGGTTGTTGTTATTCATTAGTTAAAACAGTAATCAGGATCTAGTCTAAGACTTTGAAATGGTGGTCCCGCCCAAGCGTTTCTCCGATAAAGAATTCCCGTCTTGTTTGAAAAGAAGAAATTGCACTTACTTCCTAGCTGTTTTGTAATCCTTGACGCATAGAAAGCGTTGAGCGCAAGCTTGAGATCCAATGGACGTGTAGAAGCACTGAGTAATAATGTAGAAAAAGATACTCCACACTGAATAATTGTTGTTCAAATCTTCGGTTAGCCTATACGGTCATGAGATAACATCGTCAAAAGACATACAACCGGGCATTGAAATAATTATAAATTTTATAATAAAGTATACTATTATTTATACGCGCTTTTGTATCTGGTTTGCAGCTAGGAGCAGCAAACACAAGGAGAACGCCGCTAGCCTTTAAACACGCTAACGCAGTGTTGTGTACAAATTTCATTGGATGAGCCCGAAAGGGGGGAGACCATTTCCGAATTTCCCCCTTCTGACGGCAACAGGCGCTAAAGCGCCTAACCAATGAAAAATGTACGCAAGAAAATGCACGACTTTTGACTTTCCTTGTGTTGTTGTTCCTAGCTTACAGCAACTAAACAATTGCATTAATTCAAAACAAGGCAATTAAACATTTCGATCCAAATTCTCTTCTACAACGAGGCTTAGAGAAGAAAATGAATTTTTAAACCAGGGATTTTTAAGTTAACCGAACTCGTTGTAATTGAGGATCGTCCCAAAAGGGTATTAGAGACATTCTCGCTCGGGCAATAGTTGTAGATTCAACTAAATCCAAGTTATAATATTTTAAACAACTTTTACAGTACTCTGATTGAAACCAGATAATGAACTAGCTTTCTTTATCTAATATAACGAAATATTCAAATAACTTGTAAGTAATTAAGAAGGCGATTTGCATTGTAAGCTAAATATCGTTAAAAATGGTTTAAACGGAACTAAAATTCATTGATATTTTAATGATTTAAAACGCCATTTTCAAACGGGAGACTGCAGAGAAATTTGAATTAATAAATTTCAGTTGATTAGTAATAGTACATTCATGGATTAAATAACTCTCATGGATTTTTCTCTTTTGCAAGATAATATATACGTTTTGTGGTAATCAACTTAAAAACTACTGTACTAATTCATATACGAAGGTTGTAATTCCCCTTGACCACGGTTTCTAGAATCTATAGATTCTATAAATCGTGCCTTGATCAGGTACCTTGAAACCTCGGAGGTCAATCTCCCTCTTTATTTCCGTTTTTCAGTTCGCCGACATTAATTCATGTTACATTCCCCATCGGCAAATAAGTGTAACAAGAAAATTGTAAAAAACTAACGGGAAATGCTGATGAAGGTTTCCACTGAATGTGATGCTCCAAGCCCTCTGCAAACCACCGACGTCAGCAAGGGCCGCTATGGTCACTATTATCACGCTGACGAACATCAGGACACTTTGGAAAACATCCGTCCATATCACCGCCTTCAACCCACCCTACATTAGAACGAATGGAAAAATAAAAAAATGTTTTTACGTGAATCAAAAGCCAAAGATTATGAACACAGTGCCAAGAATGATATAGCGGTGCGTCTTCCTCGTTTATCTGGGGAAAGATAAGAGGCGTGGTTTTTCTAGAGGTAAACAGGGTACAGTCCAAATATTCTCAGAGATTCATTCTTGACAGTGCTAAAATGGATAATATGAAATCACGCGTATGATTGCGCAACATAAATATGGGTTTATATGCTTTTAGTTTGCCGTATATCCTGTTGTAAGTTCGATTATATTTCATTCTTGCATGCTAGCCAATTCACACACACATTCATACAGAGAGGGTGGGACAATTCAGTCCGCTCGCCTCTGCTTGACATGCCTAGGGCCACGCCAAGGGGGATACAAAGGGACAAGGACCGGACACCTGTGGCGGAAGTATGACAACCATTTGATGGACGTAGTTGGTCCCACATAATTTTTTGCCTCCCAGACGCATAGGGATACAATAACGATATTAAGTGTCGATTTATGGGGAAATGGTAAGAGTTTTCTGTCATTCAAATATGAAAGAAAACGTCACATTCGTCATTTAATAAAATTTATTTTCAGCGGTAGAATAGTATTATTGGTTTTAGCTGAAACTACGATAAATATTTTTCATCAATTTTTAGGCGAACGTTGCAAGATAAACGAAAGTGGTTTATTTATATTATTAAATAGTTATTAATTTTAAAATGCTTAAACACCTCACAAAGCTAGTTTTATCAGTAGTTTATAGTAAACTTCTTGCGAGATAAATATCAATCTAGGCGATAAAAAGTTTGCAGATTCTAGGTTATGGCATCTAGGAGCAACAAACACAAGGAGAACGCAGCTAGCCTTTAAACACGCTAACGCAGTGTTGTGTACACATTTAATTTGAACGAGCCTTTACTCTGAACGTTTTACGGGTGGGGGGAAGACAATTTCTGAATTTTCCCCTTCCGACGGCATCCGGCGCTAAAGCGTCTAGCCCATGAAAAATGTACACAAGAAAATACACGACTTCTGACGGGTTGCGTTCTCCTTGTGTGGAGTGCTGTGTTTGTTGCTCCGAGTCCAAGATGGCATAAACATTCGTAGCTCTAAGAAAACTGTCTGCGCACACGTCCCATTTCCAATACGTCGGGCAGTAAACCCAATGACATGTTCTTTCCGCCAATTTTAAATTTATGATTTTGCCGTTGACGGTCACGTGTTATAGGAAAGCGAACATGATGACGTCACGAATATAAATCTCCTCTCGTTCTCTAAATATAGCGTAGGATAAAGTGTCAATATTTATTTATTTATATATTTAAAATTTCACTTTTCTATAAACATTAATATTATGAAAAACCTATTTCTAGATTAATATTAATATTATTGTAATATAGATGTATAATTATTAAATTATATTTAGATAATATAAATATAGGGTAACATAACTATAATTAATATTAATATTATTATTATTATTTAAATTAGAGTAATTATGATTAGCATTTAATAATATTAATATTTTGTATAACAGCAAATGTTAGAACAGAGTTGCCTTTCAGTTAGAGTTACTTACAATTACGCAGTACAGCGAACAGACGAGTCCAGATAATGCAAGAGTAATCCAGTAAGAAATGCCGGTTACTGTAGTCACCGTGATGGCGGGAACGTAAAGATAAACGGCGTTAACAACAAGCTGAAAAACAAATGTAGTAATAATATTAAATAAAAATAGTGGAAAACAGATTTCCCAAGTGCTGTCCATTTCCAAACCAGTGCCGAGTCCATCCTTGCACCATACTAAACATACCATAAAGGAACCTTAAAAAATAGACGATTAAAGTGCTTGAGTAAAAATATGTAACGATAATTCAATTTGCGTAAAACGGGATTAAAAGATACCAAACATAGAGTAACCCACTCACCTAGAGTGGAAGGCTATCAGCGATACCCGTTAACAATTTTCGTACGCAACGTTTTGTTTCCGAGACGTGAAATTAACAAGGTGGCCTAAAGGTAATGTAAAGTTAAAAGGAAGTAGATTAGTCCATTATGGAAAGGGATAATAAAGCTAAACCCTTCAAATTTGAAGAAATTTAAAAACTCGGACCAAATAGATCTTCGAATGAAAAACTAAATTCAATTAAATTAAATAGCCAGGAACTCCAACGGTAGACCGGTTTCGTCCTATTTGGGACTTATCAGTACCGCGCGGGAAATCTGGCTCGCGACTATAGCACCGAATAGAGAAACGAAGCCTACACATTAAAAATTTCAAAATGAGTTTCGCGTCTTTTTGTTCGCTCGAAGACCTATCGGTACGAGCTATTAGTAAGTTTTTAAATTTCTTCAAATTTGTTTAGGGTTCAGCTTTATTATCCCTTTCCATAATAGACTAATCTACTTATTCGCTAATTATATAAAGGTAATGTACAATATCTGGATAAAAAAGTAAGTTAATACTGTAAAAAATGTAAAAATAACAGCATCGCTCTTCGGACTATATTCATTCACGCTGCAAAAACAAGTTGGCCCGGTAGGATTAAGGTTTCGTGGGCTTCCACAGAGCCTTCCACTCTATGCGAGTGGGCTACTCTATGATACCGAAGTTAGTTTATAATACCTATGTAACTAATTTAATATCAAAGTTCATAATGACATTTGAAAAAGAATATGGCAGATGCGGTATTCGAAGAGACTGCATGGTGCCTTACACTACCGCCTTGGACCATTTGGCTGTCTTACCACGTAACATTTGAAGAAAAGTGGAATATATGATCTGATTTGGCCTCTGGGTGATAAAACAGCCCCCTTTTCAAACGTATCACCAAAGATGAGGACTACGAAAAACGAGTTTACATAGTGATGGAGATGGTAAATTCTCAATTCTGAATACAAATAATTTTAAAATCAAATTATTTTTAAACGATAAAATAAAAATATTTTTCTGAGCATGCTATTGGTTATTGAACTGCGAAACAAAATTAGATATTTAGGTTTAATTGTTGAACGGCTTTTGGATTATTTTTATGATCTAGCGTCTGCTACAGACCAAATAAAAAGTCATAGGAACGTTTTTTATTTAATAAACTTATCAAAATATAAGAAAACTATGCCAAAATTATATTAAAATGCAAGTATCATTATTCATTAAGTCAAATTTACGAACAACGATGAGGAAAAACTAATAGCGTTTGCTTTAGCCGCTACCTATCTGGATTTTAAAGGGTTCGTAATGATAGTTTTCGGTGGCAAATAGTCATAAGTAAAGGTATTTAGTACCGAAATAATTATAATTCATAATTATAAATGGATCTCTGATGAAGTTATTGTTTCGCTATTTTGAATATTAGCTTCCTTTGCCATTAATAGATGGCACCAAGCTCTCCAGTAAAGTCGTTTTTTCGAAGAATCGGATAGATTCATGGCCATCTCTAATAATAAGGGCCTTATTATAATACAGGTGGCAATGAAAGAGCGACAGTTCCTAAAAGCGACTAAAACGAGTCTAGATGGCTTAACGTCACTAGCTTCCCCGAGGTGGCACCTATGATCTAGCGTTTGCTACAGACAAATTAAAAAGTCATAAGAACACTTTTTCTTAAACAAACTTATTAAATTATAAGCAAACGATGCAAAAATTATATAAAAATGAAAGTATCATTATATATGAAGTCAAATTTACGAATAAAGATGAGGAAAAACTAATAGCGTTTGTGAACCAAAGAGGCGTAGTGATAGTTTTCTTAAATAATCGAACACCTGCCTCAAATACATAACCCTCTGATTCTCGAAAATTTTGCATTTGATATTATTTTTAATATATGCCTAATTGGAGAAAAATATATACTCACATTGATAATTAAATAAACCGCGGAAAAGAAAATCCTGGTGCTTTTGTCGAATCGCTTCTCAACATACTAAAAACGAAAAAAAAACTTGAAAATACATCACTAAAAAATACGATAAAGCAACTTAAAAATGAGTCCAAAAACCTAATTAACCGTAAAATACTATCAGCGTAATAATATATCACTAGAATACATAAAAAATTATTAAAAGTATTGAAAATAATTTCTTCTCACTGACCCATGATGGGATCGAATCAGTGGCGGATATAGAAAAAACTCAAGGGAGCTAAGCTTCCCAGAACCAGCTTTCATCCCACTGTTAACGAGTTGAACCCTTTGACCCTCAGAATGGTTCCCTAAAACACTCCATTATTCTTGCCTTAGTTATATTTTCCCCTATTCACCTATACTTGGTAAACCAATGGCAACTTGGGCAATCCGAACCAAAATAAATGTGATGTACATGTCGCCAAAGATAGCCTCGAAACTCTCGTGGCGTTGATGATCTTAATTCTTAAAGCTCTCCGATCGTAATTGTACCCGGTTTCGAATTTTTAAAAATGGAGGATAGAATTTCCCTTTGAAAAACCTTCTTATGGTAATCGTAGTTTTTAAGTTGTATACCATTTGATTTTGAAAAAGTATTCCACGAAAGGAACCAAAAAAAGCCCAAAAATAGCCAAATATTGGGCTATAAAATAAATAATAATAAATTATGACACTTTAAAACACGATATAACCGAAATAATTATATTTCAAACCTTGAGTGATATTATTTTAATTTAGACATAGACTTAAGACCTTTGTGCTAATTTGGAGTCCGAGGTGGAAATTAGTTTACAAATCTAGCGTATTTTTGGCTACTTTCTTGGAATACGTTTTCCAAATTGGATGGTGAATAACTGAAAAACTAAGAATTAGCGCAAATGTTTTCCAAAGGGAAACGATAAAGAGGCTTATTCTCTCTCTATTCTAAAATTTGTTAAATGTATTTGCCCGTTCCTTTTAAAAATTCGATTAAAGATGTGTTATTTGATGCATTTTGTGCTACGAATCGTATCATCTACCTGATTCAATACTCAAAACGGTACCAAACAGTAGAAAACGATTGTGGCGGTAGGGGATAATTCATATATGTTAAATATTTATTGTTTATACCCTTTATAATTTTTGCCACAGAACCGGTCTCTTTAAGCATAGTGCTTCGCGATATTAGCACGACTGAGCTAATCTACCGATTGTCTTGCTTTCGGAAGAACATTTCATCGACTACTAAAAATAATAGTTTTTCGAAAATGATACTTTATCTTTGGCCCATAGGGGGATCGTTATTAGCACAACGATCTATCCAACTGACCTAATAGGCCGATGATCTTTTCCTGTTAGAAGTGGTCTGTTTTGTATTGAATCAGTTGTAAATGCAGTTACAATTAAAGCATTAATATTTAACCTTTAAATATTTTTTATTGTTGACACCCCTTCTGCTGGAATAAGCATAAATGTGTGCATTTACCTCATAAACACTGAGATATTTCATGTTGTGGAAGACTGGAATAATGAGGAACGCAATCGGGATTTGAACCAGGAAGAATGTGTACACCATGATGAAAAACTGGAATCCGTTGGCGAAGCTCTCCCCCACCATGGTAGTTATATTGTTCGCCGAAATGATAGTTGCGAAAGCGGAAAACGCCACCGGGATCACCGACATCTGTCGGCCTCCCAGAAGGAAACCATCTACGGTCTTCTTCTCTCTCCTGTTGACTATGACGCTGATCAACAAGCAGATCAACACAGACGCCACGACCACGACGCCGTCCACAAAATAGCCCCACTCCATCTGTAAAACTAGAAATGCTCAATTGGTATTCGCAATAATCTGATTTAAGCGATCATACATTTACAATTTATCTTTTAAAGTATTATTTTTACAGTAAGGCTTGTTTTACCAGTGTAATCAAACCAGAATCTGGTCAAATTCTTAATATATAATGTTAATTTTAGCCGGTTATCTTAATATAATCTAATTGATGTAATTGTACTTAAATGAAATCCTACGATAAGTAGGAGTTCATTTAAGTACAATTACCAATTTGTTACAAAACAAATATTGAAGTAAAATGTTTGAGGACCGCTGCTTTAACCAAATAATTTACAAGAACCTGTAACGTCTAACCGTTGAAGTATCTTAAAGAATGTATCGCAACCATATATGAAGGTTGTAGTTCTTTCGCCAACACTAGATGGCGCCATACGTATAGTAATGCGACTCGGAATAATAACACCGACTATCAGGACATACACCTCTTTGTCTACCTTATTCTTGGTATAAAGGGGAAAGTCCTCCTTTTTGACGGGAGGTTTTCACTGGTTTTACTACTATTTAGGAAACTCAGTTTATACACAAAGGTGATTTTGACAGTCGAATATTACCTGGTACTACATTCAAAGCTAAAGAGGCTTTTATTCTTTGTAAGATCGAGGAAGCTATAGGTCACGTACAATAACAGGTGATTTTCAAGATAAGGGGTAACGGGGATTTCTCAGCGTTGAAAAACTCGGTTGGCGGTCCGGGAAGGGAAAGAGAACAACTGAGAATTTGTCTATAAGCATATTTTCGCGGAAACCGGCGTAATTAACCAGCCAGGCTTCGGTTGTGGAAGTTCGAGTACTTCGAGGTTTAATATACAGTAATGTCTAAGAGGCACACAGTTTATCTAAATGATTTCACCTTCAAACGATGGACAGAAGAAAGAAACAAATTAGGGCTAAAAACTGACGATTTTGCAATTTTTTTGTTCACAAAATGGTAATATTTAGTTTAATTTATTCTCCTTTTGTGTTTTTTTTAATTCGGAAATTTTGTTAATATGAGTGAAAATTATTATAGGGACGAATTAGAGGAAACCAAAATTAAATTAATGGGATCCCGAAGTTATTCGGGAAATACACGTTTTAAGATTAAAAAAAGTATTAAATAATTTAATGATTCGATAAAACATCGTTTTCTAACAATTTATTATTTATTTAGGCATAGAAACGCAAACAGAAATAGATGGATCGCCGTGCAGTTCTGCATGTTAGTATTGGTTTTAATAATAAGTCATACCGAATGTAATATTTAAGGAATCTATCATCATTGAAATATAAAAATGGTTTTAGTTTATAATATATCTACGAGATAAGCATTAATCTAGCACATAAAAATGATGCATGAAATTTCACGTAAGTATCATAAATAAAATAAACTTCCGGGCAAGCTACATAATTTTGTCTGATTTAATTTTAAGTGGGTAGGACAGAAACTACGAACTTTGATTGCCGCTATCGACCATAACTCTCACGTTGGACTGAAGCAGGCAGTCACAAAATCTAAAAAGCTACAGTAAAAACAAAAAAGTTTTATGGATATCAATTTTTACCTCTCCGAGGGGACTTTGTACCCTAGGAGGGGTTATACAACCACCGTGTCTGTCTGTCTGTCTGTCTGTCAGGCCTGCGAACGCGTTCGCATTTTCGGGGCAAAGGGTAATCACTGCGTCCCCAGTTTCTTAGAATCAGGGAAAAGGTTTTTCCAAAAGCGCCCTCTTTTTGTCATTTGGTGTAGTATAATTTTTTAATCGGCCGGGATTCGAACCCGAGCCCTCTTGCACGACAGGTGAGCGTTCTACCGCAGAACCACGGATACAGTTACGCTTCACTGAAAATTAAAAACTCTTCCGAGGAGAGGTATATTTTGGCTTGCCAACTTGTTTTTAATTATGATCTGTCAAAATGTGATAAATATTCAAGCTGTCTGCCTCTATTTAATTTCAGACGCAGTGCCTAACATCCCCAAGCTCAGTTCCACAAAGGAATATGATGTCGAACAAGTTATGAAAGCTTGGGTGAAACACAAAGGGTCGAGAAGGAGGGAGGGATGAAAGAAAAAATAGAGAAGATAAGGAATAGATAATTTTAAAGGCACATGTGAAAAACGCCCTAAATATTTCTTTAAAATCCCCTTTAGTTAAGTTTTTTAAGTTCTTAGTTTTAATTTGAACTGTTATGAACCCCATGATATATTCAATGAGTATTATTTTAGGACTCCGAACTCACGGGAACTATTTATACATTTCTTGTAGTTCTTATGTTCTTATATTTAATTGGATGGTGAAAGTAACACCTGTGATACATATCCAAAATAATATTTATAATCCTTTATTGGAAAGTAACTTAAAATTTGCTGAAATTATCATTTGTTTTCGAATATAAAATTCGACAGTGGCAATCACAACCTAAGCGATTATTGCTAATGTATATAAGTCTTAAAGAAAAATCCACTATTTATTTTAAAACTGTGCAATAGTGGATTTTTATTTGAATCTTAGTTTTATGTACATGGATTTGCCAAATTTCCATAATCCATGTTATTTTAACTATTTTGTTCTTTAAAGTCTTAAGAAAATAATTTTAAATAATTTAGATAATCAAACGTAAAATTTTTGTAGTAGCACTCTGTAAAAAAATGCACGTGCAAGCCATATAGGACAAAGATTGTTATCCTTTATCAAAAGATCTCAAATTTACCATATTTACTTTTTAAACGTTTTTTAATAAATATATTTTGTATTATAAATTTTATTTTTGTAAGTTTGGAATTTATACTGTCGGGCCGACAGTATATCTAAAATCAGTCGGCCAACAGTAGGCTGGGTAGGACATCCCGACTCTTCAGTTGCCACTGAATGTACAGCACATCCGACACCGTCTTCCCGACGAAATTCGTAGCAGTCGGGCCGACTACTTTGTGCTACATGGGGAATGTCCATATATATATCTTCTTCAACTTTGCCGTGGAGAAAAGCCGTGAATCCATTTGGTGAACTTGGCGTCCAAATTCTACGGCCAAGGCCATTACCCATCTTACTGAACTCGATCTTATGACGGCCGCGAACGTCTCCTGGTAGTCGATTCCGGCAAATTGTGCGAAGCCTTTAGCAGCAAGATGGACCTTTCTGTGCTCTGCTCTCCCTTAGACAAGTACTTTGTTCGGAAAACTAACCGATTTCCGAGGTCCTTTTGATGTTCCATGTTTCGTTCTTAATAAGTGAAACGAATTCGTTCGCAACTGCTTGCTTCCAATCAAAGGCGAAGGGAGTTGCCAGAGCACTCTTCAGAGACGTAGGATCGGACGACACGATTAAATTAGGCGATTCTTCAGTTCGATTTCCTCTTCCACTCGAATAAGATCTCCAGGACGGACCTCTCTTGAACTTCATCGGAATTTGGAATATCTTGAACTCTTCCGAGGTTTCTTGATCTTCTGGTGGTTTCTGAGAGTCAGGATTGGACCTTCTATTTCACTTCTTGAACCAGCGTATTTCAAGTGGACCTTCGGGCTGAGGAACTCTTCATAAAGGCCGTGATCACGGAATTTCCCCGGAAACTTGACATTTCCTGATAATTCTGAATACAATAGTAACCTATACAATGTTCAAAAATCTAGTAATTCTATGGTGCTGTTAGATGTTAATGAAAACGAAATAAGTCGAATACTTAAAAAACTAATAATGGATTTGATGACGTCTCCCTAAAGATAATGAAATCAGCTGCTCCATATATACTACGTCCTTTAACCATTTTGATTAATAAATCTTTTAGGAAAGGGCAATATCCAGACCGCCTAAAGAAATCAATTATTATCCCAATACATAAAAAAGGGGAAATAGCTATCCCGTCAAATTATAGACCAATCTCCATAATTACAATTTTTGCAAAAATGTTTCACACCTGTTTTTATACGCGTTTACTAAGCTTTGCTACAAAATTTAACTTGTTATCTAATAAGCAATGCGGCTTTCGAGAAAAACTCAATGTAGAGTTAGCTTATACCCAGGTTTACCAAAAAATAATCGAAATCATTGACAAACGTCTCTTTACTAAAGCAATTTTCCTCGACTTGAAAAAAGCTTTTGATTCCGTAAACCACGCTCGTCTTCTAGAAAACCTTAACTTGATGGGTATCAGGGGAAAAAGCCATAAGTGGATCACATCATATTTATACCTCAGAACTAGCCAAACAAAACTTAAAAATCAGTTATTGTTAGACAGACACGTTTATTACGCCATCCCCCAAGGCTCAATATTATCGCCACTACTGTTTAATCCCTTTATAAACGACCTCACAGCTATTGACGAAGCGGATAATATTACCCTGTACGCGGATGATACAATTTACCTAGATGGCGGCCCTGACCTAGACAGTCTCATACTCGACACTAATTTTAAACTCCTAAAAGTTGATAAATGGCTAAAAGATAATTTTTTAGATCTAAATAAGGAAAAATCAGTCTACATGATATTTACAAACCGTAATAAAAAACTCTTAAGGGCAGAAACACTGAAAATAGGGCATTATATATTGGCGGAGGTATATAAATATAAATACCTTGGTGTTTGGTATGATCCGCAGCTAACCTGGTACCACCACATAAATCATATATCTAAAAAAGTATCTTATGGAATCTACCTATTAAGACAAAATAGAGCAATTTCGGAAAACAAACTCGCCTACAACTTTATTATGCTTTATATTACTCACATTTGGTCTTCTGTACTAGCATTTGGGGAAACACACCGTTCTACAATCTGAATAGATAATTTATTTTACAAAAAAGAGCGGTTCGACTAGTCGATGGTGCGTCTTATTTAGCCCACACCTCACAAATTTTTTCATCCCTTAATATTTCGAACTTTTTCAAAATTTATGACCATTTCTGTTTGATACTAATATATAAATGCCTCAATTCGTCCGTGTTTAACCCTTTTAATTATAGTAAACTAGCCAAATATTTTTCTAGATACGCCATTTGCACGAACTGAAAAATATAAACTCTATATTTTGTAAATTGGCTAAATTGTTTGACACGATTAATCCTCCAACTAATGTAAGCCTAAATAGCTATAAACATGGTATTCTAGACTACTTAACTAGCCATCTTTAAGGTTTAAATATAATTATAATTATCTTTTATATTGTTGCTTGTTATTTATATATTTTATATTTTGTCTAAGCCCAGATATATTCTGAGAATTACTACGGCCAGGAGACATGACTATCAACGGAAATAACGAACACGAAATTGAATTTAAAACTAAATACTTATTTATAAACCTTGCCTCGTTTGGAGGCCTACCACAAACTCTATCTCAAATGGAGGCAACGAACCAACCAACTCCTATCTTACTAATCTAATAACACAATCCCTCATTTCCCCTTTTTAGTTCCACATCGATATATATAAATCGAAGTGGGACTATTGCTATGGACGGAATGTAGTTAAGTGTTGTAGTTTGTTTGTTTGTTTGTCGTGGAAAGCGACGACACGGTAGATGAAGCTGCGAAAAATAATTTACATAATTTATGTTAATGGCGACACCCGGATTTGAACCCAGATGACTGCTGGCCGCGTAATCTCCAAAACCGACGCCTTTACCAACCTGGTTACGCCGTCCTCTTAGAGTTGCATGCTAGAACTTTTAGCCTTGAACACTTTTTATATCGTGCCCGCCCTATAGGGGCGGGCGTATTTCTTCCATGGGGGGCGGAACGAAATTTTGCGTTTACTCAATAGCGGTACAAGCAGATTGTTAGCTAGTAGTGCCCGTAAAGGCGGGAGAGAACCGTTCGACATTATATGCTCTCTGATTGCAGAGAGGTCTACGGGTAACCTCTCTGAAAGAGATGTGGCGGAGAAAACTGGAAATCAGTCACCTCGTAGCGGTCGCAAAGGTCAGAAATAAAAAATAAGTGTGGCACTTTCTTATCGAAACCGTGTATAGTCAGAAGTAATAAATAAGTGTGGCACTTTCTTAACGAAACCGTGTATAGTCAGAAGTAATAAATAAGTGTGGCACTTTCTTATTGAAACCGTGTGTGGTCAGAAAAAATAAATACCTGTGTGCACTTTCTTATCGAAACCGTGTATAGTCAGAAGTAATAAATAAGTGTGGCACTTTCTTATCGAAACCGCGTGTGGTCAGAAGTAATAAATAAGTGTGGCACTTTCTTATCGAAACCGTGTATGGTCAGAAGTAATAAATAAGTGTGGCACTTTCTTATCGAAACCGTGTATGGTCAGAAGTAATAAATAAGTGTGGCACTTTCTTATCGAAACCGTGTATAGTCAGAAGTAATAAATAAGTGTGGCACTTTCTTATCGAAACCGTGTGTGGTCAGAAAAAAATAATACGTGTGTGCACTTTCTTATCGAAACCGTGTATAGTCAGAAGTAATAAATAAGTGTGGCACTTTCTTATCGAAACCGTGTATAGTCAGAAGTAATAAATAAGTGTGGCACTTTCTTATCGAAACCGGGAATAGTCAGAAGTAATAAATAAGTGTGGCACTTTCTTATCGAAACCGCGTGTGGTCAGAAGTAATAAATAAGTGTGGCACTTTCTTATCGAAACCGTGTATAGTCAGAAGTAATAAATAAGTGTGGCACTTTCTTATCGAAACCGTGTATGGTCAGAAGTAATAAATAAGTGTGGCACTTTCTTATCGAGACCGTGTATGGTCAGAAGTAATAAATAAGTGTGGCACTTTCTTATCAAAACCATGTATGGTCAGAAGTAAAAAATAAGTGTGGCACTTTCTAATCGAAACCGTGTATGGTCAGAAGTAATAAATAAGAGTGGCACTTTCTTATCGAAACCGTGTATAGTCAGAAGTAATAAATAAGTGTGGCACTTTCTTATCGAAACCGTGTATAGTCAGAAGTAATAAATAAGTGTGGCACTTTCTTATCGAAACCGTGTGTGGTCAGAAGTAATAAATAAGTGTGGCACTTTCTTATCGAAACCGTGTATGGTCAGAAGTAATAAATAAGTGTGGCACTTTCTTATCGAAACCGTGTATAGGCAGAAGTAATAAATACGTGTGTGCACTTTCTTATCGAAACCGTGTATGGTCAGAAGTAATAAATCAGTGTGGCACTTTCTTATCGAAACCGTGTATGGTCAGAAGTAATAAAAAAGTTTGGCACTTTCTTTTCGAAACCGTGTATAGTCAGAAGTAATAAATCAGTGTGGCACTTTCTTATCGAAACCGTGTATGGTCAGATGTAATAAATAAGTGTGCCACTTTCTTATCGAAACCGTGTATGGTCAGAAGTAATAAATAAGTGTGGCACTTTCTTATCGAAACCGTGTATGGTCAGAAGTAATAAATACGTGTGGCACTTTCTTATCAAAACCGTGTATGGTCAGAAGTAAAAAATAAGTGTTGCACTTTCTTATCGAAACCGTGTATAGTCCGAAGTAATAAATAAGTGTGGCACTTTCTTATCGAAACCGTGTGTGGTCTCAAAAAATAAATACGTGTGTGCACTTTCTTATCGAAACCGTGTATAGTCAGAAGTAATAAATATGTGGCACTTTCTTATCGAAACCAAGTGTGGTCAGAAGTAATAAATACGTGTGTGAACTTTCTTATCGAAACCGTGTATAGTCAGAAGTAAAAAATAAGTGTGGCACTTTCTTATCGAAACCGTGTATAGTCAGAAGTAATAAATAAGTGTGGCACTTTCTTAACGAAACCGTGTATAGTCAGAAGTAATAAATAAGTGTGGCACTTTCTTATTGAAACCGTGTGTGGTCAGAAAAAATAAATACCTGTGTGCACTTTCTTATCGAAACCGTGTATAGTCAGAAGTAATAAATAAGTGTGGCACTTTCTTATCGAAACCGCGTGTGGTCAGAAGTAATAAATAAGTGTGGCACTTTCTTATCGAAACCGTGTATGGTCAGAAGTAATAAATAAGTGTGGCACTTTCTTATCCAAACCGTGTATAGTCAGAAGTAATAAATAAGTATGGCACTTTCTTATCGAAACCGTGTATAGTCAGAAGTAATAAATAAGTGTGGCACTTTCTTATCGAAACCATGTATAGTCAGAAGTAATAAATAAGTGTGACACTTTCTTATCGAAGCCGTGTGTGGTCAGAAGTAATAAATATGTGTGGCACTTTCTTATCGAAACCGTGTATAGTCCGAAGTAATAATTAAGTGTGGCACTTTCTTATCGAAACCGTGTGTGGTCAGAAAAAAATAAATACGTGTGTGCACTTTCTTATCGAAACCGTGTAAAGTCAGAAGTAATAAATAAGTGTGGCACTTTCTTATCGAAACCGTGTGTGGTCAGAAAAAATAAATACGTGTGTGCACATTCTTATCGAAACCGTGTATAGTCAGAAAAAATAAATACGTGTGAGCACTTTCTTATCGAAACCGTGTTAAGTCAGAAGTAATAAATAAGTGTGGCACTTTCTTATCGAAACCATGTAAAGTCAGAAGTAATAAATAAGTGTGGCACTTTCTTATCGAAACCGTGTGTGGTCAGAAGTAATAAATAAGTGTGGCACTTTCTTATCGAAACCGTGTATAGTCAGAAGTAATAAATAAGTGTGGCACTTTCTTATCAAAACCGTGTATGGTCAGAAGTAAAAAATAAGTGTGGCACTTTCTAATCGAAACCGTGTGGGTCAGAAGTAATAAATAAGAGTGGCACTTTGTTATCGAAACCGTTTATAGTCAGAAGTAATAAATAAGTGTGGCACTTTCTTATCGAAACCGTGTATAGTCAGAAGTAATAAATAAGTGTGGCACTTTCTTATCGAAATTGTGTATAGTCAGAAGTAATAAATAAGTGTGGCACTTTCTTATCGAAACCGTGTGTGGTCAGAAAAAATTAATACGTGTGTGCACTTTCTTATCGAAACCGTGTAAAGTCAGAAGTAATAAATAAGTGTGGCACTTTCTTATCGAAACCGTGTGTGGTCAGAAAAAATAAATACGTGTGTGCACATTCTTATCGAAACCGTGTATAGTCAGAAAAAATAAATACGTGTGAGCACTTTCTTATCGAAACCGTGTATAGTCAGAAGTAATAAATAAGTGTGGCACTTTCTTATCGAAACCGTGTATAGTCCGAAGTAATAAATAAGTGTGGCACTTTCTTATCGAAACCGTGTATGGTCAGAAGTAATAAATAAGTGTGGCACTTTCTTATCGAAACCGTGTATAGTCAGAAGTAATAAATAAGTGTGGCACTTTCTTATCGAAACCGTGTGTGGTCAGAAGTAATAAATAAGTGTGGCACTTTCTTATCGAAACCGTGTATGGTCAGAAGTAATAAATAAGTGTGGCACTTTCTTATCGAAACCGTGTATAGGCAGAAGTAATAAATACGTGTGTGCACTTTCTTATCGAAACCGTGTATGGTCAGAAGTAATAAATCAGTGTGGCACTTTCTTATCGAAACCGTGTATGGTCAGAAGTAATAAAAAAGTTTGGCACTTTCTTTTCGAAACCGTGTATAGTCAGAAGTAATAAATCAGTGTGGCACTTTCTTATCGAAACCGTGTATGGTCAGATGTAATAAATAAGTGTGCCACTTTCTTATCGAAACCGTGTATGGTCAGAAGTAATAAATAAGTGTGGCACTTTCTTATCGAAACCGTGTATGGTCAGAAGTAATAAATACGTGTGGCACTTTCTTATCAAAACCGTGTATGGTCAGAAGTAAAAAATAAGTGTTGCACTTTCTTATCGAAACCGTGTATAGTCCGAAGTAATAAATAAGTGTGGCACTTTCTTATCGAAACCGTGTGTGGTCTCAAAAAATAAATACGTGTGTGCACTTTCTTATCGAAACCGTGTATAGTCAGAAGTAATAAACATGTGGCACTTTCTTATCGAAACCAAGTGTGGTCAGAAGTAATAAATACGTGTGTGAACTTTCTTATCGAAACCGTGTATAGTCAGAAGTAAAAAATAAGTGTGGCACTTTCTTATCGAAACCGTGTGTGGTCAGAAGTAATAAATAAGTGTGGCACTTTCTTATCGAAACCGTGTATGGTCAGAAGTAATAAATAAGTGTGGCACTTTCTTATCGAAACCGTGTATAGTCAGAAGTAATAAATAAGTGTGGCACTTTCTTATCGAAACCGTGTGTGGTGAGAAGTAATAAATAAGTGTGGCACTTTCTTATCGAAACCGTGTGTGGTGAGAAGTAATAAATAAGTGTGGCACTTTCTTATCCAAACCGTGTATAGTCCGAAGTAATAAATAAGTGTGGCACTTTCTTATCGAAACCGTGTATGGTCAGAAGTAATAAATAAGTGTGGCACTTTCTTATCGAAACCGTGTGTGGTCAGAAGTAATAAATAAGTGTGGCACTTTCTTATCGAAACCGTGTAAAGTCAGAAGTAATAAATAAGTGTGGCACTTTCTTATCGAAACCGTGTGTGGTCAGAAAAAATAAATACGTGTGTGCACATTCTTATCGAAACCGTGTATAGTCAGAAAAAATAAATACGTGTGAGCACTTTCTTATCGAAACCGTGTTAAGTCAGAAGTAATAAATAAGTGTGGCACTTTCTTATCGAAACCATGTAAAGTCAGAAGTAATAAATAAGTGTGGCACTTTCTTATCGAAACCGTGTGTGGTCAGAAGTAATAAATAAGTGTGGCACTTTCTTATCGAAACCGTGTATAGTCAGAAGTAATAAATAAGTGTGGCACTTTCTTATCAAAACCGTGTATGGTCAGAAGTAAAAAATAAGTGTGGCACTTTCTAATCGAAACCGTGTGGGTCAGAAGTAATAAATAAGAGTGGCACTTTGTTATCGAAACCGTTTATAGTCAGAAGTAATAAATAAGTGTGGCACTTTCTTATCGAAACCGTGTATAGTCAGAAGTAATAAATAAGTGTGGCACTTTCTTATCGAAATTGTGTATAGTCAGAAGTAATAAATAAGTGTGGCACTTTCTTATCGAAACCGTGTGTGGTCAGAAAAAATTAATACGTGTGTGCACTTTCTTATCGAAACCGTGTATAGTCAAAAGTAAAAAATAAGTGTGGCACTTTCTTATCGAAACCGTGTGTGGTCAGAAGTAATAAATAAGTGTGCCACTTTCTTATCGAAACCGTGTATGGTCAGAAGTAATAAATAAGTGTGGCACTTTCTTATCGAAACCGTGTATAGTTAGAAGTAATAAATAAGTGTGGCACTTTCTTATCGAAACCGTGTATAGTCAGAAGTAATAAATAAGTGTGGCACTTTCTTATCGAAACCGTGTATAGTCCGAAGTAATAAATTAGTGTGGCACTTTCTTATCGAAACCGTGTGTGGTCAGAAGTAATAAATAAGTGTGGCACTTTCTTGTCGAAACCGTGTATAGTCAGAAATAATAAATAAGTGTGGCACTTTCTTATCGAAACCGTGTGTGGTCAGAAAAAATAAATACGTGTGTGCACTTTCTTATCGAAACCGTGTATAGTCAGAAAAAATAAATACGTGTGTGCACTTTCTTATCGAAACCGTGTATAGTCAGAAGTAATAAATAAGTGTGGCACTTTCTTATCGAAACCGTGTATGGTCAGAAGTAATAAATAAGTGTGGCACTTTCTTATCGAAACCGTGTATGGTCCGAAGTAATAAATAAGTGTGGCACTTTCTTATCGAAACCGTGTATAGTCAGAAGTAATAAATAAGTGTGGCACTTTCTTATCAAAACCGTGTATAGTCAGAAGTAATAAATAAGTGTGGCACTTTCTTATCGAAACCGTGTGTGGTCAGAAAAAAAAATACGTGTGTGCACTTTCTTATCGAAACCGTGAATAGTTAGAAAAAATAAATACGTGTGTGCACTTTCTTATCGAAACCGTGTATAGTCAGAAGTAATAAATAAGTGTGGCACTTTCTTATCAAAACCGTGTATGGTCAGAAGTAATAAATAAGTGTGGCACTTTCTTATCGAAACCTTGTATAGTCAGAAGTAATAAATAAGTGTGGCACTTTCTTATCGAAACCGTGTATGGTCAGAAGTAATAAATAAGTGTGGCACTTTCTTATCGAAACCGTGTATAGTCAGAAGTAATAAATAAGTGTGGCACTTTCTTATCGAAACCGTGTATGGTCAGAAGTAATAAATAAGTGTGGCACTTTCTTATCGAAACCTAGTATAGTCAGAAGTAATAAATAAGTGTGGCACTTTCTTATCGAAACCGTGTATGGTCAGAAGTAATAAATAAGTGTGGCACTTTCTTATCGAAACCGTGTATAGTCAGAAGTAATAAATAAGTGTGGCACTTTCTTATCGAAACCGTGTATAGTCAGAAGTAATTAATAAGTGTGGCACTTTCTTATCGAAACCGTGTATAGTCCGAAGTAATAAATAAGTGTGGCACTTTCTTATCGAAACCGTGTGTGGTCAGAAGTAATAAATAAGTGTGGCACTTTCTTATCGAAACTGTGTATAGTCAGAAGTAATAAATAAGTGTGTCATTTTCTTATCGAAACCGTGTGTGGTCAGAAAAAATTAATACGTGTGTGCACTTTCTTATCGAAACCGTGTATAGTCAAAAGTTAAAAATAAGTGTGGCACTTTCTTATCGAAAACGTGTGTGGTCAGAAGTAATAAATAAGAGTGGCACTTTCTTATCGAAACCGTGTATGGTCAGAAGTAATAAATAAGTGTGGCACTTTCTTATCGAAACCGTGTATAGTCAGAAGTAATAAATAAGTGTGGCACTTTCTTATCAAAACCGTGTATAGTCAGAAGTAATAAATAAGTGTGGCACTTTCTTATCGAAACCGTGTGTGGTCAGAAGCAATAAATAAGTGTGGTACTTTCTTATCGAAACCGTGTATGGTCAGAAGTAATAAATAAGTGTGGCACTTTCTTTTCGAAACCGTGTATAGTCAGAAGTAATAAATAAGTGTGGCACTTTCTTATCGAAACCGTGTATAGTCAGAAGTAATAAATAAGTGTGGCACTTTCTTATCGAAACCGTGTATAGTCCGAAGTAATAAATTAGTGTGGCACTTTCTTATCGAAACCGTGTGTGGTCAGAAGTAATAAATAAGTGTGGCACTTTCTTATCGAAACCGTGTATAGTCAGAAGTAATAAATAAGTGTGGCACTTTCTTATCGAAACCGTGTGTGGTCAGAAAAAATAAATACGTGTGTGCACTTTCTTATCGAAACCGTGTATAGTCAGAAAAAGTAAATACGTGTGTGCACTTTCTAATCGAAACCGTGTATAGTCAGAAGTAATAAATAAGTGTGGCACTTTCTTATCGAAACCGTGTATGGTCAGAAGTAATAAATAAGTGTGGCACTTTCTTATCGAAACCGTGTATAGTCAGAAGTAATAAATAAGTGTTGCATTTTCTTATCGAAACCGTGTATAGTCCGAAGTAATAAATAAGTGTGGCACTTTCTTATCGAAACCGTGTGTGGTCAGAAAAAATAAATACGTGTGTGCACTTTCTTATCGAAACCGTGTATATTCAGAAGTAATAAATAAGTGTGGCACTTTCTTATCGAAACCGTGTGTGGTCAGAAAAAATAAATACGTGTGTGCACTTTCTTATCGAAACCGTGTATAGTCAGAAGTAAAAAATAAGTGTGGCACTTTCTTATCGAAACCGTGTGTGGTCAGAAGTAATAAATAAGTGTGGCACTTTCTTATCGAAACCGTGTATGGTCCGAAGTAATAAATAAGTGTGGCACTTTCTTATCGAAACCGTGTATAGTCAGAAGTAATAAATAAGTGTGGCACTTTCTTATCAAAACCGTGTATAGTCAGAAGTAATAAATAAGTGTGGCACTTTCTTATCGAAACCGTGTGTGGTCAGAAAAAAAAATACGTGTGTGCACTTTCTTATCGAAACCGTGAATAGTTAGAAAAAATAAATACGTGTGTGCACTTTCTTATCGAAACCGTGTATAGTCAGAAATAATAAATAAGTGTGGCACTTTCTTATCGAAACCGTGTATGGTCAGAAGTAATAAATAAGTGTGGCACTTTCTTATCGAAACCTTGTATAGTCAGAAGTAATAAATAAGTGTGGCACTTTCTTATCGAAACCGTGTATGGTCAGAAGTAATAAATAAGTGTGGCACTTTCTTATCGAAACCGTGTATAGTCAGAAGTAATAAATAAGTGTGGCACTTTCTTATCGAAACCGTGTATAGTCAGAAGTAATAAATAAGTGTGGCACTTTCTTATCGAAACCGTGTATAGTCCGAAGTAATAAATAAGTGTGGCACTTTCTTATCGAAACCGTGTGTGGTCAGAAGTAATAAATAAGTGTGGCACTTTCTTATCGAAACTGTGTATAGTCAGAAGTAATAAATAAGTGTGGCATTTTCTTATCGAAACCGTGTGTGGTCAGAAAAAATTAATACGTGTGTGCACTTTCTTATCGAAACCGTGTATAGTCAAAAGTAATAAATAAGTGTGGCACTTTCTTATCAAAACCGTGTATAGTCAGAAGTAATAAATAAGTGTTGCACTTTCTTATCGAAACCGTGTGTGGTCAGAAGTAATAAATAAGTGTGGCACTTTCTTATCGAAACCGTGTATGGTCAGAAGTAATAAATAAGTGTGGCACTTTCTTATCGAAACCGTGTATAGTCAGAAGTAATAAATAAGTGTGGCACTTTCTTATCGAAACCGTGTATAGTCAGAAGTAATAAATAAGTGTGGCACTTTCTTATCGAAACCGTGTATAGCCCGAAGTAATAAATAAAAGTGGCACTTTCTTATCGAAACCGTGTGTGGTCAGAAAAAATAAATACGTGTGTGCACTTTCTTATCGAAACCGTGTATAGTCAGAAGTAATAAATAAGTGTGGCACTTTCTTATCGAAACCGTGTGTGGTCAGAAAAAATAAATACGTTTGTGCACTTTCTTATCGAAACCGTGTATAGTCAGAAGTAATAAATAAGTGTGGCACTTTCTTATCGAAACCGTGTATGGTCAGAAGTAATAAATACGTGTGTGCACTTTCTTATCGAAACCGTGTATGGTCAGAAGTAATAAATAAGTGTGGCAATTTCTAATCGAAACCGTGTATGGTCAGAAGTAATAAATAAGTGTGTCACTTTCTAATCGAAACCGTGTATGGTCAGAAGTAAAAAATAAGTGTGGCACTATCTAATCGAAACCGTGTATGGTCAGAAGTAATAAATAAGTGTGGCTCGTTCTTATCGAAACCGTGTATGGTCAGTGTGTCAGAATTTATAGCCCGGTGTACCTAGTACAATAAAAGTAAAAGATTGGAATCGTCAACGCTCGCGTCTACGTGAAAGAGTGAGACCAAAAAATCCAAAGTAGTCAAACTTAGGGCCTGTTGCAAAAGTCTGCTTTGCTAGAATCGCACATGTTAAATTCAATGGGCTAGCACTTTGGCTAGGGCTTTTGCAACAGGCCCTTAAGCTGCAAAGTATGCGACCATGGGGACAGAATCTCCGTCCTGCCATATTCTTAGTACATAAATACATTCTTGCCATAATATGTTTCATGTAGTTATTAATAATCCATGTTAAATATCAGCTCTTAGAAAATACCAATTTAGTCACCGAGATAATGGAGCTGCGAAAAATAAATAATTTATATAGTTTATGTTATCTTGGAGGAATAAAACAAGTATACAGGAGTTGCGGAGAGCTGCGAAATCGGTTTCGTCAGTGACCGTGAACTCGCGCGAGACGGAGGGGTTCAAACGCGACTAGCGCCAACTGCATTCGGAATTTTGCAACTCTTCACATTTTATATCATTGTTTTCGCGTCGTCTGATTTGTTTTGAAACATTTCTAAATTCTTTGCGCCTTTTTCCAAAATGACTCGTATTTGTTTGGAGGAATAAAACAAACCAGACGACGCGAAAACAATGCTATAAAATGTGAAGAGTTGCAAAATTCCGAATGCAGTTGGCGCTAGTCGCGTTTGAACCCCTCCGTCTCGTGCGAGTTCACGGTCACTGACGAAACCGATTTCGCAGCTCTCCGCAACTCCTGTATACTTGTTTTATTCCTCCAAGATGTTATTGGGGACACCGGTATTCGAACCCAGATTTCTGGCCACGTAGTCTCCAAAACCGACGCCTTTACCAAGTAAGCCACGTCGTCCGTTTCATATTACATTCTTGAACTTTTTGCCTTGAACACTTTTATAGTTTGTATTTGGCTAGTTAAGTTGTCGCAATTGTCGTTCCTTTTTCCTGGTTATTTTACGTATCCCAACCCAGTGGATTTCCACGAAGGGTGACACGGGCGTAGCAGGAAGTTTGAATTACAGTGTGGGGCTACACAACTTTTACCGATGGCTAGTTTCAGGTCTGTCAGGTAAACAGGGGCACAATTTCGACCCCCCCTTTAATAACAATACGTTAAAGTCAACTCTTTAACTTAGGATGGTACTTTTTATATCAAACGATAGAGCGCGCAGTGCCGTTAATTTCCGCCCCCTCCAACCAGCCCCCTTAAAGGGAGAGTGACCGAAAAAAACAAGTTGGTCTCATTTGATAGAACTTTTTGACGCGCAGGCAGTGCCGTTAATTTCCGCCCCCTCCGACCAACCCCCTTAAAGGAAGAGTGACCGAAAAAACAAGTTGGTCTCATTTGATAGAACTTTTTGACGCGCACGCAGTGCCGTTAAATTCCGCCCCCTCCGACCAACCCCCTTAAAGGAAGAGTGACCGAAAAAAACAAGTTGGTCTCATTCGATAGAACTCTTTGACGCGCACGCAGTGCCGTTAAATTCCGCCCCCTCCGACCAAACCCCTTAAAGGGAGAGTGATCGAAAAAAACAAGTTAATAAATTCATGGGTATTTTTTTATGAATTTGCGAATTTACATGACATTTGGTGCCTAAACTACCCAAATGTTTGATATAAATTTCCTAAAATAAACACATTTTAATCGCAGTTTAAGAATTTCTTTAAATCATATTTCCACTAATTTCAATAATTTAAAAGAATTATGTTCGTCGTGTTTTGCTTAACTATTTCACCTTTGATACTTTCTGTCTATCTAACGATCACATGGCCTCAACAGCTTTTGTATTGGTTAATTTGGTTTGCCCACCCGGGTATCCAGAGTGTGGGCGGCGCTCACTCTTTAACATATGATTGTAAATTATATATCAAACAATAGGAAATCACATGGGCTCAACAGCTTTTATATCATTTTTCCCACCCGGGTCTCCTGATTGTGGGCGGCATCGACTCTTTAACTTAGGATGGCAATTTATATATCAAACGATAATAAATCACGTAGCCAGTAGAAGGAAAGTGAGGTCGACCCGTCAGTCCCAGGTTCAGGTTTAGGTTCGGGATCGAGATCCGGGATTTAAGGGATGAAATGGGGGTAAAATCGTCAAAAAGTCAATGTATTTAGGGTATTCCTCGCGACGATTTGTTTTCCCGTATATCAACATATTATGTCCAGGCCAACTTGTTCATTTATCTACGCTTATCTCGAAAGATACTTGAACGTATATCTTATCAAGTTTTGTCGTACGGAATAAGTTGAAATGATGTAAAAATTGATAACCTAGGCGACGCGTGCGCAGATTACCCCGGGGGACGCGGTTAATTTGAATTTAAGAGTGTTTTGACGTCATGGAATATTCGTTGTTAAAGTAGAATGAAAATATTTTTAAACTTCATTTTAATATCATTGTAGTATGCTTGGCACTTGAACCAATCTCACGAGTATTTCTTAAAATGAATATCTCGATCGCGTTTTATCGTACGAAATAAGTGGAAATTATGTAAGTTGTATGTTACTTGATAACCTAGGCAGGAAGATAGCGCGCGCGTGCGTGGATTACCTGGGAGGCGCGGATTGCCCGGGCGCGCGGTTAATTTGAATTTAAAACATGGATTCCCTCTCCGAAATAATTCATGTACCCAAAATTGGACCGCAAGTTTTTTTCTTTTAGGGGAATCTCTATGGGAGTTTAACATTACAATAAAGCTAATAGGTCCAGTTTGGGGTACTTTTGGTCCGAAATGGGGTACATAGGGCCGAAAATGGTGACTTTGGTCGTTTTAAGGGTACTTTTGGTCTATTTTGGTCCATTTTTGGGTACATCAGAAAAGCAGTTGGAAAAACGAAGAGCCTTATTTTTTTTCCACCCATCTCCAAACTCCAAAAATTTATTGCTATAATTTATTTATCCCTTCCGTAGGTATAAAATAAGATAAAAACCACTTACCTATATTTTAATTACGGTAAATTAAAAATACTTAATTAGTGTACTAAGTTACGTTTAAAAGAACCTTTTGTAACAATTCCAATATGTAAATATAGGTATAAGGATTGAAAAAATACTTAAAGTGGTTTTACTGACAAACTCTAAAGGAATTTAACTAATAATTTTCACGCTTTATTTAAGTCAAGCCAATAAAAACAATTACCTTTATTTTAAATACGGTAAAATATAAATACATTTCCGATATGTAAATAGGTAGAATAACACTATGAAAAGTTCCTTTTTCTTCTTTTAATACGACAACACACAACTCTGATACGCAAATATATAAAGAAAATATAAAAAAAAATTTACTCTACGTTCGATACGTTAAAATACATTTCCGATACACAAATATAGATAAAGAAATACTATAAAATGTAAAAAGGTAGAAAAATACTACACATTAATCATTATGAATTTAAGCTTACAACATCCTTCACGTATAGAGCATAACATATATGTTCAGAGTTAACTTGTTTCCTCGTTATCTTTATCCCATGTGTTTTAAATAGCGTATGGAATAAGTTAAGAATGTACTGAAATGGTGTATGTTTAAACCTCGTAGAATAAAGAGTAAAACATATGTTCAGAGTTGGCTTGATTACTAAAGCGAATAACACAGAGACGTTTCCGGTGTAGTCACGTAGGAAGAAAAATACTACAACTCTATCTATACTCTACATTCAACACGTTAAAATATACTTCCGAAATGCCAATATAGGTAGTAAAATACTACAAAATCTCTATACTTTACCTTCAATACGTTAAATTACATTCCAATATGTAAATATAGGAGGAAAAATACTACAAAAGCCTCTTTTCTTGGCGTTAAATATGTTAAAATAGATTTCTGAAATGCAAATGTAGGTAGTAAATACTACAAAATCTCTATACTCTACCTTCAATACGTTAAATTACATTCCAATATGTAAATATAGGTAGTAAATACTACAAAAGCCTCTTTTCTTGGCGTTCAATATGTTAAAATAGATTTCTGAAATGCAAATATAGGTAGTAATTACTACAAAAGACTCTTACTCTACGTTCAATACGTTAAATTAATGATATGCCTCCGATCGAATCGTTCATTTTTTCCTATTTAAATATACGCATTTAAATTAAAATTGCTTCTAGTTTTCGGCAGTCGATTAATTTTTATCCACAAATTTTCCGATTTATTTAAAAAACGTTGGTAAAAAGAACATCATTTTAACTTATTTAATTGTGTTTTTTACCCAACCAAGCATTTATTTGAATAAAAGTGGTATTTATTTAAATAACCAATAGTTAAATAAAAATTGTTCAATGTTTAAATAATCGAAAGTGAACAAGCCTATTTTTTAAATAAAACAAACAGACTTTAGAGTTGATAAGATTTGTAAATATCATTTGAAACTAATAATTTTCACGCTTTATTTAAGTCTGGCAATTACATTTTTAAAAATGAAAGAAGTTAAACAATATAAAAATTTGTTAATATTGTAAATATTTTTAGGTAATAAAGAAATTAAGAAATGTTTTAATTAAAATATCTTTCATTTTCTACTAAATTTTTAAAAATGAAAGAAGTTTAACAATATAATTATTCTAATATAATTTCAAAATCAGGTATTATTTAAAGTACAAATGCATAATTTAGTGAAGCAATTCTTATTTAAATACTTTTATTTAATTAATTTGTGTATCTGAAATGTATTTATTGAAAAATAAGTGGGTTTTACTATTTATCACGGTTTTTATATATATATATATATATATTGGAATTGTTACAAAAGGTTCTTTTAAACGTAACTTAGTACATTAATTTATTTTGGAAGTTCAAAACGTATTAAGAGCCCTACAGAGTACTATAAAAGGATTTCATTTACAAACTAAGTTAATATTTTCTTCAAACTTTCAATTCGTTATAATTTGAATTTAAATGAAAACATCATGGATTATAGGTGCGTAATCTACTATTAGACCGAACGGATTAAAAAATACTTAAAGTAAGTGGTTTTACTGATAAACTAAAGGAATTTAACTTTAAAGGGTATCTTAGATTATTGTTTTTAATATTATTCAAGTTCAAAACGTATAAAGAGTCCTTCAAAGTAATTTAAAAGAATTTTATTTACGAACTAAATCCATATTTTAGAAGTTAGTTTGTATGAAATACTTACTAATACCTGAAAAATGGACTTTAGAGTTGATAAGATTTGTAAATATAATTTGAAACTAATAATTTTCACGCTTTATTTAAGTCAAGCAATTAAATTTTTAAAAATGAAAGAAGTTAAACAATATACAAATTAGTAAATATTGTAAATATTTTTAGGTAATAAAGAAATTAAGAAATGTTTTAATTAAAATATCTTTCATTTTCTACTACATTTTTAAAAATGGAAGAAGTTTAACAATATAATTATTCTAATAAAATTTCAAAATCAGGTATTATTTAAAGTACAAATGCATAATTTAGTGAAGCAATTCTTATTTAAATATTTTTATTTAATTAATTTGTGTATCTGAAATGTATTAATTGAAAAATAAGTGGGTTTTACTATTTATCACGGTTTTATATATATATATATATATATTCTTTTAAACGTAACTTAGTACATTAATTTATTTTGGAAGTTCAAAACGTATTAAGAGCCCTTCAGAGTACTATAAAAGGATTTCATTTACAAACTAAATTAATATTTTCTTCAAACTTTCAATTCGTTATAATTTGAATTTAAATGAAAACATCATGGATTATAGGTGCGTAATCTACTATTAGACCGAACTAATTAAAAAAATACTTAAAGTAAGTGGTTTTACTGATAAACTCTAAAGGAATTTTGGAATTTTCTAGAATAGCAAAGTAAAACTAAAACGTAAAACAAGTTTAAAACGAAACTAATAACTGGGAGAAAGGTTGAAGTAAGTAATTTTTTTGATTTTTCGTTTTTTAATTTTTGAGTTCCTTATATTATTATAAACTAAATTAAATATAATTTTTGAAAATTTGTGATAAAAGATCTGCTCCTTCGTGTTTTACATATATTTAAAAACTCGAGATTTTAATGAATTGTTTTCAAAGCATGAAAAATATAGCAGATACTTTGATTTTAATTGTAGTTAGTAGTTACTTTAAAAAAGTCGCTAGCTGACTAGGAGCTGGTGTAGTTAAATTTTAAAAAAGTGTATTTTAAATTTTGTTTGTAAAAGTTTTTTTTTCAAAAAGTTTAGTATTATAGTTTAAATTTATTAAATAAAATAAAATATAAATTATACATTTGGTTTAGTATTTTACTATTGCAAGTAAAATTAATAGTAATTTCAATTACTTTTTTAGTTTGTTTTTTTTTGACAAATATGCAAACTATTTAGTTATTTCAAAAACAAATACGTCGAATTATTTGGTATTCGAAATACTATTGGTTAGTTTTTATATCTTTAATTTTATTTTCAGAACAATTTCTCTTTGTCTAGCTTCTTCTAACTTTAATTTAGATGGCCTTAAAGCCAAGTATTTAACAAATTTTGTAACCAAGTAGATGGAGCTTTAAACAATTTTTCAGTCATGTAGTCAAGGAAATGTTCAAATATACGTGTATTTAGTCATTTTGATGGTCAAATAGCCCAGTATGGAACTGCGAGATGATAGTCAGACATTGAGACGCGGGTGGCGCCCGTGCCCCCAGCGTCCGCGCCAGCCCCGTCGGTGCCCCATTTCACATTTCAGACGTCGACGGAGGCTCGGGGCACCATGACTACATGACTGAAAAATTGTTTAAAGCTCCATCTACTTGGTTACAAAATTTGTTAAATACTTGGCTTTAAGGCCATCTAAATTAAAGTTAGAAGAAGCTAGACAAAGAGAAATTGTTCTGAAAAATAAAATTAAAGATATAAAAACTAACCAATAGTATTTCGAATACCAAATAATTCGACGTATTTGTTTTTGAAATAACTAAATAGTTTGCATATTTGTCAAAAAAAAACAAACTAAAAAAGTAATTGAAATTACTATTAATTTTACTTGCAATAGTAAAATACTAAACCAAATGTATAATTTATATTTTATTTTATTTAATAAATTTAAACTATAATACTAAACTTTTTGAAAAAAAAACTTTTACAAACAAAATTTAAAATACACTTTTTTAAAATTTAACTACACCAGCTCCTAGTCAGCTAGCGACTTTTTTAAAGTAACTACTAACTACAATTAAAATCAAAGTATCTGCTATATTTTTCATGCTTTGAAAACAATTCATTAAAATCTCGAGTTTTTAAATATATGTAAAACACGAAGGAGCAGATCTTTTATCACAAATTTTCAAAAATTATATTTAATTTAGTTTATAATAATATAAGGAACTCAAAAATTAAAAAACGAAAAATCAAAAAAATTACTTACTTCAACCTTTCTCCCAGTTATTAGTTTCGTTTTAAACTTGTTTTACGTTTTAGTTTTACTTTGCTATTCTAGAAAATTCCAAAATTCCTTTAGAGTTTATCAGTAAAACCACTTACTTTAAGTATTTTTTTAATTAGTTCGGTCTAATAGTAGATTACGCACCTATAATCCATGATGTTTTCATTTAAATTCAAATTATAACGAATTGAAAGTTTGAAGAAAATATTAATTTAGTTTGTAAATGAAATCCTTTTATAGTACTCTGAAGGGCTCTTAATACGTTTTGAACTTCCAAAATAAATTAATGTACTAAGTTACGTTTAAAAGAATCTTTTGTAACAATTCCAATATATATATATATATATATAAATATATATATATAAAACCGTGATAAATAGTAAAACCCACTTATTTTTCAATAAATACATTTCAGATACACAAATTAATTAAATAAAAGTATTTAAATAAGAATTGCTTCACTAAATTATGCATTTATACTTTAAATAATACCTGATTTTGAAATTATATTAGAATAATTATATTGTTAAACTTCTTTCATTTTTAAAAATTTAGTAGAAAATGAAAGATATTTTAATTAAAACATTTCTTAATTTCTTTATTACCTAAAAAAATTTACAATATTTACAAATTTTTATATTGTTTAACTTCTTTCATTTTTAAAAATGTAATTGCTTGACTTAAATAAAGCGTGAAAATTATTAGTTTCAAATGATATTTACAAATCTTATCAACTCTAAAGTCCATTTTCAGGTATTAGTAAGTATTTCATACAAACTAACTTCTAAAATATGGATTTAGTTCGTAAATAAAATTCTTATATAATTACTTTGAAGGACTCTTTATACGTTTTGAACTTGAATAATATTAAAAACAATAATCTAAGATACCCTTTAAAGTTAAATTCCTTTAGTTTATCAGTACAACCACTTACTTTAAGTATTTTTTAATCCGTTCGGTCTAATAGTAGATTACGCACCTATAATCCATGATGTTTTCATTTAAATTCAAATTATAACGAATTGAAAGTTTGAAGAAAATATTAATTTAGTTTGTAAATGAAATCCTTTTATAGTACTCTGAAGGGCTCTTAATACGTTTTGAACTTCCAAAATAAATTAATGTACTAAGTTACGTTTAAAAGAACCTTTTGTAACAATTCCAATATATATATATATATATATATAAAAACCGTGATAAATAGTAAAACCCACTTATACATTTCAGATACACAAATTAATTAAATAAAAGTATTTAAATAAGAATTGCTTCACTAAATTATGCATTTGTACTTTAAATAATACCTGATTTTGAAATTATATTAGAATAATTATATTGTTAAACTTCTTTCATTTTTAAAAATTTAGTAGAAAATGAAAGATATTTTAATTAAAACATTTCTTAATTTCTTTATTACCTAAAAATATTTACAATATTTACAAATTTTTATATTGTTTAACTTCTTTCATTTTTAAAAATGTAATTGCCAGACTTAAATAAAGCGTGAAAATTGTTAGTTTCAAATGATATTTACAAATCTTATCAACTCTAAAGTCTGTTTGTTTTATTTAAAAAATAGGCTTGTTCACTTTCGATTATTTAAACATTGAACAATTTTTATTTAACTATTGGTTATTTAAATAAATACCACTTTTATTCAAATAAATGCTTGGTTGGGTAAAAAACACAATTAAATAAGTTAAAATGATATTCTTTTTACCAACGTTTTTTAAATAAATCGGAAAATTTGTGGATAAAAATTAATCGACTGCCGAAAACTAGAAGCAATTTTAATTTAAATGCGTATATTTAAATAGGAAAAAATGAACGATTCGATCGGAGGCATATCATTAATTTAACGTATTGAACGTAGAGTAAGAGGCTTTTGTAGTAATTACTACCTATATTTGCATTTCAGAAATCTATTTTAACATATTGAACGCCAAGAAAAGAGGCTTTTGTAGTATTTACTACCTATATTTACATATTGGAATGTAATTTAACGTATTGAAGGTAGAGTATAGAGATTTTGTAGTATTTACTACCTACATTTGCATTTCAGAAATCTATTTTAACATATTGAACGCCAAGAAAAGAGGCTTTTGTAGTATTTTTCCTCCTATATTTACATATTGGAATGTAATTAAACGTATTGAAGGTAAAGTATAGAGATTTTGTAGTATTTTACTACCTATATTGGCATTTCGGAAGTATATTTTAACGTGTTGAATGTAGAGTATAGAGAGAGTTGTAGTATTTTTCTTCCTACGTGACTACACCGGAAACGTCTCTGTGTTATTCGCTTTAGTAATCAAGCCGACTCTGAACATATGTTCTACTCTTTATTCTACGAGGTTTAAACATACACCATTTCAGTACATTCTTAACTTATTCCATACGCTAAAGATAACGAGGAAACAAGTTAACTCTGAACATATATGTTATGCTCTATACGTGAAGGATGTTGTAAGCTTAAATTCATAATGGTTAATGTGTAGTATTTTTCTACCTTTTTACATTTTATAGTATTTCTTTATCTATATTTGTGTATCGGAAATGTATTTTAACGTATCGAACGTAGAGTAAATTTTTTTTTATATTTTCTTTATATATTTGCGTATCAGAGTTGTGTGTTGTCGTATTAAAAGAAGAAAAAGGAACTTTTCATAGTGTTATTCTACCTATTTACATATCGGAAATGTATTTATATTTTACCGTATTTAAAATAAAGGTAATTGTTTTTATTGGCTTGACTTAAATAAAGCGTGAAAGTTATTAGTTTCAAAATGATATTTACAAATCTTATCCACACAAATTTAATTTAATTTTAATTTTAGTGTTTTATAGTATCTTTCTGACTATATTTGTGTATAAGAATTATATTTTACCGTATTTAAATAGTAATAAAAGCGAATTGAAAGTTTGAAGAAAATATGAATTAAGTTCGTAAATAAAATCCTTTTATAGTACTTTGAAGGACTCTTAATACGTTTTCAACTTGAATAAAATTAAAAACAATAATCTAAGATACCCTTTAAAGTTAAATTCCTTTAGAGTTTATCAGTAAAACCACTTTAAGTATTTTTTCAATCCTTATACCTATAGTTACATATTGGAATTGTTACAAAAGGTTCTTTTAAACGTAACTTAGTACACTAATTAAGTATTTTTAATTTACCGTAATTAAAATATAGGTAAGTGGTTTTTATCTTATTTTATACCTACGGAAGGGATAAATAAATTATAGCAATAAATTTTTGGAGTTTGGAGATGGGTGGAAAAAAAATAAGGCTCTTCGTTTTTCCAACTGCTTTTCTGATGTACCCAAAAATGGACCAAAATAGACCAAAAGTACCCTTAAAACGACCAAAGTCACCATTTTCGGCCCTATGTACCCCATTTCGGACCAAAAGTACCCCAAACTGGACCTGTTAGCTTTATTGTAATGTTAAACTCCCATAGAGATTCCCCTAAAAGAAAAAAACTTGCGGTCCAATTTTGGGTACATGAATTATTTCGGAGAGGGAATCCATGTTTTAAATTCAAATTAACCGCGCGCCCGGGCAATCCGCGCCTCCCAGGTAATCCGCGTACGCGCGCGCTATCTTCCTGCCTAGGTTATCAAGTAACATACAACTTGCATAATTTCCACTTATTTCGTACGATAAAACGCGATCGAGATATTTGTTTTAAGAAATACTCGTGAGATTGGTTCAAGTGCCAAGCATACTACAATGATATTAAAATGAAGTTTAAAAATATTTTCATTCTACTTTAACAACGAATATTCCATGACGTCAAAACACTCTTAAATTCAAATTAACCGCGTCCCCCGGGGTAATCTGCCCACGCGTCGCCTAGGTTATCAATTTTTACATCATTTCAACTTATTCCGTACGATAAAACTTGATAAGATATACGTTCAAGTATCTTTCGAGATAAGCGTAGATAAATGAACAAGTTGGCCTGGACATAATATGTTGATATACGGGAAAACAAATCGTCGCGAGGAATACCCTAAATACATTGACTTTTTGACGATTTTACCCCTATTTCATCCCTTAAATCCCGGATCTCAATCCCGAACCTAAACCTGAACCTGGGACTGACGGGTCGACCTCACTTTCCTTCTACTGTAGCCTCAACAGCTTTTGTATTAGTTTGCCTACCTGTGTCTACTAAGGGTGTACGGGTTTGCCCACTCGAATACACTGGTGTGGAACTAATATTACGGCGTGGGTCAACTTGTTGGTCTTTCTAACAAAAACTCCGGATATTAGCCGGGCACACTACGCTTCGTGGGTTTTTTTTGTGACGTAGTTAGGTTGGAAATTTTCCACCGTGCCTCTCTATTTTTCAACTGACGAACTGCATTTTTGGGTTATTTCCTTTACAATAGAATTTGTTTTTAAATTAATTAAAACATAGTTAACACTAAGTCATAACACTACAAGATTATTATTGAATCAATTCTCAATATATTTACAAAACAATTTGGTCCAAGACCCTAATCAATATACAAAAAACAATTTGGTCCAAGACCCTAATCAATATACAAAAAACAATTTGGTCCAAGACCCTAATAAAATTGTCATTTGCGGGAATATTTTACAGAATGATGGTGGAAGGTTCTATTGCAACATCATGCATGTGGCCATATCCAACAAGGTTCTATTCTTCGGCTCTGTAACCCCATTCTGCTTGGGTGTTTCGAATGTATAGAATTTCTAGAAAAGAAATTATACATAACAAACAAAAGGGCTTACAAGTCAACCAAAGAGACTTAGCCCTACACCAATTGTAAAAACCTATTTCAAACGAATAAAATTAAACTTGAAACTTGAAACTTGTTGCAATACTAATTCCCATTGTCGGACTGAAGAACCTTAATTTTCCTTCCGGTTTGTAGTTCAACTTGTTGTTTGAAATCTTTGAAGACTTGACTTGCAGTGCTTCGCCCTTGTGCTTTATGAAACTGACTTCACTCTATCGATAATAGTCATCAGTAAAGACCATGATATATTTAGCTCCACCAAGTATAGCCACTCGCCTCGGTCCTCAGAGATCAGAATGAATGAACTCCAGATTCGACGTACGATCATCTTCCAGTTTGGGAAACGGGGTCGTTGACTGCTTGCCCTTGACACATATTTCACAGGTTCCCAGACTTTCATCTTTTTCAACGACGAAACCAAAAACCAATTCATTTTAAGCCATAACTTTTAAACTTATCGAAAATGCCAATTTCACAGGTTAGTTTTCGGTGTTATTCCCGCTTGGACTGCGTGGACTATTTCATCGGACTTTCTAAGTAAAGATCTCCACCTCTGTCCGCTATCGCAATCACGTTCCCGTTGACTATTAAGATGCTGGCTTCAGATGTCTTGGACAATACCTCGTGACCTTCGTCGGCTATCAGATATTTGAGAGGTAGCTCCTCTATCCAGGCACCAAGAATTTCCGTTTCCTTCTTAATCGAATGTATATTCTTCGTATGAATCCGCCAGGACGTGAGAATTCTCTCCCACCGCTATTCCCGCTCGATGCGCGGAATCCCTATGTGCCACATTTCATCTGTCTGGACAATCTACTACCTTATGGTCAATCTTCTTATATCAATGCCATTTGTGCTTAAAAACTGAAATACTATTTTAACGTGGACGACTACCTCTGCCTTTTCCGGGCTTCCCCCGTGAAAATCTATTGGAGCTGATCATTGAAATTTCAACATTGCCTTCCCTTTAAGTTTTTCTGGCGTCCGATTCTTCTAAAATCTTTACTTTTAAGGCTTCGGGATCAGGCAACGTGTCTCTGGATTCAATGGCGCATCGAAAATTTTCGTACGATTCTGGTAAGCTATTAAAGAGCATAATGAGCAAGATATCGTTGTTGATTTCCAGCTCCAAGCCCACCAACATGTCAACGGCATCAAAGAACTCCTTCACGTAATCCCGCACGTCTCCTCCCTATTTTATCTTGTTCAATGTAAGTTTCTTCAAGAGTGTTGCTTTACGAGCTGGCCCTTTAGACTGCTAGATTAACTCCAGCTTCTGCCAAACCTCACGTGAAGTGAAGCAATTCTTTACTTGCTTTAACTCTGAAGGACTGATAGCCAAAATTAGATCGGATTTTTCTTTCTTATCGTTTCGGTCCCAGTCTGCAATTGACTGTGCGTTCCCACTGGATCCCGTCACCAAAGTAGGCTTTACCAGAAGTCATTTTTATTAGTAAAGCTTATTCTTGTATTCTCCAGGTACCGTAACTCTCTTTCGTTAACATCTAGATTCGCACATGGTGATTTACCGCCATACTTTTGTCCACTTTGTGACGACTTTTAACCAGCGCAATGGAAGCGTGCTGGGCCCATAACCTATAGTTACTTGTAGTTACTTTAGCATAATAACGACTAGGGATTTATGAATTTGAAAACAAACTTATTTAAACGAGTATTATGTATAGCGTGATGAAAAGAGTGATGTCATGATTATTGATTACGTTTATATACAAATATATTTTCGAGTAAAAAACTACAATATAACTGAAAAACATTATTTCCTTCGATATTTACATATTGCTTTTTTTCAACACTTAATTTGTAACGTAACAATTTCTATAATTATCTATTTAGCAATTTAGTTATTTAGAAAATAAATATCAATAATAGTTGATTAATCAGTAAAATAGTAATTTTATTATTTAGTAAAGTAGCAATTTCCTTCACCATCACAGAGTTGTGGTCATTTTACAAGGACCATATAAAGACTAACTTACATGTCCCGGCTCTATGTATTAATACTTAATAGCGAATAGCTGAATGGGTTTTATTGAAGCGCCTTTTAAGCAGATTTTGGGAGGTTCCTTTTTAACATCTCGCGGAAAGCCCCCGAAAGCCGTCGCTATTTTAGTTCGGTTGAAAGCATGTCGAGCTAACTGGCAATTCAACTCAAAGAAGGTAATGACAATTACCATTAAAGTGGACATGCGGGTCCCGCGGGCCCTGGTCAGGCTGTAAACACGACCTTGTAATTCTTATTCTACTGAAAAAAGAAACTCATAAGGAAAATATTTCCAGTCTGGTAAATATCGCGTTCTTCTTACATCGAGTAATTTACTTTTTATATCATTTATTTACGAAACAGCAAAATTCAGCCATCAATCATCACTTATCGGCGAAAGTTCTGCGGCTCGCATTGCTTAAAATAGCTTACCATTAAAAGAGGCTAAATAATTCAAATTTACTTACCGGTGTATATCAATCCCTGCGCTCCGTTCTCCAAAAACGGTCTAAAAAAATATCAACTTTTCTTACAATTTTACGTAAAACGCCTATAATAAAAGCGAAACGTTTCCATTTTTACTGTATAGGTATTATATGAAAAACACAGCTGCTTTCTGATGATATAAACTCGTACAGAGCTGTTTTTCCATTTCAGTCCAAGGGTATCACTTCAACGAAAAATGTTTGCAATTGCTCTATACCTGAACATTGATTTGTTTTCATCTCAGCAAATATATATCTATCTCCCCTTTACGGCAAAATCTCCTGGCTATTTCCTAAAGCCTTTATGTTCAAATTATGAGACAGAAAAATGAATATGACTGCTGACAAAGTACGACGCAGTGTCCATTTCTGTGTTGTTTTTACGACCACGACAGCTGTAAACTATTTCTAAACCATGACAACATATCGGTTATGCAGATCATTGCAAACACTACCTGATCCGGATAGTTAGAAAGTATTCCCAAATACCGACGAGAGATTAACTGGTGTTCGCCAGGGCCGGCGTTAGGGGGGGGGGGGGGTTAGCGGGGCAAAAGTACCCCGGGCCCGGGCCTCCGAAAGGGACCCGCCGGAGCGGGTGCCTAACTAAAGTTTTCTGACTATTTCCAAAAAAACAAATTTTGGAGTAAAAAATACCTGGGGCCCGAAAGTCCTATCGCCGGCCCTGGGGTTCGCCCAAAAGGCGAGAATATTAGTTTAGCTAATTATTATTAATATTATTTCATAGCCAATTTAAAGGAACAACATTTTAAAATCATTATGAAGTATTAAGCCTCAAATTGACATCGACATTTCTCAATCAAGCAGTACCATAAATTACAAATGAACACGGTGATATAATAAAACATTGTAGCAGATTCGAAACAAACTTTTGATCTACCTCTAAAAGTAAGACATACGAAATGTAGAAGGCGAATTTCCAAACTTTTCAAAGTTATGATTTTATTAAATTTATCGCTTTTTCGCCAAACTGTTTCGTAATTAATTCACTTTTCATTTAATATTTTGATCATTAATGGCTCTTTAAATATAAGAAAATCAATTAAATATTAAAAAATATAAATAGTGTAGGGAGCTGTTAAGTCGCGTGGCATGAAGGGCTTGCCACCACCTTCCTACACATTGTAACCCGGTCACTTGTTGAAAGGCTTTATAAGGCGCTAGATGACTTCAGCCTAAGGTGGTGCCTTGGGTATTAGCCTAGCTGATTTTTATTATTACTATTATTATTATTAAGTTCCAGGATTTAGTAAAATGCCTAAAATAAATATCGGTGTTTAAAGAAAACATCACAAATTCAATTGAATACCAAAAGAAGATTTTAAATAACATCTTTGTGGAATAAAATAGACGTAAAAATCGACTATAGGCGGACTGAAAAACTAAAGGGCAAATGTTTTGTAATGGGTCGGAACGTACGAGGTAGGTGCGGCGATATTATACCACACAACTGTGGAGCATAATTCAGGCTAAACTAAATTTCCATGTCCAACCTCTTCTGCGCATATGTTGCGCCTTTACAACCTTCTCTATCCCAATAGTCAATATAGCTTGAAAAACGTTTTTGCCCTTTTTTTGACGAGGTTTTAAGCTCAACCGCATGTCGTATTTAAAAATTTTAAACGGATTTTAAATTTTGATAATCCGAAAAGGGCCCCTATGCGTTTGGGTTTTGTAATTAAATTGTTAATACCGGAAAAAAAGGCAGGGAAATGACATTTTTGTTCCCATTTTTGAAGCAGATGCCGCGGTAAAGGAAGGTGCGTAGAGAGTTGCGCACTGGTGGGCCGCCTCAGCAGCCGTAAAATAATCAGTTTTAGCCCGTGGTGTTTGGTTTAACCTTGGACCTCATGGTGGTTTGACACTATGAAACCAAATCTAAAATCATTATCCGTGTGTTTTTGGCACCGTCGCCATATCCGCGATATGGCGGCCATCACTCATCACGAGGCGATGGTCGCCGCTTTTCCTGCCGACTCCCCTGAACACCAACTACACAGTGAAAATATAAAAACTTTATTGCTTGAGCGTTCCACTGACTCCCTCGTTCGTGTGAGAGAATTCGTTTCATCATTGCATTGACACCACTTTCCGCGATTTTTACAAACTTGAAAAATGCAATAGCCTCTAATATCATTCCGGCGGCTTATGACTCCCAAGGAGTCACCGTTTGTGACCCCGATACCATTCGCGATGTTGTCGCTGACTATTACGGAGCCCTTTCTTCCAAAAACTGGAAACCTTATGAACTTGGCTAATTGGCGCCCCATTTCCCTAACAAACTCCGATTATAAACTTTAAGTCCGAGTTCTGCCCAATCGCCTGAACTACGTGAATGGCGCGCTCATTCACCCCTCACAGACGTGTCCCATACCTGGTAGATGCATTTACGATTCCCTCTCCGTCTTAGGCGACGTTATCACCATCGCTAACTCTAAAAACTCGAGAAGCTTGCTATAGTCAATATTTACTTCCGCAAAGCGTTTGACAGCGTAGATCAAGTTTACCTTTTTAAGGTACTCCATCGCTTTGGAATCCTTAAGGATATCCTTGATTTCCTGCGTGTTGTTTACACAGATACCATATTTCGTGTTTGAGTAAATAATAGTACCAGTCGTGAAATCTCTTTCACCAGTGGCATTCGACAAGGCTGTCCGCTTTCCGGGCTACTCTACGTCCTTTCACTCGTGCCGCTCTTGTGCTCCCTTCGTTCCGCTATTAAGCGCCCTGTCGGACCCGCTCATTCTAGCCTCGTGAATGCCTCTTTCGCGGACGACCTCCAAGGTTTCCTTCGGAGCCCCGCGGAGTTTACCACCTTCACTAATTGCCTCACTGCCTTTAGTTCCATTTCTGGGGCGGTAGTGAACAACTATAAGTCATTTGTCCTCTGGTGTCGTGAATGGCTCACCAATCCGCCTCAGATCAACTTACTTTTCCATCTACCTCGGACGGTGGGAAATTTATCGGAGTTTACTTAGGAAACTCTCCTGCTTACAAGCTTCAGGACTGGCTGGAACTCTTGACACGACTTTCGAGAGTTTTGGCACGCTGGCTCCACACTCTTAAAAAGGTTGGGTTGTTTTCAAACCAAAATGGATTAAAATTCAGCCCAAACCTGGGTCCGTATTTACCCAGCCCAAAATTTGGGTAGTTTAGACTCGACCCATTAAAGGTTAAAAATTCAACTTGATTTTGGGTTGAAATCTACCCCACCTTGAGTTAAATTTCAATCGCGTGATTTGCCGTGCAGCTAGGTAGGTAAATTTGAGACCTGAAAATTTTCGTGTGCCTATATAAGACCAAATTAATGTCCCTCTTAGATATGAATCATTTAAAGGCTCCATGGAGAAATTACAGGAATAAAATTTCAACGGAGGTCACACATAGATTATTATTCCTCAAGATAATTACTGTCTTGAGCTTTCGACCCACAGGTCTTTGTTAAACTAAACTGAAAAAAAAAACAATTTTCTTATATATATCGTTTCGTAAAAAAACCTACAAAGTTATCAATTGTTAAAAATAAAAATACATTTTTTTAACGATTGATAACTTTTTAGGTTGGTTTCGTTCAAGTTAGTTAGACAAAGACAGGCGGGTCGAAAACTCAAGACAGTTTTTGCCTTGATAAATAGTAACCCATGTGTGTCCTCCATTTAACTTTTACTTCTACAAATTCTTCATGAAAAAACCTTCATATCTAAGAGGGACGTTTAATTTTTCGTATACAGGGTGTCGTTATTTTATCGGCCCAGGAATGTTTCTCAAAATTTATACTTTCTAGAAATTTGAAATATTTAGTATGTAGGCTCTAACAATTCTAAAACCGTGAAAAATATCACGATTTTTCTGAAATTTACAAATAATAACGATCTCCCCCGAGAGAGTACATACTGGAAATTTCTATACGTCCGTTTCGTTGTATTATATTTATGTATTTTTTTTGTATTTTCAACACATTTTATTTTTATTTATTAAAGTATGTACTTTTCAACAAATATGAGAATCGGTAGGAATAAGCTAACCATTGTTGAAAATTTTGAAACCCAATGAGTTTTAAAAAGATTCTACATGGATTTCAACCCAAATTTTTAACCTAATTTAGGTTTAATAAAACAACCCATAAAAAAATAACAAATTTAAAAAAATAACTAATGTTGGGTTGTTATTAACCCAAATTTGGGTTGCAGTGAGACACCCCAATTTTTTTAACTCTTCATTTTTAAGAGTGCATTATCGCCACCTATGTTCTCTCATGGTAGTGCGTGTCGTTATGTAAATAAAAAACCTTCTCGTGTACACGTAAATGAAAGAGTATGGTTGGTGGTACTCAAATTTTCAGGAAAATGAGGAGAATACGAATATCGATGGTACAACTTTGGGGGGCGCGTCTGGGGGCGGTAGCCCACCCAATAGCTTTCAGCGATTAATAATTAGTAATTAATTAACTAATTAATTTATTATTATTGAAATGCTTTAGAACTTACATATATACCCTAATTACCACCCTGGTTAACCAAAACCTAATATATGTTAGGTATTTTAGATAGGGGGCGCTATATATTCCGCCCCCTTCACACATTTGAAGTTAACTCAGTTTTTGAACTAAACCACGTGATGTAGGGTATCAAATTAAAGCTTATAACCTCAAGACTACCATTATGTAAACTAAAATAACCATGGGTGTATTTATGTAAAGTATTAAAGATAGGGGCGCGTCAAACCATTACCCCAGATACTTTGATGTCGCCGTTTGGAATATAACCGCACGGTGTAGGGTATCAAATGAAAGCTTATTACGTCAAAAAGTATTATTTTTTTAAAATATTGTTTCAAGGGTTATCAGAATAATAATAATTATACTTAAATAAAATAAAAAGTTTCCAGAGCCATGAAGTTAGAAAGGTAATATGAAACCATACGTAATTAGCGGGCTCGTATAGAACAGGAGAGAGATAAGCGGGCGAATAAGGCAAAGGTCTCCGGTTATAACACCTAACTGTTACACGAATGAAAAACCAAATTTCCGGGCTATTATTTAGGGTCATGTGCACTCTTAGAAAAAAGGGTTCTTAAAGGGTGTCTTTTAAAACCCAAGGGTTCTTTGTAGAACCGTTAGGGGGTATTTCTTGAGATAAATGGTTCTTTGTAGAACCGTTAGGGTATTTCTTGACAGAAATGGTTCTACTTAGAACCTCTGGGCTACTCTTGGAACCATCGGGGTTTTCCAGGATTTTTAGGGTTCTTTATAAAACCAATTTCTTTATATGGAACCTTATGGGGGTTCGCGTTGCAACATATAGGGTTATCACGGAACCTTGGGGTTTCGACGTGAACACGAATAGGTTCTTCTTGGAACCTAGGGGTTCCACTTGCAGTCCCGGGCTTTTTATTGAAGCCAAGAGTTTTAAATAGAACTCCAAAAGGTTCTTTAAAATATGGATTTATTGAAAATTGCAATGGTTTTATTTCCGGTTGTTAGAGTTTATTACGTTTCCCGAATGGTTTATCTTTATACTCTTCACTAACGGTTTGTTTCACCACGAACCAGTAAAAAGGTGGACAGTTCAGACATGGGCAAAATTCTGAGTACTAAATAAACAGTGAGAATTCAAGTGTCGAAACTTTAATTACTTATAAGTAGAGTTATTAAAGACCGTGAGTTGAATCGAAGGATCTCTATGTGAGCAACCTCAATCTAATCTAAACGAATCCCGCTCTCTCCTCGTTCGCTCTCTCTTCAGTGAACGAGCTTTCTCTAACCGTAGAGAGGCCGCGATAACGGGTAGGCGCTTATGGCGCGACGAACGAGTCTGTCGCGAACGAAGAGGGCTAATCGCTCTCGGCGCAGAGAGAGAACTTGCCCGAAAACCTCATCGTCGCGTTCGCATGCAGCTGATTTTTTATTGAACGATGGGGTCTCCTCTTTCGTTTCCATCTTTCCAATGAAATTCAGATTAACCATATTCAAAATATTTTTATCACCAAGCCTATTACTATTCTACGTTTCCTATTGAAAAAAATTAATCTAAGAAAGTTCGTATTATTTTAACTTCATTCATATATTATTGTTAAAATAGTGCAGTATAATCACACTATGTTTCTTACTTAATGATCCGTATTTTTGAATTTTTACTTCTGGTGAAACAATCAATTAAATATAAAATTTAAGTTTTATTTATAAATGTTGAAGCTAAATGTGTATTTAATGTTGGGCAACAAATAAGTACCTTCATCATATTTTCAATAATCTTAGTCAACAATTTATTTAAATATAGGGTGTGGAAAATTATCCTAACCTATTTTTTTAAAACTGCCTGCCCAATTGAGTTAGGTCATGGGCCAAATAATGATAAATCCAGGACATGACTCTATGCGAAAAACCCGTCCAACAGAGCTAAGACCCGACCACTATTGCCCCCTATTGGGAAAAATGCGCGATCGCGGACCTACGTCATTTTGGGGGCAAATTTATCATTATTTGGCCCAGGGTTAGGTTAAGCTTTTTTAACCACAACTTAATTGAACAATCGGTTTCAAAATTAAATAAAAGAACTGGCAAGAAGGTCCGATATTGGAGGGAGAAGTTGCAGTACCGTTCTCCTCTCAGGGGGTATAACAGCCCCCCAAAAGCAATTTTTCTCTAAAAATCCCAGTAGATGGCACTTTTAATTCGTGCACCTTTTCAAGTTCGATTTCAAAACTATATGAAATGTTCTTCTATGAAATTTTAAAGGTTAATACTATCGTAAAAAGAATAAAAATATAATTCCGAAAACCCCAAGTAGATGGCCCATTAACCGTCAAACCTCGAAATGGTTTTCGTGCACCGTGTCAAGGCCGAGGTCAAATAAAACGCTTTATTTTGAAAACTGAATTTCATTGGAAAGATGGAAGCGAAAGAGAAGGCCCCATCGTTCAATAAAAAATCAGCTCAATGCGAACGCGACGGTGAGGTTTTCGGGCGCGTTCTCTCTCTGCGCCGAGAGCGATCAAAGGAAGCGAAAGCCCTCTTCGTTCGCGACAGACTCGGTCGTCGCGCCGTAAACGGTTACCAGTGATCGCAGCATCTCCACTTTTAGAGAAAGCTCGCTCACTGAAGAGAGAGCTAACGAGGAGAGAGCGGGATTCGTTTAGATTAGATTGAGATTGCTCACGGTTTCATCAAGAGCCGTCAGGGGTCCCTCTTAACACCCCTACCGTTCTACCGGACGCCACCTCGGGTTCGATTTGACCGCCAATCACGGTTCCATCTAGCGCCGAAGGGGGTTCCATCTAGCGCCGAAGGGGGTTCCATCTAGCGCCGAAGGGGGTTCCATCTAGCGCCGAAGGGGGTTCCATCTAGCGCCGAAGGGGGTTCCATCTAGCGCCGAAGGGGGTTCCATCTAGCGCCGAAGGGGGTTCCATCTAGCGCCGAAGGGGGTTCCATCTAGCGCCGAAGGGGGTTCCATCTAGCGCCGAAGGGGGTTCCATCTAGCGCCGAAGGGGGTTCCATCTAGCGCCGAAGGGGGTTCCATCTAGCGCCGAAGGGGGTTCCATCTAGCGCCGAAGGGGGTTCCATCTAGCGCCGAAGGGGGTTCCATCTAGCGCCGAAGGGGGTTCCATCTAGCGCCGAAGGGGGTTCCATCTAGCGCCGAAGGGGGTTCCATCTAGCGCCGAAGGGGGTTCCATCTAGCGCCGAAGGGGGTTCCATCTAGCGCCGAAGGGGGTTCCATCTAGCGCCGAAGGGGGTTCCATCTAGCGCCGAAGGGGGTTCCATCTAGCGCCGAAGGGGGTTCCATCTAGCGCCGAAGGGGGTTCCATCTAGCGCCGAAGGGGGTTCCATCTAGCGCCGAAGGGGGTTCCATCTAGCGCCGAAGGGGGTTCCATCTAGCGCCGAAGGGGGTTCCATCTAGCGCCGAAGGGGGTTCCATCTAGCGCCGAAGGGGGTTCCATCTAGCGCCGAAGGGGGTTCCATCTAGCGCCGAAGGGGGTTCCATCTAGCGCCGAAGGGGGTTCCATCTAGCGCCGAAGGGGGTTCCAGCTTAAACCGCTTACGGTTTTACCTATCACGTCCAAGGGCTCTTCTTCAAACATACCACAGTTCAACCCAGCACCCCATAGGTCCTTTATTAACCATATACAGTTCTAGAAAGCGCCTCTAGGGGTTAATGTTTAAATCCGTAACGGTTCCACTTTTCCGCTTAAGAGGTGAGGTTCATTTTTAAGCCCTCCACAGTTCTAAGTACCACCTCAACGTTTAAATATTTAAAACCCAGAATCTCCCGGGATTCTATTTCCACACTCTATAGTTATATTTAGCACCTTCAGAAGTACGGTTCCGCCCTTCACCACAGAGAATACTACTTCAAATCCCTTAAGATTGTATTGGGTTTGCTTTAAATTATATACCTTAGGTTTATAAGCCTAGTGTTCTTTATGAGTTCTATTCCCATTAGCAGGATAAATCATGAAAAAAGTATTCTTATAAGTCAAAATAATAGTATTTATTTTTCTTTTATACAGGGTGTTAACTAAAAACGATACAGAGCCAATTACTCAAAATGTGTTTTATGTAAGAATTTGAAATTTGCAGGTTACATAGAGGGTGCCGAGGTCATCAAGGTCATTCAAATTTTATCTCGAGAAGCATTAGGATTAGAAGAATGATTCCATTTAGAAATGTGTTCTACGTTTAATTTTTAATCTAAACAACTTTGACCCGATCTAATTTGACCATTGTTAGACCAAACACCATAAGGTCGTGTGTGGTATTCAAATAAAGACACGACATTTAAGGGCTTATAAATCGAAAACTACCAGATCTAATGGATCAAAATTGTCGTGACACTCTAACCGAGTTTGTAATTTGTAACTTATGATGACCTTGAACATTAGTTCAAGGTCATTCAATTTATTTCAATTACTTCTTTAGTTTCTTTTGTGTTTAAAACATTTAAACTAAAAAAAATTAATAAAAATACTTGGTACGTCTTAAATCAATTAATTAACGTTAATTTTGTAGTTTTATATTGGTTTATTTACCTCGGGTAAAAGGTAATTTGACTTGCGAGGCATTTTTCTAATTGGAACCATTCTCCTAATCCTAATGGTTCTCGTGATAAATTTTGAATGACCTTGAACTAATGTTTCAAGGTTATCATAAGTTACAAATTTCAAACTCCCCCACTCACAATTTGTCAGTTTAGAGTGTCACGACAATTTTGATCCATTAGATCTGGTAGTTTTTTATTTATAAGCCCTTAAATGTCGTGTCTTGATTAGAATACCACACATGTTTTATGGTTTTTGGTCTAACATTTCTCGGCTTCCCATTGGTCAAATTAGATCGGGTCAAAGCTGTTTAGACTTAAATTTACACGTAGAACACATTTCTAATTGAAACTATTCTTCTAATCCTAACGGTTCTTGAGATAAAATGTGAATTACCTTGAAGACCTGGTTCAAGGTCATTGAAATTTTCATTGTCATTTGTCCCCCTGCACCCTTGATGTAACCTGCAAATTTCAAATTCTTACATAAAACACATTTTGAGTAATTGGCTCTGTATCGTTTTTTAGTTAACACCCTATATACCTAATTTGCCAACAACGTTGCAGAGAGCAATTGCCATTTTTTGGGGTATATTCCAAAAATTACCTTTTGTAAGTATTCCAACATTTTACAAAATATTTTGGGGTATTGTAGCTGGAAAACAAAGTACGAAGCAAAAAGACAAACAATTCCTTTTTTTAAAATTTGAGATATCTTCATCCGAAACAATAGCGTTGCGTGACGTGCTTCGGTTCAGCCTAAAAGAAAAAGATCAGATGTTTGGTATGAACTCAGAGTTTTTTATCAATGATGTTGAGTCATCCATCATTGATAACAAATTCCCTCCGAAATAAAGATAGCGTCTTTTATTACACAATTATTTAGGAAAATTTTAAATATGCTAATTACGTATAATCTAATACTAACACGATAAATAAGAAATTACTCAATAAAATTGATTGCGGCTATTTGTGCATAAATTCCTAATAAGGACTTGGCAGCATGACGTAGGTAATACGTCACCTATGCTTTTTTCAATTGAGAAAAAACGAATACCAGCATGGCGGCCATAGCAAAAGGTGTGACGTCATGCTGCCAAATTGCCAAGTCCCTATTGAAAATTTGAAAATCGATGGTATTTTATTGCGCACAGTATTAAAATCAGTTAAAAGACCGACTGTAGTTTCTGCTTGTTTAGGCCTAGTGCCGTTGATTTAAAAAAAAATTGAATTGTACGAAATTACTCGTAAATTACTTACTTCGTAGAACAAAATGCTTCTTCGTCCCCTCAATTCTTTCAGCAACTTTAAACGCCGCTGATCCGATCTAAATATACACAAAAACTGCGAAACAAAAATGGTAGGCCGTAGACGGGAATTTCGACATGAGAAAAATTTACAAAAAAAGGATTTCGTTTTGAAACGCAAGGGAAACAACGGTCAGCTTCAAGACATTTTAACCGCTATTTGCCCTCCCAGGGTCTCTATCTCATAGGCGTGCGCAGATCTTCTCGTCAGGTGCGGTCAATTAAATATTTTCCGCTCCCATTTATTACCAAAATCTTTTTAAAGTTATATTGAACGTTAAAAATCGCTCCACAGTGACTGTAAATTTCCATGTTAAAGATCCATTAGAGGTTTTTCGAGTAGATAGGATAATTATATAGTCCACTAACCGCTATGCGATTAATCAGGTTCAAGATATATGTCAGGGCCACGCCAACGGGGTTATATGTGGGGATAGGGAAGGGATACCGTTGGCGGAAGTATAACAACCACCAGTTGGGTAATTGGTGGTCGTCCTCTAGCGGTCATTCTCATTATCTCCCTCCCAGACGCTTTGGATTTCGAGAGTGCACCACACTCCGACTTCACGGAATATTCGTCTCATAACGTGTGCCATTGTCGTCTGTAAGCTGAACTCACCGAAGTGAACAGAGTAAATGTAAGCCGCGTTCACAAAGACATTTTGTTGAGGAGAATTCTAAAGTAAAAGGGGGAAGAGCATTCCGCTTTCGGCGGGGTGATCCGACTTCAGCCTTTCTCTTTCTCCTTCTGCACAAGGTCAGCAGTTCACAAAGACTTCCTTTACTCGCGCTAACAGTTACGCAGTTTTATTTGTGGCAGCCATAGCGCACCGAAACCACGAGGTAAACAAAGACTTTCGGGCCCTCGGGCCACGGACTCCACTCTCACTCTATCGAGAAAACCGGTGTTTGTGTATCACATGACCGCTTCTCTATTGGGCAAAACTGGCACGTGATTTTCAGCCGAAGGTCGAAATATCAAACTGGAGTAGATACAGGTTGACCGCCGATTTCCCTCTCGTCTTGAGAAGTTTTCTCTCCCCTTTCGACTTTCGGCGGGTTTGTGAACCACCGATTTCTAACTTCGTCTTCTACCTTTCGCTTTCAACTTAAGCTATTTACCATTTTTAACGTCTTTGTGAACGCGGTTTACGAGCGAAGCACAAGTTGGGAGGGGAGAAGAGAAAGTATGCCTTGGGAGGAAAGAAGTTAAAACAAAGAATTAACGCCATGTAGTGAGGAACGGAGGAACTAAGTAGCACTGATCAAAGCTAGTGTATTTTATGATTTATCGTCGTTATGTGGAGATGCTATCGCCATCTACCTACGATATTATAAAATAGACTGAAAAAACAGCCAGAAAGAGCAACAATAAATATTTTTTTATGTGGTCGATCTCGAGTCGAGCATTCATTAAACCTTTAGCATATGTAACATAATTACTCATAAGTATGCCACTAGCTCTATTTCTTCAATAACGGTTTATTTCGTTAATATTTCGTAATATTTGACGTCATCGAATCTCAAATGCCGATAATACCGTCGTATAATTAGCTCTACGTCTGATAAACCGACGGCCATTATTTTAGTAAACCAACCGGTTTGAACGATCAGTCTGAGCATTGAGACCTGCAAAACGTAGGGCACATTATCAAAGCATTACTCCGATTACCATCCCCAGAGAATAACGGGTGGTTCGTTCCAGTTGGTACCTATCAACCAGTTCTGTACGACCTTCTTTGCACTCCAGAGGACGTTTTGGATTTTATTAAGTGCAATTGTGAACGTGGCCGTTGCAAACCCCCCTGTAAATGTGCTTCACACGCTCCTCGAATTAAATGTACTGAAATGTGCGCGTGTGGGGGCGTCCCAGAAAATGAAAATGTCGAAGACCTTGAAGGTTCTAGTGAAGATGATGACAGTGCATTTCTTTAAAAATGTTATATCAAACATATTTAACCATTGTTGTTGTATTGAAACAGCGTAATAAATAACCTGAAAAGTTGCCTTAACTAACGCGCTCTTAGCCTGCTCTCTATATATTATAATTTTTGACGTAATAAGCTTTCATTTGATACCCTACACCGTGCGGTTATATTCCAAACGGCGACATCAAAGTATCTGGGGTAATGATTTGACGCGCCCCTATCTTTAATACTTTACATAAATACACCCATGGTTATTTTAGTTTACATAATGGTAGTCTTGAGGTTATAAGCTTTAATTTGATACCCTACATCACGTGGTTTAGTTCAAAAACTGAGTTAACTTCAAATGTGCGAAGGGGGCGGAGTATATAGCGCACCCTATCTAAAATACCTAACATATATTAGGTTTTGCTTAACCATGGTGGTAATTATTAATCCCTATAAAGCTATTGGGGGGCTACCGCCCCCCATACGCGCCCCCTAAAGTTGTACCATCGATATTCGGATTCTCCTCATTTTTTTTTCATTTACGTGCACACGAGAAACATAACGCCACGCACTACGGGCAGGGTATTGTTCATCAATCAACTAGCCAACTAGCCGCTTCGATGTTGTGATATAGATTAATGTCTTGAACCCTCCCATATCCTTCGTTCGCTAAAGGCAAGAGTCTCTAATTACCTTTCGGGAGTTCATTGGGTTCCTTCGCCCCAACTCTATCCCCACACTCTCGTTTGAGGACTAGAATAAATAAACTTAGAACTAAAAGTTCGTACGTTTAGAGTACAATCACTCGCCCTATACATGATCTCCCAAGATTGTGCCGTGCCAAATATACTCTGTGCAGACGCCATCTTTAACATCTTTACCTCGCGCTTTCCATCCGCGGAGGCAATACTGACTATACCAATCAAGTCAGTACTCGAAAATACTTTTCTACTCGACGGTTCTCTCTTTTTGCTCCGAACGGTATGCCCTTACGGTTCCATCCTACCCTCTCTTCCCGTGAAAAATTCCTCCATTTTTGGAAACCGCCGAGGGGTCTAGCTTGAAAGGCGATGATGCCGCGGCACCCACTTCCCACTCGTCTGGGTCATTTACTCAACCATAATGATAGATGGATCTCCCAACAATGACTGTTAACCTAACGAACTCTGTCTAGAATGTTCGTGCAGCAACAAAAACGTGCAGGGCTTGTCGCCACCCTCCTACGCATTATAACCCGGCCACCTGAATTAAAGGCTTCAAAAGTCGCTTGATGACTTAGGCCTAAGGTGGTGCCTTGGGTATTAGCCTAGCTGATTATTATTATTATTATTATTATTATTATTATATCCGTTCGTATCCCGAGATGTTCGACATGTCTGGTCTAAAAGCTGACGCCACGTTCGGAAATCATGACATCATATCTATTTCGGCCGATTTCCTGTTGATACAGAACCCGCAAACTCGCGACATATTCCATTGCTTGGTCAACACTGGTTTCCCTGGTAGGCTACCGTCTCTTCCCATCAAAGACCCTACCTTGAATTCCACAGAAAAACAGCAGCCAGAAATGAAACTTTGGGTGCTTTCTATGACAAATACGGAATCGCCCGCGAACCTAACTGGTTTTAAACTTTTGTATTCAATCTGCATTTTGGTATTTAATCTGTATTAAATCTCTATTTCTGTTGAAATTAATTATTTATGTAAGCGACATTTAATTGATTTATAACGCCATTAAAGCTTATTGTATTCGTGTATATAAACGTGATGCCAATGAAAGCATAACCCAGGTTATGATGTTTAAGCTAGGTTTTTTCCTTCGGATCTCTTAAAAATCATAGTCAGCATGAGCACTAAGAGAGTAAATTTTTCAAAATTCGCAAAGGTGCAGGGATGAAGATAAATATGGATCAGTAGCACTTTTTGTGTTAAAATATGACCACAGATGGTTTTTTGGGGAGAGGAACAGTGATTTTACATCAATATACACTAAAACGCCACTAGTAGTAGGTGTAAATTTGAACATATTTAAAATTATATTTGTACCTTTAAGGCTTTAATTTCAGGGAGCTTTACACAGTGTTTCAGTTCACAGAACTGCTTTTGTTATAATCAAGAATAAAAATATGAGCTTTATTTACAAATGGTTGAAAAAAATGTAACAAGACCAAATAAGACCTTTAAATTTAACGATCTCAAGCAATCGATAGAAACTGAAATAAGTTAAATATCCGTCGAAAAATGGGAAAATTAAGTAAGACATGTCATGAACGTAGACATGGGAGGCTGATAATATAAGTGAGAAGTGTAAAAACAATGTGTTCCGGATTACTTTCAGTAACACTGAGGAAAGCAGCTTGGAAGGCAAAAGCGACACTGATAACAGCAGTCCTGAGCAAACTGATAACTGACATTTATTATTTTCTTATTACCTAAAACTGGCCCAAAATGTATGAATTTTGTAATTGTAAATTATGCCATGTATCTGTTTTTGTTTAGTTCAAAAGTTTTAAAATATATCAAATGCATAGGTCAACGCCAAGAGCTGGGCTCGAGCTCGTCTCACTGAATTCGTATATGAGCAGCTTACGGTTAGTCTCGGGATCACCTTAGTCTCACCAATTATTGGGCTCGAGCTCGCAATCTAAATTTCCCTGCCGATGTGAGGTCTCAAGCTCCTTAGATTTAAAACCTGCAAACCGTCTCGGTCTCGGACTCACTGTAGTTATAAATATACGGGCAGGCTCGGGCTCACGCTCACTATATTTACAAATCGACGGGTGGTCTCGGACTCAGGCTCGGGCTCGCAACAACTACAATTCGGCATGTGATCTCGGGCTCAGGCTCACTATAGATATTTACAAATAAAATAGTGGCTTCGAACATGGTCTCACTATATTTTAAAACTACTAAAGGCTCAAGCTCGAGCTCGATGTTTCGTCGCACAATATATTTATCAAATAGCCCAATTAGTGTTTTCGAGCTCCATTCCGTCATCACTGGCACACCTGGAAGACAATCGGAGGTGGTCAGACAGCCATGTGCCCGGAAATCCAGACGACGCTAGCTTCTAACGCTGTTCTTTTTGGCCAAAATAAATTTCGAACGTGGACTTAGGCCTAAGCAATATCGCGAATTCGAAGGAGGTCAAGCTCATCCTCAGATACGAAAACAGTATTCAAATCCATCTCGAGCTCGGGCTCAAGTATTATGTCGAGCTCAAGGTTAATTTTTAATACGGGATCTGGCTCGAGCTCCAAGTAATGTGAATCTTGAAATGGGTTAAAGCTCCAGCTCAAAGTAATTTGTATTTTTACAGGGGCTCAAGCTTGTACTCACCAGTTACAATATGCGATCCACAATACCTCAGCTCGGGCTCGGCTTTAACGTGAAAATTTATCGGTCTTGTCTTAGGCTCACAATATTTATTTAAAATACCTGAGCTCGGTCATATTAAATAAAGTCCCGTAAAATGTTTACTATAGACCAGTGCCCCGAAGAAAATGCCAAATTCTCCGAGATCTTAAGTGTAAGAACATGGAGCTTCTATCTAAGAGGAGTCGAAACTTGGCCCATTGTCTCGCTCTTAAGGTCCAGTTAGTTATGCGAATTGTCTTTCCGGTCTCACAGGCATCCGAGCCAGTGTAAGCAAACATGACATCATTTATCTCGGAGTCAAATATCGTTGAGTAAGGAAATCCTATCTTGGAAATTGCCTTAAATAAAATTTTTGTGCATTCGTTGTTGAAAAACATCTGACGCACTGCTAACCCATACAGAAGACGGAGATAAGCAAATCGGCCAAATGGAGTCCCGTGGCTCTTCTGCCTTAATTTGCCATGAAGCAGATTTGGCGTCCAAAACTGAATATATCTCAGCATTTGGAATTTGTGCAATTGTTACTTCCGGTGAAGGGAGTAGATAATGTTCCCGTTTAAGCCAGTTATTCAATTCCTAAGGAACCACCAGACGGCTTCGCAACAACCACCGTATGATGGAGCCAATCATTTGTTTCAGTAATTTAAAGGGATAATCCCCATGTCTTCCATTCGGTGAAGTTCCAGACGTATGGATTCCTTTAGTGCGGCGGGAACGCGTCGCGGAGCTTGAATTGTTGCAATTGCGTCTTCCTGTAGCTGAACTGTATATGTGAATGTTAATGATTCTTGGCCATCAAAGACATCCGAAAATTCAGATATAAGTGCTTGAGTCGTAGCTGGAATGGGAGGCTTGGATTGTATTGGTTCAATAGTGGATAATCGGTGGATGAACTGTACAGAGGCTGTTAGGCTGATGATCGGTGAACCCAATGTGCGTATCACGTGGAAAAGTATGTCGTACTTGACAGGAAGCGTGATAGTGCCACGGATGGATAAATCTTAACCTGAGTACGTTTTTACTTGTGTATCAGTGGCATGTAATTTAGTAGTTGTACGATAGTGGAATTGCGCAAACAGGTATTCCGGTAGTACGTTTACCTGTGAACAGTATCTATTTTAAATTCAATCATAACATTCTGTAATGACCGTATAACATTCCAGTCCGTCTTGATTATCTTCAGTCGATAATCTCCGCACTCATAACTTGGAGTGGCATATAACTGAGGTGATTCATTTGGAGGCAGGTGATTTCCTCTATAAGGAGGAGACCGATACGGAGCTCTTGGTGAAACTTGAGTCAGATGGTATAGTTGGTGAGAATAAAGACAGAGTCTGAAATAATGATCATATAGTTATGGTAGCGTTTGCCTCCTCTGAGATATAGCCATAGGCAGGAATCCATACCTCTACTTGGAATGCTTATCGAGGCAGATTATCGTCTCGATGTGGCTGACTGGTTTTTTTGACGTCACTATGTTAACCTAACAAACAACAACGTGAGAGGGGAGCGCGCGCTGAGGGGATTTTTTCTCTCGTAGGTGGGGCCAAAGCCGTCAGAGTGATCTTACCATACGCGATACGGCAGGATAAGCATTCCAAGAAGAGGTATGGATTCCTGCCATAGGTTACTTTGGGTAATTGCTTTTTTGCCCAAGGGATATCCTCTACAAAAATGTCCATGATACACTTCTAAAATGTTTTCTCCATTTCCGTACAATTTTCTGGAATATAATTTTGACGTATACCACTACCGGTAAAGTAATTCATCGCTGGTTTTAATCAAGTGTCGTGCATTTATAACCAGATATACGATTCCTCAAACTAGTAATAGAGATAACATTTAGGACACAATACGCCAATTTTGATCACTTATGCTGTAAAACGCTGTCCATATTATCCGTTGGAAAAGGTTCCAATGTATATTTTAAATTAGATACTTTCTATCATAATCTGTAGAGTTTAGATAACAACTGGGATAGTTTTTGAACTTTTTAGCATCATGCTCATCGTCTTTAAGTGTTTTAAAGATACATTTATCTTCTTAGGGTCTTAAAGATGAACTTAATTTCTTAGTGTCTTAAAGTTGCACTTCGTTTCTTGATGTCTTAAAGATGCACATTGAAACTATATGCGTCTTAAAGGCACTAAGAAACTACATGTATGTGCATGTTTAAAGAATGGGCTGAAAATAAAGTTTGATGGAGGTAACTGCAAATTCACTGAATTGGATGAAACCCTTATTGCGACAGCAGCTTATGATGGCGATTTGTAGAAATTGGATCAACCCATAGAATCGGAAACTTATATCAGAGATACTGACAATATAGAGATATGAAACTCCGCCTGAAAAGCGACCCCCAGAATTTTAAAAAAATCCTGAGCGGAGCGACGCCTAACGGCCGGGAGAAAGCGTATTTTTCGAAATCCCAAACAGCGGATTTCAGACGCAAAAATTTATATACGCGTTTTGTCTTAGAAATTATCATCTTGAGGGTTTGTATCAATAAAGAAATATGCCTGGAAGTAATTGTTCTGTAAAATTTTTTAACAGTTCCAAAGAAAAGCAAAGGATATCCTTGTTTAAGTTTCCAAAAGAGAAAGAAACGGTGGGAAAAATTAATTAATAGCTTTTGTTAGGCCTATGTGGTTTTTCAATAATCTTAGCTCTGAGAAATGGTTGATAATGTCGGAAGAAGCTATCTTTATTTGAAAGATGCGATACATTTATATCATAATAAAATATGCGCCCTACATTTTGAGGATTCTTGTTTTATGAATAGTAAAACCATAAACAGACTGACATCAAACGCTATTCCTACAATATTTTCAAATGAATTTAAGCCAACAAGTACAAATTGAGTTTTAAGTATTGTTTATTCATAAGTTAATTTAAATGAAACCTATTTCCCAAGGGAATGTTAATTTAGCTAGTTGCTCAATCGTAAAGGTTCCGGAGAACTTAGTAGAAAATGATATCAAGGACTATCATAAAACAACTGGTACGATGAAATTTATACATTGGTAACGGGGTCATAAGTTAAAAATCAATTTTCAAATAGAATCTAGTAAACGGTCTGTAGAAATGGTGGAAGAGAGTAGGAACCAGGGGGGGGGGGCAATGGGGGCAATGCCCCTCCCTAGAATTTTACTGGGAGGGGCAACTAATGTTATTGCCCCCTCCAACATTTTTGTCAGTTGAAATCTTCAAAAGGCTCAAATTATCATTTTAAAAGCATATACAGTTTATAGAACCTCAACTGTGTTTAAATTTCAGTCTTTTTCCACCAATGTATATAGTAGAAAAATGTACAAATGCATTCGGAAAAGCTACACCACATTAGAAATTCAAAACCATTCTCCAGACTCCTTTTGGTTTCACTTTGCCCCCTCCAACTTCTAGAACGTTCCTACGCCCCTGAAGAGCGCAACAATAGACCTACAAAATGGACCTGTGTTTCAGTTGCAGCAAGTTCCAGCGAAACTATATCTACAGAACAGGATTGTAAACAGTTTCATTCAAAACAACTCTATTAAATTTTAACATGATTTTCTTTATCAGTGGAAATTCCTACAATTGAAATTCAGCAGGCTACTAAACCTAATATCGAGACAAATTCCTTCTTAACATTGACTTTAATAAGACCCATATAATAATTCCAGATGATAATGATGAAATTCTTCCATCAGCAAATAATTATTATCCCAGGGCATGTTCGGAGGAAGACTTTCAAATTTGTAAAAGTTCACTTGAAAGCCAAGGGCCTGGAAAACAAAACACACTATCTTACATTTAAGGATACGTCTTATCTCGTTGTAATAAAAACCATAATTGTGAATCATGCAAAACCAAACTTGTAGATGAAAAACAAACACTCAACCAGTCAAATATATTAGTCTCGTGATACATCAACATTCAGTGGCTTGACAATACCAACTGAAAGATTCCAGAGCTACGTATCTGAGATCAAGGACAAGTTTGATAAACTTTTCCCAATGGTAATACAAATGAATAAAGTCAAAGAGAGGATTACCAGAATTATTTCAAGAACAATCGATAAATCTTGGTTTATTTCAAAAGATGAGATGCATCAGCATGTTCCATGTGTTGATTACTTGAAAGAAATAATCAATTTTTTTGTACAACTTTCCATTCGTAGTATATTGGAAAAACATAATTTAAAAAAAAGGGGTCGCAGCGATGTATAGGGAGTTTCATATCTCTATATTGTCAGTATCTCTGCTTATATTCATCTCTGGCATCTAAGCACGGAACATCGCGAACCTTATGCACTTAATTTACTTATTGCATTGCGAGGTCCTCTGAAACATGTTTAAAGGGAAAGATGGCGTGTTTGCCATTCCCTGTTTTATGCTCTCAATCCGAAAACATGCTAGAGCTAATCCACGTAGATTTGTGGGCCGATGCAGACAATCACTCCAAGTGGGAATATGTACAGAGAAGTAACGGTTTTTCTAAGAAATAAAGAAACGAAATGGTGTAGCTTAGAGGAAAACCGTATTACCGTAGTTTATCGGAGATGGCTCTATGAATGCCCTAGCTGACGAAAAACTTCCGAGTTGCTAATGAGGTGAAGCAGTAAGCAAAACCGCTTACTCAGCAGAGCGATTGTTAAAACACATTACGAGCACTGGTATGGGATATAAGGACCACCAAAGCTGCCTAAAATTTATCGAAACTAACGGCGTAACTGGCGAACAAAAACATTTTGTACAGGATTTAAAAGACGTGTTTGATTTTGAATACTGTCCAACATAAACTATGTTGGCAGTTTTATTTACGGCGCCCAGTGGCGGATTATCCAATAGGCTGAGTAGTCTTAAGTCTACGGGCCCGGTAGGATTTTTCTAGAAAGGGCCCTCGAGAATAAATAATCCACAGTTAACGCAAAATATAAAAATATTTAAGCTTTTAGTTGGAAAAAAATTGTTGTAAAATTGTCCAAACACAAATTTTTGTTTTCGCGTTTCCTACTGATTGTCGGATTACATTTCAACAACCGCCGCTAAGATCGTCTGTATTATCTTCGTTTTGTAGTAAAGCCGGATACATGAAAACGTTATTTTTTTTTATAATACTACTCTGCTTATTGATGTTATCTATATAGTATAATCCAAGCATTTATTTTATGCGTGTATCCTGTTGTCCTCAAAATTGGGTAAACTTAAATAAAATAATACTTTGCGAGTAGCCACGAAATAATAACGGACCTCGACTGTACAGTACGGATCGGAGTCCGAGTCCATCACCAATCAGGCGGTTATTTTCTTAACCAATTTTGATATATTATAATACTTGATTAATTGAATGACTGATTGACTGTGATAAACTGTGCGCTGTTCATAAAACTTAAGGCAAGTGCTAATCAAGGCTGGATTAGAAATTCTAATTTCTGACTCGAGTTATCTGTGCGACCCAAATAGCAAGAAAAATAATTTCGCTGCTTCTCAGACCAAAGAGTATAAAAACTACGTAACCTAGAGATATAATGACGGTCGAAAGCAGTAAAGGAAGTTGTAGCAACCGGGGGGGAAGTCACTCAGTGAATTTGCACTTCAAATTTCGGTACCGCAGCGCCACTACGGCAGTTTTAAGTGGCAATCATTTTGATTTAGTTCAACATTCTTGAAAATTCCTTAAGGAATTGGTTACCTTTAGGACTTGGCAACGTTAGAGAACAAACGCCTTATTCTTCACTTTTTGAAAATAAACACCGAAACAACGAATCCACAAATTCTAACTAAAAAAATCAAGAAACAGTAACCAATTACTGTCACTTTTTTGTGTGGTGGATTTTATATACAAAATCTAAAGTCTACAACTATTATTTACTTACCTGGTTCTGCAAGAGTTTTAGCATTCTAGGGCTGCCAATTGTATTAGAAAAGCTTTCAGAAATTATTTTATGCTAAGATGTAATAGAATTCTGCCAAAAAAAAGAGAAATTTTATAAGATATCTTCAATGGGCCTTATTCGTATTGATATCAAACGTAGGGTTTTTTAAAGCTAAATGAAGGGACAATGGTGAAGCAGAGTTAGCAGACGCTATTTTAGCCGGGTTGCCATGATATTTTCAGTCTAATTTATTTCTTATTTCATGTCAAAAATATATCGCACCCAGGTTTTCACTTCACATTTTAAGTGATTTTCTAATTAAATTTTCTTGATAAATTTTCTTGATGTAAACTATTTATGAATTCTGAGATCACTGCTAATTATAAAAATAGGTAAATTATTTTAGCCACGTTTACTATTCCTCCGTTTGAACCATTGAGTTGGGAATATTAATCTAGAGGTCCAATCAAAACGTCGGATTTCAGTATTTCGCGAAACAATTTTTTAAAAATAAGAATACTGTCGTCTGCTCCCATCGGCGTCCCAAATCAAAGAGTATAAAAACTACGTAACCTAGAGATATAATGACGGTCGAAAGCAGTAAAGGAAGTTGTAGCAACCGGGGGGGAAGGCACTCAGTGAATTTGCACTTCAAATTTCGGTACCGCAGCGCCACTACGGCAGTTTTAAGTGGCAATCATTTTGATTTAGTTCAACATTCTTGAAAATTCCTTAAGGACTTGGCTACCTTTAGGACTTGGCAACGGTAGAGAACAAACGCCTTATTCTTCGCTTTTTGAAAATAAACACCGAAACAACGAATCCACAAATTCTAACTAAAAAAATCACGACACAGTAACCAATTACTGTCACTTTTTTGAATTGACAGATATTAGACAATTAAATATCCAAAATGCCAAATTTAGCACCTCCGCAACACCGTAACTGCCATTTTTCTCCGGTTTTATTATTTATTGTACTAAATACTGCCGTAGTGGCGCTGCGGTACCGAAATTTGAAGTGCAAATTCACTGAGTGCCTTCCCCCCCCCCCCCCCCCGGTTGCTACAACTTCCTTTACTGCTTTCGACCGTCATTATATCTCTAGGTTACGTAGTTTTTATACTCTTTGCTCAAACGAACTCAGTTAAAAGGGCTCCAAAGTTCGGTGGCAAAATGTGTGTGAAGTCAGTAAAGTGCGAAATTTACGGTTGACTCTGCCCGCCTCTGCCAAGGCCGAGTGAGGGATTGAGGGAATGAAAAGCATGCTCAATTTTTTTTTTTTTGCCACCGAACTTTGGAGCCCCTTTAAGGTGTGCTTTGTCAATGGTCAGTTCTTCATTTTGTATCATCAGATTTTTTTAGTTATATATATATTTCATAAGAAAGTTTAGTATCGTACAAATGAAACCCGATGCAATTTTTAATACTTTTTTATTTCCTTTCACGTGGAGTTGTAGTATTTTGCAAAGCGATAATAGTTACGGCGGAAAAGAGGCGACAATGGAAGCAATGAAAGTAGAAAATACGTGTAGAAAATTGTAATTACTGGTTTAGCATCCTTTCCTCGAGTGAATGGCTTTTTTTACAATATTTTGATAGACACAGTGACTAAAAGTTATAACATTGAAACAATGGCAAGTGTCATACTAATAGAGATTATGTTACTTGTTGTAAAAACGAATTTGGCAGAATCGGTTGAGGGGATAAAAGGCGGAAACCTTTTTCTACACCAGTGATTACAGTTTTCTTCATCTATTTTCTAATTTCATTGCTTCCATTCTCGTCTCTTTTCCTATACAATATATAGCACGGCAGCGCGTGATCGAAGTTGGCCGTGGTTGCGGTAAGGCGCAAACCATCTAGCGAATTTTTTCCGAGTTCCGGCGGGAAGTGGGTAAACGCTATCGGCAACGCGCGAGAGAATGATTTCGAATCTAGGGTACGAGTTTAAATTATCTTTGGTGGTAGAGCAATGACAGTGACAATTTCTAAATATGAATCGACCACCCTGAATCTGATAATGCCGGTTTCAGGGGCGTTACCCCATTATTTGAAAAGTGGTCAAAAACGACATCTGGCGTTTCCGCCGTAACTATTATCGCTTTGCAAAATACGACAACTCCACGTGAAAGGAAATAAAAAAGTATTAAAAATTGCTCGTGGTTTCATTTTTCTATCGTTTACACGTTTCGAGAAAATTTAAGATAAATGAAAAAACTCCCTTTGTCGAAGACTTTTGAAACAGACTGTATACAACCATAAATGCTTAAACGAATAATATCAAAACCGCCGCGGCAAGTTTCCCAAGGTCAAGGGGCCCCTAAACAAAGCTAAGCCTAGGGGCCCGAGTGGTAGTTAATCCGCCACTGACGGCGCCACTGGGAAAGGTCAAATCCTAAGGACTTAAACTTTAATCGGGCGATCATAGTAGGTAACGTAAGCAGAACTTTGGTAGATAATGTAGAACAACAAAGTTCATTCAAAGTTACCGCGAGGTATCAACTATTGTATTTTTGTAAAGGGCACGATCACCAGATGTCAGCCACTTTCTGTTAAGTGAAACTATACTTTTTGTTTTTCTCTTGTATAAAATTTATGTAGTGGTAGTCTAAATAAAATCGTTTTTAATTTGGTAGTATTTATTTTTCCTTAGTTTCAGCATCGTTAAATTAAACCCTGGCGATGCAGCTGTGCTGGTATAAAATATGAGGTGAAACTGTATTTTAACCGCAAGAATAGGACTGTCATAAACGTTATTAAAAAATTAAACAGTAAATTCCTTAATAAGATTAAAAGATAAATTAAAACCACTTTACTTACGTAATAAATATTGTAATTAAAATAAATAAAAAAATTAAAGTGATGACTAGTTTCGCACTCTAATTTAGAGGCATCATCTTATTACCTTATACGTAAGTAACCATTTCGTTTTCAACTTAGTAAATTCCTTGTCTGGGATGTTTCTGCTGCGTGTTAAAAACGGTCCGAAAGAAAGATAAAGATGTTATCCAACAACCGACAGCTTTTGTAATAATATTAGAGAGATATCATTGAAATATCTCTCAAGTGGCCGATAAAAACCTTTTAGAAAACGATCACAAACAACTGATTTCTTGTTTCTTCCTTAAAGAGTGTCACGAAAGGTAAGAGCAAATTAATAGAATGTTGTATCTGACGTAAACAATACCCTAAACTAGTAAAGCGTAGTACACCAATATGCCAAAACATATAACGCTGTAATCGTTGAAAGTTTTATTTAAATGTTTCTGTATGTTTTTTACGTTTATATCTAAGAATAATTTGTAGGCTGACCTTGAATTTCAGGGTTGTTAAGAATAAAATGGGAACTAATTTCTTTAACTTAACACTAGAAAATATTATAATTATTTTTCGATGCATGGAAAAAATCAAATATACTAAATAATAACGGAGTAAATGCGTGGACGTTTTAAATAAATGAAATTGGTAGGATCAGATTCATTTTCATTTAAAAATTAAATTTTTTTATCTTCTGGTGACAACCGTGCGTCATTTCATTTGAATGCATTATTATAATTAGTCTTATCAAGAAATTAAGGTATGCTAAACTCAGCTTAAGTCCTTGTTGAAATGAAAAGGTCGCATACCCTGTGATCTCGATACGCTAATAGCTCTTTCTATAATATAATATGATTGGCGCTAGTAACGTCCAAAACAAGTTGTAGCGCCTGTTAGCAGACGATTTTTCGGGTTAGTTCACATTTCCTTGAACAATAAATATTTTAATTTTCGGACCTACGATTGTAACAGAAACTGCAGGGCAGCCGGTAAAATTTCGCGTGAATAACCTTTTCTTACTTTGAAGGATGGACACTGGCTTCTCAAAAGAAACATCTGGTTTAGCAGCTCTTGTGATCGGCCTGGTGACTATTTACTTGGTGAAACTATGGATGACAGTCAGGTGCCTTCCACCCGGACCTATTCCCCTTCCGATTGTCGGAAACATACTGTGTAACTATAGCTTATCAGACCCACGAGAAGCAAATTACTATTTCAATTAATTATCTCTATTTCAGCATTTCGATCCGAAAAAAGGGCTATCGATGTACTAATTGATCTGAAGAAGCAATACGGAGGAATATTTACTGTTTTTGCGGCCGGAAAACCGTTTATCATCGTGTCCGATTGGCAGATAGCCAAGGAAGCCCTCATTGAGAAAAGAAACGACGTCATTTCTAGACCTGGATTCAGATCTTGTGAGCCCTTCAACTTCAACCATCACCACTCACAGACATATTCACACGCACCTTTAACTTATTTAATTGGTTTTTTAATCAGTCGTGTAGACGGATTTGAATTTTCAAATGTGCATAGGAATTTTAACCTTTCTAGTCCACGTATTCTGTTCTGTATGATTTGGTGTTAAATATGTTAAACGTGAATACGCTGAAGTTAGAAATAATCTCACTTAGATTAGAAAATACAGTAATGTGACAGAGATAGCTCTAATGTGCAAGGAAACATACTGGAACTAAAAACAAGCTTAATGGTACTCACAAACGCATAAATGTCTAGAAAATCTTTTCTTCATGTTAGCAAAAGTAGCATAAGACCCAAAAGTGTGTCAGAACGGTATAGTAGTTAATGAGAGTTTGTTTCAAAGTAAAAAGGGGAAACGAAGGGGGGGGGGTCGGAAAATGCGTCATCAAAATCGAGGTACTCCAGCGCCGCCGAGTATGTATGTCTACGGGTGAGTAAATCGAAGATAGAAAATCGCGCCAGACTATAGAATAAATATAATGTTGCTAGAATTATTCCAACTAGTAGGTTATGTAGTCTATAGTGTGACTAGGTCTCACTAGAAATTTTAATAGGCGCGAAGGTACAGCTGACACACTTTTGGGTCTTATGCTACTTTTAATGTTAGAAATAGATACCTAAATGTAGGGCGGACTAATCTCCGAAATCAATGAGGAGTCAATGGGGTATAGCTTATCTAAGGGTTGGGGTTGTTTGGATTCAAAAATAGGTGCCCATGTGGCTTATTTTTACAAGTTACTGAAAGATCCTGAGGTTTTTGTGAAAGCATGTCCATTCTATTTTACGCGTGGTGCTTATGATAGTAGGAAAAAGCAGTTTAGCTCTATACGTAGTTGCTTGTTTAATCGGTTAATTTTCGACTGGCAAGATCTGTAAAGCGGATAGAGAACTAAGAACAAATAGGTAGAAAACGGTTTGAATTGCTTTAAAATAATTTAGCCTAGTTCACACAACTCCTTCGAAACGTTGTGAATCAATTTGAATCGTTAACAAGGCAAAGTGTGAACGCGACTTAAGCGAAATTGACCCCAACTTGGAGGACTGGGCCCAGAACTCCGGGTAGCCACTCATAGTGCCAAACTCCCAACGGGATTGCTACTCCTGTATGTCTATTAAAAAAATGGTTAATAATAATTAGCTAAACTAATACCCAAGGCACCGCCTTAGGCCTAAGTCCTCAAGCGACTTTTAAAGCCATTAATTACGGTGGCCGGGTTACAATGCGTAGGAGTGTCGTGGCTAGCACATGTCACACAAGCCAACAGCTCCCTAGAGCATATTACCGTTAAATCTACAAGTTTTTATGAGAAGGTGAAACCGAAGAAGTCATGGGAAAACCCCTTTAACCAGTGGGGAGAGAACTTGCAAACTTAACGCAGAAGGAGTAGTTCAGAGTTTTTACCCAGTGCCACAAGTTGGGCTCGAATCCAGCTCCTCGTACTACGAGGGGAAAGCGCTAACCGCTCCACCACCCCACATTTATTCCTCTTAAGTTGTTTGGTGACTCGAAATTTCCTTTCATTTATTGCCTCTTTTTGTTCTCTAAACGTTTAGTTGGTCATTGTCAGAAAGAATTCATGGGAATTTTCAACGAAGTTAATGACAAAAAATGGGAAGTCACCAGAAAAGTTGCTAGTTCCGCAGTCAGGTATATCGTTAAACATTACTTACGTTTGTAGAAGCTCAGGAGTGAGAGAAGCGTTCGGTGTTCCAATTTATTAAATGTCATCAACTGAAAATGTATATACTTTAATTAAAAAATTAGTATCGTGAGGACTCAACTAGCTTGCTCGTGGAGTCGTAGGCATCCTTTAAAGTGTTCCACCAGAAACGTCTTTGTCCCCATTTAAAGGAGGGGGAAACTCCTTAAACTGCTGCCAGGACATCATTCTAATAGCTCAAAGATTGATCCAGATTCGACGGTGACATCACAGTTATATTACCGAGGTGTTAGGGGTGCAAGATTGAGCTGCACCCAATAAAATATAAATTTTTAACAGAACGGTGCAAAATCTCTCGAGACGAATCAGCTCGGAACAAACCAAGGTGGAGAAACAGGCTCAATGTCCCCCCCCCCCCATGGGATACGTTTCTTTTTCGCGGTGATCCGAGACCGATCAGAGTAGCCCAATGGAAAACGCAATGAGTCACACAATCCTGTTGGCCAAAAAACCACTTTAATGAAACTAGGCTTCACAAGTCACTAGTTTACTTAGGCCTGTGTGGTTCTTTGGGTATTAGCTAAGCTGATTATTATGTATTATGAAAGCGTTTCGTTAAAATCTAACACCTAAGTCTTTCTTTTGTTTTGTCTAGGAAATTTATAGATGGAGAAATACTACGAAACATAGTGCACAACGATACTATGAAGTTCATTGAAAATGTGTCTAAATTTGAAGGGAAACCGATAGACCCGAGTACGGAAATACAACTATTGGTTAGTAACATCATCGCCGAAACAGCATTCGGGTAAGTCGGAATTATTTTAAAAGGAGTAAATAAGGTTTTTATTGAAATTTGCTAGTAGTAATTAGGAGGAGATAGCAAGAGACAGAAGAAAAAGAGTCTGCCTCGAATCCCTCCCAGATTTCTTGAAAACTTCGAACTTCGCCAACCTCCCTCTTACCCCCTATACCAGCAAGCCAATCATATTGTTCAAATTAAGAACGTTTTCACGACACTAGCTATCCTAGTAGGAATTCCGGCGAACTCAATAATAACGCATTTTTAAAGTGCTACGCCCGTTAAATGTAATCATGCGCAAAGGAAATAAAGAACACAACGGAGAAGTTGGAAATTATCATGGCACACGGCACCAGCGTCTAGGCAGTTTTTTTCCTTCTATATCTCTTGGAGATATTAATTAAAAATCCCCATTTCACACGCAGCCAAATCTATACTCTAACCTACTAAGAAAGGAGGTTCCTCAAGTTTACTCCGTGATTGGTTTAAAGGAAATATAACCCTAGCAGGCGATTCTCACTCGTGGTGAAATACTTTAGAATGTAGTAGAAAATTCAACTTTTCTATCTTGTTGCGAGTTGTATACAGATATACGCCAGCAGCAGGATTTTCTACTAGGTTCTAGAATGTCGCGCCTCCAGCAAGTAACGACATAAGTTTGATATTCCCTGCTAGGGTTATCACTAAACATTAAGGAGGAATTCCAGCAGGGGCGTGCCAACCACGGGGTGCAGGCGTCTAGTAATTCACCTGTCCAACCTGAAAGGTCGACTAAACATGCGACACTCTTGTGTTAGGTTTTCTATCTCGCGTCATATTTTCGGACGCAGCATATTTAACAAGGTATGTGATTATAACATTATTTTTGCCCCCGCTCTCGGAAAAACGTTGGCACGCCCCTGAATGCCAGCGGAAAGGTCAACGCGTCGGAATTTTTCATAAAGTGGTAGGAATAGAAACTGCTATAGACTTTTCACCCTAAATGTCTATTAAAAGCGCTCAGGGCCAGATTAAGACCTTGAGAACAACTGTTCCAAATTATTTTTGCTATGGAACCCTAAATTATCCACCTAATTCTGTCGGAACCCCAACTCATTTTTTCACTTATATTAAAAGACTCTTGACACAAACAAAGATGGCCGCGCTGCTAATTCTCGGAACCCCAGGGTTCCGCGGAACATCTTTTGGGAACCGCTGCTTTAGAGGCCCTAAGCACTCACACATTTTGTTCCTTCATATCTATCTCAACCTGATTTAGCAGCACACAGTGGGGTAACTAAGGTCATTGGCGAAGGCCCGCAAAACTTGGGGCTGGCTCGTGCTACAGGGCCTGCGGGGCGTTACTGGTTGTAGAATTCGCAGGTTTGCACCATATAGTCCATAGTAAATCCGGCACTGGAACATTTGTGTGGTGCACCCTCAAACCCGTAGCCACGAGGGGGCATTCGGGGGCAATGCCCCCTCAATTGAATCCATTCCCCCTCAATACTATCTGCCCCTTCATCTTTATTAGTTTTTTAAACTTCTATTTGATGAAATTTTCCTTTTGGACCACTTGTCTTTGTCGAAGGTGTAGATCATTATTTATAGGAAACTATATCTTAATAAAATACAAGTTGTAGAATGGTCTGCTTCAGAAAGCAAGGTTTTTCTTTTTGTTGAACACCAAAAACATTTCACGGCGCCACTTATGTTAATTTTCGAAATTAGGTAACGAAAAAAGTGTGCCACCTCACCAAAAGCTACTGCCCCCTTAACGAATTTTTTCTGGCTACGGGCCTGTGCCCCCTTCCCTTGATGCTTTAGGCGTGTGCCTAATGGTTAATCCAGCCCTGAGAGCGCTTCTAGATTCAAAAACGTGAAATTCTTTTATCTTTATAATGCTTTTAAAAGAGGTGATTTACCAAAAGTAAAAGATAAAGACAATACGTTTTGATAACACACATTCAGGGATAAATGTTTAACCAAAGAGGACTACCAAAAGTTGAAGAATATTTACATGATGATGCAGCAATTATTCGGGAACACACCGGGAGACCTCTCCACTTGGCTTCTGCTGCTCTATTACCGCAGGGATTTGGCGGTCAGAAAATATTCGAGGGAATTTCGACATTTCCTCATGGCCAAATTTGAAGAAAACAAGAAAACCTATCAGCCAGGTGTGACATTTACGTAACAGTATCCGTCTATCAATTAGCCTTTTCAGTTTACATAGAGCCACGTAGTGGCAAATGCGAGAAGCTCATGAACTGCTGGATTTTCGTCAATCAATTGATTTTTATAACCAAAACCAAAATTTACGAGATTTTTTTTCAGAATGATAGAAAATATATTAAAGGCCTAGGTTTTCTTCTGCTTGTCCCCCTTTAAATTAGGCCAACATGTTCAGCGGTTGGCCTACCACCAGGGTATTTGTACTCCACTAAGTTAATTTAAAGGGAGAAAAAAACCTAGGCCTTTAAAGATTATGTCCCTAAAATTTTATAGTTGTAGGAAAAGTATTTAAAAAGTTAGTCCACTTTTTCCGCAACCTACATCTAACGGCTCCAAAAATTTCAGAAATCGCGGTGGAATCTACGTGCAGTGCCATAAGAATGAAGCGGCAAAAAATTGAGAAAGGGCGGCGTGTAAGGCATTTTAAAAACACGATAAACTACAATCTACGAATATAACCAAAAATCCATTTAGGTACCATAAGAATAGGGGAGGACCGCGATTCACTACCCGTCCTCGCAAACTTTGTAGCGAAAGTTCGTCTGCTTCGATATTTCGAGTAACTCACTCCTGCCATCTATGATAAACCCGAGCTAATACACGACCTTGACATATTATTTTTTGAGTAATTGAAAATGGGGAAGTAGTTTACAACTGCCCCAATACTAGTTTTGGGTCACGTAGGGTACGCGACGATTGTATTAATAGTTGCAGACTAAACTAAGGTTTGTTTAAATGGAAAACAGGATATTTAAATACGGAGCAGCTACAAAAGAGCGAGAAATGGCTTGTTACAATAGAAAACAGGGTAATTAAATACGGAATAACTACAAAAGAAACATAAATTTTTTATTTCAAGGAAAAACAGGGAATGTGCATTCGGAGAAGCTACAAAGAGACAAAGATGGCTGGTTTCTATGGAAAACAAGGTAATTAATTACGAATCAGCTACAAAAGAACCAGAAATTGCTAACCTAACCTAACCTAAACCTAACCTAATGGTAGAATAGAAAATAAATTCTGGAGAAAAAACCAAAATGACAAATGGAAAACATTTTATAAGATAATAAGAAACTAAAATCTTAGTTTAGTCTACAACTATTAATACAATCGTCGCGTACCCTACGGCAGCCAAAACTAGTATTGGGGCAGATGTAAACTACAGTCGAAAACGGAGCTGACTAAAAAAAGAACTACGCGTAGAAATGTTAAAAAGAAACGAAATCAAAAGCCATTATTGAAGCAAATACTATTTATTAGAGAAAAACTACCTTCGGAATTATTATTTAATAACAAACTAGTATTAAGATCTTTCAACCCATTGTCGTTCATAAAATTATTTACACTAATATCCGCCAAGGAAGAGAATAAATCCGATTTAAACCCATTTGGGCAGATATTTGCTTTTTCCGCCATTTTAACGAAATTAAAAAAAAATTAAAACACCAGACTCTAACGCCTGAGTGCGCTGTGTACGTGGTGTGAAAATTGCAGACGAACTTTCGTTACAAAGTTTGCGAGGACGATACCAGAGGCTAAAGCTATGCTCCCATATTCTTATGGTACCTAATGGATTCTTGATATAACTCGGTGAAAAATGCACCTCATTTTTATTGGCCGCAAAATAGTAGAAAATCATAAATAAGCACCTATATTACGAAATTTCCAAAATGCTTACTGCAGTGGGCAATACGACAAAAAAAAACGTTGTTAGACGATAATGAAATAAACTGACGAATATTCGTCAGTGGAATAAATAGCATATTTTCGGAGCAATTCTAAGAAATAATAACGGGGCCCGGGGAATTAGGGGATTTTTAGGGAGGGGGGATTATTAAATACACAATTTTAATACACGGAAGAAATTGTGGATTTCGGAGTCAAATGTTTCCAGGGTAAACGCATTTGGCGGAACGACGGCGGCCATTTGCCTCCAAAATCGAGCGAAAAAGTCGAAGCTAACGGGACCATTGGAAAAAATGGGGTTTTGAGTCGGGCAAATAAACTTAAAACAATGTCATTTTTAATTTAAAGAAATAATGTAAAATTAAATTTATTCACAATATTAAATTGAAATTTTAATCAACTGCAAGCGTTCCCCTTATTGGCACCTAACGGTGCCGCGCACTCGCTTCGCTCGAGCGCTGGGGGCGTGCGGCGCCACCCCAACCCCATACTTGCTAATCAAGCTGGGCCGTCTATAACGCGACCTAGAGGACAGTACCAAGCCAAACGCACTTAGTATCGTCCAAACACGAAATGACCGTTGACTCGTCGGGTGTTCTACGTTATCTAAAAATGCATTAAATTTAACGAATCGTCCTATGGAAAACGTACTATAAAAGCAAAATTTTGAAAAATATACAATCTTCTTGGTGTATTTCAACATTGTGAACAAATGTCAGATGTTCCCTTAATAGTCTTCTTTTTGACGTTACAAATTCGCACTCGGGACAAATAATTTATCTATTTACTTCAGTATTGGCAACTTCAATTTGAAATTTCTGATGAAGGTTGGTTATGTAACAAATCAAGCCAAGAAACCATACGGTACTATAATAAAATGCTAATTTATAGGGCAAAAACCTAAGAAACCTTTTATATCTCCCGATAGTCGTCATTTTTGGCCTAAAATCAAGAAAATGCTCAAAAAATGGCACGGGCATAACATGCTTTAAGTGCTCAAAACGCGGAACCCACCCAAATCCCCGGTTCAGTACAGTCTAACATTTATGAAGGTTCCGTCATCATTCCTACCGAATTACACGAGCTCAGAATGTAATGCCACTAATAATGCGACCCGGCTAACGGAAAGCATCGATGTCGAAATCGACTAATTGTGCGACCCAGCTTTCAAAAAAACCCCATTGAGTAGCCAATCAAAATAAGGTGCATTACTCCAGCCAGCTACTTTCCATTTTTCTACTATTTTGCGACGTTTCGTCAGCCAATAAAAATGAGGTGCATTACTCCGGCTATCGTCAAGTGGTTAAAAAGCCAAAGAGAATGTTGTAGCAGACGACAGTTCCGACCGAAAAACGATAAAACCGGGGAAAATAATATTTCGTTCACGAGATGGCGCTGCAGGTAGGTTCAACCAAGCGGTTCTAAGATTCTCGAGTCGGGGGGGATAAAACACGAAATTGTGGTTGCTAATAATAAATAAAATACTGGTAATATTAGCAAAGACGTAACCTAGAGATATAATGACGGTCGAAAGCAGTAAAGGAAGTTGTAGCAACCGGGGGGGAAGTCACTCAGTGAATTTGCACTTCAAATTTCGGTACCGCAGCGCCACTACGGCAGTTTTAAGTGGCAATCATTTTGATTTAGTTCAACATTCTTGAAAATTCCTTAAGGAATTAGTTACCTTTAGGACTTGGCAACGTTAGAGAACAAACGCCTTATTCTTCACTTTTTGAAAATAAACACCGAAACAACGAATCCACAAATTCTAACTAAAAAAATCACGAAACAGTAACCAATTACTGTCACTTTTTTGAATTGACAGATATTAGACAATTAAATATCCAAAATGCCAAATTTAGCACCTCCGCAACACCGTAACTGCCATTTTTCTCCGGTTTTATTATTTATTGTACTAAATACTGCCGTAGTGGCGCTGCGGTACTGAAATTCACTGAGTGCCTTCGCCCCCCCCCCCCCCCGGTTGCTACAACTTCCTTTACTGCTTTCGACCATCATTATATCTCTAGGTTACGTAGTTTTTATACTCTTTGATATTAGCATGAAATTTTTGGTCGGACGTCCTCAATTTAAATGGTTTTTAACCAATTTTAGGGTGGAGCCTGACAATTCCCCTTTAAAGTTCGCGCCATGTAATCTGTAACCCTTTTCGGTGGTGCCGATCCCCTTCGCGGACTGTTACAAATTTAGGGCATTGCACGAGGTACATGCGAGAACTGGTTTTAAAAACGTGGCTCTCCGCGAAATAGCTAGCAGTTACGTTCGTAGTCTCCGCGCGCACGTGTGCTTGGTGGTATAGGAATGCAAAAACCGTTGATAAGTATTACAGTGCATACTCGCTTTAAGCGCGGTAATACAAGCTGTACAAGTTTAACGTTGATATTAGAGAGATTAAGTAGAGCGCTCTTGAAGTTTGAGCGACAACGTCAAGAGTCACCTTATCATTCTCCTCGGTTTTATTTTCGCGTTTATACTTCGGAGTCGGAACCATAAACGTAATAAAGAAATAGACGCCTTACGCGGATTTTTATTTGCCCAAAATATACGGGAGCGATAACTAGCAGACAACTGGCAGATGTTCCGTATTCCTGTGGTACTCCGTTAAAGCGCCATCTAACGCTTAAGAATATGTAAGGTTTTTAAGGAAATTTACTGAATCGTGAGTATTGATTGTTCACAGAAATATTCCTAGCCCTTGCTCTTCACCAAGGCGGGGGAAGATGGCGACAAAATGCGAGTCGTGGCCTTATCGTGGAGTGAATTAAATCTGAGAGAGGGGGTTACATACAGGGGAAAGAAAAAATATAAAAAAGAGGGGGAGATTCGAATTCAGAATGGAAACCCTTTGTCATTAATCAATCACAAAATCTTTATTTAACACTCAAATTTATAAATAACACAAAACAAATTAACAAAATTGCGGGGGGGAACTGAGGGGATAATTTTAGTTTGCTTCTAGTGATGGTTAGGCCATTTCTACTATGGTTCTTTTAGCTTTTTCCAATATACGAGGGGAATTTAAACACTAAAAATACACTCTTTGACCTTAAATTTGTTAATGAAACTAACTCTTACTATTTTCTATGGGATCGGTTCCTATATCCCTAGTCTCAGGCATCTTGGGCTCGAAGGACGGAGGGGACAGAAATTAATATACACTTACACTAAATAATAATAAACACTACAATTTAAGATTCTACAATTAAACAATGACAATAATTAACTCAAAACAAGTTGGCAAGCCAAAATATACCTCTCCTCGGAAGAATTGTCCCTAGTGGTATTAATTTATCGAGATAACCCTTAAAGATATATCTCCGCAATTTAGAGTTATTTGTTAAAAATATTAACCCATTAAAATTTTATACCGAGCGGCATGCCCGGTATAAAATTTTAATTATAATTAAAATAATTGAGACGAAACGACCAATTTTAATTTATTCAGAATATCATAAGTTAAGTAGTTACAACAGTAAGTTAGACGTACTATAACAATGCACAATTGAATTAAACCCTTTTACAGAACAAGTTTATCAGTTAAATATAATACGAAGCAAATTTTAATGAAAGAAATATCTACAGAGGCTTTTTGGAATTACTCTCTTACGAAATACTTGCCGCATCTTTAACGCTCATTTTATTTCAACACTCGCCCTTGATGAAGATACCGTAGATATCTGGTAGTGGACGACTCGTTCACTTCCTGTTGACGTTGTGACGCATACCACATGAAAAAGACCAATGCCGTCCAATTTCCAATATCATATAATGACTCGCACACCCAAGAAATCATTGACTGCGTTAGAAATCGTAGATATCCAAATATCCACACCAAATGTATTTACAAGAAGCAAAAACCTTACCATCAACAAGGCACAGAGAGCCACTTGACGAACCGCCAGCTCTTAAAGCAATTAACGTTAAATTATCTCCTTTGAATTAACAGAACTATATATAGGTCGTTAAAAAAGTGGACCACCCACAGGGTCTACCCTTTAACCCTCTAATCTCGGCTGACTGCGCTAAAACAAGATTTAACCTTTAAAAAATACCAGATTAGGCCTTCATAAATTCATTAATAAAAAAAGACTTTATTACCTATTATGCTTACGATGCCTGTCTTAATTTCAGTGAATCTAAGGAGCTATCGGTGGTTCTGTGGTAGAGCGCTCGACTGCCAAGCCGAATGGTCTGGGTTCGAAACCTGGGTGGCGCATTTATTTTTAATCAATAGAGAAACGCTAAAGTAGAATTTCTTCGATGCAATAATTTCAATTTCAATTCTATTTCAATTAAACCAAAATTTCGTACTCTATTAAATACGCTTCCGATAAAGCTGAAGGTCTAATTTTCAATAAGGCGTAACAAGTGTCGGTGGTTCTGTGGTAGAACGTCCGCCTGTCAATCAGGAGGTCTCGGGTTCAAATCCCGCCCGATGCGATCGCAAATTGATACTAAGACGAATACCGTGTACAACTGGTGGAAACCCTGCCATTGAACGTTGAGAGGTAGCATTACACTCAGCACTCGGTCCGTCCCAAAGTCATTAAGAAGAAGTTGGAGAGAAAACGCCCATATAAACACAACAGACTCAACATGCACATCCATCAGAACACAAATACAACAAATTCAACACTCACAACCTACGCATAAACATTACAAAAACGTAATACACCAAACCGTCACGACGGTGAGCGAAAAAACACCATCCAAACCAAACCGCAAATGCATCCGTTAACGCTCACCGTCACACGGTGGTTTTGCCAACCCTTTGAGAAACTGCGTACGCAGTGATTACACTTTGCACCGAAAATGCGAACGCGTTCGCAGTCCTGACAGACAGACACACCCACAGACCCACCCACAGACCCACCCACAGACCCACCCACAGACCCACCCACAGACAGACACGGTCGTTGTATAACCCCTCCTAGGGGACTTTGTCCCCTCGGAGAGGTAAAAATGGCAACAGCGAGGGCACAACGCGAACGGAAAAAGTAATCTGGACTGTATAAATACAAGAGACAGAATGAACTCTCAACCTCGAGGGGATCTGTCTTAAATCCTTTTCTCGGAGAATAGCGAGGGATTAAGCTTTCTTTTCAAGATTTTTTTCTCTACTTTTCACTGGCTACTTCGTATTTCGACCCTGGGTACTCTACAATGGGGGGGGGGGTTATGATGGAAATTCTACTCATCACTCGGTTTTGGTATCCTCCGCTACGTTGTCGTCTCTCCGTTTACGTAAGATGCCCGACACACGCACTTCACAGAACGGGACGTCTTTGGGGATTGCTTGTTTACGCGTTTCTTTATTCACACTTTTCTTTAATTATCTTTATTTACTCGTCTACGGTTTGGCGGCCGGATTGCGGGTTTCTTCCTATATTCTTTTACTTCACAAGCTGACGGGGGCGTAGGTACTTCGGGTTTCAGTCTGAAATGTCCGGCTAGGCTAGGGAATCGGTCTCGGTCATCTGGCTGTCTTCTCTCGGAATGGCTAGATATTGGGTGATCAACAGGTGATTCGAGGGTGTTGAGGGCATTACGCTTCTCAGACTTATTACTGCTTGGCTTATGTTCTTCCGATCGGAATGTCCTGGCTGTGGGTCATCTAGGCAATCATTGAGGGTTGTTCCGATCATGTGGTTTGCATTGAGGGTTAATTAATATTTAAGCGCGACTTCATCGCACATTATTTTATATTTATTTCGACATGGTTTCTCTTGCCCGAGAAGCAGAGTTCTGTCCAGTTCTGTACCGTTCTGTACTGTTCTGTCCAGGTCTGCCAAAAGCAGAGTTCTGTCTTTTTGGGGCTCTGTCCAAAGAATAAATTCTTTGCTCTGTCTCTTGGTTTTGTTCCGATTATTGGGGGGCGGGGTTGAAACAAAAAGCAACTGGTGACCTCCCATTTTACTTAGGTCATTGGTGTATTTAAGACTCGTGTCTAGTCATGCGGTGGTGACGTTGTCCGATTTACGAAAGGTCGCTTGGGATTGCGGGGGGGGGGGGGGGAATGCCAGAGAGTCTCGAGGTTCCCGATTTTCTGTCTCCAAGCGGAAACGTCCGGGCGCCCTCTCGACCCTGTGGCGACGGCCTTGGAAAACGAGCGCATATTCTTGGGTTATCGCTACCTGGTAGTTAATATGAAGCTTGTGGACTTGAAATGATTTCATGGGATCGCTTTACTGGTTTAGTTCGGAAAGTTTTAGGGAAAATCTGGGCTGGGAAAGTTCGCTGAATGTATTGCACCATGGTCTTGTGACCGAGAGAAAAACACTTTAATTAGCGAGGGATTAATTTTAGTATTGCTGAAGGCAGGGATTTAGTTTATAATTTATTTTAAGAGAACGATTTAATTGATTATCTTAATTTTATATTTTATCGTGGGGTTTGATCGAGTTCTATAAGGCTTATAAACAATAATTAATTTGTATGTATGGTTCAAAAGTTATTTAAGTTTTTAGTTTATCATTAAATTAAATTTATATTTAACACTGGGATTAGTTTCATTAAATAGAGCTCGGAATTCTAAGATATTTGATGTAGGGGACTTTAAGAATACTTAACAAGAACTGTAAATTTAGAGGGTCAAGAGTGCGGGGAAAACGTAATAACAAAAGTAAATAAAACACAAAAATATAAAAAAAGTAAGTAAGCGGGGAAAATAATCCTGAAGGGTTACAAATATTTTATCTGGTTTAAAATGAGACGCAAAAACTTAAGCGGTGAAGTGGAAAAACGGGTAGTAAGTTTATGGCTTAGAACCGTATTTAAATATAAGACATGTTACCTAAGTTTTTGTGATTTTCTTTATTAAGAAAGTAGTAGTAAAAGTGTTTTCTACTGAAAATCTGTTTTTATTTGATAAAAATGGTTAAAATTTCTGCTTTTACGCATGGCAAGAACTTTTCAACAAGTAAAACCAAACCGGAAAATGTTTCATTCCATAAGTAGGATTAAATTATAGTATTATTTACATAAATATTCATTCTTATTTAAAATCTTTATATAACTTTAGGTTTCCCTTATCTAAACCTACAATACTTTCTCAATGGATAGTTGAGCATGTAAATCTCGAAAACTGGACACCTTCAAATCATGATCTCATTTGTGGTGATCACGTTTTAGAACGGGATATACAAATTGAAAATTACTAAAAGCCATTCCAACTCGGGTCTTGTTTCTATAAAATTAAAATAAGTATAATATTAGTCTAAATAATTTGTTTTAATTAAATAATCCACTTGAAAGATAAATAGAAACAAGACGTACGACGGTCAGAATACACACAATCCTTCTAATGTGTTAAGTTTGTTTGTGCTATTCACAGCCACCTGCAACGCCGGTATCGCAACCGAAATATATCCACGGTCACACATATATACATACTTTCACTTATTTGTTACTTCTAGTCATACTTTGAAAGCATCGAAGATTCCTTCGATCAGTGTCACTTTTATTTTTTACTTCTGATCACACTTATTTGTTACTACTAGTCAGCCGTTGAGTGTCACACTTATTTCTTCTAGTAAATAATTAGTTACTTCTGATCACACTAATTCGTTACTTCTGATCACACTTATTGGTTACTTCTGGTCATACGCCGAATACTAGGCTGATCAGTGTCATACTTAATTGTTACTTCTGCTCATACGTTGAAAGCGCGGCCCACTCTGAACGGCCTCGAAAAACGCCAGAGAGAAACGGGCGCGTAGACCTCGATAAACACGCGGATTTACAATGTTGGAAATTGCGGGGGTCCGTAAACGCTGCCCAAAAAACCTTACTTAGAATTAAATTTAAGGAACGTATTTGCAACTCTAGGTTAAATGTAAACCACAGCTATTCAAAAATATAACTCTCATGAAAATCGGACTTAAATATGTAGATTTTTAAGCGAAAATATAAAACCACGAAAATTGGGTTCCGGTAAATAACCCCGAAAACTATACTTAAATTTAATATTTACTGATTTAACCGAAGTTGTAGTTCAACTTAATCCTAACCTATCCAATAATATTTTTTTTAATGTTACCGGACTTAATTTTTAACAAAATATCAACCACACAAAGCCAAACTACCGAAAACGGTAAATTGGGCAAATGGCCAACTTCTTGGGCTTCGATTTCAAAAATTTATGAATGTCTATCAATGGCAATGCATTTACATTCGAACGAGATATCATTGACTCTTCTAGCCTTAACCGTTGAAGAGGTATGCGTGACACGGCGCCATCGGCATCGGCGGCAACGGCTACACTGTACGTGAGACTAATACACACAAATCCTTAGGATTGTGTGTAACAAGACGTACGACGGTCGGAATACACACAATCCTTCTAATGTGTTAAGTTTGTTTGAGCTATTCACAGCAACCTGCAACGCCGGTATCGCAACCAAAATATATCCACGGTCACACATATAAACATATTTACACTTATTTGTTACTTCTAGTCATACTTGGAAAGCATCGAAAATTTCTTCGATCAGTGTCACTTTTATTTTTTACTTCTGATCACACTTATTTGTTACTACTAGTCAGCCGTTGAGTGTCACACTTATTTCTTCTAGTACTTATTAGTTACTTCTGATCACACTTATTTTTTCTAGTAACTTATTAGTTACTTCTGATCACATTTATTAGTTACTTTTGATCACACTTATTTGTTACTTCTGGTCATACGCCGAAGACTAGGCCGATCAGTGTCATACTTAATTGTTACTTCTGCTCATACGTTGAAAGTGCGGCCCACTCTGAACGGCCTTGAAAAACGCCAGAGGGAAACGGGCGCGTAGACCAAAGAATTTAAATTCTTTGCGTAGACCTCTATAAACACGCGGATTTACAATGTTGGAAATTGCGGGGGTCCGTATACGCTGCCCAAAAAACCTTACTTAGAATTAAATTTAAGGAACGTATTTGCAATTCTAGGTTAAGTGTAAACCACAGCTATTCAAAAATATAACTTTCATGAAAATCGGACTTAAATTAAGGAACGTTATGTCAACTTTCAGGCGGAAATATAAAACCACGAACATTGGGGTCCGGTAAATAACCCCGAAAACTATACTTAAATTTAATATTTACTGATATAACCGAAGTTGTATTTCAAGTGAATCCTAACCTATCCAATAATATTTTTTTTAACGTTATCGGACTTAATTTTAAAGAAAATATCTACCACATAAAGGAAATCACCGAAAATAGTAAATTGGGCAAATGCCCAACTTCTCGGGCTCCGATTTGAAAACTTTATGAAAGGCTATCAATGGCGATGTTTGTACATTCGAACGAGATATCATTGACTCTTCTAGCCCTAACCGTTGAAGAGGTATGCGTGACACGGCGTCATCGGCGGCATCAGCGGCATCGGCAACGGCTACACTGTACGTGAGACTAATACACACAAATCCTTAGGATTGTGTGTAAAAACCGGTGATCATTTCATGTAGGTTTAATTATGTTATTATAATTTGAGCGATATTTCCTTTTGTTTATAGCCAATTTGGTTAAGTTGGTATGAAGTGATATTCCTCTTTCTATAAAAGAAATGTAGTATTATATTGCAAGGTCTGACACAAATTAGCGAAGGATAAAAATCTATAAATACATAAATTGTCAATGTTAATTTTATTTAAAGGACCATAGCTTCATACCTTTTGTAGAAACATCCATTTCATCAATATTCAATTTACTTTTGATTACAATTTAGAATCTCATGTAATTATATAGTGATACTTTTCATTGAGTTGGGAATATTAATCTAGAGGTCCAATCAAAACGTCAGATTTCAGTATTTCGCGAAACAGGTTTTTAAAAAATAAGAATACTGCCGTCTGACGAGAAAACTTTATCATTCTACCCGTGGCGCCGTCTATCGCTCAGTGGTTCGTTCAAATAAGACGCGTTTTCCAGCAAAAATATTTTTTTTTTCAAAAATAATGGATGGCGCCACGGTTCATATGATAACGTTTTCATCATAGTATAGTCCACGTCTCCACGAGTTACTTAAGCCTTTGACAAAATAGCATTTCGTCAATTAGAATTTTTTATTTTTTATTATAATATAAGATTATCTGCTGCTTTTTATATCGGTTTCGAAAGAATGAATTGACGTATTTAAAACTTAGAATTAAAATTAACCTAATTTTAAATTATCACAGCCGAAATATTCGCGAATCACGTCAAAGTGCCCAAAAGATTACAAACACGAACAAGCGATCGCAAATTGATACTAAGACGAATACCGTGTACAACTGGTGGAAACCCTGCCATTGAACGTTGAGAGGTAGCATTACACTCAGCACTCGGTCCGTCCCAAAGTCATTAAGAAGAAGTTGGAGAGAAAACGCCCATATAAACACAACAGACTCAACATGCACATCCATCAGAACACAAACACAACAAATTCAACACTCACAACCTACGCATAAACATTACAAAAACGTAATACACCAAACCGTCACGACGGTGAGCGAAAAAACACCATCCAAACCAAACCGCAAATGCATCCGTTAACGCTCACCGTCGCACGGTGGTTTTGCCAACCCTTTGAGAAACTGCGTACGCAGTGATTACACTTTGCATCGAAAATGCGAACGCGTTCGCAGTCCTGACAGACAGACACACCCACAGACCCACCCACAGACCCACCCACAGACCCACCCACAGACCCACCCACAGACCCACCCACCCACAGACCCACCCACAGACAGACACGGTCGTTGTATAACCCCTCCTAGGGGACTTTGTCCCCTCGGAGAGGTAAAAATACTTAATATTTCAATGTTCTTTTTCAAGCAACGTGGTTTTTAGCAATCGTAAATACTGGTTTAAATTATAATGCTCCTAAGCCTCCTATATTATAGGCGAAATCGGAGACATATTTAAAGTAAAGCAGGGTACACGAAAACCAATGTTGGTGTTTAGACAATGCTCACAGTCATACATAAGGCGCATTTTGGAATTGATTAAACACGTTTTTGGGTCATGTAACCGGATTTAGCAAATATTTCTAAAATATGTGTTCTATCGTTACTGTGAATGTGTTCTTTAGCAGTCAATCTGAAAGCTCGTGCTTAACTGATTTCAAATAATTTAATTTCACGAAAGTATAGATACTCCCGACGTTGTCGTTCAAACTTCTAAAGTATCCTGCTTAACTTCACTAATTGCGAATATGCATACATCAAAGGTTTGGTGGTAAATTATCGACCAATGGAATCTGCGTCAAATCTGGGAAGGTACATATTTGTTTTTAAGGGCCTAAATGGTTACTGCTCTAAGAGATATAATAGATACTTCTGGAATCTGGTAATTAGTTCAATACAATTTCAAGATATTGACTTTGTTTTGCGCGCCAAAATGTGGGTTCCGCCATTTTGTACAAACACTGCTATCATAGTCATTTATAAATAGGCAGAATGAATGGCACAGTAAGAAAAGTAGGATTTAATTTCATATTTTCTTACTCAACAGCTAGCGAAGGTGACTAACGCGAAGAGCTTGCCACCACTCTCCTACGCGTTGTAATCTGGCGTAGACCCAACGCTAGTCCCTCCTATGACCAAAAAAATTATTTTCAAGGTTTTTTCCGTCAAGGCTATAGAAGAGATGGTTGAGTCACTATCCCGCTATAAAAAAGTAATGGCCTAGTCACTACCACCCCCTCCATTTCTCGTCGTAGCTCTCTCGAAATACGCTTTTTAGCGCCACATCGCGGTATAAACGGTGTTAACTTATGAAAAGAATAAATAAATTAAATAATTTTTTTAACTGAAATTTTAAGAAATCGTTATAAAATTTTATTCAAATAATTTTCTATTTAAAGTTTTTAAAAAATTAGAAAAGCATTTTATAATATAAAATAATTTAACATTATTAATTTCTAAAATGAAATTGCTTTTATTGTGCGTATGGATCACATGACCAAGAACTGAAAACGGGATTCCATACCTCTACTTGAAGTTGGAATCGAACATTGGAAAAACCACCAACGGTCAAGATATTGCAAAAAAACCACGACAAAGGTATGAAAGACCGTTATCAGAAGAAAATAGGGGAAGTACGTATCTGTAGCTTTGAGCCATAGAAGTCGTCGTGTGACCCACGAAAATGCCTTTTTACGCATAATAAACCAAACTGAAAAAGTAGTTCCACTTTTGTTTTGATTCAACTCGGCTATAAACGACGAAAGCAAATACGCCTTAGCTCAATTAGCAGAGAATGAGAAGGACATTATGTTACAATTGTTCTATTTAAGAAAAATTGATTTTTTAAACGATGTATTCATCCGCGATTTCCCGCCAAACCGTTTTGGCGCGAAAATTCGTGAAAAGTGACGCCTTTCCAAAGCTGACTAGAAGCGTACTTCCCCCTATTTTCTTCTGCCGTTATTTAATGGGAATTCACGCGGTACTTCGGCACATATGCCTTCGAGGCGAGAAGAAAACTAACTAAAGAACTAACTTGACTCATCTTCATGTTCGGAAAGGATTTTCCCTTCGATCTACTCTAAACGATAAATTATCGTTTCGCTAGCTAGGAATTTCCCCATCGTCAGCCCCGCTCGCTATGTAAAACATTTTCAATCCTTGTAAAATTTAAAAATTTTAAAATTTACTGTTCGCTACAATATATAGTTTTATACGGTTTTTAGTTTCCGTTTATAAATCCCCCCCCCCCTTCTCCATTTCACAAGCTTGTGTTTAAAATTTCTCATTTTCTTAAAATCTTTAATTGTTAGTTTTCATCTCGCCTAGAAGGCATATGTGCCGAAGTACCGCGTTAATTCCCATTAAATAACGGTCTTTCATACCTTTGTCGTGGTTTATTTGAAGTTGGAATGCCTATCTTGCCGTATCGCGTATGGCATGGACCAATAATTTAAGGGGACTCACTCTCCCAATATTTTGACACCGTAGGCGTGGCCTAAATCGGAAGGCTTACTGAGGTACATCAGCCGCTTTGAAGCGCCTCAAGAATTCTGTTCAACAATAACTGCGAGTTGGGGCTTAGGAGACACAATACGTGCGATAAAGTTATTTTAGGCTTAGTTCATTAAATTTTTTAAGTTTAGAAATTATATGGATTCCAATAAATTTGAGTAAAAAACCTCAGACATACGCGGCCTACTCGTAATTTTTACCTTTACTTAAACTTTCAAAAATAAAAGGACAAAAACTTACTAAGCCTAATCATTAAACGGACAACAACGGCGCCATTTTGTCAACATTGAATGTGTACGCTCGAGCTTCTCTATGAAATCGACTTCAGCGACGCCAAGCTTGTCCACATTGATCTAAAATTAACCGTGATTTTCCTATTCCCAGTATTAACGCGTGCTTTTTAACGCCCAAACAGTGAGTCCCTTTACATTCTTGGTCCAGGCGTATGGGAAGATCACTCTGAAGGCTTTGGCCCCGCCTACGAGAAAAAAAAATCCCCTCTGCGCGCGCTCCCCTCTCACGTTGTTGATTGTCAAGTTAACATAGTGACGTCTAAAAAACCGTCAGCCACATCAAGACGAAAATCTGCCGCGATAAGCATTCCAAGTAGAGGTATGGATTCCTGCTGATAAATAAAGCTCTTTTGGGCGCGAAAAGGGCAGACTCCTTAGACGCCAGACTCGAAAGTGGTAGGAGCTTTGCTTGACGAAGACGACCGGATAATTTTATTTATTTATTTAAAATTTTAATTTTTTTTGGCTCTTAGTGGTATTCTCAGTACAAAAAGCCAAAACAGAACCATGAAAAGCTTAATTTCCCGCGTACAGTCAACCCTTTTATTTCCAGCCAATTTTCTTGAAAATAAGCTCAATTGGCTGCTTTACAGCCTAATATGGCATCCCTGCAGTGAGGGGACACGGTGGAGCTCATGTTTTGGCGCCAAACAAAGTCTATATAAATAGTGTCAAATAATTTTGAAAATTGTGAAGGTGTGATTCGTAATTTCGCCGACGCCGTGAAAACATCGGGCTTAGAGGCGGAAGGAGACGAGAAACATTATCTGGATGACGAAAATATGATGAAAATCATCGGCATCTTATTTGTAGGTAATACGAAACCCAAATAGTGCCCAGAAATGTTTTACATGTTATAAAAAATGCCCATTTCCATGTTTAGGTGCTACAGAAACAACGGAAATCACGCTACGGTGGATATTATTGTTTCTGGCAAACTTCCCACACACTCAGCAGAAAATTATCGCGGAAATTGACGAAAATATCGGTGAGTGGCGGGAAAGATTTAAAAAAAACCTCGTACCCTAGATTCGAAAACAATGCCAGCCCGTAGACAATAGCATTTACCCACTTACTGCCGGAACTCCGAAAACATTAGCTCCATTGTTACTATGGTAACCAACTCTAGAAAAGACCACGGCAACAGCGCGTCATCAAAGTTGGCCGTGATAGGACAATGACAGCGCCCTATGGAGGACGACTTTTCGGAGGACACGTGCTCTCAGAATTCGAATCTAGGGTACGAGGTTTATATTGTAACGAGTAGGAATTGACTACACGTTGTATGACTATATCCAGGCGCGGTTCTAGGGAGGGCCCAGTCGACCCATGCCCACCCAAAAAATTATGATTTTTAAACTTCCATTCGATTTCCTCCCCCACACATATTATTTCCTGAAGTATGGGCCCACCTAAGAATAATTTTTCTAGAACCGCACCTGACTATATCTGGTATTTTATTTATTATATACCAGTAATTACAAAATACACACGCGATTGGACCATGGAAGGTTAGCTGGTGAATGGAAAGGATAAGAATGTACAAGAGCAAGCATTCGCTGCTGCGATCCTGGACAATCTCGGCCTCACCCAGGAGAAGCAAGGGCAAGCGTTCACAGCTCGCGACCCTGTTCCCAGATCAGAGAAAGACCAGCTTCTTCTAGTTCCTTCTCCGAAGGGGCAAAGACGCTCGAATCAAAGCTCGCGTCTCCTTATATACCCTATGTCCAGCTGCTAGTAATTTTCTCCCTCGGTGACCGGTTCGCACTAAAACATATCCACGACAGTATTATCTTTGGTTCGACATAGTTCATTGTACTCTAAGTCACCTTCGACCACTACCAAAGGCGGGGATTTTTCGGCCTCGGCTCCGTCGTAAATATAGTCAGCTAGTACTATAGGAGCAACCAACACAAGGATAACGCAGCTAGCCTTTAAACACGGTAAGGAAATGTTGTGTACAAATTTCATTGGACGAGCCTTTTCGCTGTACGTTTTACGGGCGGGGGGGGGAGACAATTTCCGAATTTTCCTCTTCCGACGGCAGTAGGCGCTAAAGCGTCTAACCAATGAAAATTGTACACAAGAAAATCCACGAGTTTTGCTTTCTCCTTGTGTGGGGTGCTAATACAAAGGGCTTGTAAAAAAAAATTAGTATTTTCATAAAAAAATATTATTACCTCAACCTTCGTCATTCGTGATAGAATCCGCTTCCATATAACCCTGTTTTAAAAGATTTTACAATGAAAGACTAACGATTGGATGTAAATTAACATGATCATGATTTTTCTGCGTGAGCTTGAATGCAAAGTTCGTAAGTGGCGAAATACTTTTTTATCTGCGGGCGCTCTACTTTGGAAACTGCGCCTTTAAAATTCGGAAGAGGATTGAGGCCATCTATCGATCAGATAGTGTAGTTACTCTGATATTTAATACATAGTTTGCACCTAAGGGAGGGGCATATGGTCTCCATGGAAACCAGGTTGGGGGAACGATTAAAAAGTCAAACCATTTCGCGCGTAGCTACTAAATAGGTAGCCATTTTGTTGGTCATCGCAACGAAGCGACAAAATATACGAAAATTATATTTATGCTTAAATTGTTTTTAAATTAAAATGGCTATGGGCCCTAACAAAACCAGGTAAGATTAGAAACCCGGGTTATTTAACCCAATTAGCAAATGACGACTGTAATATCTACGAAAAGAAATTGGCAAAGTTTATCAAATTAGGCCTTGGTGGTGATCGAATAAAATAAAAATTGTCGCTCTCCCTTTCTAATTGAACTACTCGAACAATTTGTAACAAAGCAGTTAACCAATTTTAACATGAATCTATATTCTTAATAATTTAAAAAAAATTAAAATCCGTAAACAGACGATTGGAACTGTTAACCCTCGCGTTTTACTGATAAATATACACCAGCAAAATGGCGTCATTGTACGGTTCATTCTTGCTCAAATAACATATTTATTCTTGGTGCATATATCTATACTTGATACTGCGTCATTGGTGACGTAGGGATGCAAACTATGTATAATTTTAAATGTCGACCGCTTTAGTTGTCTCAGGTAACAGACTAAGCCACTGCGTAACTCACTCTGCGCATATGTGAAAGTAGCACAGGTACTGGCCATGTTTAAAAAACAGCATCAGCGTCAACTGCTTTTTTTGGTTTTTTTTTGCCGTGTCAGTACAACTGCAGTAGCGGCGCCAGAACAGGCCGGGGTAGGCCTGGGCCTACTTGAAATTTTGGTAGGGGCCTCCAAAAGTCGTCTTAAGGGACCTCCAAAATTTAATATATGGGCCTCCAAATTATATAATATCAGAAAATTCTGTAATTTGTTTGAGAAATAATTTATTTATTAATTTTTCAATATTTAATGCGAGTGTTCGCTGAACGACACTACTGTTTTTATTCCTTTCAAAGGCACGAGTAACTTTTCTTTGACAGTAGTTTATTTTTAATTTTAATTTTTGGCGAGCGCTTCTATATCCAAATTTTATCTTTAATTTTATCTATACTAATGGCTCTTAAACCTACTTTACTTACAAGGAGAGTATCGGAGGTGTTTATGGCCGAGTTTGTTCAAAGTCGGGCGTAATGTAGACCTATATAAGATATGAAATTTCCCAAAAGGAGACGTTGCACTACCCATTCGATTTGTCATGGCAACCAAAAATGTTTCGCACGAGTCTTCGTTAGCACTCGATACGAAACGTGCGTAGCGCACAAATTAAATATTTCAAACTGTGCAATAGTGGATTTTGTTTTAAAACTTAAATCAACGTTTGAAAAAAAACTTTTCCCCACAGAGCCAAAGTGAACCCCAAAAATTCCCAGAGGCGTAGACAAGGGGAGGTTTCGTGTCTAGACCCCCATGGGCCTACCTTGACTGTACTAAATTTCCACCCCTTTCCGATCCCCCCTCTTAACATTCACATACTTCAACCCCCCTTGACGAATTTCTGGCTATGCCACTGCCCAAAATATGGGAAATTTCCCCCAATCTGACCGCACTAATTAGAGGGAACTATAAATTTGCATTTATGCTCAAGGCATATGCGGTTGCAAATGATCATTTATAGAAAAAAGCCAAAAAAATGTGCTAAATGTCTATTCCAATAGTTAAGAAACTATGCTGCCACTAAAGAGAGACTCGGACTGAAGGACACTTTAAGAGTTAAAATTGGAGATAATTCAATATGTATCTTAGGTACAATAATGAACATTTAGAAAATTGTTCAAAATTGGATGTGTGCCATTTCGGACCTTGTTTGTTTTCTTAGTGTGGTGCCTTTAATATTATAATAGCTGATTATTAATATTATTATTGTTATTTTTCGACATAATAATTCTACGTCACTCCACACATAGTGATCAGTAATTAATTCGAATAACTCAATACCGGATTTACTGAAGGTGGCGCCCTAGGCAGATTTTGGTGGGGGCCTATGTAAGGAAAGCATAAAAACGCAAAACTCGCGTGTCCCGAAGCTGAGCTTATGTCACGAGAATAATGATTTTTCAAATAATTAAGCAACAAGCCTGATATTTTTATCTCTTACCGGATCAGTAATAATAATTAATAATTATCAGCGAGGCTAATACCCAAGGCACCACTTTAGGCCCAAGTCATCTAGCGACTTTTAATGCCATTGATTCAGGTAGTCGGCTTACAATGCGTAGGAGGGTGGTTGCAAGCTCTACATGCTACGCGAGCCAACAGCTCCCTACACTCACTATTACCGATAACCTCTACAATATTTTTATGGAAAGGGGAAACCGAAGAATTCGGTGGAAAACCCCTTTAACCAGTGGGAAGAGAACTTGCAAACTCAACGCAGAAGGAGTAGCTGTGAGGTTTCACCCAGTGCCACAAGCTGGGATCAAACCCGGCTCCTCTTGCCGCGAGGCGAAAGCGCTAATCACTCCGCCACCCCATGAACAATCCATTGATTCCATCAGGGGGGGTCTCCTGTTGGTGGAGGCCCATAGGCCTGTGCCAAGTAGGCCTAGTCCTTAATACGGCATTGATTTATCGAACGTAATGATAATTATTGGGGTAACCTTTTTTTCTTCTATAGGAGACCGCGTGCCATCCCCTTCGGACAAAACGAACTGTCCCTACACATTGGCCTTCATTTCCGAAGCTCTGAGGTTTCGGGCGGCAACCCCTCTTGGAGTCCCGCACGCCACGAATGTGGACACTGTGCTGGGAGGGTTCAGAATCAAGAGAGGAAACACGGTGATCTTCCACGCCGAAGCCGTTCACATGGACCCGAAAATCTGGCCGGAGCCTCAACGATTCCAACCCGAACGCTTCCTAAATCCAGACGGAACTTTCAATAACCGTCGAACGGGGTTTTTAGCATTCGGAGAAGGAAGACGCATTTGTCCTGGTGAGAAAATGGCCAGAAGCGACGTTTTCCTCGTTATGAGCAATCTCTTGCAAAAGGTTCGCGTAAGGCTGGATGGTGCTCCGGGATCCGCCGATCTGGAGCCCATGAATACGGTCATCATTAGTATTCCTAAAAGCTACAAAATACTTGTAGAAAAAAGATATTAAATGCCTTTCATGACGTCCAGATTTTCATCAGGTCACAAGAAATATCCATTTTTGTTTCTCGCCGTGGAGGTTTCTTGGCCTCTATTCGAAGGCCAAGAACCCTATTTATTTTTGTAATACTCAGATCGAAAGTGTTAATAATGGCCACTTTCGCTAATAACATAATGTTCTAAATTCCTAATACTTCTATATATACTATAACGATAATGTTAAATCACAAATGATAACTTTTATTATATAAATATTATGATTGTAATTATTATTATTATTACATTATATATTAAACATTAAAATAATTAGTTAAATGTAATTAATATTATAAAACATAACGTATGTTTAAAAAATAATATGAATAATGTTCCGTACCCCGTTCAAGAGATGGCGCTTTGGACCTAAATCCAAGACGGAGCCTGAGATGGAGTGTCGGTAGCTATATAAGCTGTAGTCCCAAGTCCTTCCTTGCGTAAATGACGAAGACCTACATGTTTCGTACGTAAGCGTTGCGGTTGATATTGTGTGGTGTTTTGTACATAGTTTTGTGCAATTAACTGTAGGTGGCACCAGTTTCTAGCGATCAAATTAGATCTTTCTAGAAGCGATTATTATTCCGGGACGACTTCCTTGGAATGGCATGTCTCTGTGTTAATGTTAATTACTAAACCTTTAAGTATCTTGTTCATTTTGAGCCAATTATGTATTAAATGAGCTAAGGACACGTCACTCCACGAAGAAATTGGTTTGCTACATATTCACAATAATAAAATATATGGAAGTTTCATTTAAATCAAGGAATTCTTCTGTGATATGATTTTTCTCAGTCACTCTGGTATGGAACCATACGCAGAAGTATTCCTTGATTCAAAATAAACTTTTAATTGTATTAATCCCTGCGTAATAAAACCAATATATTATCAATAAAAGATATAATTTCACCTAAATTAATTTTCGTTTAAATAATTAAATAAACGTTTTGCGATAGCAATCAAGGGCCCTCATACGATTAAAAGAATTGCTACTTTTCAATGATTTTGTTAGTCGTTGACTCGATCGAAAAACGTTTTCGTATTTCGCATTTTAACTGTCCAAGAAATTTTTGGTAATTCTTAGAAAAATGCTGTTAATATTCTTACCTATTTTCGTTCAAACGAAATTATGTATATTCATATTTAGAAACTTAAATTTGGAATTAAGCCTTGGCAATGAAAATTTCCCAAATTTCAAAACGTTGCCCATCAGAATTTTTGATAACGAACGTCATAAGAAAGAAGCCCCTCCCATATCCTAGCAACTGAGGACAGAATTCCTAATGTAGTTCGATATCCGTTTTTTAGTTCCACATCTATATGTATATATAGAGTGGGACTATTGTTTTCGTTAGAATGTTGTGAAGTGTAGTCGTCGTCGTCGTCGTCTTCCACATTTGCAACCTCTTCCATATCTTTTGAACGGGGTGACATAACCCCACCGTTTCTTCTAAGAATGCTTAATATGGTTGCCACTATCTGCACAACCAAGTTTCACGGGTTAAATTTAGTTAGCGGCGCTTTGCCAGCCCCTTCTATCCGACCCCCCTTAGGCACTTCTAAAAAAAATACGCAGCCTTGCAATTTTGGTTACGATTGACTTTTAAATTTCGTTTAAGTTTTAATCTATGTAACCGCTATACCTCTACAATGTGCGCACGTTTCAGCTCTGTCGTGGAAACAGGGGGCGCAAAAGCCCCCCTTTTCCGATTGTGAGCGTTGATTTACGCACGCTGATTATTACCCAACTGAGTGACTTAAAAATTTTATTTCTTTTTTAAATTACGTATTTATTTTAGCTCTAACGGTTTGCCAGGTTTCGGTGCCCTAGGAAAATTAGGGGCCCTTGGGCGCCGCATAAACCACATTCCCGCTGACGTTCGTTTTTGCCTTACGCAGAGTGCGTGATTTACGTCTCGAAGCCGCGTATGGCCAGAAGAAATAAATAAGTGTGACACTTAGAGTGCGTAATTTACGTATCGAAGCCGCGTATGGCCAGAAATAACAAATAAGTGTGACACTTGCTTATCAAAGCCGTGGAGGGCCAGAAGTAACAAATAAGTGTGACACTCACTTATCGAAGCCGTGTATTGCCAACGCTATTCGCGTGCGATTTTAGGTATAAATTTGAAACTTGATGAAGTTATTAGGATGGGTATTGCGGATATTTTACCAGAATTAATTTTAATTTAACCAAGGCTTAGCATGCTTTGGCCTAATTTTAACGCTATTTACGTGCGGTTTGAGGTATAACTTTGAAACTTTATATAGTTATCAGGGTTGGTATTCTCGATATTTTACCAGAATTAATTTTAATTTAACCAAGGCTTAGCATGCTTTGGCTTAATTTTATTGCTATTCGCGTGCGGTTTGAGGAATATCTTTGAAACTGGATGTAGTTATTAGGATGGTCATTGCTGATATTTTACCAGACTTAATTTTAATTTAACCAAGGCTTAGCATGCTTTGGCCTAATTTTAACGCTATTCGCGTGCGGTTTGAGGAATATCTTTGAAACTTGATTTAGTTATTAGGATGATCATTGCTGATATTTTACCAGACTTAATTTTAATTTAACCAAGGCTTAACTTATTTTGGTCTAATTTTAACGCTATTCGCGTGCGATTTGAGGTATAACTTTGAAACTTGATATAGTTATCAGGGTTCGTATTGCGGATATTTTACCAGACTTAATTTTAATTTAACCAAGGCTTAGCTTGTTTTGGTCTAATTTTAACTCTATTCGCGTGCAATTTGAGGTATAACTTTGAAACTGGATGTAGTTATTAGGATGGTCATTGCTGATATTTTACCAGACTTAATTTTAATTTAACCAAGGCTTAGCTTGTTTTGGCCTAATTTTAACGCTATTCGCGTGCGATTTGAGGTATAACTTTGAAACTGGATGTAGTTATTAGGATGGTCATTGCTGATATTTTACCAGACTTAATTGTAATTTAACCAAGGCTTAGCTTGTTTTGGACTAATTTTAACGCTATTCGCGTGCAATTTGAGGTATAACTTTGAAACTGGATGTAGTTATTAGGATGGTCATTGCTGATATTTTACCAGACTTAATTTTAATTTAACCAAGGCTTAGCTTGTTTTGGCCTAATTTTAACGCTATTCGCGTGCGATTTGAGGTATAACTTTGAAACTGGATGTAGTTATTAGGATGGTCATTGCTGATATTTTACCAGACTTAATTGTAATTTAACCAAGGCTTAGCTTGTTTTGGTCTAATTTTAACTCTATTCGCGTGCAATTTGAGGTATAACTTTGAAACTTGATGTAGGTATTAGGATGGTCATTGCTGATATTTTACCAGACTTAATTTTAATTTAACCAAGGCTTAACTTATTTTGGTCTAATTTTAACGCTATTCGCGTGCGATTTGAGGTATAACTTTGAAACTTGATATAGTTATCAGGGTTCGTATTGCGGATATTTTACCAGACTTAATTTTAATTTAACCAAGGCTTAGCTTGTTTTGGTCTAATTTTAACTCTATTCGCGTGCAATTTGAGGTATAACTTTGAAACTGGATGTAGTTATTAGGATGGTCATTGCTGATATTTTACCAGACTTAATTTTAATTTAACCAAGGCTTAGCTTGTTTTGGTCTAATTTTAACGCTATTCGCGTGCGATTTGAGGTATAACTTTGAAACTGGATGTAGTTATTAGGATGGTCATTGCTGATATTTTACCAGACTTAATTGTAATTTAACCAAGGCTTAGCTTGTTTTGGACTAATTTTAACGCTATTCGCGTGCGATTTGAAACTTGATGTAGGTATTAGGATAGGTATTGCGGATATTTTACCAGACCTAATTTTAAATTAACGAAGGCTTAGCATTTTTACGCAGTCTTGACTGGATTTGAGATACGGGGCTCAAACTTTTTATACATTTAAGAAGCTGAAGTCTGACCCTATGTTTAACTCTTTTAACGCGCGCCAAGGGTTAGTGAGCGTATGCGAATTTTCTTCGTAGTTCCTAGTGGATTTGAGATACGGAGCTCAAACTTACAATACAGATAAAGAAGCTAACGTCTGACGTAATGCTTAACCTTTTGACACGCGCCAAGGCTTAGAGAATAATTAATTAATTCATCCATGGGGAACTAATATTACGGCCTTGGCCGACTTGTTTTAAATGAATACATCCATGCTTTCACGACTCATTTGCTCCACGTGAATTAAGCGTCACTCACGTGTTCTATCGACTGAATAATTTCGTTAATTTGACCGATTTCAAAAGAACGTTTTTGCGCGTGACAGTACCTTTACATTGTGAGCTATTGCAGGCTTATTTGCCCGCTTTAACATGGCGGCGTATTTTCAGGCGGAAAATGAATTTTAAGATCTACCAATTCGGAACCGAAAGCTATCGCTACGCCCTCATTTGGTTGCCGCCGAAAACTAGATTGGTAACGTATTAGCAGACGCTATTAGTCCTTGTCAGCAAGTAGCGTAAGGACTTTCTATGGTACACGATTACAAGTTTAATTACAGGGATTATTATAGATGTAATCTAAACTATATAGAAGGTTAATATTTGCTCTTTATTATAATTTTACACAATTTTGCGTTTCCTCCATGGTAACAAGGAGCACATACGACTACCAGATTTGGACATTTTTCTATAATTTGACAATAGCAGACTCTAGATCATACGGGCTACCTCGGAAGAGCGTAGCGCCACCTAGACTCGTTTCGGGAGGGGGAATAGCCCCGATGTTTTCCATCGGACGCTCTCTTACGCGTCAAAAAATCAACGAGGAGCTCTGGTCATCTGCTCGGACTCGAAGAGCGATCTCACGTATTTGTTTTCACGATTCCAGGATCCAGTCGTCACCCTCATAAATGATCTCTGCCGCGATGATTACCACGGCCCCATAACTATCTAATGGTGTCCAGCTCGTGTCAGCGTAACGGCAAATGAAACAGCGGACAACTTGGCAGGAGTTACCAGGCTACCACGCCCACAAAAGGTGGTTTTCTTCTTCCAGTCCACTCACGCGGAGATCAAGAGTACCTGCACGCAAGCGATTAGGTCGGCGTGGAACACAGACTGGCAATCGCTCACGGCACCTGGGACTATCCGAGAGGCTAAGCCCGTCCCTGGCTCTAGGGCCATCATGCGAGTTAAGCTTACGCGAAGGAAGGACACGCTGCTCGCGCGTTTTGGTTGTGGACGGCGGCCCACAAAATCGGTGTTACATCGTTTCCGTTTAAGTGCTACGAACTCGTGCCATAGGTGCGGCGCAGTGGATGAAGCCGTACATATCCTTTTCGAGTGCTTTCAAATCTGGCGATGCGCCACCTTTTTTATCGGAAGATGCGTGCTCCCCCAACGACTTTGGTAGGGGTCATCAGTGTGGTCCATGCCCGCTGGATGTACTCGCGATAACTCACCGGGCAATATCTCGAACTACTTTCTTCTTTTTGGTTATAATGTTTGGTTTTGCTCTACAGTTTTTGTTTTTTTTTGCTGTTGTTAATAAAGGCGCGTCTGGTGTGAAGGCATTCAGCCATGAACCCATACCTCAACTTAATTATCCCATTATGCTGACCCCTCCCCCCAGTATTTGCTTTCGTTGGAGCTTAAAAATTTCTCTTTCCACACCTACTCGACATATTTTGGTAGAAGTATAAAAAAAATTGCCAAAGATTCTACATGTACAATCGGACATATTTTCGGGAGCTTATTCGAAAAAATTACTGAACAAAAGATACTAAAACATGGGTTAATTCGAGGGTTTTGATCCAATATGTTGGTATACAGTTTTAATGTTCAACACAGCTTACATGTATAGAGAGCGAGCAATTGGAGACTTTGCCTTCAAGATCTGCTAGGCAGTTTAAAATTGAGCTAATTTTATTGCAAGCTAAAATACATCAAAGTTATTGTTCATTACGTAACCCAACGGACCGTTTAACCAGTGGCGGTTGAATAGAGGGTACTGGGGTACATTGAACCCCCCCCCTTCCAATTTCTGAATGGGGTATAATGCAAGCATTTGTACCCCACCAAAATTGCATTGCTAAAATTTAGTAAATCAAATATTTTTTTAAATATATTCCAATTATAGAATAACATATTTTTTTGTATCCCACCTTCCGCCACCACTGCTTTGACGGCGTCTTGCTAGTGACCTATTTTCGGTTTCCGATTAAATCGCTTTTCCAATAGATATCACTAAAACTTTTGTAAATCTATAATATGTTTGGGTAATGAACACATCTTATAGATTTATGTTATCATATCATCAACAAAAGTTTCAAAACGCGCATTCTGGTAATTATAAAACTTCTACATAACATTTTAATTAGCGCGATAACGAATTTCCGTGCGGTTCCGGATTTCCCGAAGGTTTTACAGGCGGACGGTTTAAAATAGTCTGCGTTTCAGTGGACGCGTAACGAAATAGCAGTTTCTTAATTGGTATTTCATAGAAATTAAAATTTTACTGGGTGGGTTGGCATTTTTACCCACCTTTTAATTTTAACGTATATATCTCGTATCCTATATTGGAAATCACGGCCTCGCGCCACGTCAACAGCGTTTATCCACTTCCTGTCGGAACTCCGAAACAATTATTTCCACAGTTACCATGGTAACCAATTATAGATAACGCCCTACAGCCACCGATGGAGGCAGATTTTTCGGAGGTCACGTGTCGGAAGTGGGTAATCGCTTCCTTACAAAACTGTCTATCGGAAGGCTCTCTGTTTTCGAATCTATAGTACGAGGTTTATATTATCTGTGGTTTTATGAGCGGACTCGTAAATTATCCCATTTAATTAAATAGCTTTGTAGTTAAAATTAACCGGAAATATCTTGAAATGTCGACAGGTCAAATGTTTGAAATCCATTGGTGGTTTTAGAAATTAATTATCTACGGGGATAATTTAGGGCTGTGCGGGTATCCGCCCCGATACCCGAAATTTAAATTTTTAATTATCCGAAAGTGATCGGGTATTAAATTTTTTCCCGCCAAATATTCGGGTATTCAAATTTTCCCGCCAAATTTTATCATATTTTACAGCTAAAATGTGATATTTCAACATATGTCTCTAATGAAACTGTACTAAAATACTAAAATAAAAGGATTGTTTTTGAATTTTGGATAAATAAAAGTTTAATTATTTAATTCCCTTAAATAATGTAACTACCCGATAATTACCCGTTATTTTTAGTATCCGAATAGTTATTTTGCTTAGGCTTAAATACCCGAATACCCGATAAAAATTGGCTACCCGACCCGATACCCTAAAGAAATATTTCTGATTTACCCGCACCCGACCCGAACCCGAAAAAGCACTACCCGCACAGCCCTAGGAGAATTGCCTTCGCTAGATCACAATATTGTGTAAAATGTTCTACTTTCCTAATAACAATCTAAAACTCTGGTCAAACTTAAATGTATTGCTCTAAGCCAGCAGAGTGCGATGACAAAGTTACACGCGGACATATAATAACGGAACTACATTATTGGTAAACATTCATAATGAGGTCGAATTTTCACATCAAATCTTCTAAACTCCGGTAGCGTTGTCCACAGATAGTTCTGATTTATAATTTCTACAGATGGTGTTCGACGACGTTTGAAATTTAGATTTACGATAATTAATAAACAGACAGCAGAAAGTAGTTCTAAATTTGTGGCTGGCGACTAAGTACACGAAAAAAGTTATAGAATTGGAAACGAGAATGCCAATTCTAGATTGCGCTAAATCGTTTAAAAAACTGCTTCCGATTTCACTTTTCGGGTTGAATAGTTTCACCACATTAACGACGGAATCGGGAATGTACGCCAGCAGCATCAAGCAAAGAATCGCGACGAGTGTCGCGGTGATTCTCTCTTCGTTGCGCCGATCACCTTGGCTGTTCCCATTAAGGCTCGACGTCAAAGCTTTCCTTCCAAATTTAGCTCTCCATAAACTTATTAATAGAAGGCTGGTCGTAATGACGGTTATAAAACATGGCAATGACGTCACGAGCAATATGATCGTGAACGCGATCTTAGCAGTTACGTCAAAATCCATAATTTTCGAATCAGGCTCGTTTAGGAATAAGTGCGCTTTAATAGGTGGTAATGCGTTTTCTAAAATCATCAATTTGTATTCGACTACACGATTTATGAAGAAAAACGCCACGAAAAAAATTAACGACCAGCACAAGATGGTGATAACAGCGTGCACGGCTCTTCTTTGACAACACAACTTGACTGATTGTAGAGGCCACGTTACGGCGATTAATCTCCATATACTGACAGTAACCGTCAACCAATTGCTCATGCACAACGCACCGACCAACACGCAAATTGTAATCCAATCTGCTAAGGCCCAGACGTAAGTTAAATGACATTGCGGAAAGTAAACGGGAATGATATCGGTTAAGTAAGTTAGGAAAATAACTACATTTACGGCTTCGATGGAGCAAAGTAAGAAGTTAAGGGAGGACTTCATTGAAGGACGCGTAAACACGGCGATATTAAGAACGTTACACAAAAGTCCGATCGACACAAGAACAACGTAAATCCACGTAGAAAGAGAAATTCGCAAAATTCTTATATTCTCGTAAGAGCGTTCTTTTATGAATAGCCACTCTTCCATCGGCAATATTAAATATTCATTGTCAAAATTTACTTGATTTTTAAAAATCGTTGCATTTCCAGCTGAAGAATTCATCGCGTACTAATTAGTTATCGCAAGAGCTTCCTAACGTCCGCATTAAACCCAGAACTGAACTCGAATGACGGGTTTTCTTTGAATAGGCGAAAGCCAGTCGCGTAACACTTGAGAAAATACCGCTCTCTCTCTCTCTCTCTCGCTGATCTTTTCCTCCGCAAACACGTTTATGGAAACCTCTTTTGGAGGGTCGCACGTCTTATCAAAAACACAAGTACTATAATCTTCATCTCGCTAATTGAGAAGAAAACCATTCTGGGGGTTAATGGCGCTCAATGCTAAATGGGTCGGCTGATTGTCGTACTGGACGGTGAACCTCTCTCATTTTCACAATGAATTATCGGTCTGTTTTTTACGATCGCATTTTCATTTGGTTAATTTGTTTTTCGTTCTCCCTTGAGCCATCAGGAGCGTGAGAGAATGGTCCAAAGGTTTTCTCCCTTTCTCGTCGGACCTAATTTTCTTAACACTGTAGATTAAGGGTTCCGTAATTTCCAATTCTAAATATTTTGAAGGTCGTAATCGCCCTAAAATATTTTGTAGTGATTTTTAACTAGCAAGTTTCAATAACCACAGCGCCATCTACCGGCTTAAAAATTAACTATTAGGATGGTATTTGTTACAACAAAGGGCAACCTAAGCTAAAGTCATCGGTCACCGAGGTTACGCTAAGGTATGACGTAAAAGTACCAATCTCGTCTGCTTTTTCATCCAACTGAGCATGTGTCAGAAATTATTGAAACTTGCTTATTATAAAACTTTAGTGTGGTAGATTAGGAGGATCTATTTTAGTGTACAGTTAATTCTGCCGTATTTAGATAAGTGATTTTGACAACTAAATTTTTACAAAAGTTATCTAAATACCTAATTTTGAGTAATTCCATGAATGTATTAATTTCAAGTATTTTCATCCATGAATATCGAACTGCATTAGGTAGTCTAGCCTCAGTCGCTAGGATAGGAGGGGCTTAATTATTATGATTGGTCACGCGCCGCCGCTCAAAAATTGTATTGAAGGGAAACGTTTTGAAACTTGACTGGCTTTCAGTGCCAAAGCTTACGCGAAATTTAGTCATTTTGATTGAACAAAAATCGGTAAGAATATTATTTAAAATTCCTTTATTTATGATTATGAAGTAATTTTGTAAAAGTACAGTTATTTTTCTAAGAAGTAATTTTATTCTCCAGTTAAATAGCGCAATCCCGAAAACGTTTTGTGGATCGAGCCAATGACAAACACCTGTCTCCTGATTGGCTCAAGTGGTTACGTAAAACGCAGAACGACACCGCCCATCTTAGCCCCAGATGGAAATGAATACATTGATGATAATTCAATAAATTCCTTAAAATGAGGTGCCCAAAATGAGCAATTTTAGTAAATTGTGATTTCGACTTTGAAAATTATAAGAAACATAAGCACCCATGTGGTAGATTATGATCTCAAATAGTTTATAGCTCTCAGAAAGAAAATTAAAATAGCCACCGTCCAGAAATTGGACGACTGTTGGTGATAATTTAATTAAAATCGACTAATTTTTCTTATATTCAGAGTGTAGATTTCCTGTCGAATCTTATATTTGGCGATGGATAAAGTGTTCGCTCTGAAGAAATCTTATATTAGAGTTAGATCAAAAGGACTACAAATTATAAAGAGTCTGTAAAATAATTATTATTTTAATAAAAATAATTTTGAACTGGAAATTCAAAAAAATTATATCGACCATTTTCATTCATAAATAACATCCGCTTCTCCGTTAAAAGTATTTACTTATTCATTCTGTATCTGTAAGCAAGCTTTCATGTAGCCTAGCTGGTCAAAGATTAACGACTGGACAGAAACTATTGGTTTTCCTTTTTGAAATTGGGTGTAAAGTCGGTACGTTTTGAGACGTTGTAGCTGCACTAGTGCTCTTGTTTCAATTTGCGCCCCTAAAACAACGGCTAACTTATCTCAGAGGCGATTTCATCTAGGTCAAACCACAAAGGAAAACGTAATCACTGTAGCATTATGTAAATATCCATTTATTCTATATACACACAATTTTCCCTATGTAGTAAATATTCTTTTAATATTAAATTTAAATTTTAACAAATCATCTTGTAGTACATTAACTTAATAAAAGTACACTGTAATCACCGAATAAGAATCGAAATGAGTGTTTTCTCTACCATCCTGTATATTAAAAACAATATCTCAATCACCTTGTCGTTTAACATAACTAACGCGCTAAGCATTAACAACCAAAGAGTAATTTTAACTTAAAGGGAATATAACCAGCAAAGCAATCTTTACGGAAGACCCCTTCAATTTTTCAAATTACCCTGTACAATGGCGCCAAACATTTCTAAAGCCAAAGGCAAGAGCGGCCAGAGCTGAAAACGTTGGTGTTACACACCAATTAAATGAGGTTATATTCCCTTTACAGATAAATCCAAAACTAGGTTTTATTAATCAGGATGAACAATATTTAAATCATCCTGTATATTAAATTAATAAACGCACTATAACCAACTAAGTGTAAATTTCAGCATATTATCAACCGCCCTGTACAATATCTCAATCACTCGGTCCTTTATCATAACCAGGTCACTAACTCTTAACAACCAAAGAGTAACTTTTCCACAAAATAAATTAATTACAATGCTTTATCAATCATCCTGTTCATTACGAGCAATATTTCCATTACCCTGATAATAATAATAATAATATTTATTTCGACCAGCAGGCGACCACAGAGGCAAAGCCTATAATTAGTGGTCACTGGACAACACAAACAGAAAACGTAAAATATGCATACAAATAATTAAAAAAATATATAGCTTAACTAGATACAATCTTGAGAATTAAAAAAATATATATTAAATAAGAAAAAATACAATTTAATAATGGATTAAGAATTATGACCAAGCCAATCATCGAAGAAAAATTTTGACACGGAGGAGCGAAATTACGGAATAGAGTATACAGCGCAATTCTCCCTAATGTCCCTAACTAACAAGTTCCAGGTTTTAGCGCACCGGAGGAAAAACGAATGTTCGAAAGCCAAGCATCGGGCATATTTGAAAGTAAGACAAGAATGTCTCGGAATTTGGCCCATATAATCATTAACGTCGAAAATCTGCGATCGAACAAGCGATTGGAGAGTAACTACACCACACACCTCGCACTGACAAGCGAAGAAGATGAACGACAAGCAAGCGTTTATCGTAGGGAATGTGTCCAGGCGAATTCATTCTCGTTGACTTTGTATAAAATCTGGTGAAGTTACGCTGATCTGTCTCCAAAGAGCCAACGTCTTTCCTTAGATACGGATTCCGAACCAGAGACGCATACTCAAGGACAGGTAAGCGCATTGAGCGATAGAGAGTCAGGGACGCTTTAGTATGACCGGTAAGCGTCTGGCACGATTACCAGTGTAAGTGATGTGAGAAGAACTCCAAGAATCTTCATAGACCTAACACGATTCAAGGGAATATTGTTGATATTGTAAGTTACAACACCCAAATTCAGCCTTCTCGTTAGTACCATGAAATAACATTTCTTGATGTAAATCTACCATAATAGTTCAAAAGTCCTAGAAATGATCGTAACATTATAGGTTCATTATTGCCTCCATCTTCGACTCCTGAGGATGCAATTCAGCGGTGTCTAGAGAGTGACCCAGGAAATCCACCTTTGTTTCTAGAAATTTGCATTTTTCTCTTTTCAGCTTGAGGTTGTGTCCACGCAGAGTAGTCAGTGTTTCGTGCAATGTGGTGACCAGGTCCTTTGTAGTTGCTCCTCCAATTTGAATATCGTATCGAAAGGGCAGTGCCTGTTTTATTCTTCCTAATATTTGTTCCATTATTCGTAGGAAAATAGCGGATGATAATGCTATTCTCCGAGTCAATCTTGTAAATTGCAAAAGGCCAATTGGTGTGATTATGACTACATATTGTCGTGAATCTGTATCCAATTCGATTTGATTATATGCTTCCCTTAAGTCAAGCTTGGAAAAAACTGTGCATCCGGCTATTTGGGCGAAAATATTCTCCGATTTTGGAAGCGGATATTTATCAACATTTAGTTGTGGATTTACAGAGCACTTGAAATTCCCGCAAATACGAATGCTTCCCTCCGGCTTCAGAACGGCAACAATGGGCGATGTCCATTCATTTCGACTTCTTCCGTGGGAGAATATGGAATGGATCTGGCCTTGCAAAAGACTGGTATGGCATTTGGTTTCATATGAAGCTGCACTTGAATGCCCTTTAACCTGCCAACTCCCGGAGATAATAAATCCAGGCTTAGGTCACCCTGATCATCAGCTCCATTGGAGTATGGTTGTATCGCTTCCAAATGGTTGAGTGTAGGTAGAATGTCCAGGGTTGAGTAGATCCAGGTGCGTCCACAAAGATTTGACCTATTTCCATTTACCACCAAAATAGGTAATTTCGCTGTCTTCCCGTTATTGTCCACTTGTACGATTAATTTGCCTAGTACACTGACTTTGTCGCAGGAATATGAGCGCAGGTTTATATTGGATGGTTCTAAGATAGAATGGTTCGACAGCGATTGATAGGCTTGAGCGGACAATAGTGTGTGTCCCGAACCGGTATCTACCTCAAATACCATTGGAATATTGTTAACCTTGCAAGTTATTTGCTCTGGTGATGGAACAGTATCTTGCTGGTTGACTCGATTGACTGAGTACGATGTGTCATTCAGATGATACACAGGGCATTCATATTCAAAGTGTTCCTCCGAAGAAATGTGATGTGCCTTCGAGGTGATTATTCGTTTGTCATTTTCTTTATGAAGACAACCTCTTGCTACATGGCCCACCTTTTTACATCTTGCGAACTGTAAAGACAATCGGCTCCTTGTGTCCTACTCCAGCGCAGCGGATGCAGGTGTTTGGATCCACCCTGAAACGTCCATTGACAATTTTGCCTCTTGGTTTTGGTTCAATGGTGCTCGCGTTTATGGTAGCTTGCTCATTTTCCTTTCAGTTAGTAGGCTTCCGGTTACGGTTGAATTTGTGGTATTGAGTGATATTGTTAACGCCCGTTGATCCGCTTTGTGAGCTGTCTCCCTTACCATTCTGTTTCTGTAGAATTTAGGTGTTGCGAGTGGCATTTTCCAGAGCGATTAGTGTTTTCGTGGCACTCTAAAAAGTGGGTTTCTTTTCTTAGTTTCTTCTTCCGCAAACAGGCTGCATGCCTGCGTGATTGGTTCCGCATTAGTGATCGTACGGGGCAAAGAAATTCTTTGTACGGGGCAACGGGGGCGCATTCGGGAAAAAATGTTGCTCTTCTCTTGAAAACGTTTCTTTTCTCTTTCTCCTCCTGCGCAGCTGGAGTTCGTGTTTTCGGGAGATCGAATTAGAGGGGGCTTATAGTTTACTTCCATTTCTCTGTCGTTTCTTTTTTCTTTCTGCCGCATTCTGATTTGTTTACAATATTGCAAATTTAAAAAAAAGTTAACTGTTCAAAAAGGAATGTCACTTGAAAGGTTTCAAACAAAAAAAAGAATTTATATGATAAATTAATTATATAATTGAAAAAACATATATTTTAAATTATGCCGTTGAATGACAACCATTAATGCAATTTTAATTAAAACTATCCGATTTATTGAATTATTTAAATTTAAATTTGGAAAAGTATCCAGTAGCGTATCTAAGACCCCGCGAGGGTGGGGGGGGGGGGGGGCGTGAAATGATAACTAAATAGGGGGCCCTTTCGTTTTAAATAAATTTAAAAATTATATAATCTTCAATGGTTGGTAAATATGTAGAAATCTGGCACGTACCCCCATATTTTCGAAGAACTTGTGCTCAACCTCACTCAATATCCTACTGCGGGGGGGGCAAAATTTGGTCGTTACGCCACTGAAAGTACCTTGTAATTGAAATTTTGATCAGTTTCTTAAATTATACACAAAAATCATCTTTATTCTGTATTCATTAAAATTTTCATTAATATTTCGACGTATTAAGTGACAAGCTAAAATAGAGGAGGGGCAGAGGATATTTTCGAGGGGGCAGCTGGGACAAATCGAAATTTCATTTGAGGGAGTAGGTTTTTTTTAAGGAGGCAGGCCTGATCACGATTAAAATGAATTCAAATAGATCTACCACGGATCCACTAATAGAGAAAGTTATCAATTAGGAAAATTAATACTTACAAAAACATCAATTATTTCTTGAACAATGTTTCGTTTGTTTGTTGTTTTTTTATTTCATAACGGCCACAATTTACATTTGCCGTTGTTTTTTTATCGCGACCAGTAAGAAGAAAAGCCTAAAAAGGAGTGGTTTTTTTTCGTTTCTCAACTTTCCTCGGTCTTAACAATAAAAAACGACACGGTTAGCGTATGCGGTAGTAAATCTTACTGTCAGGTGACTTGAGCTAGAGGTTTCCTAAAACCCAACACAAGAGTATCCCACCTGATAATAGATATTAAAGGGATTATAACCCCTCTTATTTGTTTGGTAGGGTGCGCTTAGACTATACCGCCTAGCTTCTACAAGCCTTCCTATTACTTCCTTGGAAGCGAATCGGTATAGCCTAAGCGCACCCTACCAAACAACAGGGGTTAAACTCCCTTTAAGCGCGGTGTGCCTTCATTTCATACTGAATAAACAAGTGAAACAAAATAAAACTCCAGCGACGTCACTCGCGTTTGCGCAGTGATATAAATTTTTATACTCGATTCTCACGACAAAAGGGAGAGCGACGACTTCTTGCCTGACATCCAGTGACGTGTTTTTAGGGGGGAAACCGGATATCTTTCCCCGGTTTTTTTTAACGGGAGTGTTTGGTTTTTTACCTCTCCGAGGGGACTATGTCCCCTAGGAGGGGTTATACAATCATCGTGTCTGTGTCTGTCTGTGTGTGTGTAATGTGTACGCGTTCGCAATTTTGGTGCAAAGCGTAATCACTGCGTACGCAGTTTCTTTGATTCTAAAGTGTGGCAAAACTGCCGTGACGGTGAGGGTTAACGGATGTTAGTTGCGTTTTGGGTTTTTTGTTCGTCTTAGTAGTCATTTTCGTTATGTTGCTATTGTAATGTTAATGTATATTGTGCATTTGTGACGTGTTGTGTTTTTGTGATGTTTGTGTTGCGATTATAATGTTCATGTATATAGAGCTTTTGTGATGTTTGTGTTGCGATTGTAATGTTCATGTATATAGTGCATTTGTGAAATGTCGTGTAGTGATGTTGATGTATATTGTGCATTTGTGACGTGTTGTGTTTCGTATGTATTCTACTTTCCAACGTCTACGTTTTGACTTTTCGAACGGACCGAATGCTGAGGGTTACGATAAACGTCTCAACGTCCATAAGGCAGGGTTTCCACCAAATGTTCACGGTATACGTCCTATTATCAATTTGCGATTTATTGTCGCCGGCCGGGATCGAACCCGGGTCTGCTGCGCGAAGAGATATACTCTAACACCTCAGCCACCGACGCTTGTTGAGCTTCGGTGTTTTTCAAAAACAGTTTTGGCGAATGTTTTTATGCTGTTATAAAGTTATTAGCGTCAATTTATTTTACAACATTTTATACATTGTTAAAATATATTAAACTTACAATTACTTAATTATTTTATCTTAATTTTAATCTAAATTATGAACGCGTCAAGGAATCGAACCCGGGTCCTTCGGGTTAGAGGTGGGAACTCGCATACCAAAAAGGTACCATTACCCACCCGCAATATCAAAAAACCCGTTAAAAATACCCACCCGACCCGTCAATAAAAATAGCCAACCCAAACCCGACTGGGTATACCCGCTAAAACAACACCCAGCAGCGGGTTACCCTTGGGTACCCACGAGTAATTTTTTCCATGTTATTGTATAGAGTAGTTCTACACCCCCACGGAATTAAAGTAATTTGTACAAATTGGTGACTATGAACAAAAGTTATTTAATAATAGGTCGTTGCATAAGTAACAAAATAGTCATAAGTATGACAAAGAACTTTATCAATAAGTGAAAGTCCGTCGGAGATAATTGGAGGATTCGGAACCAGAAAGTCGCCACCGTTTTTCTCTTTGTGGAATTATATACAAGACTAAAGATGTCTATGTCTCAAATTCTAAAACAGGTATCGATTGAACCAGCGCAGAGTTAGCCACATATCAATATATAGTCGTTGGCGATACAGATTATCAAAACACAATAGCGTTTGGAGAATAGGAAGTCCCATACTGCCATACTTATTTATTATGTTACTTATGATCGTTGTATATTGGAAACAAACGAAATAAGAAATGTAAACAATTTTATTAAATGAATTTATTTTTAAACCTTTGGGTAATTAGCGATGTTTTTATGTACAAATGTTAAATCGGACAATGTCGAGCCGTTGAGCTCGGTTCGTCTAGGGTTCAAAGTGTTTCCAGTACACGAAAACGTTCTCTCATCAGTGGCCTCAGGAGCTGGAATGGCTAAAACCCACGAAGCCACCTTTCTTAGTTTCGGGAATTGTTTCGATTTCTTCCAAATTTCCAGGAGATCAAAGTCTGTACCATCTACAAAAAAATGAAATTTTAGATTTACCGCATATACACGGTAAATCATTGTTATTCTCAAACCGGATCGTGGTAATGAATGTCCAATGGACAAAGTAAGCTTGTCAACTTCTTCTTCGGGATCTTCGAATTTTTCCAGTACAGATCGTGACAATTTTTGGGGTCTTCTTTCGAAAGCATTACCTCACCAACGTCTTTAGTAGTTGTTTCCATTAAATGACTTAGATACTTTTTGGCTCGCTCCCGTCTGTCGTCGCTGGTAAATTGTAGTTTTTTATATCTAACAAAGAAATAATTTTCTTACCAACAAATGTATTATTAGGACCTAAGACATTGGATTTTAACTTTAAACATCATAACGTCAAAATATATTTTTGAAAGATGACCTTGGGTGCAACCATGGGCCAAATAATGATAAATCCAGGACATGCCTCTGGTACCTTCATACGTACTAAATCGGTCGTCCACCAAAAGTAACGGGCGGCCATTTTAGTAGGCGGGGAAAAGGTGCAAATAAAAAAAATTGGGAGCAAACTCAAGCAGAAATTTCCGGTTTCCCGAACGCCATCTTGTGTTGACTAAGTCGAAATTCGGAAATAAGTGGCGGTTGTAATTCGAAAATCCTGCCATATTGGCCCCTCATTTTTAGATTAATGTTAACGATTCTAGGAAAGTATATGTTTAATATTATATAATTATATATATTATACTAATTATGAACCTAGTACGTAAGAAAAAAGTACTTACATTAATAACCACACTAGATATGATAACTGTGAATAAATATTCCAGGATATTTACTACGATGACCGCGTGTATTATTTTTGAAAACTGCCCCTAAAAAATTTGCCCCCAAAATGACGTAGGTCCGCGATCGCGCATTTTTCCCAATAGGGGGCAATAGTGGTCGGGTGTTAGCGCTATTGGACGGGTTTTTCGCATAGAGTCATGTCCTGGATTTATCATTATTTGGCCCATGGTGCAACATACACGCAGCATAGTAGATGTCATCTAATTCGCGGTACTTTTCGAACCAAACCTGAACTTCTCTCTTAAAATTTGTCATCAAGGTTGAATCTGTGTCTTTGGGAACCAATTCTTCTCGTAACACCTCGTACCAAATCGCTTCAATATTAATTGGCGGACTTTTCTCGGCGCTCAATTTCTCCGAACAGTTTAATTAATTCATCAACCAGATTATCATTGATATCGGTAACTCTTTGGAGTTGGTTCATTTTCAATAGTTTCCTTTACCGGTTGCGAATTTAACTCGCTGTTCCAGCGGGTAGTGACGTCTTGTTTCAAGGTATAAGGAAGCTTGGAATTTAAACCAGTTTTTTTAAAATAGGTAACTAGTGACTTTAGACTGTCGATAGTACTTTTAATAGTTGGAAACTTTTCAGCGAGTAACTTATCCTTAAATGAATGTTCCAGGACCAAATTAATTTTGTGGCATTGACAGGGTAAACGTCGTGGGAAAACACTGATCATATTTGAACCTCCGTCGGTGACTGCTACGGATTGACTCATTACTTCAGACACGTCATCCGACGGAAAATAACTTTGCAAAATCTTCGTACATTGCGCTCTAATATTTACCATTGTTTTTTTCTCATCAGGAAACTCTTCCACTGCTAGAAGATTGTTATTAACCGAAAAATCGTTACCAATAAAGTGAATATTTAATGATAAAAAATGGCGTTGTTTATATTTTTCAGTCCACATGTCCGTTGTAAACGCAAATCTCGGGTAAGATAGCAGCCCCTCTAACGATTCCACGAGTTGACTCTTAATACCCTTAACCACATCACAAAGATGTTTATCCTTTAAAGTCTTACGATGTTGCAAAACGTCTTATGTCTATGGTTCCATGGTGAGCCCCAAAATTCGTAAAAGCCTGCGCAATACGTCGAAATCCTTTTGCATGAACACTGTATAATGGTCATAAGTCATCCGCCAACCCGATCAGAATGGTCTTATTCAACTCATCAACGGCACTTTCCGATACGGATTTCTGCGGTATATCAATTCCGATTGCACTGGTTGAATTGGACTCGGCTATAACTGTAGCGCGATTTTTTCCGCATGATTCTAAATGGTTCAACAAGGAATGCGTACCATTCTTTTTCTCCCACGATAAAATATTCAAACGTAGCTTGTTTCTTTTCCATCGACGGAAATAATTAGGAAGCTTCGCCAAACTAGAGATTTTCCACTTACGTTAGAATGAAACGAAACGCGATTAGTTACGGAGTTAAGCCTGATTAATTCCCTAAGTTCCTTCTTGTCCCAATTGAAAACGTCCAAAGCACTATCTGTAGCCATAAATAATAACAAGCGATAATAAATATATTATATAATCAGTCTTGTACCGTACATATAGAATCAAGTGTCCTCGCACAGCGATCAACTGCTGGAAATAATATTAAGTTTCTCTCTCGTACGTGACTCAACATTAAAAAAGCAATCATAAAAATATTAAAACATGACTGCAAAAATTCAATACGTTTTAATTTAGGAAAAAAATTATAGATCAAATATCGGATTTTGACGGGTACCCGCGATACCCACCCACCCTACAAATTGGTCTAAAAAAACCCGTAATACCTACCCTAAATTTTTCCTACCCACTCACACCCACCCGCGAACGGGTGGGTTTATTTGGGGGTATCCAGTATTCGGACTACGGGTTCCCACCACTACTTCGGGTAGGAAACGGACATCCTACCGTTGAACCATTCTGCATGACCCCCTAGGCAAGAGAGGAACCGCCCTCTTGCTTAAGAAGCTCCGGTTGGCTGAAATGTTTGGCGGGAATTCTCTTGCCTTTGCTTTTCTATTGGCTGTGGTTACGTCATGAGTGTTACGTAACATTTTGACTTCCGGCGCTTCTTCCGCCAGTTTGTTATCATTTTTCACTATGGCGCTTCCCGGAGCTGTTGCTGCTGTCACCGCTCTAGCTGCGTTACAGCGTTAGGCTTAGAATAAAATGAAATTTATAGAAGATACAACAGCTTGTAGACCTCTGTATCGCACACTAAAGGTATCGTCCAATTTTATTTAAAATTTTTATGAATAAAAACGCATGTGAGTTATTTCATTTCCACACAGCCCTGGAGGTGCGTTTTTTTACTGAAATTGGGTTCGGGTCTAAATCCTCGGGCATCATAACCGTAGAAATTAATTTAACGACTAATCTACCATAACAGGTGGCTGCAATTTACCAGCAGTGACAGCTAGCAATAGCTGGCTTATTGCTTCCGTCTTTCGCTCTTCACAAGCCACCAGCCTTGGGCATCAGCGGGAAGCTTTTGCAACCGTCGGCCACTACTTCAAGAGCTGAAGCATTCCTTTCCGAGGTATCAGCTACTCAAATCAAAGTGTCCCTTATTTCTTGCTGAGTTTCCTTCAACTCTGCAATTTCAACCGCAAGTTTTTTTCCTCAGATGCGAAACCGTCCAGGGCATCACCAATTCTCTCCTTAAACGGGAGAGAACGTTTCCTTGAAGACGGAACTATAAGAAGAATAGGGTTGAGCTTCAAGTAGAAGTTTCCCTGCCTACGACTGATGACGGCCAAGCAGCCAGAAACTGATTTGAGGAACGCATTCTCAAATCAGTCTCGTAGTGGATATTATAAAACCATCTCCCCACCGGGTATTGCCCTTTTTTTTGCAAATATTATTCATACTCATGTTATAAATTTTACCTGTAGATGTTTTTTGATACCACTTCTGGCCGAGCACTCTGAACAGCTACAATTGGGGTGGTACTGGCTTCGTCGTGCTCTTGGAAGCTATGTGTAGAGCTTTGAACGCTTTGACCATCATCGAAACCCATAACAACATTCTTATTACTATGAACAACAAGTCCAAATTGATAGCAATTGGAAATTCTACTTGTGATGTCGTGCCACAGCATTAAATAGCATCTGAAAAGGATTGCTATCGCCGCCATTTTCTTTAGTTGATTGGCCATCTCTAAAAATGTATAATAGCTAAGGTTTATACGAATAATTCAATTTATTGGTAATTATTTATCAATTACAGGGCTATTTCATCCACAAACTAGAAGGTCTCTGGAGCGTTCCTTAAAAAACATTTAAATTTGTAATTATTAGTGCTTTACACTGTTACACATATTCGCATGTTGTGCCTGTATTTAAATATTTTGACTTTGCTTATTTTTGCATGTTAATGTTTGGGCTGTATTTAATTTGTATGTCGTGCAATGGTTTTTTATCTTTTCCTCATTTTCAATTATTCAGTTAACCATTTTATTCAGCTTTTACCATTGTATTTAAATTGATATATAGTGGCTTTAATATTTGGAATGTAATACGCGGTTTTTTTTAGAAAGTACGTTACAAATATGAATGTTTACTCTGTACTTCCAGAAGCTGCTGGTATTCCGGCAAATGACACCTCTGCAATTAGTTTTACCTCTCTTCCAATGGGGTAAGTTCTGGCAAATCAAATGCCGATCCTCCGCCAGTTTGTTTGATTTTTGCATTGATTGATGCGGACACTAGATTTTAAAGTATTAAACTTCTTGCGGATGTCAGAGGGATTCCTAACTTGAGAGCCAATGCATCGGTTATTTCGATCCATAATTTGTGCTGGGTGTTCAGAGCACCTTGATAAAATATATAACATAATTTTTACAGAGGTAACGAGAGAAGTTTCTAAATTCCTCCCAGCATGCTTTTATTAACCAGAGGTTTCTTAATTAAGATATGTAATACACCTATAATCCTACATGTTGTTGAAATTCTGAAAAGTTGCGTTCCTCCATCTTTTCACATGAAAAGGCTCTGCCTTAACCTTCTTAGGTCCCATTACCTTAATTTTTAGCTTGTTATACAAATAATCAAAACCAACAAAAGAGAATGTTTTTATTTTAACATATAGACAAAATTATGCCATTAATTGTTACAACATACTACAAATTGATTATGTGTATTGTAATGTTTTTTTGTTTGTTAATTATTGTATTACCACGATTTAATTGGATTAAATAAATAGCAAATCGAAAATAGCACCATTATTGCATGTTAATTCTACATTATTAAAAGGAGTTAAGTAATTCTTAAACCTTAAGAGGTTATGTTTTACGAACAATATTTGTTTAAATAATTTGTATGTAATAAAAAAGACTTAAATTTTTAATTTATGTTATAATTAATTCTAACAAAAAATTGTTATTTATAATTATTTAACTTTTTAATTATTTTTAACAATAACAAATAGATGGCGAATAAAATGATTTTTTTTTTTCAAAATAAAAAAGATATTTATTTGGTGCCTATGACAGCGGGGTCTTCGCACCACACACTCCAAAATTACATAAAAGGACTTAGCACCAGAACAAAGAAGAGGAAAAATTAAAAAACAAAAACGAAAATAGAAAAAACTGACAACAGACGAAATCTAATGACAGCCAATTAAAAAACTAGGCAAAACAAAGGTAGGAACTTAACATTAATTGATTTTCGCCACTTTAAAAATGTCACAAAGATCGTTAATAATCGCCAGGTCTCCATGCTGAACTGATTTTTTTACACCATTTCTATTTGTATCATATTTGCCGGTGACTAGAGAACCCAGGAGCCTAGGTCGAATTTTTTGACCACTCTCACAAGTGAAAAGAAGATGATCCACAGACTGCACCTTATCATAAGAACAGCTTGAGCATATGTTGGAAGATCGCAAATTTATATTATATAGTCTTTAATTTGTAGGTAAACGATCGCATATGAACCTGGCAATGAGGGAGTCCTTCCAACGTGGAAGTCTCAAAGCAGAAATGACGTCACTGGTGGGATCAGATTTATAAAAACCCTGAGCACGACTTTGCACAAATTTTTTCCATTCAGAAGTCCATATGTCATTAAACAATTTAGTACAACGCAATTTCAGACAAGATTTAGAATTTGGGAGAAACACTGAAATTAGAGGGGGACAAGAGATGTTAGAAATGTCGGCACAGCGGTCCGCAGCAACATTACCCGGCACTCCTATATGTGAAGGACACCATAACAATGAGATTTTGCCCTTGTATGTAGCACTCAAGGCCCGAAAAGTTAAAACTTGGGGATCTGAATTAAAACCAGAGAGCATGATGAGAGCTGATTTAGAATCGGAACATATGATTATATCTCCAATGGAATTCCTCTGAGCATACCGCAATGCTTGGTTGATCGCAAACAGTTCCACGGTACTAATGGAATGGCCCGGGTCCACCAAAGTTTGGTTGTCTACCCTCATGTCCGGAATGCAAAAACTGGCACCTGCACAGCCAATATCATCCCTTACAGATCCATCAGTATAAATAATGGTCTGATTATGGTGCATGCGGTCCAGTTCTGAGAAAAATAGCTGATATAGTTCTACATCAGACGTATTACCCTTAGAAAGCCGTAGCCAGTCACAATTCACCACCGCATTAACAGCCCCCCAAGGGGGTGGGGGAGGAATGGTCTCGTTCCTTTGTTCCTGATCGTGGTACCAAGCAAGGTTAAGTGACTCCAGCTTCTTCCAATACTTAAGCATGGGAGGAGTTTTATGTGATTGCCATTTATTTTCGTAGGGTCGCAATTCGGCAATACTCGACTGAACGTGCCTCCTGTAATATTCTGGAGTATCTGATGCCGCCGCTATTGCTAGATATTGAACTCCCAACAATTCTCGTCTGTGAGAAAGTGGCATGATGGCTGCTTCTGCCTCCATCAAAGCAATGCGAGTAGATTTGGGAACTCCAAGAATCGCCCTAAGCGCTGCATTTTGCACTCTGTCTAGTTTATCTAAGTGAGTTTTCGCCGCCGTACTATATACCAAACAAGAGTAATCCAAGCGTAACTAAATGTAGATAATTTGTGAGGGTCACAAATAGATGGCGAATAAAATGATATTTATTTCTAAGGGTTACAAATAGATGGCGAACTGAATGTAGATAAATTATGAGGGTCACAAATAGATGGCAGGCCACTAAGCTGGGAACTAAAAATAACCAGACTATTAAGTTATTGCTTAGTCCAGGCCATATTAAATAGTCTATGAGTGAACTACCGTAAGCTGAACTGAACTATCTATATAATCTTTGCGTCATAGTAATGACGTGTGATAAGCCAATAAAAGGGCCAAAGCAAGAAGGCTTGAATGGGGGGGAGGGTGAACTGTTTCCTGTGTATTTCAGCCAACCGGAGCTTCTTAAGCAAGAGGGCGGTTCCTCTCTTGCCTAGGGGGTCATGCAGAATACGGCTGATTGACTCTCAAGTTACTATAATGAAAATACAACATGTCATAGGCAAACTTTTGAAGGAAAAATAGCGATTAAAACAAGTTGGCAAGCCAAAATATACCTCTCCTCGGAAGTATGGTCCCTAGTGGTATTAATTTATCGATACGACCCCCAAAGATATCTCCGCAATTCAGAGTTATTTACGAAAAACGTATTCTCGGTTCAAACCCTGCCCGGTATAAAATTTTAATTTTAATTTAAATAATTGAGACGAAACAATCGAGTTTAATTTATTCAGAATATTATAAATTAAGTAGTTACAACAGCGAGTTAGATTCACTAAAACAATGCACAATAGGTGATTATGAAAAAGAATTGCACGCAGAGGCTCACGGGAGTTGGTTATTTTTTTGACAAATCGTCGGCTGCTTAAATTCGTCTGCACCTACCGAGGCCCGCGGTCGTCCGCGTTTAGTAAAAAGCACCAACCATGGATTGATTGTTTGAAAAGTTTGTATTTTTCTAAAATTATTAAAAATACATAAAGTTAACAAATTTATTATATATTTTTTTTATTTCGTATAGTTCTAGACCAAGTATTTATAAAGAAACAGCCTAATTTTAATAGAAGACACAATGTTATATTTTCATACATGTTGCCATTATTTCTGTTTCTAATTATGAACATCTTGTATAATAGGATGCTTAGCCCTAGTAAATATTCACCTAATGTTGTAGTGGATAGAATTAAAAAATATTTCATTTAATAAATCGATTACCTTAATACTATTTAAAAAATTTATATACAACGATATTTCAAGTGCACAAGGAATTTTATTTAAAAGAAATTCCTTGTGCACTTGAAATATCGTTGTATCTAAATTTTTTAAATAGTATATTTGCGCAAGCTAAAGCTTAAAACCATTTTAATATCAATTACCTTAATTTAACGACTTTGCAAACTTATCTCAAACGAAAAACGAAAAATGCTTTCGATTGAACAATGAAGTTATAGAAATCTCGCTAACCCTTGCCCAACTAGCCAGACGAATTTATAAAAAGGGCCAATTTTGATAATTTCAACTTGGTAGTACTTAACCAAATCACGTGACCACCGATATTTTTCATAATCACCTATTGAATTTAACCCTTTTTACAGTACATGTTTATCAGTTGAATATAATACTAAGCAAATTTTAATGAAAGAAACATCTACAGATGGTATTTGTATTTTTCTCGCTTACGAAATACTTGCCGCATCTTTAACGCTCATTTTATTTCAACTTCCAGTTGACGTTGTGACACATACCGCATGAAAAAGACCAATGCCGTCCAATTTCCAATATCATATAATGACTCGCACACCCAAGAAATCATTGACTGCGTTAGAAATCGTAGATATCCAAATATCCACACCAAATATATTTACAAGAAGCAAAAACCTTACCATCAACAAAGCACAGAGAGCCACTTGACTAACCGCCAGCTCTTAAAGCAATTAACGTTAAATTATCTCCTTTGAATTAACACAACTATATATAGGTCGTTAAGAATACCCGTAAATAAATAACAAAAACAAGTTGGCAAGCCAAAATATACCTCTCCTCGGTAGAATTGTCCCTAGTGGTATTAATTTCTCGTGATAACCCTTAAAGATATATCTCCGCAATTTAGAGTTATTTGTTAAAAATATTAACCCATTTCTATCCCGCCCGGTATAAAATTTTAATTATAATTAAAATAATTGAGACGAAACGACCAATTTTAATTTATTCAGAATATCATAAGTTAAGTAGTTACAACAGTACGTTAGACGTACTATAACAATGCACAATTGAATTAAACCCTTTTACAGAACAAGTTTATCAGTTAAATATAATACGACGCAAATTTTAATGAAAGAAATATCTACAGAGGCTTTTTGGAATTACTCGCTTACGAAATACTTGCCGCATCTTTAACGCTCATTTTATTTCAACACTCGCCCTTGATGAAGATACCGTAGATATCTGGTAGTGGACAACTCGTTCACTTCCTGTTGACGTTGTGACGCATACCACATGAAAAAGACCAATGCCGTCCAATTTCCAATATCATATAATGACTCGCACACCCAAGAAATCGTAGATATCCAAATATCCACACCAAATGTATTTACAAGAAGCAAAAACCTTACCATCAACAAAGCACAGAGAGCCACTTGACTAACCGCCAGCTTTTAAAGCAATTAACGTTAAATTATCTCCTTTGAATTAACAGAACTATATATAGGTCGTTAAGAAAGTGGACTACCCACAGGGTCTACCCTTTAACCCTCTAATCTCGGCTGACTGCGCTAAAACAAGATTTAACCTTTAAAAAATACCAGATTAGGCCTTCATAAATTCATTAATAAAAAAAGACTTTATTACCTATTATGCTTACGATGCCTGTCTTAATTTCAGTGAATCTAAGCAGCTATCGGTGGTTCTGTGGTAGAGCGCTCGACTGCCAAGCCGAATGGTCTGGGTTCGAAACCTGGGTGGCGCATTTGTTTTTAATCAATAGAGAAACGCTAAATTAGAATTTCTTCGATGCAATAATTTCAATTTCAATTCTATTTCAATTAAACCAAAATTTCGTACTCTATTAAATACGCTTCCGATAAAGCTGAAGGTCTAATTTTCAATAAGGCGTAACAAGTGTCGGTGGTTCTGTGGTAGAACGTCCGCCTGTCAATCAGGAGGTCTCGGGTTCAAATCCCGCCCGATGCGATCGCAAATTGATACTAAGACGAATACCGTGTACAACTGGTGGAAACCCTGCCATTGGACGTTGAGAGGTAGCATTACACTCAGCACTCGGTCCGTCCCAAAGTCATTAAGAAGAAGTTGGAGAGAAAACGCCCATATAAACACAACAGACTCAACATGCACATCCATCAGAACACAAACACAACAAATTCAACACTCACAACCTACGCATAAACATTACAAAAACGTAATACACCAAACCGTCACGACGGTGAGTGAAAAAACACCATCCAAACCAAACCGCAAATGCATCCGTTAACGCTCACCGTCGCACGGTGGTTTTGCCAACCCTTTGAGAAACTGCGTACGCAGTGATTACACTTTGCACCGAAAATGCGAACGCGTTCGCAGTCCTGACAGACAGACACACCCACAGACCCACCCACAGACCCACAGACAGACACGGTCGTTGTATAACCCCTCCTAGGGGACTTTGTCCCCTCGGAGAGGTAAAAACTAACAAAGTGGACCACCCACAGGGTCTACCCTTTAACCCTCTAATCTCGGCTGATTGCGCTAAAACAAGATTTAACCTTTAAAAAAAACCAGATTAGGCCTTCATAAATTCATTAATAAAAAAAGACTTTATTACCTATTATGCTTACGATGCCTGTCTTAATTTCAGTGAATCTAAGCAGCTATCGGTGGTTCTGTGGTAGAGCGCTCGATTGCCAAGCCGAATGGTCTGGGTTCGAAACCTGGGTGGCGCAGTTGTTTTTAATCAATAGAGAAACGCTAAATTAGAATTTCTTCGATGCAATAATTTCAATTTCAATTCTATTTCAATTAAACCAAAATTTCGTACTCTATTAAATACGCTTCCGATAAAGCTGAATGTCTAATTTTCAATAAGGCGTAACAAGTGTCGGTGGTTCTGTGGTAGAACGTCCGCCTGTCAATCAGGAGGTCTCGGGTTCAAATCCCGCCCGATGCGATCGCAAATTGATACTAAGACGAATACCGTGTACAACTGGTGGAAACCCTGCCATTGGACGTTGAGAGGTAGCATCACACTCAGCACTCGGTCCGTCCCAAAGTCATTAAGAAGAAGTTGGAGAGAAAATGCCCATATAAACACAACAGACTCAACATGCACAACCATCAGAACACAAACACAACAAATTCAACACTCACAACCTACGCATAAACATTACAAAAACGTAATACACCAAACCGTCACGACGGTGAGCGAAAAAACACCATCCAAACCAAACCGCAAATGCATCCGTTAACGCTCACCGTCACAAGGTGGTTTTGCCAACCCTTTGAGAAACTGCGTACGCAGTGATTACACTTTGCACCGAAAATGCGAACGCGTTCGCAGGCCTGACAGACCCACAGACCCACAGACAGACACGGTGGTTGTATAACCCCTCCTAGGGGACTTTGTCCCCTCGGAGAGGTAAAAAGGCCGGTAAAAGTTCAAATCTAAATTTGCTTTTTATATTTGGATGTGGATCTAATAAAATGTTAGGCCTGGGAAAGGACTTATTTTTACCTCTGTTGACCTTTGTTTAATGATCCAGATAACGATTTGTTTTATTTTCCATTTTTTGATATGATTGTTTTTTTTCAGCTATTCTATTAAATTGTAAAGCGAATTTATTATTTATTATTTTTTAAACGTATTTAATTTTTCCGCGAAATAACTGATTTTTGCAGAAACATTCTATTTGGCTACTTCGTTATTTTTCCGGTTATCTAATCGACTTAAAATTTGTGATATAATTTTATTTTAGCGGCGAAGCGAATTATTAATGGTAAGATGTTTTTATTGAAGTTGGCTTGATTTTCAAGTATTTGAATTAATGTGCTGCTTGATTGCGGTGAAGAGTCACGCTGCGGCGATGATGGAGGAACTGAGCTTTGGCGTCGTTGAGCGTGGTAACGACCAGAAAAGTTGTTTGTGTGTGCTCGATAGGTATCTTAGACTGGACGATCTCCATGGCTTGAAGATCTCGTCGGCCTTACGAGCAGAATGGATAGATATCGACTACCAGCCAACGTTGTATCATCTTGTATTTCTCGAGTGTTGAAATAAAATGAGCGTTAAAGATGCGGCAAGTATTTTGTAAGCGAGAAAAATACAAATACCATCTGTAGATATTTCTTTCATTAAAATTTGCTTCGTATTATATTCAACTGATAAACATGTACTGTAAAAAGAGTTAAATTCAATTGTGCATTGTTTTAGTAAGTCTAACTCGCTGTTGTAACTACTTAATTTATAATATTCTGAATAAATTAAACTCGGTTGTTTCGTCTCAATAATTAAAATTAAAATTAAAACTTTATACCGGGCAGGGATTGAACCGAGAATACGTTTTTCGTAAATAACTCTAAATTGCGGAGACATCTTTGGGGGTCGTGTCGAGATATTATTACCACTAGGGACCATTCTTCCGAGGAGAGGTATATTTTGGCTTGCCAACTTGTTTTTGTATGAAAAGACGCTGTCTACGCCAACCTACATAAGAGATTTTTCTAGGAACCTTGCGTACGGGGTGACATTTGAGTCGGAGTCGGAGTCGGGGTCGGGGTCGGGGTCGTGGTCGGGGAAGGAAAAACCGCGTCGGGTCGGGGTTTTTTGGAATTTTTATTTTTAAGCGTTTTCTAATTACAAAAGTGACGAGAGTAGTCGCTTCAACGGCCAACAATTTAAAAGCAAAAGTAAAATCATAAGTGTATAATATTGTTTCCTAAGTGTGACACTTCCTTTTCTTCACATTGAAAAAAATTACTGAGAGCTACTCACAAGACAGACTGCATTACGGCCTTCGTCACCGTTTTTCGTCCGCTTGCTCCCTCGTCACACGTAGCCTTTGACAGCGCCTCGCTAGGGGGAGATTTTCTTCTTGTGATGACGTCACTTCGTTACTAGCTCTCAGTACAATATTTCCCAAAGTGACAAAGTTATTGAACGATATTATAGACTTATGCTAACTTGCTAAGACCAAAAACTAAATCAAAAGCACGGCGAACGAGAGGCGAGCCTGGCGAGTGTGAAGCGACCTTTGTACCTTCGAACGAGAGCAGTCGCTGAGATAATAGGCTGCTGGTGTGCCCCGTCCTTCTCGCGACCCAAAAATTTAACAATCCGATCCGAGTCTGGTCGAGGTTGAAAACCCGGGGATCCCCGACTTACCGGGTCGGGGTCGGGGTCCCCGTACCATCACTATTCCGCATACCAGTCAATCCAACATTTCACCCTTGAACTCGCAGTATTTTGTTAACTTTCGAAGTTCAGTGATATAGTCCTGCACTGATTCACCTTGTCTACGTACACGGCTGTTGAAATGGTATCTCTCTATAATACGGGAAGGTTTTGGATCATAATGTTGGGCTATTTGGGCCTTAACTTCATTGTAAGATTTTGTGAAGATATCATCGGGATGAAACAATTCGACCAGTAAATCATGTGTTCTGGCAGAAAGAGCAGTCCGTAGAATACCTGCTTTATTGCTAGAAAATAAGCCTCCAGCCTTGGAGCATATTTAGTCCATGAATCCAAACAACGGTATTATGCCGAAATAAGTTCCCGTTGTGGCGATGATCTTCGGCCTTATGTGTGGAATGTGGCTCATGTGTAGCAATAGCGCCCTCGTGAATGGAAATATCGTCTATTGTTTTCAAGGTGATGTGGCAATCTCGCAATTTCGCCCTCGTGGATGGAAATATCGTAAATTTTTTACAGGTTGAAACGGTTTTAATGATATTTAAAAGCGTCATTGTCACTTACTATAATAGTGCGCAAGATGGAAATGGATTTGTAAATTCCTAACGGCGCGGCGTTCCAGCGTCTTGCTGCTCCTGGTTTTTTTTTAAGATGCCGGACCCCTTTTGTTTTCTTCACATCCAGTTCTATTTATTTTTAAAAGTTTCTGAGGTATTCCATCCCCGTCGCCATTTATCTCATGTATTTTAATAACGCTTGGTTAGTTAATCTACTATTTTATTCATACTTAAGAGTTTTACGATGAAAAATTACGAAGGTCTGCCTCACAGGACTGAATCAAGAGTGCCTATCTAGTCGTCTTTCGACCCCCCCCCCCCTTTTCAGGTGATAAGCTTAGGACGCCATCTATACTAATGCACATACAACACGTTAGTACCATGAAATTACATTTTTTGATGTTAAGAGAAATTCGATTGGTAAATCCCCATCGCAAAACTCGATAAATGTTATCTTGTAGAGACAACCGATCACCAACAGAGCGAATTGCGATAGAAATGTAACTATCATCCGCATAATGGTATAATGAACAGTTAGATGTTAACTCTGTTGGTAGGTCAGACACGAAAAGGTTGAAAAGCAGCGGTCCCAAAATCGAGCCTTAATTGGCGAACATCAGAACGTACGGGCAGATAAGAGCATAATTCTCCACGATAGATGACACGCTGGAAACGATTGTTCAAAAAGTCAGGATACAGCACAAAATTAGCCCTCTCAAGTTTAAAAACCATTCTCCTGTGGCAAACCGAATCAAAGACCTTAAACCAGTCAAACGAGACAACATGAACATCAGCAAATTTTTTCAACCTCAAAGGAATTATAATAACAAACACCCGGTATAGGCTTCGAGCTTAGAAAAGTTGGCGCCATTTACTTTAATACCTGTCCACCAAATACTTTCCCTTCTCCCCTCCTAACTTGTATTTCGCTCGTAACATTTATTAAGAAATAGGTCCGATTGACACACTTTTGGTAATTATGTCACTCAGCTCCGGCCCTAGCCCTTGGTCAGGGTAGAGCAAGATTGTGGCGTCTGCCACGCCGCCCCGCGCCTCTCAAAAGGAATTTTGGCGCCCCTTTCCACCTGGCGCCTAGAGCGACCGCTCCGCTTGCTCTACCCTAGGGTCGGCGGATTGTCACTTTTGATTAAACCTTTAGCATACGAAAGTACAGGGATTGTCACACTTTTGATAATTATTTAACTTTTGTCACTTTTGTGTCCACTAAATGTGTGAAGAAATAGCAGACGACTTTTTAATATGAATGTTCTTTAACTTAAACTTTCAGCTTTTATATCGAGATAATTTTGAATGAGCAGACAGCTTTCACACATAAGATTTAAAACTCAGTCGGTAGGCGGTAATACTTCTGGCCAAAGTTTTAACTACGCACGAAGCCTACATGTATAAGAAAATTAGCACCATTAATAATAAACTCCGAAAGTACCGAACATAGCCTAGCCGACACCCTACCTTGAATAACAATACCCAAGACATCATAACGTACTAGGATAGCCAGCACCCTTATAACAATCGTGTGATTGCCCTAAAAGCACCCCGAAAGAATCAAACGCCCTGTAGAAGACAATTAATGGACACAGTTCGTAGAGGTTTAAAAGGTCGAAGATCAAATATTTAGAGGCAGATGGCACTGGTATTCTGAATCGTGAATCTTGTAATGGTACGAAATTCAAACATCACAATAGTGCTACATATGACCCGTGGGTCGTCGGGTCCCGTGAATAAGCGCGTGAAATAAAATAATCAAGGAGATCGCAAAGATGTATTATGTCCGAGAGCCGGGACCTGTAAGTTACTGTTTGTCAAGGGCGTATCCAGGATTTTACTTCAGGGGGGGTTTTGAGGGAAAATTTCAAGGGGGGGGGTGCTGACGGAAGTTTCACTGATATTTATTAGGCACCCCACCCCCGGACATCAGCATTTCGGGGGGGGGGGGGTTGAAAAGGTTGAAAAGATGTGCAGTTCAGAAAAGTAACTGTTTATATAGTGCTTTTTGAAATAATGGACACATTTCCCAACAAGTGTTTAGTTTTAACCAGGTAGCTTTTTTTGGCATATTATGGCTAAGCAAAAACACGACGTTCTGTCATGAATGTTTGAACCCCCAAACCCCCCCTTAAATACGCCCTTGCTGTTTGTATAGTTAATAAAAGCCACCTATGGACTAAAATGCTGCCAAATTACGTGAAAAGGTTGAAAAGATGTGCAGTTCAGAAAAGTAACTGTTTATATAGTGCTTTTTGAAATAATGGACACATTTCCCAACAAGTGTTTAGTTTTAACCAGGTAGCTTTTTTTGGCATATTATGGCTAAGCAAAAACACGACGTTCTGTCATGAATGTATTCATTTCAACCATACATTAGGTAGTCTAACCTCAATCGCTAGGATGGGAGGGGGTTAGTTATTATGACATTTAAGTGATTACGTAAAACGCAGAAAGGCTCCAACACTAACTTGAATTCCATATGTAACAAATTCTACGGTCTAAGAGCATATATTGACGCCCACCAACCCTTCGTCGTTGCAGCTACTGAGACCAAGGCGGATGACTCCGTCTCATCCCTTGAAATGTTTGGTCCTTCCTTTACGGTTTACCGGAAGGACAGGAACAGACATGGTGGAGGTGTCTGCTTAGCCATCGACACAGCCTACAAATCCTATCCCCTTGATCTCAAGACTACAGTGGAAGCTGTGGCCGCGAGAATTAACATTGGCCCGTCGTGTCTCTGCATTTGCTGCGTTTATCGCCCACCATCTGCTAAACCTACATACACAAAGCGCCTGAACGACCTGATAACTCGCTTGGCTACCATCTCCTCAGACCTCCTTGTTATCGGCGATTTTAACTTCCCATCAATCAACTGGAGTACCCTCTGGAGCTCTTCCTCTGAAGCTACTAGCTTCATTCACACCACCCTCGCAGCTAATCTCTCACAGAGTGTTATGGAGCCCACCAGAGACAATGATTCTGGAGGTAACCTTTTAGACCTGGTACTGGTATCGGATCCCGATCTCATAGACCGGGTCGACCATCTCCCCGGTATCGCGGATCACGACTTCCTTTTGTTTAATGTCAGGAAAGTGAGCCCACCTCCCCGCAAGCCACCACGTAGCGTTCCCAACTTCAACAAGGCCGACTACCCTGCCATCTCGGCGACCTTATCACAAGTGACTGTAACTCAAGCCACCTCGGTTCATGACGCTTGGGCCATTATCAAGGCGGCCCTTCACTCTGCTGTACTCTCTCACGTCCCTTTGAAGAAACTATCCTCACGGCATAACCTGCCTTGGGTAGGTCAGTCTCTCCGCCGACTCATTCGCATCACGAAGCGTCGCTATAATAGGGCTCGAAAATACCCTTCCGCTTGTAACCAGCAGAAATTCTCCCATCACCGCTCCATTGTCAAATTCGCTCTTCGTGCTGCACGTACCCATCACATGGACCGAGTGGCATCAGATCTCACTAACAACAGGCGACAGTTTTACCAGCTTGTTTCCCAAAAAGCCAAGCACTCTGGTATCCCTGATCTTAATGGCCCGGAGGGTGCTATCACCTGCGCAGAGTCTAAAGCCAAACTACTGGCCGAAACATTTCAACGCACTTTTCCTGTTCACACATTTGAAACTGTCTCCCTTCTGCCGCCGCGATGTCCTGTAATGCCTCCGATCATCTTCACGGAGCTAGGCGTACAACGTCTGCTGCAGAGAGGCAGGTCTTTTAAGGCTGCGGGCCCTGACGGAATTCCAGCTGCTGTCTTGAAGAACTGTGCCGTGGCCCTGGCTGCTCCCCTAACGCGGCTTTTCCAACTCTCGTACGATTCTGGGAGTATTCCGGCTGATTGGAGTACAGCTAATGTGACTCCCGTTCCAAAGGGCGGTGACAAATCAAATCCGTCTGAATACCGCCCGATTGCACTACTTTCCCTGGTGCTCAAGGCTGATGAACATATCGTGGCTTCGGACATAACCTCCCACCTTCAAGCCCATGATGTTCTGCAGCCTTACCAACATGGTTTTCGCAGCGGCTTTAGTACGGAAACCCAACTACTTTGCTGCGTTGAAGATTGGTTCGACGGGCTGGAACGCACTGGACGTGTTGACATTATCTTCCTCGATTTCCGTAAAGCATTTGACTCTGTGTCTCACGAACTCTTAAAAGCCAAGCTCCACTCCTATGGCATTAGGGGCCAGACCTTGCTTTGGCTGGCTGCCTACCTTCAAAACCGGCGTTTCCGTGTTGTTATTCCAGGGGCTGCGTCCGACTGGCTTCCTGCGGCCTCTGGTGTTCCACAGGGCTCAGTTCTTGGCCCCCTTTTATTCGTCATTTTCATAAACGACATAGGGGACCATGTTATCTCCCGACTGTATATCTTCGCCGACGATGTTGCGCTCTCAAGAACCATTTTCGCCCCCTCCGATGTTATTACCCTACAAGAGGATCTCAATCGTATTCTGTCTTGGAGTGACTCGAACAGGCTACCTCTTAATGCCTCCAAATGCTCAGTCCTCTCCCTTCACCGCTCGGGGCAACCAGCTCACTCTCCCCACTACACTTTGGGGGATGTCGAACTTAAGTCCGTCACCTCCCAAAAATACCTCGGGGTAACGCTATCCTGTACCCTTGATTGGAATCCCCATATCTTGACCGTCACTTCCAAAGCCGCCCGTGCCCTAGGTTTTGTGCGCCGACACGTCTCACATTGCTCCTTCCAGACAAAAACCCTCGCTATAAAAACATATGTCCTCCCCATTCTGGAGTATTGTTCCCCAGTCTGGTCCCCCAACACCGCCAGCGGTATGCATACCATTGAAACCATCCAACGTAAAGCCCTCCGTTTTGTTGCCAACATCGGTTTCTCTTGGAGTACAAGCATGACGCGAGTCTTGAAAAACTTTAAATGGGATTCCCTCTCGGACCGTCCATTCCCAAACAGTTCCGCAAGGAGCTAACTGAGTTCCTAGAACTTCATATTTAACTCGTTTACATGTAATAATGTAATATAACTCCTTTATTTTGTTTTATTTCCCTTGTTTCTCCCTCACATTGTACTGTTTTCCTGTACATACAAACTGTATATATTTTTTCTCTGTATATGTATAATTTGTATTGTCCACTGTCTTAACGTGATGGGTCTTAGACCTCTTGTTGAGCAATAAAAGAACTAAAGAACTAAAGAACATAGCTCTAGATGGTAATGATATAGTTCGGTATTCATGGTTGAAATGAATACATCCATGGTTCTGTTTACAAGTGAATAGCTTCGATTATTACAACAAGCACTATATAAACAATAACTGGCAGGTCCTGAATCTCAGAAATATTACTTCTTGGTGTCACGTGATATATCTACATGTATATAATCACGTGTATCCATGGACCAATGGGGTCAGAATATATAACACAAAGATCTAAATAAAGAGCTTCATATTTAGCAGAGTAATTTATTATAAATATTATAAGACTATTATCGTAACACTTGGCAATATCCTTGAAGATATTTTATTTAAGCACGTCTTGGCCACAAATATCATTTATAATTAAAATTTCTTAATTCAACCATTAATATAGAAATGGCCAGTAGTAACTAGAAATATAATTTTCGGGGAAATCAATGTAAGAAAGGTATGTAGATTCCAACCCGAAAATCGCCCAAAATTATTAAAATGGTCCCACGAACGATCTCCAAAATTGATAACGGACTACCAGGGGGGCATGATATATCTTTTCTATTGAGATATCTCTGACCCTTCTAAGCCTTGTCGAACAGTCTCATCGGTGTCGTGTTTTCTTTTCAAAGCATTGATACTGATCTTGTGAATTTGATCCTTACGGCAGTCAATATGAACTTAAATTGAAGTGACCCATTATTCCAACTTTCCCATCATTTTATCTCACACAACCTTCACAATACCTTCATTTTAAAGCGATTTATTGCATAAAAACCAAGAGTTAGCTGGGTGGTAAATTTTAAACGCGGTTACATGAAGAGCGGCGCCAAATTGTAAGACGCGTTTCGGGTACAACGTTGAAACCGCGAATACGACAACGATTGCTCATATGTAAAATGTTCATAGAACATTTTTTGTAGGAAATAGCTGGGCCCTAATGTTCGTAATTGGGTTTATAGCCGTACATACAATACTAACGTAGATATATGCGATAAACAATTACTGTGCACCGGTTTTCCTCATAACCATTGCGGGTGAAACAACTATTTCTAACAGTAACCTGTGAAAAGATATGTTTTGTTTGAGTAATTACTCCTAAAATATTTAATTAACCATTCTTCATTATTATTATCCTCCTTGGCGGAACCACTCTACGGCCTCTCATTGGCTGAAGGTTCAAAAGGAACTGGCGACAAGCTCGGCCGTAGGCGGCAGCATTCTCGTTACCGTTACCTATGAGATTTCTTTGAAAAAAACCGCGTTAGCGTCGAGCTAAAGTTGGCCATTTAATCTTAGGCGAAATAGAGTGTTAGTTCACCAGTGTGGCGCAGCAGAAACGCCTTTTAAAAGGTCCTACAGCGACATTTCAATTTTGATAAATTCCCGACTGAGCTTCTGAAACATGGCTGGAAAAGCACAGGGATTAATTTGCCAGAGCTCGCCCATTCTTGGAGTATATTCTTCATTTAACTATATAGGTATACACTTGGAATGTCTAAGGAAGATTTTTATGGCCGTGATGAAGCTCGTAGAAACGGTCGTGTCTTAAAGCGGGAAAACTCACGAGTAAAACTCTCGCGCCTGGCCAGTACCCCGCCAGGAATTTTTAACACACAGGCCCGGTCTGATTTAAAGACCCCCCTATCTATATATTTTAATTTTGAAATGTCCGATTTTAAAGAATTTTCTTGACTATAGTTAAAATTTTTAAATTATGACACTAATATGTTAATTTAAACGTTTTCTTAGGAAAGATAAAATTTTCTGCCCTCGCAATTTAATTAAAGAATGATACTCTTCGATTAGAGCTTTTACCAAATTCGTCAACCACTAAATTAGGGTTTTCTTTTAAACAATTCGACAAATCCCGATTAATGGACAACGTAGACAGATTTGAAAGTCTAAATTCTCCAATAGTTGTTCAAAGACGTGTTTCTATTCTTTTCAGGGAACTGAAACTTCTTTCTGAGATGGTGTTTGCGACAGGAATGCATTGAACAACCTTGTACTTAACAAGGTCAGGGAAGCCATCTTCCATGGGCATTAAATAGTGGAAGCAGTAGCTTACGCTGTAAATTTTTTTGGGGATAATTAGATTTCTCGCAATTTTAATTTGACTTTTTAAGGAATCAAGGTCGAAATGAAACCTATCGTATGTGTTACAGGCGCTGATCCAAGGGGGGGGGGGGCAGAGGCCCCCCCCCCATTGAGTAGTTATAATATTTATTTTTAGGTTATATCAGTAGTTAATTAATAAGATTAAGTCAATTTGTTGAGAATAATCTCTTCATCTCATCATGTACCGGTAACATTCGAAAATCAGCTTTGAATCTCACTAACCAAATTGCCTATGGGGCTGAGTACAGTGCAACCGCGCGAAGGCTCAACTAGTGTTTTCTTATGTTAGCTCAATTTAATTATAAGATTGCTACAAATATTCCTTTAAGTTTTCTTAGCCGATAATACCGATGACGAGCCCAAAATTTTATAAATATAGCAACAATAACCGTGAAACCATCGCATAAATATCCTAACAACGTGCATAGTTAAAGTAACAGAGTAGGGAGTCCTACTTTACTCACTTTTGAAAAGTATCGAGACATGTGTTTTATAGCAGATCCAGTGCTTCCACTTGTAGGGAATTTCTCCCTTTGTAGGGAATTTTCAACTTTAAAAATTAAAAAAGGGATTTTTATTTGGAAAAAGGGAAAAAAGGGAATTTCCCATTTTTCTGGAAAACAATGTAAGTTACCACTATTATGAGTGTTTTCTCCAGCTTGAATGTTTTTTTGACTAGTAAGGGAATCAGCTGCACAGTTCCTATAGTTACTAGACACGTTGTGATTAATTAACCTACACCTGAATCTCATCTCCGTCACATTCAAGGGGAGCGCATTCGCGTTTTTGCCCGGCGTTCCTTTTGAGAAAACTCGTTAGCTCTCTTTCTACCGCGCGAGTGACGTAGCTGGTTGACGGTTTTCTCGTAGACACGGAGAGTAGGGTGTCTTATAAGTACTATGTAGTTTTTCTGTGAAAGAATATAAATACGTTGGAATTATTTTTGGGTTTTTCAATTAATGTGGTCGGACGTGGTCAGAAGAAAGAACTATATTTTTTAATAAAACTTTCATTAAAATAAAAAATAGGAAAATTTTAATATTGAAAAGACACATTTTGAAATTCATTAAAAAAGGATTATATTGTTCCGTTTAAATCTAACATGAGAAGCCACCAACGGTCGAACATTTACAAAATACACATAAACTTGGTAGAAATAACCGTTTTTTAAATCTGTCAACTGAACAAAAAGGCAGCTTATTTTTTAAACTTAACTACTATTTTTTTAGTTTTATCTTTTTTCCTGTCTTGGGCCTCAGTAATACTATTTGAATTTAAATATTTAATTCTAGTTCTCATTTTTAAATAAAAAAAACCATCTCTCTTGGATATTTTGAAAATAATGGCATACGTTCATTAGTTAGGTTATTGATAAAAATTTAAATCTTAATTTCCTTTCCAACTTTACCATAAAACTATCACATTTACAATTTCACTATTAATTTATAATAATATTAGGCCTAGGCCCTATGCTTATAAAAGTTCTGGGTTTAATGTCAGCTAATACTGGAAGTTTTAATAATTTAGAGAATATAATACTTACAGAAATTTATAGTGCCAAAAACAAGTGTAAAATTGAAGGGAAAACGACCGCACGTATTTATTTTCTATACCGCATAATTTCTTTTAATAGGAATTCGACTGATTTCTCTAGTCTCTCCTCTCTTCGCGCTCTACTACCCTCCCCGCGGCTTGTTTCTGGTTTCCTGTCAACCAGCGACGTCACTGAAGGTGGGCCGGTAGTTGCCAAGCCCCCCAACGTACCCGCTGAAGCGCTTCTCTACAGACCCCGTCGAAAGAGCTAACCTTATTATACCAGAGAGTGTAAAGATTATGAGAGGCGTCTCTCTTTCAAAAAAGCGTACTAACTTTTTTTTCCTCAATAATGTCCACTACTACCGTAAGAGCGATGGCGCCACCAGTGGCGCCGTTCTCACAGCGCGTGCGTTTCGATGTTAGGTTTAAAAGAGACGCAAGAACTTTCCAGATTTTTAATGCTAGTTTTACAAGGTTTTTAAATAATTTAGTATGTCTGGGGTATATTGTTCCGTTTTAAATTGTAAAATATCGAAAACAAGAAATCCTTGTTTATATTTTTTTAAGTTTCCAAAGGAAAAAGACTGGTAAATTCGCATTTTCATTAGATAGGCTTATTGGCATATTAACTTAATATAAATTTTAGTTCTATTTTGTGGCTGAAAAATGTAAATAATGATGGGCTTACAAATAAAACTACGGAATATTTACACGTTAACCATAGAATTTGCGCGAATCATTTAATTGATGCCAGTTTCATGAATATTAGAACTAAAAATAGACTCACACCATCCGCTGTGCCAACAATTTTCAGTTTTAAAGACTCTACAACATTGGAAATTTCAGAAAATGGTAATTTCAATTCAAGCTTTGCTACTCCTCTGGGAAGATCTAAAGGATAATTTTGGTTTTAAGTTTTTATTATCGGACAGGATTAGCCAATCTTTTGTAGATAATTAATTTTCTTGGATCTATAAGACAGAAAGGAGGCAACCGTGATCATCCCAATCCACAACAATTTCGAGCTGCATACCGGGCTACCTCTGTGAATAATCTCTTGAAACCACCGGATTCTAATTGCATTGATGATTTTAAACATTGACACTTTTAAAACTGCAGCTCCAGAACCGGATGAAGATTTCTCCAATTTTGAAAATCTTGTAGTCTCGCAAAGCCAGGGGCAATGTTCCGATGAAGACTTAGAATTTTGTAATTCTATTGAAAGTCCAAACCTGCTAAAACAAAATGTTCTTAGTTACATTTCAGGATATCTAATTCACCGCTGCTACTCAAACCTTCAATGCTCTTCTTGCATAAGTCAACTCAAAAAAGACAATCCAATTGTTGACCCAACAAATCTGCTCTTTTACTTTAAAGCTTTCAAAACAGCAAAGAATTCTTCTTTCGGCAGCCTCATCGTACCAACTGATAGTTTCTTCAAATTTGTAATGGAGACAAATGAAGTATTTGACACCAGTTTTAATCTTTTATCGCACATGACAAATATTAAAGGACGTTTGGAGAGATTCATCATTCAAAGAATTGACAAGAAATATTTTAAAGCTAATGAAGATTCTCCATGTGCAACTGCATACCAAAACATGATATCTTTTTTCATAGAATTCTGCATACATAGTTCCCTTAAAAAACAAGATATCAACCATGAATACATGAAAACCCAGAAAAGATAGATAGGAAACTGTTAAAAATACAACATTAATCAGAATCTCATTTTACCAACTTCAATGTTTCCTCGTATTATTTTTTATACCGCTCTGTTCTCGTTAAGCCTCGGCCATTTCATAAAATTTCCAATGAATTTCCTTGGTTAATCAAACAAATTAATTCTTTTAGTATCAAAATATTATAAATAGTCCGCTTTCTTGTACTTACGTTTCTTTATTTTTCATGGAATTGAATTTTATTAATTTTAAATTAAAATTAGCATAATTCAACTATGTTTAACAGTCATGAAAAATACTTTCCGGATGTTTACAAAATTAAAAAAAAATCCAGTAGCGACATCGTGTGTCGGATAGTATCGTAACCTCTCCTATGGGCGCGCGCTCTCAAAATCTTGTACGAAATTTTAACGTTACGGGAATAGGAAGAGACGCCTCTCATAATCTTTACACTCTCTGGTAATTCTATATCGTGTTCTTTTCGGTTTCATCTTCGTTTTTCGGAATTCGTGTATAAACTTACAAAGTGTTATCTTTAACATTTATAGTTTTAAAAGTAATGGTTTTGTATAACATTAAAAATAACTCAAAGAGATACGATACTTCACAACTAAATTTTTTTCCCTTTTTTTAAATGAATTTAAAATTATTTTGGCAAGCTGTAGCCCCTTTTCAAGCCACGTGGTCTTTAATAATAAAATAAATTATTAGAAAATATTCCTTGACGTAATTATTAGGTGAAAATATTATATATATCTCAAATTATGTTAGAAATCAACAGGGAAATTTTGAGGGAATTTCTAACATCAAAAAGGAAAAAAAAAGAATTTTATTGGTTACCTAATATAGAAAAAGGGAATTTCAAATTTCCCAGAGTGGAAGCACTGAGCAGATCGTTATTCGACTAACGCGGTAAAAACTAATAACTAAGTTGTCTTTGTTGTTAGTAGTTTTAAATTTCAAGTTTGTAAGGTAAGGTAAATTCTTTTGCATAATTTTGTTTCTGGCCTGGGTAGTTTTTGTATATAAAACCTAAAATTGAAATTTTATCTTTTAATAGTTGATTTTATAAAATAAAAAGTGGTCTTGCCCAACTTGTTAAAATGTTGCTCTTACGTCACAAGACCAAGCTTTATTTGTGTATTCTTCGCACGAGCGATTTGCACGCGCTCTAGAAAAAGCTATATTCCTCGCGACTGTAGCGCGCGCTAGTAGGCTTGTCAAAGTAAGAGACTGTGACGTAAGAGCAACATTTCAACAAGAAGGCCACGTTAGTTTATAAAAAGAACTATTACACTATTATTGAACGGAATAATATAATGCAATTTGAAACAGAGAAAATTGATTTATAACGATAGACTAAACTAAACCTTTTATTCTGCTGGAGTCATAGAAATCTCGCTGGTATATTTTTCAAAGAAATGAGGACCGGAAGGGAAGGCAATGTCTTTCTAAAACTTGAAAGTTCATCACTTTCAACCCCTCATCTTTAAACGGTTCGTTACGAGAGAATAGTAGCAATAATTTTTAAATTTACAATGAGTCATCGATATTGTGATTCTGGTCGAACTTGGGAGTCTGAACTCCAGACTAAGAAGTTCTACCAGATTCTTTGTTTTAAATGCTCCAGACGATGATTGGGATCATTTAGCTGAATTCTTTGACTTAGGTTTGGCGAGGCGACTTAAGCGTTGCAACGGTTTAAGTCGTATTAAAGAAATCCAGTTTCTCACTTTATGCCCCCTTTTGTAGAATTCCTAGAAACTAAGCTTATGTTTATTGTGTTGGTTGGAGCATAGCCGCCTAGATTAATCTAGGCGGCTATGGTTTAATCTACCGTGTATTTTGAAACCTTGGATTAACAATTTGGCAAGCCAAAATATACCTCTCCTCGGAAGAGTTTCTAATTTTCAGTGAGGTGTACAAAGTATCCGTGGTTCTGTGGTAGAATGCTCACCTGAGGTGCAGGGGGGCTCGGGTTCGAATGCCGCCCGGTACTAACGCAACTTGAAAAATATTTATAATACACCCAATGACCACAAAAAACGGGCCCTTTTGGAAAAACCTTTTCCCTAATTCTAAGAAACTGCGTACGCAGCGATTACCCTTTGCCCCGAAAATGCGAACGCGTTCGCAGGCCTGACAGACAGACCCACAGACAGACACGGTGGTTGTATAGCCCCTCCTAGGGTACAAAGTCCCCTCGGAGAGGTAATAATAGTCCTATTATTAATCCAAGTTGAAACTCAAAAACCCGAGTACTATCTTTAAATGATGGCGAACGCTAATTGTAAAACGAAACAATTAACGAAAAACGCGGGATTTTGGGCGTTTAATGGACTTAGAACGTAATTCGTTATTTGTTTCTTATTACAAGGAGCGTTTGGATTTTTCCGTTTGAAAATACGCGGCAGATTAAACCGAGGCTTAGTACTGGGCAAGATTAACTGCCTTTCATTTGCTTTCTAATACGCGGGTTGACCACGCAAACTTTACCTAGACGAGCAGATGTTCGATTATCTACATGACGCGGGAAAAATAATATTATTTTTGAATGTTATAAAGCGATAAACGATTTTACAAGACGATTTTATATTACATTTAGGTTCATATTAACGGGAAAAATTGTCAGTGGAATATTTCTGATATCATTTGGTAGGTTAATTAACGTTTAATTATCGCCAAATTTACATTAATTTCAATGGGGGCGGGGAAAAACTTTTAACCAAGTTACGCGCGAGCTCGCCACGAGAGGCGCTGCACGTCAATCGCTCGATCCCTATTAGTTACCATTACGACGCATTCTTTTCGCGTCAAACCTCGAGCCAATGAAATTGAAATGTCGTGTTACGTCCATAAAGATAGAAAAGAAATAGAGGGAAGATTACCGCGTTAAGGCACCCCGGCCTGTTTTTGATCGTGAAAATTCATCCCCCCCCCACGCATGTATGAAAGCGGAGATGGGCAGAATTTGCAACGCCATCTATTCTTCCTTTGTTTACATCAAATGACAGTTGATTTAAAAAAAAGAATAACGTAATTCATTTCACCGCGCGCCGATGGCGCCATGTAATCTGCCCATCTCATGGCTTCCTACATTGGCGAAAAGGGGTCGGCACTCGCGGTCAACTTCGCCAGACACAATAGTGCCTCTATTTCTTTTCTATCTCTATGGTTACGTCTTACACTTGACGTAGTTGAGCCCCGCCTTTTTCTCGACGCGCTTTCGTATCACCTTCTCAATGGAACCTTAGACATTCCAAGTGTATACCCTATAGTTTCCTGATATTACCGTTTGTTATAATCCTTCGTTTTAAAACAAAACAAAAAATATTACGTTTGTTCTTAATACCAGAAAAGTAGAAAACTTTCTCTGGCAACGATGCCAACTTGCCTGATGACTAAAGCATCAGAGCGTCTGGGTTTTCGTCTGCTCGAAGTATTTTTCACACGTGGGGCCCTTTGCGCGTGGCGTTATTTGTTTTATAATAATATTAATGTAATTTACATTTAAATACTTTTAATAATGCAACCTAGGAGTTCTGGTAGCCATAGAGCTGGGCCATTAAAACAACAAAATAAAACTCATAAACATGGGAGACACAGAAGTAATCGAAGTCTGGAAAACGTAAATAAAGGTTTGTCGATTGCTAATCTAGCAATATCAAAATATATTCTGAGTGCTATAGAGGAAATTTTTATGATATTGATATTTTAAATACAATACAGTTTAGAGCCTAGGTCTTATTAGGGTTCCAATAGTTTCTGTTGACAATTATCAGAGAATTATGCTACTCAATGAGTCTAAATGAAAAGGTACAATATCCAATTATAATTTTCTAAATTAAATTTATATCCTAATTAATTTTCAAATACATACTCATGAAAGTGTATCCCTTGAAATTGACTATACTGAAACTAACCTTTTACTTTCATCTATCAGGATACATTTATAGAACCGAAAGTTTATAATATATTTCTTAGAAGAGAAATATCCATCTGTTCCACCTAGCAATTTAAATATACAAAATGTAGTTTGTCCCACACTATTTTTATCCCTAAACATATTTTGAAAAATCAGCATAAGTCTGTGAAGGTACATGTTTCAAGCAAATAAGATTAGTAGTAAATAATATACTTCTGATGGTTCTAAATGAAGAAAATATTTTTTATAAATTTATTTTATGTATATCTTAAATTATTAGGCCGTCAAAATGTAAAGTCATTAACAAGAAGATCCAAGACTGACTTGCAGAAATCTGAAAGAAGAAACCAGCTTTTACAAAAAAGAACTCTAAAAAGAAATGAAGTTCTTTCTATGAAGAGATCTCTTGGTGTTCTTGGGAAACCACCACATCTTGTAGTATGTAAATTTAATTTATCTCAGTATCAGTGTTTATTTGGTTAGTATAATAGCTTGTTTAAAAATGGTAATTTAATATTTATTAGTTAAAATCATTTCAAATTCATTGTGGAAAACCTTTAAGATTATAAAAATAATGAGAATTGTGTTAGAGAGTCTCCTGGGAGAAAAGGGTAAAGATTACATATGGAAAGACCTTAGGGGGTGTAGATTTTCTTCCTGGAATATCGAGGTGAACAGGGAGCTGCCTAAATTCATTCTTGTTGCTACTTTTTGAAAATGGACTAATGTGAGTAGGTAGTTTCAGGAATGTTTAGTTTGTTAATGTGAAGAAAACATTTATGAGGGTTTATGCACTGACTAGGTATTATACACTGTCTTTCTGATTTAAGTATATCGTAATAATGAATGTATTTTAGAAACTAAATACACTTTATTTTTCATTTCAGGCATGTATATGTCTTAGCCAATTCAGTGATCCTCACTATTTTATGGAAATGGTTATGAACTGTGATGAGCAAAATATAATTTCGGGACCAAATAATTTGGGTCAATATCATATTAGGTAAGTTACTGTGTAATTTTATCAATCCGATATGAAATATCTTCTAAATGATGTCGCTTTTCGATATTTCTAACTGCTTTTTGACTCCCATGGGCCCTTGACACCACCTTTAATTTTTTGACATCAATCTTGTGGTACCTTTTATATCCTATGCCTTTTATCATTGGAGTTTTTAACTTAGGCTTAAATACCTTTTAGTTATAACAATATTTATAGTATTTACAATATTATTTTCAAATATTTCTTCCGCCAATTATACCATATGTAACATAATTACTCATAAGTATGCCTCTGTATAACATTTCCATTGAAAAACTTTCAATGAGACTTTGTTTCACACGGAACATACATTAGGCGGACCCAAAAATGCAAAAACTCTTATAATCCTTGTGCTATTGAAAAGGTTACCATGGAAATGAAATCATGTGATCGGAGAGCTAAACTTGACAAGGGCAAAGCCAGAAACGCGCAAGGAATTTTCACTAATTTCCGTTTCCCATCAGTAAACTTGATGACGTGTATTTCGTCACGGAGTTGTAAGTGACGTAATTTACGTCATATCCCAAGAACAAGGTTTCATTATAGAAAATGTTTTTATGGCATACTTATGAGCAGTGGCGGAGCTTGGGTTAGTAGCGCCCCCACGCCGCGTAAGATCTTGCGCCCCTTTCTATATATTTATATATCTATATACAGGGTGTCCACTAAAAAATGAACCAGGGCGAATATCTCAAAATCTGTTTTAGGTACGATTTTGAAATTTTCGATGACCTTGAATCATGTCTTCAAGGTCAATAGGAAGCCGATAAATGCTAGATGAAAAACAAGAAGTTCGTTAAGTTGATAACGTGTTGAAAGCGAGGTTCGGGAGCTGATAACTCTAAAGATACTCGTGTTAGAGTACTGACATTTGCCACACATCCTCATCAGGATTGAGGGTCTTGAGTTTAAAAATTTCAATGACCTTGAGCCATGTCTTCAAGGTCATCCAAAAATTAACAGGAGAACCGTAAGTGTTAGAAAGTTGTAGAGGTCGGAGACAGTTAATCATTATCCATGTATAAATTGATTTATTTCGAAAAAAATTTAAACAAAGAAATTTACTGGTATTTTTGGAAAATGATTAAAATTGGATGACCTTGAAAACGTGGTTTAAGGTATGGAAACATTATCTCGCGATCCATTGGGCTTAGAAACTAGGTTTCAATAGGAAATTTGCTAATCAAAGTAGTTTTGAATCATGGCTTCAAAGACATTCAAAAATGACCTTGAGAAATAACTTGAAACTGAATCAGCTTAAACCACGTCTTCAAGGTAATCCAATTTTACAAACTTGAAATACTCGCACCATAATGAGTTTGTCTAGCAAATTTCGATGTTACACGAATTGGTTTCGAGTTATGTGTGTTTTCTTTCAATTTTCATTTTAACGACCTTTATGATTTTGAAAAACAGTTCCTCGACTTCCTATTATTCAAATTCGATCGAGTCAAAGCTAATTAGACCTACTATGTGACGTGGAACCCTTTTCTAATTGGAACTAACTTTCTAACACTTAGGGTTCTCGCGTTAGTTTTTGGATGACCTTGGAGACATGGCTCAAGGTCATTGAAATTTTTCAACTAAAGACCCTCAATCCTGATGAGGCTGTGTAGCAAATTTCAGTACGCTAACACCAGTACGCTAACACCAGTATCTTTAGAGTTATCAGCTCCCGAACCTCGCTTTCGACACGTTATTAACTTAACGACCTTCTTGTTTTTCATCTAGCATTTCTCGGCTTCCTATTGGTCAAATCCGATCAAGTCACACCTATTTATACTTAAAAAGTCACGTGGAACACTTTTCTAATTGGAACCAACTTTCTAACACTTACTGCTCTCGCGTTAGTTCTTGGATGACCTTGAAGATATGGTTCAAGGTCATCGACATTTTTGTAATAGGTTTCCCCCTACATCTTGTATACGGTTTGAAAATTTCAAAATCTTACCTAAAACAGATTTTGAGATATTCGCCCTTGTTCATTTTTAGTGGACATCCTGTATATTTATATATATAGATATAGATAGATATAGAGATATATATATATAGATATTTACGTAACGGTACTTAGACAAAACTACATCGAATATGATATATCACATTATATCTAGGAATATAATACTGCGTACCTGGAACAGAAATTTGTAATCCCCCATCATGGACTCTGTGTTTTAGCTTCCGCAACGCGAGAGCTATACAATTTCAGACGTACGAGTGTAGCGCCATCGTAAAAATAGGCGGAATTTTTGTCTCTATAAATTTTGCCTACTTTTTTCATTCTATTCACAAGGATATTTTGTACAAGTTGAAACACGAATATTCTACCTGGATTCTAAGCAACTAATTTCGGAGATGTTTATTTAATTTGAAGAAAAAATAAATAAATCTTTAACACGATTTTAAAACCGGCACGCGGACGAAATTTTGACTACGGTGTCCGCTAGGTGTCTCTAGTATCTTATGTCCGAATTCCCCACATAGCCAGGCCTATGAATCCCATATTTCACCTCCAGTATTTCCATCCTCCTAGATTATATGTTACTTATAAATTTCAACAACCCGTCTCCTTATTAAGCTCTCCAAAATAGAAATGTAACATAGAGTAAAAACATGTCCATCGTGTATCCTGCTTTATGAGCTAATTCTAAGCAGTAAAACTTAAAGTAAAGTAGAGTAAATCTCGTAATGTGACTAGATAATCTAAGAAGTCTCCGGCGTGTACCCTGCGTTATGAACAAATGCTTCGAAGAGTAAGTTAAAATGAAGTAGCGTAAAACTCGTAACGCATTTAAATAAACTACTCGTGTTTAAAGACTGAACTACATCAAATTTAAACCGGTCTTTACCTACTTTTGGTGCCAACTATAAAACTTACTCACTTTATAGTCCTCGAAAAAATGCGCCCCCAAACCTCTTGCGCCCCCAGGCAGTTGCGTACCCTGCGTACTCTATATCGCCGCCACTGCTTATGAGTGATTATGTTGCATATGATTATACTAAATGATTTTTGTTCTGCTTTTTTGAGCAAAATCTGGCAAAATATTTTTTTGGATAGGTACTTTAGATGTTACTGAACATTTCTGACCAAAGAGTAGTTTTACAGTCCAACCCCTAGTTTACCATATTCTCTTAATAGTATCATTCAGCAAATTACAAGCAATGTTGGGTGATAGAGTGGTTAGCACTTCCACCTAATAGCAAGAGGAGCCAGGTTTGATCCCAGTTTGTGGCACTAGGTAAAAACTCGGAAAAGTTCCTTCTGAATAGAGTTCAAGTTCTCTCCTCACCGGTTAAAAGTGGTTTTCCCCCAAGTTCTTCGTTTTGTCCTTTCCATAAAAATGTATATAGGTCACTGCTAATAGTGAGTGTAGGAGCCGTTGGCTCAACAGCTGACTTGGGCCTAGAGTGTGGGTATTATGCTAGCTTATTAAAAATTATTATCCTTATTGAGACTTCTAGTGATGGGATTTGAAATTTTAAGGGAATAGTAATTTAGCTACAGTGTTTCCGGTTTTCCATAACATTACGCCCCTTTTAGTGAAAAATTAACTGAAGTTAAGTAAATATATTCAAATGAAAGCCCTACGACTACTTAATGTTTTTGAAATAAGGTATTTTTAGTTTTGCCTACGTAAACTACCAATTTTCACAGGAAAAATATGGCAAAGTTCTTTCGGGCTCAGACATTTTTTATAAAACATAGACCAATAAAATTATTGTTAAAGATGCTGGAGTTGTTGTGATATTCACAAAAAATTAGTAGTTCACTAGCCCAAAATGATATATTATTTTCCAAGCTTTGTTCTATTAATTTCAAGTTATTAACCGTATTTAATTATCTTAAGTTCATTTTTAGTGTTCTATGAAAATGCAGTTACGTTATATGAAACCAATTCCTCTTACATCGTTAGTGTTCATACAGGGACCCCAACCCCAACCCCGAAAACTCGAAATTTTCCGACCTGACCGGTACCCGAAGAAAAAAAATCTGGGTGTTATGTTTTGGTGTTGGTGTTAATTTTTGGGAATGTATGTTTGAAGTTTGAACTTTGGAATTGGAAAGGAGTTTATTTATTTGGTCTTTTTTTTTTTAAACCTTCCACATAATTATATGGTTCTTTTAGTTATAAATAAGCCAGATCCAAACTATTTGTTTTCGGGAATAGCTTAACCCCGACCCCAAACCCGAAAACCTCCAACATTTTCCCCCAATCCCGACCACGGCTTATTTTTTTCGGGGATAGCTAATTTGTTAGGACATCTAGGGTGCATGAATCAGAATGCTAAAGGTGATAGGCAGTGCCATCTGGTGGCAAATGGAAAACAGCTCTTTTTGTAACTCATCAGATTAGTCTCTTGGTACTGAGGGTAGCTGGTAGATATATAGGAATATGCTCCCCAGTGATTTATTAACTAATTATAGTAACATGTATATACTGCTTATTTTATTAAATTAATAAACCTTGACAATTTAACAGCACCTTGGGCGTTTTTATTGTTATGTGTTTAACAATTGGTAGCAGAAAGCGTGGTTCCCAAGGTGACGTAACAGTTTAAAGCACACCACGGCACATTGCCGATTTACGCCAAGGCTTCAGAACGGCAAGTTGTAGACCTAAGCCTAATAGGCCGAGTTTTGAATAAACCAAGATGGAGGGTAGCTCAGAATTAAGGAAGGCTATGGATTTTGAGAGATTAAATGAAGATAACTATAATACCTGGAAATTTAATATGAGAATGGCTTTATCTACTGCAGGGTTATTTGGTCTAGTAAATGGAAATGAAAAATCGCCAGATCCCAAAACGGCAACTAAGGCTGACATGGATAAGCATAATGATAGGGAAGAAAGGGCCTTTGCCAGGATAGCATTATCAGTAGATGAGCCACATCAAAGAGTTATTGAGAATTGTACAAGTGCAGGAGATATTTGGGAGACATTAAGAGATCTTTATCAACCTAAGTCAAGGGTTAGAATTGCTTCCCTGAGAGCTGAATTTATCAATTTAAGATACACACCACCAGAGGCGATGGCTTGTTACATTGCGAGGGTGAATAATACGGCTGGCCAGTTATCACAAGCGGGAAAGACACTGGGCGATGATGAAATCGCATATCAAATGATTTATAAATTACCTCCTGAGTATGATAACGTGGTTAGTCGGGCTTATGCGCTATCAGACACCGAATTTATTCCTTCCAATGTTAAGCGCTTATTGGTTGCTGAGTACGAACGTATAAGAAGAGGAGAAATAGATGAAGGAAAGGGAGATAAACATATGGTTGTAAAAGCTTATTCTTCCAGACATGAGAAGCAGACAAGGGAGGACTTGAAGAAAACATATTGTAAGCCAGTGTATAAATCAAGCGATAACCAACCCTCGAATAATGCTTGTTATACCTGTGGAAAAGATGGGCATTTCTCCCGAGATTGTAGATTCAAGAAGAAAATGAATAAAGGAAGAAATAATAGACAACAACAACAGAACTACTCTGGTGTCCAGAAGGGGAGAGTTTTCCATTCAATGTTTTCTTCAGCATTCTCATTGACAGCATCTGCAGAAGAGTTATCTTGGACATTTGATAGTGGGGCAACTCACCATTTCACTTTTCATAAGGAATGGTTGTACAACTATCGAGAAATAAGCGTACCTATAGATATTGCTCAAGGGGTTGCGCAAGCAGTAGGTGTAGGAGATGTTGCTTTGGTCTCTAGGAATAATGGCAGAGAGGAATTGGTGTTCTTACGAGAAGTTATTTATGTACCCAATTATAGGAGAAACTTGTTTGCTGCCCGGCGTATTGATCAGCTGGGATATAAAACCATAATTCAGAAGGGAACTGTACGAATATCAAATAGGAAAGGAAGTGAAGTTATGGTAGCGCATCTGACAAAGAGCAACCTGTATATTATAGATGGGTATGTCAGAGTGGATTTAGTGGAAATACCAACTTTTGAGGAGCGAAGCAGTTTATCATCAGAGTCACTTTGGCACAAAAGGCTTGGACATCCTAGTCAGCGGAGGTTAATGGACGTGACAAAGAATAACTTGGTAAAGGGAATACCAGCCATTACTATTTCTGGAGGCGAGTTATGCACACCTTGTCAATTGGCTAAATCGACAAGAGCACCATGCAAAGGCATTGATGAGATCAGAACAAAACAGCTACTTCAGTTAGTCCATACCGACGTCTGGGGACCATCTCCAGTCACCTCATTGGGAGGTGCCAGATACTATATCACGTTTATAGATGATTTCTCCCGCAAAGCTACGGTCTATACGATGGTATCGAAAGGTGAAGCGTATGATAAATATTTGACATATAAGGCATGAGCTGAACGACAAACAGGAATGAAGCTAATGAAGCTACGAACTGACAATGGTCTCGAATACTGCGCGAGTAAGTTTGAGGAATGTTGTATAAAAGATGGGGTACACATTGAGAGAACCAACGTGTATACACCAGCTATGAATGGAGTAGCTGAACGGTACAATAGAACAGTAATGAATGGAGTACGAACCCTATTGGAAGATTCAACATTACCTCAAGCATTCTGGGCTGAGGCATTATATGCATATACCTATCTGTGTAACAGACTACCACATATAAAAGTCAAGGATCAAGTACCAGAAGAAAGATGGACTGGCTATAAACCCTCTGTTCGTCATCTCAGGCAGTATGGTAGTCTCTCATTCGTCCATATTCCCAGTCAGTACCGCAACAAATTATCATGAAGGGCCAAACCAGGTATAATGGTTGGTTATGCGTTTAGGACAAAAGGGTACCGTATATGGTTACCACACGAACATAAGATAATAGAATCGAAGCATGTTAGATTTGACGAAACCAAGATTGGCCCAAAGAATGTAAATGGGTTTGAAGAGGAGGAGACATGCAGAGTATATAATGAATGGTGGCCTTCGTGGGAAGACAGGACTGAAAATGTAGAGATTTATGAGGAAGCAGAGGACAATGGAAAAGAGGAGAATGTGGAAAAGGTAGTCACGGAAGAAACTGTAGAAGAAATGCAGAATGAACCCATTGTCGATCAACAATCAAAGACTCCCGCGAAAGATGCAACAATCCGGAAGGAGATAGAATTACCCCCCGGGTGGCGACACGAGGAAAGAGCGAGACGAACCGGAAATAGGGTAGATCACTATTATTATGATGAGGATAACGTGCAATATAGGTCCCTTGTGGAGGTAAATAGAGTCCTAGAAGCACGAAAGCAAACTGAACAAGCTGCAGCTGTACAAAGTCTTAGAGGACAGAACATAGAACTAAACTGTATAGAGGTTCCAGAGACATATCAAGAAGCTATAGAGAGTACAGAAGCTGATAAATGGCAAAGCGCGATGAATACGGAGATCGAGACAATAAATGAAAGAGGGGTTTGGGACGTGGTTCCAAGACCTGAAGGACGGAAGATAATTGACTCCAAATGGGTTTACGCACTCAAGAAGAAGGCATCCGGGGAAATTGTCCGATATAAGGCCAGACTGGTAGCGCAAGGTTTTAAACAGAAGTATAAGATAGATTATGATGATACATATGCCCCAATGATTACATTTTCATTGGTCCGGATGTTACTATTGATATGTGTTGTCTGTATGGGTTGGTGCCATAAGCAGATGGATGTTAAAAATGCTTATCTTTATGGGACATTGTAGGAAGAAATATACATGGAACAGCCAAAAGGGTTTATCAAAAAAGGAAAAGAAAAACATGTCCTACACCTAAAGAAAGCATTATATGGCCTCAAACAGAGGCGTTAAAAATTTCCTTGGAGTGGAATTTGAGTTTACCGAGGGTAGCCTGTTGATACACCAGAGAACCTACATACAAAGGATGAAGACTATGCTGAAAGGAACATTGGGTAACGGTGCAACGCATCATAGAAAGAAGGATGTACCATTGCCCGTCGGTACCATATTAACCGTGAAAGATTGTACAACTGAACAAGACCCAAAGACAAGTGACTATCGGAAAATAATTGGGATGCTGTCTTATTTAGCCCACAGATCACGTCCGGACATTTCATATATTATAGCAAGATTATCAAGGTTTTGTGCCAACCCAGGGGCAAAACATGAAGAGTATTTGACAAGAGTACTCCAGTATGTATATGACACAGAACATTTCGGATTACTATATCACAAACCCAACGTGATTGGGATTGATGTCTACGCTGATGCATCATGGGGCTCAGATTTGGACGAAAGAACGTCAGTTAGTGGATACATTATTAGAATAGGTGATAACCCAATTGTTTGGAGGTCAGTAAAGCAAGACTGCATCGCATTGTCATCGATGGAGTCAGAATATATCGCGTTATCGGAGGCTGCCAAGGAGACAGTATGGATGTCAAGAATTATTATTATTATTATTATTATTGAGTGGGGTGGCAAGCCAAACACTTCGACCTAAGGTCCATTGTGCATCCCCAAACTGGTTGACTTAAATAAGTCCTATTGCCGACATAAAGCTTAAAATCTGCCCGGCCGTGATATTAGAGACGTCATACGTCTCCAACCGATGCATACCCAAATGCTCAAACCTCTGGGCTGCATAGTAATCGCAGCTACAGAGTACATGTGAGGCAGTTTCCTCCTCAGCTAGACAAGATCTGCAAATCGGGTCATCACTGACCCCGATAAGCGTTAAGAATAGTTGCAGAGTTGAAGCTATTTCTTGAGTTGGTTACGGTAGTTCCAACAGTAATCCATTGTGACAACCAGTCAGCGATAACATTCGTAAAGAATAACATTGAAAATGGAAGATCGAAACACATCCAGTTAAGGTTCCATTATGTTAGAGAGAGCTATGCAAAAGGACTTTTTGACTTGCAGTATGTGAACACTAAGAACAACATAGCTGATATATTTACGAAGTTGTTACCCAGTAAACAATTTAATAATCTTTGTAGGAAAATGAAACTAATATAAAATTAATGTAACAATGTTCATTTCAATAATACATTCTGATTATCATAGCAAGGGGGAGCATGTTAGGACAACTAGGGTGCATGAATCAGAATGCTAAAGGTGATAGGCAGTGCCATCTGGTGGCAAATGGAAAACAGCTCTTTTGTAACTCATCAGATTAGTCTCTTGGTACTGAGGGTAGCTGGTAGATATATAGGAATATGCTCCCCAGTGATTTATTAACTAATTATAGTAACATGTATATACTGTAAATAATAGCTTATTTTATTAAATTAATAAACCTTGACAATTTAACAGCACCTTGGGCGTTTTTATTGTTATGTGTTTAACATAATTCCTCTCTTTTTGACGCTCCAAAAATCTGCCACTGGAGATCTTATACTAATTCATCAATTATGGCACTTTACTTTTGCTTAAAATATCGTTGAATGTATACAAATTTCAAATTTTGCTTTTTATATCTTTTACTCTAGCTTTCCACGATATAAACAGAGGTTGACATTTTTTATTCCTCCAGCTGGTGATCTTACGTCTGTAATGGATGCAGCAAAGGTGAAATTGATTTAAATTATTTATATTTTCAATTTTGCGTACGGAAAAATTTACATTAATTACTCAATTTTTTTTTATTAAATCAGGTTGCAGACACTATCATTCTTCTTAATTCAGTTTTGGATATGCAACATGAATTTGAAGATGAAGGTAGCATAAAAAGCACAGATTCAGTAAAAGAATTAACACAGTCCGTACTGTTATCGCATGGAATGCCATCTTTTATTAATGTTCTTCAGGTACTGTTATTTAGTTTGATTGCTTTGTCTATAATGATTTATGTATTAAATACAAGGAAATGTTAGGTAAAGCGTTAGTTTACTTGATTTATAAGTCGCCAACCTTTATATCTTGATTATGACCACTGCTCGAAATGGACTTATTCACGAACCGAAAACGTGTTTACTTTCAAAGCTTCCGATTATAGGGAAATATCACTCCGTAGCTTTGAGCATGGCCGCCATTGTGGGGGGAAATTTTTTATCAATAGGAAAAAGCACGGGTGACGTAGTGGCACGTCATACTGTAAACTCCCTATTCTGAATGGGAGCTGTGCAATAAAAAATAATCTTTATGAACCAAAACGATATATGGGGAAAACTTAAATGGGAGAGGGTACTTAATTGTTTCGTGTACCATTATCTCGTGGGGTGTCATTAAGTCAGCAATTAGAAGTTGGCCTGATATTTCCAAGACGTTTCTAACTAAGAATAAAGCTAACTTTAAGAGAGCCATTTTGTGCCATAAATTTTCATAGTTAGTTTTTTATTTATCTAAAAACTAGTCATAAGTCATAGAAATTAATTTGTGATATAAGGTGAGGAGTGAATAATGAATAACTTTTTTTATTCGTCAAACTAAAGTTTTCAAATATGTTTTTGGATTATCTGATATATTTATTAATTTTTAGCCTCAGTTTAGGCAAGAATGTATTTATTTATACTCAGGGAGAATGAATATGTCGATTATTTTTAGCGTTTCTTCAATTCCACCCGTTGGGGGCCCCGGTAGGCTCCTCCGCTTTAATAAAATCAAATAATATTGCAATCTCATTGGTTCTTAAAAATTACGTTTTTCGACGCGATTAACGCTGCTGCGAGGACGCAAAAAATAAGACTTTTTTCCTCCCCCCCCCCTTAGCGTGACGGGGCTAGGGCCTCAACATGTCCGTCGATAGTCTCGACATATTCATCCTCCCTGAGTAAAAATTCTTGGTTTAGGTCTATATATTATTATCATTGAAAGGGGTGGCAAGCTGCGCACTTCGAACCTAGGTCCATTGTGCAACTGGTCTATATATAAAGTTGAAAACATGTTTTCTTGGTTGATAGAATCTCCATCACATAAAATTTGATATTTGACAAATACCCAATAAAGTGCTATTTGGCCAGCCCTAATTCAGGGACCCAAAAAGTACGTCAAAAGCGCTCCAAAGTTTCATTCAATTTTATCATATGATTTTATGTAGCTCCGCAGAATGCATAGGCTAGGCTGAATCAGCTATCTATTTTCCTTATTTTAACGAGTGCTCAAATGCAATTCTTTTGATAATTTTCTTGTAAATTAAATACAATGCACAGGTTGGCTCGAGGAGCTGACCACTATACGTAATCGGTGTACGAGCCCGTAGCTTTGACTGTACTAAAGTGATGACGTAATCGATTACAGATTGAGCACTACCAAAGGCTTTACTCGCTGTAATCAGTGTACAGAATTTAAGGAAGTGGCTAGCCCCTCAGGATGGGTGGAAAATGCTGCACATCAAAGCATCCAGAATTTTTATTCCATTCATTTCCTCGAACCTAGGTCCATTGTGCAACTGGTCTATATATAAAGTTGAAAACATGTTTTCTTGGTTGATAGAATCTCCATCACATAAAATTTGATATTTGACAAATACCCAATAAAGTGCTATTTGGCCAGCCCTAATTCAGGGACCCAAAAAGTACGTCAAAAGCGCTCCAAAGTTTCATTCAATTTTATCATATGATTTTATGTAGCTCCGCAGAATGCATAGGCTAGGCTGAATCAGCTATCTATTTTCCTTATTTTAACGAGTGCTCAAATGCAATTCTTTTGATAATTTTCTTGTAAATTAAATACAATGCACAGGTTGGCTCGAGGAGCTGACCACTATACGTAATCGGTGTACGAGCCCGTAGCTTTGACTGTACTAAAGTGATGACGTAATCGATTACAGATTGAGCACTACCAAAGGCTTTACTCGCTGTAATCAGTGTACAGAATTTAAGGAAGTGGCTAGCCCCTCAGGATGGGTGGAAAATGCTGCACATCAAAGCATCCAGAATTTTTATTCCATTCATTTCCTCTTTCTCCTCTGCACAAATTAGTTAGATTTTGACATCTTTTCCATAACTGATACTAAATATAGTAAATTTGTTATTGCATTGCCCTCTTCTCTTAAGAAATTTACTCCCCTTCCAAAAAATGTGCCCGACCGGTAGTGTTCCATTTAATAGAAGTATTTGGTTTTTGAAATGCTGAAAATTTAGTATTTGGTTTTAAATAATTTTCTAAAAGAGTATTTAATATTTGATTTTAAATACTGCGTTTAGATTCAAAATAATTTGATAAGTTAAATTAAGATAATTCAATGATTGAAAGATGTAAATTTATGTTTAAAATATATCTCATGAGAAACAATCGGCCTTTTATCCTATGAAAATGAAATCTGAGGCTGAATCTATAAGGTGTGAGTTTTCCACCAAATTGTGGAAGCATTCACTTTCAATGTTTCATGTGATGATCTGATTTTTTTAGTACAAGTTTTTTTTCAAATGTAGATGACGTATTTTACTAAAATTATTTATATGTTTATTTTAGGGGCTGGATAGTGTAGCCTCACAAAAGAAACATGAAATCAAGAAACATTATCAAAAATCTCTCCAATTAAAGTGAGTATTTGCTTGTTATTGATAAGTTTATGTTGACTAGTTAAAATGCAACTATAAGGCATAGCGAGCTGAAGTATTGCAATTTTGTTGTTGTTAAATAACAAAATAGTATATAGAATACCGTATTTCACAGTAATTTAAAATATTAATTTATTATAAATGATTAACTTTTGAAACTGAAATAAATTGATGCATAAGGATGCATTTTATTTTATTCCATTTTTTGTTTGCCTGAGGCTTTTTTGTTATACCTCAAAACTACACCAAAATTTAATGTTTTTTTTAGTATTAAAGTAGTATAGAACTACTCCAATGGACATCCATATATACAGGGTGTCCACTAAAAAATTTACTAAGACGAATATCTGAAAAATTGTTTTCGGTATGAATTTAAAATTTTCAGTTCGCATAGAGCGTGTAGGGGGAATACCTACTGTGAAAATGTCCTGGTTCATTTTTAGTGGACACCCTGTATTTTAGACAGAGAATAAGTAACCAAAGTTTTATTGTTAGTCATATAAGACTAACAGCTAAATAGTAACCTTGCTTGCTCACCAAGTGAACCCCCTCTATCATTAGCTAATAGAACTTGAAAATGGCTTTATTTCCTTAGCTTACAATTAAAATTGGCCTTATTTATGAATGCATCAAATATTAGAAAACTCCATTTATGAATGTAGATAGTCTGTGGTTAACTTTTGGTATTACTTTCACAGGTTCCCTGATGCGAAACTGAACTGTTTGGAAAAACAACAAGATACTTTGTTATTAGTAAATCAGATAATTTCTCAGAAGAAAAGACCCATAACATATCGAGATAGACGAAGCCACATGCTAGTTGAAGACTACACATTCTTTTCCAACAATGAGGTAAACATTATTATTACTGAATTGCTAAATTACATTGAGACTTTAAAGGAACGGTTTTCATTTTCCAAAAGTTCTTGGAATCAAAAAAATTAGATTTTCTACTAATTTTGAAATTAAGGCACATGTCATTTTTATTAAGAGCTTTTTTTTTAATTTATACAACTTAATATTCAATTGAGTAATCTCATCATTTTAATTGAAAGGAGTTGCAACTGACCCTTTTTTATTAGAAAAATTTAACCAAAATTAATTTGATTAATTAAAACAGGTCTTATTTTATTTTATTTCTAGTTATCAGAAACTGGTACATTAAAAGTGTCTGGTTTCATAAGAGGAGAGCCATTGAGTGTAAATAATCTAGTTCACATTCCTGGCTATGGAACGTACCAAATATCTCAGATTGATGCTCCAACTGACCCTAATCCTCTAAGGCTCAAGAAATCTGAGAATGTAAAACATTACTTTTATATTTTTCATTATAGATAGTTACTTTTATATTTGTCATTATAGATAGTTACTTTTATATTTGTCATTATAGATAGTAGCTGTTTGGTTGTTATCTTTAGTTGTTGTTTTTTTTTGTTTTTTTTTTGTTTTAAATCTCTATCAAATCACTTCTAGGGATCGTACGGGTGAGATTTAGTTGGGGCTGGGATACAGGTCTGGGAGATAATAAATAAAAACCCCGAGTCGGGTCTGGGTTAAATAAAAATTACTTTTTTAAAAGGTAAATAAATTATATTTTAAGGAAATTAGGTAATATAAATATTTTTAACTTTAAAACGTTTTATTGAATATGCCGCCGGGATGCGCAGACGAACAGTTGCAATTAGTCACCCCGTGTGAAATAAAGTACTGCAGCCCTATTGGGTTTTTTTGCGCCTTTTCACATAGATAGCATGAGTATATGTTGTAAGGCCTAATTTTATTTTTAATTTAATTTAAAAGTTTGGCAATTTTTTAAGTTTTTTGTTGTGTGTTCACTGACACCACTGTCTTGGTAGTCCACACAATGTTCTTTTGAGCCCGCTAGTGTGTAAAAAGAAGGCCAACATATTATTATTATTATTAGTTGGGGTTGGGTCAAATATCAGTCTCTGAATCAAAGCGCAAGATTTGCTTCGCCGAGATATTGGAAAGCTCGCTCGTTTCCTGCCTGTGCATACCAAGATTCTCAAACTCTTGAGCCGCATAAAAATTACAGACACAAAGGACATGAGAGGAAGTTACCTCTCATGCCCTGCACATAGGACTCTCACTGATGCCAGTCAGATGCAGATGTCTATTTAGCTGGAAGTGACCTAAAAGTAGGCCCATAATCACCCTGATACTACTCTTAGAGAGCGAGAGCCACTCAGTTGATCTTTAATTTTTAAGACCCAGGGATTAACTTCTTAGCCGGCCTCTGACCATCCGTCTCAAGCCAAAGCTTGACCTGTCTCACCGCCATAGTGCCATGCAAACCAGGCCATTGGGTATTGGAATAGCAGGCACCCAATAGAGTTGAAACCTATTATGGGTGCCCAGTTTTGAAAGGAGATCCAAACAGCTAAGAATGAGCTTAGAAGTGATACTAAACTGATTAGGAGACCTAAGGGCAGCCTGGCTGTCCGAGAAAATGTGAACAGTCTTGCCCCGATACTTCTTCCTAAGACATTAGCAAATTGTAGAAATCTCTGCAAAAACGCCGAAGCTCTCTAAAAAGCCAAACTTCTTAGTCTGACAGTAAACTCCCACCTCTGAGTGAGTCTTGGAACCATCCGTGAACCAAACAATTTCGCCCTTGGCTCCCAAAACTATGTTTCCAGTCCAATCTAAGCGACATGGAAAGTAAACACTAAACAGCTTCAAAGTGTAATTTTGCAGCTATGTTTCCAGAACTACCCTCGGCCACGAAATGACTGCTGCGTACGTCAGCATTGGCCTGATTATCATGGTATCGATCTAATAAACAACCTTTGGGCTAAGACCCCAAGACTTGCTTATGGTACCCCTTACTATCCAGAATAACATTTTAGCCTTCCTGATACTTTGATCAAGATAAGGCTTTCATGTTAGCTTACTTTCGAGAGGGACACTGAGGTATTTTACCTCAGTTGACTTGACCAAAATGGTCAAAAAGATTAAAATATCATTGAACAAGTGCTGTACCTTCCTTCGAGTGAAGGGAACTATGCTCATCTTATCAGGATTGACTGTGAGGCCAACCTCCCTACACCAGCATTCCACAGAAATGAAAGCTTTCCTCATGCAGCGGATGTTCAAGTGTCACAAATGTAAATCCAACTTAAACTCGGCCTAGTAGCTTCTGCCACTAGGACACGCCTGTACACTCCTTCGCCTACTTACCCTTGTTATTTGCTTTAGTTATCGCCACTCCATCGAGATGGTGCCAGAGAGGAGAGAAACCCCAAAGGTCAGGGGGGCTAGTTTATTTAAGCTCAAGTCAGAGCTGGGGAGAGGGCTTCTTGATTTTCCACTTTTAGCTGGTGGTTAGACTAAAGTAGCTGGCCGGACTCTTCCTGGCAGCACTGTTACCTTACTTTAGTTTTGGCAGTGGTGGGTCATTTTTTTTAGACAGGCCTGATATTCTTTAGCAAACCACAACATGGGGGCTCTCTCCTCTCTGGTAATGTTAATTTATATTTCTACGGCTTATAATTATTTTACATCCGTTGATAAATCAAGATAAGCTTCTTAATAACATTGTCGGGGTAACCAAAGCTGCGACAGTCATCCCTAATTATCCTCACCAAGAGTTCGTCCACAACCAGGCACCACAGCAGGGGTGAAAGAAAATCCCGTTGGGGACAACCCGGACTAGTGGTGATCCTCAGTGATTCACCAAGCAAGGAGGCTGCTGCGACCTGATCAGTCAACATAGAATCAATTCATAGACACAATGTATCATTGATCCCGAACACTTACAAGGAGACTACCCAAGGTGCAACTCACCGATTTTGTTCAAACTCGGGGGTTAAGTAGGCCTTAATGAATCATGAAAATTCCCAAAGGGAAAAGTTTCGACGGGCATTAGTTTTGCCATGGCAACCAAAAATGTTTTCGACAACACAATTTGGAAATTTCCTTACCAAAAATAACATGGGATTTTGAGAAATTCTAAAAAATCTTGAAAAAATTAAACATTTTGAAAATGCCAAAAAATTGATCAAAATTGACGAAAAAAATTAAAATTGGTCAAGTTTTGATCAATTTTGATCAAAATGGGTAAAAGTGGAAAGATGTCATGTAAAACTAATGGAAATCACTTGTATGGATGAAAAACTCAAATTTGATGGCAAATCAATTGGTCTATTTATCAAATTACTAGAACAAGATAAATTTGACCAAATTTGATTCTAATGTGAAATATTGCTTAATTTTGATCAAATTTAATAAAATATGAAATATTTATCAAAATAATTAATAAATTTAATGAAATAGATAAATTTTAACAATGTCTGATCAAACAAGATAAATTTGACCAATATCATAAATATTAATTAATTTTCATAAAATTTAATAAAATTTTAAAAAATTTGGAAATAATTAACAAAATTAAGGTATAGGTTTGATGAAATCGATATATTTGAATATTTTTTTAACAATATTGGTCAATTTGATCAACATAGGTAAAAAAAACAAAGATGTCATGGAAATTAGTGAAAATCGCTTTTACGGATAAAAACTCAAATTTTATAGCAATCATTTGGTGTAATTATAAAAGTAATAAATAAACATAAATTTGATCAACATTTGAAATATTGCTTAATTTTGATCAAATTCAATTAAAATTAATAAAATAAAACATATTTTAAAAAATAAGGCATACATTTGATGAAATTGATATATTTCACCAATTTCCGATGAAACAAGATCAAGTTGACCTAAGTTATAAATATTAATTTAGATCAAATTTTATAAAAATTAGAAATTTACGAAATAATTAACAAAATAAGGCATAGGTTTGATGAAATCGATATATTTGAACAAATATTGGTAAAAATGGATTTCAAAAAAGGAATTTGTTTTTAATGGGTAAAGATTTTTATAATGGCTTAGATGATGTGGTACAGTTGTTACTATATGCAATTGTTAGTATAGTATAAGTTAGTAATAAATAAAAACTTAATTACATTTGCATATATATATATATATATATAGGTTTAAAATATTTTTATTTGTACAAAATTTACATCAGCGTCTCATAAAATCTCATAAAATCTAAACATTTGGTAAAATATAGCAAGCGATGTCGAAAAAATTTTAATTTAATTTGGTGGCAAAATTGCACTACAGCGGCCTCATGTAATTTCGTGTTATTTTTTGGTGGAGAATGTAGCACTTGATGCGTGGATTACGAAACTAATTTTTTTTGGGGCCGCAAATGATAATTAAATTAATTAACTTAATGTTAAAAATGTACTAATTGTAGGAAATTACCGTGTTTTTGTATTTTTGGGTGGCGGAGAATGTAGCACTTGACGCGTAGATTACGAAACAATTTTTTTGGGCCGCAAATGATAATTAAATTAATTAACTTAATGTTAAAAATGTACTAATTGTAGGGAATTACCGTGTTTTTGTATTTTTGGGTGGCGGAGAATGTAGCACTTGACGCGTAGATTACGAAACTAATTTTTTTTGGGCCGCAAATGATAATTAAATTAATTAACTTAATGTTAAAAATGTACTAATTTTAGGGAATTACCGTGGTTTTGTATTTATGGGTGGCGGAGAATGTAGCACTTGACGCGTAGATTACGAAACAATTTTTTTGGGCCGCAAATGATAATTAAAGTAATTAACTTAATGTTAAAAATGTACTAATTGTAGGAAATTACCGTGTTTTGGTATTTTTGAGTGGCGGAGAATGTAGCACTTGACGCGTTGATTACCAAACTTTTGTTTTTGGGTCGAAAATGATAATTAAATTAATTAACTTAATGTTAAAAAGTTAGTAGAGTGGAAACCTAAACAAACAGTAACAAGCCGTGGTGTAGGCGACAACCCGACGAAGATAAATACTTCCAAAACACGTAAAAGACATTACTAAACTCCCCGTATTGGGGCCTGACGGCGCCGCGCACTCGCTTCGCTCAAGCGCTGGGGGCGCGCAGCGCCTCCCCAACCCCATACTAAAAAAAGCGATGGGCCATCTATAACGCGACCTAGAGGACAGTACCAAGCCTTACGCATCAAATATATACTTTTAATCTCAACCAGAAACAAAGTGGCCCAATAATAGTAAACACCGAGAAAATGAACAAAAACTGTAAAAGATTTGATAAAGTACGGGAATATCACTTTGTGGCCCAAAAATACAAAACACCGAGAAAATGAACAAAAACTGTAACTGATTTTATACAAAAAGGGAATATCACGTGGAATTCATTAGGACACCGAAACTGTGTTAACGGCGAACACACGACGGAAATAAGTACAACAAAACACGTGCAAATGCCCAAAAATTAGAAATTTAAAATTACATTAAAAAATTAAATAATCATTTGAGGCCAAAATAAAAATTACCCTCGACATCTACGTGACAAGGTCTATCACGCGCAACCAAAATTAATATAAAATTCAATGAAAATGAGAAATTTTTTAAATTAAAAAAATTAAATTAAACAATTAAATACTCATTTGCGGCCAAAATTAAAAATACCCTCGGCATCTACGTGACAAGGTCTATCAGGCGCAACCAAAATTAATATTAAATTCAATGAAAATGAGAAATTTTTAAAATTAAAAAATTAAGCTAAACAATTAAATAATCATTTGCGGCCAAAATAAAAAATACCCTCGACATCTACGTGACAAGGTCTATCAGGCGCAACCAAAATTAATATCAAATTCGATGAGGCCGCTGTACTACACTTCACCCAATTTGGTAAAGTAGACACCACGATATATTTCTAATTTTGAATAATTTGGTGAAATTCATCTTGTTGTGTCAATTTCAAAAATATACCAGTACTATCAATTTTGATTTATTCTTTAAACCCAAAAAGTAATTTTTATTATTTTTATTTTTACCCATTTTGATCAAATTGACCAATATTGTTCAGACGTTGTTCAAGTATATCGATTTCATCAAACCTATGCCTTATTTTGTTAATTATTTCGTAAATTTTTAATTATAAAATTTGTTCTTAATTAATATTTATAACTTAGGTCAATTTGATCTTGTTTCACCGGAAATTGTTGAAATATATCAATTTCATCAAATGTATGCCTTATTTTTTAAAATGTTTTATTTTATTAATTTTAATTGAATTTGATCAAAATTAAGCAATATTTCAAATGTTGATCAAATTTGGTCAAATTTATGTTGATCTATTACTTTTATAATTACACCAAATGATTGCTATAAAATTTGAGTTTTTATCCGTAAAAGCGATTTTCATTAGATTTCCATGACATTGTAACCGATGTTCAGTCAAGGGAAAACCGAATCGGCTTCGATCGAAATAAAATTACCTTATATCAATAAATAAAATCTTTACCTATGTTGATCAAATTGACCAATATTGTTAAAAAAATATTCAAATATATCGATTTCATCAAACCTATACCTTAATTTTGTTAATTATTTCAAATTTTTTAAAATTTTTATTAAATTTTATGAAAATTAATTAATATATATGATGTTGGTCAAATTTGGTCAAATTTATCTTGTTTGATCAGACATTGTTAAAATTTATCTATTTCATTAAATTTATTAATTATTTTGATAAATATTTCATATTTTATTAATTTTTATTAAATTTGATCAAAATTAAGCAATATTTAACATTAGAATCAAATTTTGTCAAATTTATCTTGTTCTAGTAATTTGATAAATAGACCAATTGATTTGCCATCAAATTTGAGTTTTTCATCCATACAAGTGATTTCCATTAGTTTTACATGACATCTTTCCACTTTTACCCATTTTGATCAAAATTGATCAAAACTTGACCAATTTTAATTTTTTTCGTCAATTTTGATCAATTTTTTGGCATTTTCAAAATGTTTAATTTTTTCAAGATTTTTTAGAATTTCTCAAAATCCCATGTTATTTTTGGTAAGGAAATTTCCAAATTGTGTTGTCGAAAACATTTTTGGTTGCCATGGCAAAACTAATGCCCGTCGAAACTTTTCACTTTGGGAATTTTCATGATTCATTAAGGCCTACTTAACCCCCGAGTTTGAACAAAATCGGTGAGTTGCACCTCGGGTAGTCTCCTTGTTAGCATAATTAAGAATGACAGCCTTAAAGAATTTATAAAAAGCCCCCTCGATGTCCAGAAAAACAGCTAACTCAATTGCACATTCAAGGCAATTAATTATGCCATGAAGGGTAGTCTCAGTAGATTTTCCCTTTAAATAGGCATACTGATTTTAATTGGTGTTTAGTACATTTTAGTTGACATTAAGTTGGTTTTAAGTAGGCTCAAGTGGTCAGTTAACACTAAGAACCTCCACTCTAATGTCTATCAACTGATTTCTCCAGGATTTTTAGGAGAAATGGAGTTAGAACTGATTGGTCTAAGTGCCTTGACGTTTTTTTGAAAGAATATGAACTGATAGGAAACCCCCTATTTTGGAAAACCACATTCGAAATTCGTAGACTTGATTAAAATAACGTATTCTGAAGGACAATGGCGCACCCAGGGCCTTCCAGGAAGAAAAATAAAATGAGCATGACCAATAGAGATGAAATCATATGATGGATCATTTACAGTAACCAGAATGATAGAAGCAGTAATTGAGCATCTAGTTCATGGAAAAACCCGTCTCCAAATGGACGTAGAAATCTTATTAGCGGATTCCAAACAGACAAAGCCGGACATCATTGGGAAGGTGGCAATATGAGGGTCATGGTCGTCAACTGTAAAGGAGAAACAATACTTGTGTTCAATCGGTCTATATCGTATGCAAGGCAAGCCATATCCAGGAGAAATATCGGCAATGGAGGCGAATGCTGCAGAGTTATCAGACTTGGATTTATCACTTTGGTACCAAAGGCTTTGTCATCACAGCGGACGTACAATCGTACAGATGTCAAAGAGTAAATGTGTTCGAGACTTACCAGAGTTAAAGTATCACAATTTGCAGTGTGACATTTGCAAAGAAACGAAAATGACAAAGTTAACTAGAAAACCAAATCCAATTATAAGAACAAAACCAATGTTACACATTTTAGTTGACGTTAAGTTGGTTTTAAGTAGGCGCAAGTGATCAGAATATTTCAATAAACTAGTTAAAGGGGTAATAAGTTGTTATTAAGTTGATGGGAAAATACTTTTTTCGTTAAGTTGGTTATTAGTTGGTTTTTAGTGGTCAGAAAATTACATATTATTTGTAAGTCGGTTTTAAGTAGGTTTTAAGTTGGTATTTAGTTGGTTTTAAGTTGGTATTTGAATCAAAAGTATTTCCTAGACCACTTATTTTTTGGTAAGGGAAGCTACCTCAACACGTGGGTATAGAATTCGGGATCCGAACACAGATAAAATAGTTGAAAGTGATAATGTCACATTCAACGAAACTTGTAACTTTGAAAGATACCTGGACAAACCAAGACTATAGAGACCAACCATCGGGAAAACAATGTACGATTCTCAGATGATGATGAAGAATCACAAGGGGTCATGGACCAGATCTAGGAAACGAGTCACGGCGCAAACACAAGCAAAATAACCTGCAATATCAATGCAAGCATCGCCTATTTAATTCCCAGTCAAGAAGAAAGTAGTGAAGATTAAATTATTGATCACTTCACAACTGAGAGAACAGCCAAGCCATAAGAAAAGGAATGGCGACGCATGGCTAACCAGAGAACAACCGGAGACTATGTAGGACGATATGACATCTACTATAGATCCAGATTGAATCGATTACTTAACGAATAACTCATATTCAGGGATATGGATTTACAACCACAACTACGATTAGATGATACCATCATGGATAAGAATTAAGATCGGGATGTGTTGAAAGATATGGAGTCGTGTTTTACCAATATTTATGATCCTTCAACATACGAAGAAGCCATAAGGCTAAAGATGCCTCCGAATGGAAAAGAGCTATGGATGACGAAGTGAAAACACTACAAGAAAGAGAAGTATTTAAGACAGTTCAAAGACCAGATAAAGTAAAAATTACTCGGAAATAGAGCAAGATTGGTCGCACGAGGGTACACCCCACAGTACGAGACAGACTATGAAGAGATTTATTCACCCGTGGTCGATTCCTTATTGGTCCGCTTATTTCTGTTTTTATTTGTGGTTCTCCGGAGGTGGTTAAGCAACGACATTGATATTAAGAGTGACTATTTATATGGAGACTTAGACCAGGAGCTCTACATGGAAAGACCAAAAGGTTATGGCACCACTGACAACACGGTATGGAAAATACAAAAAGCCTCTACGGACTTTCTCAATCTGGGCGTTGTTGGTCTAAAAAACTTGATGAAGAACGGAAAAGTATTGGCTTTCAAGATTTGAAATCATGTCAATGTTCGTATCGCTACAGATGGGATTGCATCATCTTGATATATGTGGATGACATACTGATTTTGACCAGAAATCAGCAACCAAAAATAAGTTTTATTTCAGTTTGTATTTAATTTGTATACACATTATTAGTTGATATTAACTTGGTATTAAGTAGGCTCAAGTTGTCAGCATATTTCAAGTTACTAGTTGAAGGGGTAATAAGTTGGTTTAAAGGTGGTTTTAAGTTGGCTGGAAAATACTTAGTTTTTAAGTTGGTAATTAGTTGGTTTTTAGTAGTCAACTTAAAGAAAAAGCATTTTCCCACCAACTTAACTAGTTTACTGAAATATGCTGACCACTTAAAACCAACTTAATATCAACTTAAATGTGAATACCAACTAAAAACCAACTTATTTTTTGGTAAAGGTTTCTTAAGGGGTGGCAGTCGAAACCACGAAGGAGCTAATCTATATTAAGAGTATTCTCAACGAATGTAGTGCGTTGATTCCGTCCTCATTAACTGGAGAGATACAAATGAAAATAGACAATCAAGCTGCTATTCAATGCATGAAGTTGACAATATTAACGAGAAAAAGTAAACGAAGGACTTTTTAAGATTGTATATGTAAACTCGACATTCAATCGTGCAGATATTTTCACTAAAGCCTTACCCAAAGAAAGGTTAAAAGAGTTAACTAATTATGTTAATGAACTGGATAATGTATAAAGTAAATTACTGAAATATGAGAAGCGAGGGGATATATTGCTTCACATATTACAGCCCTGTTATATTTTGTTTATTTCCGGCCCTTCGAAGATCAAGGGTCGTCTGCTATGTTTTTTATACTTACGTTTGTTTCTTAGTGTGAATAAATAAAACGCACACGCTTATAGATTTTGGTAGCATTCCGTATGTCATATAAAGTGTAGAATAAATGGAAGTATTAGTAAAGAAAGAAGGTATACACATGTATATGAAAATTAACAAAGATTAAGAATAACAGCCTTAATCAAAAGTTTTTTGCTTATCATTACAAACTCTTACCTAAAGATATTTTGGGACTCATCATCCCCCCCCCCCAGAAAAAAATTTGGGGTGCGCCATTGCTTGAGTACTTGGGCTCTTATTATTCAAAATGATAGTGGGATAATTTTTCACTTTTATGTATTAATTTTTTTAGGTCGATATGGTGGATGTTGATGAGATAAAAGTTCTGGAAAAATGTGACCCTCATGAACAACAAAGTTTAGAATCTGAGAATATTCCAGACCCAATGGAAGGCGAACAGACATGGCCAACACAAGAGGAGCTTGAACAAGCTGAAGGTATTTTTTTGGCAGTTATTAGGTATTTCTGTTAGCAATTCTCCATAATATTACTGGGAATGATCATCTTCTACACTTTCAATTCCATTGTTGTGGATCTTTGTTGACAGAAGTTCAATGGCCTCCCTTACCAAAAAATAGGTGGTCTAGGAAATACTTTAAGTTGGTATTTGTTCCAAATACCAACTTAAAACCAACTAAATACCAACTTAAAACCTACTCAAAACCAAATTACAAATAATATGTAATTTTCTGACCACTAAAAACAAATACCAACTTAAAACCAACTAAATACCAACTTAAAACCAACTAAATACCAACTTAAAACCTACTCAAAACCAAATTACAAATAATATGTAATTTTCTGACCACTAAAAACCAACTAATTACCAACTTAAAGAAAAAGTATTTTCCCATCAACTTAATAACAATTTAATAACAACTTATTAACTAGTTTATTGAAATATTCTGACCACTTGATCCTACTTAAAACCAACTTAACGTCAACTAAAATGTTTATACTAACTAAATACCAACTAAAATCCAACTTATTTTTTGGTAAGGGCTGTGTTCTTCAGTTGGTCTTTCTTAACCATTAAATAATAATCATGTGACTAAATTTGTGAAAAACATCTAAAATCTTAAAGCTCTTCGTTGATTAAATTAATAAGAGCTGAATTCATTTCCAAGAATACGTCATCTATTTTTTTTAATAGCAAATAGTGTAATTAAATAATTTTATGAGGACTGGACTGATCTGAAACTGTTTTCCATTTTCTCCATTTAATGCCTATGCTCCATCTCCTTTAAACAAAGACCCAAGCCTAGACTCCCCTCCCCGTTAAGAGTGCGAGGTAATAGCAGATAAAATAAGAATGACGTGGCAATTTATAGTGCAAACAAAGCTTAACATTTTTATGCCCCTTACCACAAAATAGGTTGGATTTTAGTTGGTATACACATATTAGTTGATATTAAGTTGGTTTTAAATAGGCTCAAGTTGTCAGCATATTTCAATAAACAAGTTAAAGGGGTAATAAGTTGTTTAAGTTGGCGGGAAAATACTTTTCTTTAAGTTGGTAATTATTTGGTTTTTAGTAGGTTTTTAGTTAATATTTAGTTGGCATTTGTCTCAAATACAAACTTAAAACCAACTTTAAGTAGTTCCTACACAACTTATTTTTGGTAAGGGTATGTTGCAACGGCAGAGCCAGCATGCTATAGGCATTGTTAGGTTGTTGCCTCCTTGAGTTACAGAAGGGGGCCTACTTAATTTAAATCAAAGGGTCACCAAAAGTTCTGAAAAGGCCTCCAAATTCAAAATTAATGACCTATAAGCAAACCAAACTCCAAAAATATTAGATTTTGAACAAGACTTTCGATTAACGGATACCATTTCTTAGTGTCTACTTATGGCAGAGTTCTTGGCACCACTTTAGTTGACTTGTTTCATTTATTGTTGAAACCAAGTACTTGTCAATGCAATGTTCCATTTTATCGCAGACAAACTATTGTCTTTGAATGATCCAAAAACGTTTTGGCACTGCCACTATCTGTGTTTTTAAATTTAAGCTTGATAGCATTATCATCTGAGTACAAACAATTTTGATAGGCTTTTAAATAAATTAGAAGGATATTTATCAGATTCAAATAATATTTATACATACTAGCAGTAAAGTTATCTCCTCTTAAGCAACAAAGGATTTTTTTGGGTTAATTGAATAGCCCTTAGTGACATTAGCACATGAAATAACATTTCCAATCATAAGTCATTTTAAAGGGAAGATAACCTCAGGTATTTGGTGTGGAACACCAACGTTTGCAGCTCTGGCCGCTCTTGCCTTTGGCTTTAAAAAGGGTTGGCGCCACTGTACAGGGAAATTTGAAAAATTGAAGGGGTCTTCCATAAAGATTGTTTTGCAGTTTATATTCCCTTTAAACACTGTCTACAAGTAGTTTTAGAGTCTGAAAAGGAAATTTTTTAGCATTTTGAGGTGGGATTATTTCAAAACCAGGAAAGTGGATATCCAGAATTTATAAACATTTACTAGAAAACATTCCTGTAAATCTATTTTGTAAGTATTGTAAGTTCCCTCACACAGCCATTGAAGAATTTAAAGGGAATATAACCTGCAAAGTAATCTTTAAGGAAGACCCCTTCAATTTTTCAAATTTCCCTGTACAGTGGCGCCAAACATTTCTAAAGCCAAAGGCCAGAGCTGAAAACAATGGTGTTCCACACCAAATACCTGAGGTTATATTCCCTTTAAGAGGTTTGAAATTTGGAAAGCGCAGAACAACTTTTTCTCAGTTGTAAGAGTGCACAGGATTTCCTCTTGGTGCCCATTTGTATTTTTCTACTTTATAACAAGTTTCATTTTGTTTTAGCTGATCAGCTAAAACGAACTCTTAAAAAGGTGCCAAAAGGCACTTCAGAATATCAGGCCGCCTGGATTGTTGATGATGATGAAAATGAATCTTTGAAAAGTGATTCAGAATCAGATGAAGAACCTGATGCCAATATGCTTAAAATGGATGCCTGTAGCATTGTCAGCGAAGCTAGTGAAAATAATAGTGCTGATGAGTCTGAAATGGTATGTAGTTTCAATTCCCCTTGTGACAATTTGTGTTACTATCAGAGAAACTACCCGAAAAACTCGGTAGAGTTACGGGGGAAGCCCACGCGGCAGGCATAGGCGCTGCGGCAGCGTTAGTTTGATTCGCGAGGAGGGCAGTAAGCTGAGCCACCTGTGCCTGAAGGGCAACAATGGCGGCGTTAGGGTCGGCAGGAGCGAGATTTGAATTAGGCATGTTGGCTAACAAAGGGGAGGGAGTCCGGCGAACTAAAGATGGCGACTGTCTATCACTAAACTGAGTGACCGAATAAATTTCGAAACACTCTTCCCTTACCAAAAAATAAGTTGTCTTGTAACTTTTTAAGTTGGTTTTAAGTTGGTATTTGGAACAAATGCCAACTAAATACCAACTAAAAACCTACTTAAAAACCACTTTACACCAACTTAAAACCAACTAAAAGCTTTCTTAATAAAGACCACTTAAAACCAACTTAAAACTTACTTAAAAAGACCTCTTAATAAAGACCACTTAAAGCCAACTTATAACCTACTTAAAAATTATAAGTAATTATCTGACCACTAAAAACCAACTTAAAACCAACTTCAAAAAATGAGTATTTTCCAGCCAACTTAAAAACAACTTATTACCTCTTTAAATAGTTTATTAAAATATACTGGCAACTTGAACCTACTTAAAACCAACTTAAATGTGAGAACCTACTAAATACCCACTAAAAACCAACTTAAATGCGAAAACCAACTAAATACCAACTAAAAACCAACTTATTTTTTGGTAAGGGTTGGCAACTATAAAAAATACCTAGGTGGGGGGAACAACCACGTGTGTGAATAAGCCTAAAATAACTCATGAACTATGGCAACCAAAAAGATACAAAAACCCAAAAACACGGAGACCATGCCCAAAACAAAGAAACTAAATCGAAAATAATTAAGGGGAACCGAGGTGACCAATCAACCAAACAAAAAATTCTAAAACCCTCCTAACCATTAAAATTCAAATTACAGTAAAAAACAAAAATAAACGCAAACAAAAAATTCTAAAAATTACGGTAAACAAAGCTAAACAGTTAAATAAATCGCGTGTCAAGAAAATTAACGGCATTAAAGTTAATTGGGGTTAAAACAAGTAAAAACCGAATTCATAACCGGAATCGGGCCCCCAAAATGTGACAATTTTTATGATAAGGGAAAATTAATTTAATTCTTGGTTCGATGTCTAGGGGATTAATTTATATTTAGGTTTAAATTGTCACATTACTAATAAATTAAATTAAAGCACTTTGATTATATATATATAAATGAATTTAATGGCAATGAAAAGCATACTGGTCAAACAATTTAAGACTTAACTCTCTCTTAAAGTTAACTAAAAAGGGGGGTGTTTTGGCTCTCTGGTAAACGTTTATAAGTTAATGCATTTCTCACGAAATTGGTGAATGGCGATGCCGTTGAGGATGTCGGTGATGTCCGATGTACTGGAGGGTCCGCAAGGCACGACGCGAAACATTTTACCGTAGTCCTGGTCTTCTTGAAGACTCCGTAGCGAGCGAACGCGAATGGGAAAGCAAAAAACTTGTTGTTGGCTGGATTAGCCCAAAGGAACCGGCCCCACTGTCCAAAGACGTCTCTCGTTTTAAAAAGGTCTGTCCTGAGAAACACGTGTCACCCCTTTTTATCAACTGACCCAGGTCAAAGGGTCTACGGGGTTTCATCGGTTCTCGCACTATGGAATGGAAAGTTCATTTTCAAACATTGGGCAATACCAAAGAGCCAGGGAGTTCCGCGGTTGTACCAGAGAGCGTACTAGGGTAAAACCCAGCGGAAGAGAGAGCCAACACAACAGGGGACATTTATAAAGTTAACCCTTACCAAAAAAGTTTATATTTAGTTTGTATACACATTATTAGTTGATATTAACTTGGTATTAAGTAGGCTCAAGTTGTCAGCATATTTCAAGTTACTAGTTGAAGAGTTAATAAGTTGTAATTCAGTTGGTAGGAAAATACTTCTTTTTCTAAGTTCGTAATTAGTTGGTTTTTAGTAGTCAGGAAGTTTCATATTATTTTTAAGTTGGTTTTAATTAGTCAGGAAGTTACATATAATTTTTAAGTTGTTAAATGTAAATGTTGATTCTGGTTTAGTTGGAAATAAGTTGATTAATAAAGACGATTTAAGTTATTTTTAGTAGGCATTTGCCCCAAATACAAACTGAAAACCAAGTTGAAATACAAGCTGTTGTAAGTGGTTTTTAGCCAACTTATATTTTGGTAAGGGTAAGACTAGAGAGAGTTATATTTGTGGGGTCTATTCAAAACGTTACGCCCTTTTAATTTGTGTTAGTAAGATTTTTCATGCTTTACTTTTGTCACCCAGCAGCTTCTTTTACTAATAAATGCAATTTGAATATATCTGAAATTTCCTAGAGCAATTCCCCCCCCCCCCCAATGTTAGCTTCTTTTAACTAGCTTCCCATAAATAAAGTTTGTTACAGCTTTGCCGCAAATCTCAACAACTTTCCTTCATTTACTACTTTTATTATCTAGTAAGAAAAAAGTTATGTTATGCAAACTGTGATTGAAAGGAATTATGAAATGGGCAATATCGTCTACGGACTATTTAAGTTGGTTTTAAGTTTGTATTTGAGACAAATGCCAACTAAAAACCTACTTAAAAACAACTTAACACCAACTTCAAAAATTACTTAAAATGTTACTTAATAAAGACCACTTAAAGCCAACTTAAAACTCACTTAAAATATTACCTAATAAAGACCACTTAAAGCCAACTTAAAACTTACTTAAAATGTTACTTAATAAAGACCACTTAAAGCCAACTTAAAACTTACTTAAAATGTTACTTAATAAGTTACTTAATAAAGACCACTTAAAGCCAACTTAAAAAATAATATGTAATTTTCTGACCACTAAAAACCAACTAAATACCAACTTAAAGAAAAAGGCATTTTCCCACCAACTTAAAACCAACTTATTACCAACGTAACTAGTTTACTGAAATATGCTGACCACTTGAGCCTACTTAAACCAACTTAATATCAACTAAAATGTGTGTGCCAACTAAATACCAACTAAAATCCAAATTATTTTTGGTAAGGGGGGCAAAATGGGATTTTAGAGCCTCATATTTTCGATACTGCAAATTTTTCCCAATGTTGCTCATTCAATAATTCAGTTCTTTCTTCTCATAGCAAGACGAATCTGACGGTGAAGGTGATTCGGGAAAATATGATCAAATTGATGTTGATGAAGATAAACAAATGTGATCTATTAAATTTGTTCTGTTACAAAATGCTTTGTATAATATATTTTCTTTATTTCAGGTATGAAAAATATAAAGAAGAAAGAATGAATGAGCTCTTTCCTGATGAGGTTGATACTCCTATAGATAAACCAGCTAAAGCAAGATTCGCTAAGTATGCCTTCTTTATAAGACTTTCTTAAAATAACAAATATAAAGGAAAGATTGTCATGGTATCTGACCAGTTGTAAAGCGAGAAAAGTTAGACCTTCCCTGTTATGGTTAACTACCTTTAAAACAGTTTTTAAGCGATTCTCCATTAAACTCATTAGGAAACTAATTTAGAAATAGTAACTTTATAGGAGAGAGTTAATCATTATATTTTTTAGTTTCTTCTATGGCCCAATCGCTGTCTGTTACTTTATCTTTCCCCTCGAAGACTCAATCGTGCTATGTGCAAATGATAGGACAAAACAGTCAACAGCATATCTGTCAATCTAATCAATTGTTTGAATTAGCATTTTTAAAATTTATCATTACTAATAGTCTATTAGTTCTTTGTTTTATCAGTAAACAGGCTATGAAATGAATTAGACAAAGTTTAAAGCTTTGCCTAAATTATGTTGTTATAACTAATAAAAAATCATTCTAATCATCAAAGTCCAATAATTATATCCAGAAGATTGCTATAAACCCCATTAGAGGAAGTATCTAACTATTCCGCCTATGTTAAAGGCAGGGTTGGCTGATTTAAATCACACAATGTATTGCAATGGAAGAAAAATATTGGCTAAAACAGGTTCTCATAAAATTAAAATAGAAAATCTGATCAAACTAATGTATTAAATAGTAATTAAATTTAATTAAGATTTCATTTATTTCAAGATAAGCTATTATTATTATTATTGAGTGGGGTGGCAAGCCAAACACTTCGACCTAAGGTCCATTGTGCATCCCCAAACTGGGTGACTTAAATAAGTCCTATTGCCGACATAAAGCTTAAAATCTGCCCGGCCGTGATATTAGAGACGTCATACGTCTCCAACCGAGGCATACCCAAATGCTCAAACCTCTGGGCTGCATAGTAATCGCAGCTACAGAGTACATGTGAGGCAGTTTCCTCCTCAGCTAGACAAGCTCTGCAAATCGGGTCATCACTGACCCCAATAAGCGTTAAATGTCTGTTTAGATGGCAGTGGCCTGAAAGTAGGCCAGTCACAATCCTAATACTGGACCTAGGGAGCGAGAGTAATTCTCTGGCTCTCTCCCTAGAAGGGCCAAGAGTGAACTCTTTGGCCTGCCTTTGACCCTCAATTTCAGACCATTGTCTGAGTTGACGATCTGACATAAACTTGGAGATCAAGCCGCGTACAAGTCCTCGGGAGATGGGGAGAGCAGGTTCTGGACCAATGAACCCAGCCCTCGCACCTTCCTTCTCCAAGGCGTCGGCCCTTTCGTTCCCAAGATGCCCCTTATGCCCAGGTGCCCAACAAAGTTGAACTTTATTGTGCAACCCAAGAGTGCAGAGGAGATCTAAGCAGCTAAAAACCAGTTTAGAAAGAATACTATACTGGCTGAGAGCTCTAAGAGCAGCCTGGCTATCTGAATAAATCTGGATAACCTTCCCATGATACCCCTGATGTAAACAGTAAGCAACACAGGAGCAAATGGCAAAAATTTCAGCCTGGAATACACTAGTGTGTATCCCTAGGCTTTCATAAAAGCCAAAATTATTAGTAAGGCAATACATCCCCGCACCAGTGCCATAGTGGGTCTTAGACCCATCAGTGAACCAGACGATCTCTCCTCTGGTACCGAGGGTGGAGTGACTCCACTCCGCACGGCTAGGGAAGTTGACCTCAAAAGGTTTACTAAAGTGGAGTTTAGTAACCATCAGATCAGAACCCATTGTTAAAATCGGCATCTGATTGGAAATATCTCGGAAGAGCTTGGTGTGGCTATGCTCCCAATTATTAGCCTTCCACCAGGCATTTTGGTTAAGCCTATAGGCACCTAAAAGGGCAGCTTCCTCAATAAAAAGGTGGAGACAAGATAAGCTAACTGATAAAAGTAAATTATCCATTAATTATCCAGGAAAAGAGTTATTAATTGTATATAAATCAATAAAATCAAAAAAAATCCGATTTAAATCCAGAAAATCGATTCATCTAGTTTTTATTTATAAAATAAAAAGCAGGCTACATAGTTTTCGGTTTACTATGTCTTATTGCTGGAAGTTGGCTGGTTACTTGGCACATATGCAATTTAACCAGCCCACTTCCAGTGAAAAAAACAGACTATCTTGAAGTTAATTTTTCATTGCATCTCTGGACAAATTATTTTTACTATTTCATAATCTATAAAATTCCTTTGAAAAGTATATAAAATCTACCTTGAATAAAACAGTTTAAAACGTTATGAACAAATTTGTTTTTTTAAGTGGTTGTTTAGAACATGTTTTAATCATTTGGTTTAAACATTTTGTTTAAAGACAAATAATTATTAAATGATACTAGGCTGTGACCAATATTTTTTTAAACATTTCAATCTTTATCTTTAGATACAGAGGCTTGAAAAGTTTTAATTCTTCGCCATGGGATCCAAAAGAAAATTTGCCACTGGATTATGCAAGGATATTTCAATTTGATAATTTCAATCGAACCAGAAAAAGGGTTTTGAACGAAGCAAAAGATGGAGTTTTGGTTTGTACTTTTTAATTTGGTTTTATTTTATCATTACCATTATTTTCCTTAATTTAGCTTTCTTCTAATATCACTCACATTGTTAGTTTATGGAACACTATTTTAGCATTGAAGCTACTTTGAGTTTCCGTATTAAATAACGATATATTTAATAAAGATAAAATTAAACAAACTTTATTGAGGAATAAATATCTAAATGAAATTGAAACTTGTTTAGTTGCTGACAGACAAGTCTATAAAAAAAGAATGACAGGCCAACTTCTTACTGATGTCCTTAGATAAGTTAAAATGTTCTCCATAATTTGTTTAGTTTCTTAAGTAATTCTTGTTTTTAGTGGGTTAAAAAAGAGCAAATGAGGTATGAAAGTTCTTGATATGGGCTATTTAAGGCTTTTGACTATTATTCTTGGAGAAGTATTCCCTTACCAAAAATACAAGTTGTTTAGGAACTTGGTTTTAAGTTTGTATTTGAGACAAATACCAACTAAAAACTTACTTAAAATGTTACTTAATAAAGACCACTTAAAGCCAACTTAAAGAAAAAGGCATTTTCCCACCAACTTAAAAAATATGTAATTTTCTGACCACTAAAAGCAACTAAATACCAACTTAAAGAAAAAGGCATTTTCCCACCAACTTAACTAGTTTACTGAAATATGCTGACCACTTAAAACCAACTTAATATCAACACCAACTAAAAACCAACTTATTTTTTGGTAAGGGAAGCCAACTTAAAACCAACTCTGATTTTGCTTAATGGAGGCAACTTAGAGGCAACTTGAAACTTGCTTAATAAAGACTACTTAAAGCTAACTTGAAACCAACTTAAAAATATGTAATTTTCTGACTACAAAAAAATAATTATTTTCCAGCCAACCCCTTTAACTAGTTTCTTGAAATATGCTGGCAACTTGAGCCTACTTGAAACCAACTCAATATCAACTAAAATGTGTAAACCAACTTAATATACACTAAAAACCAACTTATTTTTGGTAATTAGGCTTATACTCAGCCTATTTGTTACTGTCCTACTGAATGTTCTCTATTTTCTGAGGTATAATTTTGAATTTTGGAACGATTTTGCTTCTGGCATTATCGAAACTTATGTTATTTAGTCATTTTTATTATTTTATTACAGCCTGGCTGGTATGTTACATTGCACTTGATGAATGTTCCAAAACAAGTAAATGGTAAGATTAATTCATCTTTATAAAGATTTGTAACCATCTAATTCTAATGTTAAAATGAATTTGTGCTTTTGCTAATCTCAGAAAAACAGAATATATGTACTTTATCGTAAATAAATAAAATATATATATATATGTAGTATGTATATATATATATTAATATTCATGCTCTAGGTTGCCCTGACCAAAAAATAAGTTGGCTAAAAACCACTTAAAAAAACTATTCGTCGCCGTTAAAACAAAACCACGTATCTTTTCTTTGGCGTTTTTGAGAAAAATGGATTTTTAATTTTGCAGGGACTTCTGAAATCACGTCTTAGGTTTTTACACGCGAGTTAATTTTATAGTTAAATAATTTCGTTTCAATATTGAATTTATGAGGATTTTAATTTAAAAATATTTTGCTAAAGGGGAATTTTTAGAGATACGTGGTCTCGCGTCATGTAGTGAGATAGGAGCTGACAATAAGCAAGATACGTGCTTTTGCATGAAATGCGTTGTGGATATCAAAGATACGTTTAAATGTTTTCTCGATTTAAAAAAAGAAATTAAAAATAATAGGTTGCAATTGAATTTCTTTTTTAAATCGAGAAAACATTTAAACGTATCTTTGATATCCACAACGCATTTCATGCAAAAGCATGTATCTTGCTTATTGTCAGCTCCTATCTCACTACATGACGCGAGACCACGTATCTCTAAAAATTCCCCTTTAGCAAAATATTTTTAAATTAAAATCCTCATAAATTCAATATTGAAACTAAATTATTTAACTATAAAATTAACTCGCGTGTAAAAACCTAAGACGTGATTTCAGAAGTCCCTGCAAAATTAAAAATCCATTTTTCTCAAAAACGCCAAAGAAAAGATACGTGGTTTTGTTTTAACGGCAACGTATTATTTAAACTTGATTTTAAGTTTGTATTTGGGACAAATGCATACTTAAAAATAACTTAAATCATCTTTAATAACCAACTTATTTCTAACTTAACCAAAATCAATCCCTTACATTTAACTACTTAAAACCAATTTAAAAATGTGTAATTTTCTGACTACTAAAAACCAACTATTTTTAAATTTAAAAATAGAATTATTTTCTTACCAACTGAAAAACAACTTATTACCCCTTTAACTAGTAACTTGAAATATGCTGACAACTTGAGCCAACTTAACACCAAGTTAATATTAACTAATGATGTGTATGCAAACTAAATACAAAACAGTTATTTTTTGGTTTGGGTGTGGCCTTATTTTCCAAGACTAAAATTGTTATTAATAGCCAAGAGTATGGTCTCCATTTTCAGATGATCTAACTAGTACTGACCGGATTAATCCTTTAGTCATTTATGGGCTGTTACCTCATGAGCAAAAAATGTCTGTGATGAACGTTATATTAAAGAGGCACCCAACATGTTTAGAGCCTATAAAATCTAAGGACAAACTGATTTTCCATGTGGGTTTTCGAAGATTTGCTGTTAATCCAATATTTTCTTCTCACACGAATGGGAATAAGCATAAGGTAATTATAAAATAAATTAATATATATATATATTATCGGCTTTACCCATATCGGTGCATCCTTAGTAAAATCAAAGGTTTGACCATTTGTCATGAACTGACCTATGTTGCTATGATTTAATGTGGCAATTATAAACTAAAATTAGCATTTAAACAAAGGAAAAGAGCAGTAAACATTGTTAAAACAAAGAATATAGACCCCAGGAATCGAAAGAAAAACCGTTAATGTCTCGGCTTAGAGTTGACGGGATTGCTTCCAGCTAGGAGAATCAATAGAACCGGAAATAAGCCCGTCAACCTAGGTTTGCCTTTGGAGGCTAGAGACAAGCAAATTATACTAGATGGAGCTGCATTCTTGGGGTCTAAATTCTTTGGTTAAAACTAGAAAAACACTAGGCTGTAAAAAATCTATTATTCTCAACCAGTTAATTTTTTTATAAATATAAGTTTATTATGTTTCTAAAATTTTATTTAGTGCTTAATTATATATTACCAGGAAACTATATATGTATACTTAGAATATATCTATCGATTTTAGAAGACGTGGAGCAAAAAGAAAATGAAGGAATGAAAATTAATTTTAAGAAAATTCTGTAGTTTCTTATGTGAATCATCAAGGTCCACGTACCCTTACCCAAAAATAAGTGGTCTAGGAAATACTTTAAGTTGGTATTTGTTCCAAACACCAACTTAAAACGAACTAAATACTAACTTAAAACCTACTTAAAACCAATTTACAAATAATATGTAATTTTCTGACAACTAAAAACCAACTAATTACCAACTTAAAGAAAAAAGTATCTTCCCATCAACTTAATAACAACTTATTACCCCTTTAACTAGTTTATTGAAATATTCTGACCACTTGAGCCTACTTAAAATCAACTTAACGTCAACTAAAATGTGTATACCAACTAAAATTCAACTTATTTTTTGGTAAAGGTCTTCCTTAGACATTCCAAGTGTATACATATATAATTTCCTGATATTACCTTTATCTTGAAGTAGTATAAAATGTTACTTTTACTGCGTATTTTCTAGTATGAACGTTTTATGCGGACAGATGTACCTGTTGTAGCCACATTCTTTGCTCCAATAATGTTCCCACCTGCTCCAGTAGTTGTGTTCAAGGCTAATATTGATGGTATGTTTATTAATAGGTAGGATAAGTAAAGATACTAAAAAAGATTAAAAATAAATTCTAAACAGGTTCGCAACAACTTGTAGCTACTGGATCAGTATTAAGTATTAATCCAGACAGAACTGTAGTGAAGAAAGTGGTTCTAAGTGGTCATCCTTATAAAATTAACAAGAGATCTGTAGTGGTCAGATATATGTTCTTCAATAGAGGTAAGATTTCATCATGGAGGATTGTGAAATATTTGAATGTTTTTAAGCTAAAAGTTATTAATCTACTAGTGTATTATATTAGAAGAATTAAATTTAAAACCACAACTGTATTGGTTGTGGTTTTTAATTTCATTCTTATTTGAATGTTTGTTAGAGAGGGAATTATGAAAGAGCTCTAAATCGTAAGTGGTGCAACACATGAAATAACTCCATTCTAGCTTCTTATTTTTTATTTAGATTTCACTTTGTTTAATTTCATGTTCTGCACACATTATCACTTATTTTGTTCAAACCCAGAAAATATTTTGGCAAGCGATTCTCATTGGTCTTGGGACCCACATAGAGTAATATCCTCCATTTTATGTATTTTTGGTTTGTGTAAAAATAAGGTGGGTACAATTGTTCAGCAGGTTGAGGTCCTCTTGTTCTCGATCCTTTCCTTGGATGGTACTAATGTATAATACTTTTTTTTAATAAACATTGCTGTTATTGTTAGATTTAGTTTAATTTACCCTCTTCTCGAAGAATAACATGGTGCCAAAACCCTTACCAAAAACTAAGTGGTCTAGGAACAAATACCAACTTAAAACCAACTAAATACCAACTTAAAACCTACTTAAAACCAACTTACAAATAATATGTAATTTTCTGACCCCTAAAAACCAACTAATTACCAACTTAAAGAAAAAAGTATTTTCCCATCAACTTAATAACAACTTATTACCCCTTTAACTAGTTTATTGAAATAATCTGACCACTTGAGCCTACTTAAAACCAACTTAACGTCAACTAAAATTTGTATACCAACTAAAATACAACTTATTTTTTTGTAAGGGAAACTAGCTGAACTTAGGTTATTAAGGAGTCTTTAACAGTTGGTAATTAATCAAAGTCATAAAGATTAAGAGAAACTGAAATATTAGCGGCGATAAGGGAAAACAAGAACTACGTCAGTTTGTAACAAATCACATGAAGGAAACTTTGTACACCATATACTACAAGAGTTATATCCAGTTTTATTCGCCCTTGTTTAAGCTTTAGGCTGTAAAAACATTTAACCACCTTCAGAAATAAGTTATAAATGCAAATGGAATTTTGTCTATCTATAACTACTAAATTGTTGCAATTAGCCTTGAGTTGCTCCAACATACTCGACAGACAAGTAAAACATGTAGTTGCTTTATTGAAAATTCAACTGATTGACTCTTTTGCTGTAATAGAAAGAAACCAAATTCCAATTGCACTTATTATTCCATTTACAAAGTCTTTCAAACAGTGGCGTAGCAGTGCGGTGGGGCCTCGAGCTTAGGGGGGGCCCCACTAACCATAATAAAATTAAATAGGAGGGCCTCATAGATATTTTTGCGGGGGGGGGGGCTCTGAGTTCTCAGCTACGCCACTGCTTTCAAATTGAACCTTTTATTTGTGCATCTTCATTTTATACCAAATTGAATCGTATACTAACATTTCCTTGAAAATTATTATTTAGATGATATTACGTGGTTTAAGCCTGTTGAATTAACTACGAAGTATGGAAGAAGAGGACATATTCAAGAACCTCTTGGTACATAATTTTATTCCTCTTGCTAAAAAGTATTTTAATTATGAATTTTACTAGGCAAGATATTAGTTATAATCAGGGTTGACATGGAACCAGCCATACCAGCTATAACCACCTTGCTAAAACCGGTTATAGCTACGATAAAATCCATATTTTCTTGGCTTTTTTAAAAAATTAAAATTTTACAATATTTTTCTAAAATAATAGCTTTTATTTAGTTTAGTTTTTGTTTCACATTTAAACGAATTGGGGAGTTCAAATTCTCTTTGGCTGGCGCGTCATTAACAAAAACTAAGTTATTTGGCTTACTTTTAGTTTCTAAATTACAACAATAACAGCAGACAATTTCCTACTTATAAAGTGAGTGACATAAGTAAAAGTCTACGCTGTTTATATTGTAACCGGCTACCTTTTTCTATTTTCTAGAAAAATAATCGAAACAACCGATAGCGCTCGTTTACATATAGTTTTACGGCTCTCGAATAATTGTCTAGGCTTATCGTAATTGACTAAGGCGAACGGGTTACAATAAATAAATCTTTTATTTAGGATAATTCTTAACAAAAATTAATTACACTCACAATATAATCAAGTCCATCAATTTCCAACTTGGCATACAGACTTTGACTATACATTGTTTTCTAAGTTGAATTATTATAAATTAATATTTTTTCCGCCGCACTCCTATCCAAGTCCTGACTCCGTGCTTTCTCGTCTCTCTTTCGCACATGGGGAACGAACCTTTATATTCGGTCAGACTGACGTCATAAACAAAAATTAAACTCTGGTTATAATATTATAAAAGTTTAACAACTTTTGATGAAAACTAGGCTTTTATTAAGGGAATATACACAATGCATCACCCAAGTCTTACTAAGACTACCTGACAAAACAATTAAAAAAAAAATAAAAGCATGTAACACCAAAAACTGCACATTCAAAGCATGACAACCACGGCGAAAAATAATGTATACCACTATTCAAAAACTGTCTTTTGTTCATTTATACTATTTAGACTATGGTTGGCATAATTACGATAGAAACATCATTGATTGAAAGTTATTAGTAAGTGGCATTTGCTGAGGTCTTTCTGATGTTGTTGATGTTCTTTGAATCCATCTCACTCTCTAATGGAGAGCATATTGCAAACTTTGCTTCGTAGGACATACAAGAGATCAAGAAAATGATTTTGAGACCCCACTTCAGACCTTTGCTTTAATAGGCCAGTAGACATGACCATACGAACCAAGCTAGTTCTATGAGTAGTATTTTTGGTCAATTTAGCATTTTGGCTTGGTAAGGAGCTATTCGCAACCGAAACGAGTCTAGGTGGTGTAACAGCAATAGCTTATCCGAAACAGCGCCTATGATCTTGTCTGCTACAGACAAATTAAAAAGTCATAAAAAAGTTTTTTCTTAAATAAACTTATCAAAATATAGGCAAACAATGCAAAAAATGATATTAAAAGCAAAGTATTTACAAAGTCAAATTTAATAATAACTTAGAAATAGTTTTATACTTTGCATAGGAAATATACTTATGTCTAGTCCAGTGAAAAAATTCCCCTTCATCCGTTGTCTGCTAAAAATAGTTGTTTTACTTTCGTTTTTAAGATGTTCATGTGTGCGTGTTTCTTTGGGTCATAAGAAATGATACTAAGTCTTGCCAATTCACATTAGATCTAACAATAACGATGAGGACAAACTAATAGCGTCTGCGTTAGCCACTACCTATGTAGGTTTCAATAGCTAATTAAAAGGGCGTAGCAATAGTTTTCGGTCGCGAATAAACTTGGAGAGGAAAAGTTATTACCGTACAATTGTAGTAAAATCTAGCACTGTGTTTGAAAAATTTATTAGTGTAGATGTTGGAAATGCTCCCAATCTCTCAATCAAATGCAGTTGGGGATAATAAGTTTTGCGGTTGATCTCACAGTAGCAGATTTTTTGGCTGAACTGTAAAGACTTTGTTACGGGAAACAGAAAACCTGTTAAGAGTGCACTGCAGATTTTGGTTAGAAAAACTTTTGCCAAGAAGTCTCATATTGATAGCCTTGTTGTAAAAAGGAAAATCTTACATGGCTGTAGAAACTGGGATGGGAAGAATTTGTTGAAAAAAGATATTCCCCAATGTTGGTTTTTTACATTAATGCATAGTTGGGAGTTCTTGCTTTGTTGACCAATAGTGGCTGTCACTGTTATTGCTTCAAGATTTTAACTAAGCACAAATATTTTGATAATTTAGTAGAATTTACTTTTGTTACCTGTTTTAAAACCAAAGTCTATTACATATTTTTTTATTCCATTATTTTTTTCCAAGAGCATTTAAAGCTTAATTATTCAAAAAAATATTTAAAATAGTTTTAATCAAACTTTAATTATAGTGATTTCTATTTAGGAATACAAAGTTTTTCAGAAGTACACACACCAGTTTTTTTGCTTATCACCTGAACTGGCGCCATTTTGATTGAAACATGATGTATTATATTACAGAATAGTAAAAATACATTACAAAATGGCATCCTCCATTCATTTGCAGCCATAACACACGCATAATAGTTGGTCTAGCACTTAACTCAAAACAAATTTCAGTTTTCTCAATTCTATTCTCCAAAATTCCTTCTACATATGATGCCATCATTTAAACAGGGGACATAAAATATTGTCAGCATTTGAAAACGTTTTATTTCACTATGGATCTTACGGTGATCCCACCCCAGAAAGTCTGGGATCCTCAGGTTTTTTTTACCTTTTCTAGAGCTGGGTTTTCCAAAAAGTCAAGTTTCCTATCATCTCATATTCTTTCAAAAAAATTTAAGAAAATAGAAAATTTATAATTAAGTTATAAAGATTTAAATTATTTGATTTTTTTAAAAAAAAAAATAAATTTTAGTAAACCTCTGACCTGGGTTTTTTCTCTTCATAACTAAAATCTCGCCTCATACTATCCCTATATTTAGCTCAAATTTTTTTATAATTACAATAAGTTTTTGTTGCTCTAGTTGTGAATAATGATCATTTAACAAGTATTTCATTTTTGTAGGTACACATGGGCATATGAAATGCAAATTTGAAGCTCAGCTAAAATCTCAAGATACGGTTTTTATGAATTTATACAAGAGAGTATTTCCTAAATGGAGTTATGATGAGTGTGTTCCTAGGCCTAAAAATACCTATTGTTAATAAAAGCTGAACATAAAAAATTTAAAAAATCACTTGGAGTGTATTAAATTGCTGTTTTGGCTATCTTGAACAATAGCCCCACCACTTTTTAGTTCCACCTTACCAACGTACTTATTAAGGGGAACTTAATGGTGCAAAAATTATTAGCTGCAAATAATTAATTTTAAAGATGTACGAACCGAATGGTTCAGGGTGTAGAATTCACTCGCCGGTTTTTGCCATTTTGAAAATCAGACTTTATTTGTTGGGAGTGTTAATGGACCCCATTATTCATGAAATATGCTGCTGTAGTAGACGTGGGGTCTAAGGATTAAAATGAGGGAGCCCAAAACAAAGCGTTTGATAAAGTATTATAATGACAGATAGGAAAGAAACATTTCTCAAACCGTATTCATTTCCCGCTAACCACGTCCGATACCGGTCTTCGCATAGTTCCGTAAGTTCTAAAGATTCTAATTCTGTTAATTCTGACAACAAGGAGAGTGATAAGCGTTATTTAACGCAATATACGTATAATAATAGTCTTTAATCAGTGTGAAATCAACGATCTGACCAAGGATCCGTTAAAATTAATCGAGGGGCTGCAAAATGTCAACCTAATTGCGAAAGATGTAATGTGTCCCAAGTGCGACAAGAACCACCGACAAGTACGTTTAGCGTTGCAATAAAAGACAAAGTGCCGAAACAAAAGGAGTCCATCAGCTGTCAAACCTAAGTTTTAATTCGGAAAAATTAATTTTTTTCAAGCCACCACCTTGATTTGCGGGAAATTCTTTTAATGGGGTACTTTTACGTTTGCAACTTCGGTCTGCAGCGCCAAATTGTTGCAACAAACTGTTTAAGAAAAATCTGTCTCAGTTTAATAATTATTGCCGAGAAGTAGCTGTGCAGGAGGTTTTACTTACTAATCAACAAATTTCGCTAGTTTTTTTGTTAATGCGAAACATTATTTTTGGGCATTAATACTTAAGGAGATATAGTTAATTGGGGTTTATATATGCACCCATGATTATAAAGAACGGGGCCCCCAGTGCTTGAGCGAAGCAAGTGTGCGGCACCATCAGGCACCAATGTAAAGTCTTTGGGCAATTTTTAATTAACTTTTTAAATAATGCTTGCGGGGAACAATTTTTTCACCATTGAAATCTCCTTAAGTTTTTTAACTTGGGTCGAGAAAGGGGTACAAAGGGAGTGGCGGGGCTATTGTTCCAATTAACATATTAGGCATATTAAAAATTGGGTTTGATTAAAGGATGCGAGTTAATTAGTATTAAAAATTTTCGTCCTATTTTTATATTGTAATAAAATTATGAGAAATTAAATAGTTCAATGAAAACTAGTCTACTAAGAAAAATTTGTTTGTTTTCTGGCCCAATTCTTAAATGAGGTTTCCAATGAGACTTGCATCTCGCAAACATGACTTTGAATTTCATTATTTATCAATGCAAGCTTGAACCTACATCCTGCCGAAGAGTTGGCTTCAGTTTTTACCAAGGATCGAACAGACCCACGGCCTCGACGATGACTTGAGAAACCCGTAGTTTTTTTTAAATTTCAAGCTTGAATAATTGTTTTCTTAAGATTTTTACAGAAAAAATCATAACTCAAGTCTATGATGAGAGTGGATAGTCACTTAAGTACTTAAGCAATTAGGTGTACAAATTGCACTTAATTACAAGAATTAAATCACTAGTTAGGTACACAAAATATTTATCAGTGACTACCCTCATGAACATTTATCTCAAAGAAAGAAATTAACTTATAAGTATCATAAAAGAAAATAATATTTTAACCTAGTTTTCATTATTTTAACAATTATTTTTGTAGCCCCAAAGGAAATACTCCACCTAAATCTTGCCACGTTTACCACTTACCATTGCCTTAGACAACCTATCTTTAGTTTGGATTGCCTCTAATTAAGAAATTTGAAAATCAATAAACTATGACGTCTCAAAACTCTGAGCCGGCATTCTCGACAAAGACTTGAGCGGAGCGTGGGCGCTACGATAATCGTGAATTACGGAGTTGTCGAAGAGTTGTATAACTTTAGTAATGATAATAAAACGTAATTAGCATAAAAGCAATAAGAAGTGTATTTTTTTGAACCAACTTAAAAACAAGCAGAAGTCCACTCTTTATTTTTCGCTCCCCTCCTCTCTTTTCTTGTCCCCCCCCCTCTCTCGCGGCGAAGGTCTCCCTCTCTTCTGGACATTACCGCGAATTTCCCTCTCTCTTCTCCGTCTCGTTCAGAGTCCCTTTCTCTTCTCCCCAAGTGCGACACACACACACACAGCCAACTTTCCCATTGAAGTCACCACAGTGAGAGCTCCACTCACTCGCTTTGCTCGTTCGCTCCGCTCAATTACTTATTTTTACATTGAACTAACATTGTGGAATTTAGAAATTTTTTAACATAGAAAACCAAAATTTTGAATTCAATGATATTTATTGGCACATGGACATATAGTAAATTGTAGACTTACATTAACATTCTATTTCATATCCCCAATCACATAATGACATGGGCACTTTTCATCACCCCAGAGTAAATTATTCAAGACTAGATTACATAATTTTTGACTGACGATTCACTTTGGTATAAAATGTCAAAATTACAGAAATATTTGTTAGTCAGTAGCCACAAATTTTCCAAAAGGGGGCAGAATTTGTGAATATGTAGTACAGGCAACGCTATGCCCGAAGGAAAGTTCACACGAAACCAACCCCCTTTGTCTATGCCACTGTTGTAAGTTAATTAAAACCGCTGTGCCAAGAAAAAACCACCTTTCTGTTGAACTCTTTTCTAAACCTGGCTTGTGAATAATGGGTTTAATTGTGGAAGAGGAATATATTTTGTACTTGGAAACATCTTGTTAGATATTTGGATTTGTCTTGGCACAACCAAGTTACTATTATCTAAACATAGGTAACTTCTATTGCCATATTTTTTCAAACATTATCAATATTTCTTATGACATCACATGTATGAGTATCAATAAGCAAAGTATCATCTACTGCATTATAAATAATTTCTATTGTTTAGGTGACAGTTAACAGTACAAGTTTAGTGTCTTCAACGAAGTACGTAGCTTCCTCTGTTTCCAGCTTGTGTTGAACTAATGAGATCCGAGCAATTACTTCTTTGTGGTTTCAATTTAAGTGACTGTTTCTACCAAACCTAATTTTTAATCAGTATTAAATTCAAAATACAAGAATACTGGTTAATAAAACACAATTCACTTTTTATTCGTGCTAAATACCTGTTGTTACATAAGGAATTTTCCTTGAGAAACTTTGAGGTGGCTTTACTGTGAGTTAGCTTATGCTTCTCCAAATGGGTTTTTTGTCGGAAAGCGGAAGAACACTGATTGCATTTGAATGGTCTTTGATTTGTGTGGCTTAATTTATGCCTTTGCAAACTGAATTTATGTTTAAAACGTGCTAAACACTGATCACATGTAAAAGTTTTATTCATAGGTTTATTTAAAGGCATTTCCTTTTCCTTGGCAGATCTCTTTTTGCTTTTCTCTCGGAGCTTAATTACTAAATTATGACCTTGCATGAAATCATTGAACAATGGTACATCATTCTTGACAAATGTTACATCATTTTCATTATATTTGTAAGATGATGAAGAGCTTATGTTATCAGTATAAACTTCCATACTGCATTTGGTTGTATGAGTTTTTGCATGCTTATCCAAATGCGATTTCTGTCTGAAATTGGCAGGGCACTCATTACAAGTAAATGGTTTCAATTCCGTATGGCAAAGCTCGTGCCTTTGTAAGTTTCCTTTACGATTAAAGGAGGCTTTGCATTGACTGCATTTATGAATTCTGCTTGCAAAGTGTTCTAAGTAGAATTTTGAGTTGAATGGCATTCCAAATACATCACAGTTAAAATTCTTTTCCTTTTTTCCTAAATTTAGAACAATGAAAGTTATAATTGTGCAAATAATATAGTATCAAAAACTCAAATTTCCTCCTCCATTTAACATTTTTCCCCATGTAATATGAAATCTGAACCCCCATTCCCTACACTTTAAAGAAGCCAATATTGAGCATGAGAAAAATATCCATAAAGGTGTTGATGATATCAAAAGTGACAATTACCAAAAGTGTGTCAATCAGACCTATTCCTTAATGAATGTTATGAGCGAAATACAAGTTTAGAGGGGAGAAGGGAAAGTATGCCTTGGGGAGAGAACGAAGTTAAAACCAACAAATAACACCTCGTAGTGAGGAATGGAGGAACTAAGTAGCACTGGTCAAAGTTAGTGTATTTTTGATTTTTCGTCGACAATAAATAGTCTTTTATGTGGTCCATCTCAAGTCAAGCATTCATTAAACCTTTAGCATACAAAAGTACACGGATTGTCACACTTTTGGTAATTATGTAACTTCTGGTGATATGCAGTGAAAATTACTAAAATTGTCTCGTTTGTTAATTCAAGTCGAACGATTTAATTAAACAAAGGTAACAATTTCCCATGGTAATCTAATGATTTCTCAAATTTCCCAAGCAAATTAATTAGGTGATTAGTCATGGCGAGCATCACCAACACCATGTGTCATTCCCAAAATAAAGTGGTGGATTTTATATACAAAATCTAAAGTCTACAACTATTATTTACTTACCTGGTTCTGCAAGAGTTTTAGCATTCTAGGGCTGCCAATTGTATTTGAAAAGCTTTCAGAAATTATTTTATGCTAAGATGTAATAGAATTCTGCCAAAAAAAAGAGAAATTTTATAAGATATCTTCAATGGGCCTTATTCGTATTGATATCAAACGTAGGGTTTTTTAAAGCTAAATGAAGGGACAATGGTGAAGCAGAGTTAGCAGACGCTATTTTAGCCGGGTTGCCATGATATTTTCAGTCTAATTTATTTCTTATTTCATGTCAAAAATATATCGCACCCAGGTTTTCACTTCACATTTTAAGTGATTTTCTAATTAAATTTTCTTGATAAATTTTCTTGATGTAAACTATTTATGAATTCTGAGATCACTGCTAATTATAAAAATAGGTAAATTATTTTAGCCACGTTTACTATTCCTCCGTTTGAACCATTGAGTTGGGAATATTAATCTAGAGGTCCAATCAAAACGTCGGATTTCAGTATTTCGCGAAACAATTTTTTAAAAATAAGAATACTGTCGTCTGCTCCCATCGGCGTCCCAAATCAAAGAGTATAAAAACTACGTAACCTAGAGATATAATGACGGTCGAAAGCAGTAAAGGAAGTTGTAGCAACCGGGGGGGAAGGCACTCAGTGAATTTGCACTTCAAATTTCGGTACCGCAGCGCCACTACGGCAGTTTTAAGTGGCAATCATTTTGATTTAGTTCAACATTCTTGAAAATTCCTTAAGGACTTGGCTACCTTTAGGACTTGGCAACGGTAGAGAACAAACGCCTTATTCTTCGCTTTTTGAAAATAAACACCGAAACAACGAATCCACAAATTCTAACTAAAAAAATCACGACACAGTAACCAATTACTGTCACTTTTTTGAATTGACAGATATTAGACAATTAAATATCCAAAATGCCAAATTTAGCACCTCCGCAACACCGTAACTGCCATTTTTCTCCGGTATTATTATTTATTGTACTAAAAACTGCCGTAGTGGCGCTGCGGTACCGAAATTTGAAGTGCAAATTCACTGAGTGCCTTCCCCCCCGGTTGCTACAACTTCCTTTACTGCTTTCGACCGTCATTATATCTCTAGGTTACATAGTTTTTATACTCTTTGCCCAAATGACGAGAAAAAGTTATCATTCTACCCGTGGCGCCGTCTATCTCTCAATGGTTCGTTCAAATAAGACGCGTTTTCAAGCAAAAAGATTTTTTTTCTTCAAAATAATAGATGGCGCCACGGGTCATATGATAACGTTTTCTCGTCATTTTAGAGCAGACGGCACATTCGTATTTTTCAAAAACTTGTTTCGCGGGGAGCAGATTTGATTGTATCTCTAGATTAATATTCCCAACTCAATGGTTTGAACCATTGAGTTGGGAATATTAATCTAGAGGTCCAATCAAAACGTCGGATTTCAGTATTTCGCGAAACAAGTTTTTAAAAATAAGAATACTGTCGTCTGCTCCCATCGGCGTCCCAAATGACGAGAAAACGTTATCATTCTACCCGTGGCGCCGTTTATCTCTCAATGGTTCGTTCAAATAAGACGCGTTTTCAAGCAAAAAGATTTTTTTCTTCAAAATAATGGATGACGCCACGGGTCATATGATAACGTTTGCTCGTCATTTTAGAGCAGACGGCACATTCGTATTTTTCAAAAACCTTGTTTCGCGGGGAGCAGATTTGATTGGATCTCTAGATTAATATTCCCAACTCAAGGGTTTGAACCCATAGAAATCGGATAACAAACTAGAACGATTTTTGAAATTTTGTCGCGTGGTCCGTGTCCGATTAGAACTTTTAAAGAACCGTGCCTTTGGCCCATGCTTTTCGTTTGGCTGGCAACGAAAGTTACGCCATCGGCACCACACTAATGAACTAGTGAACATCGCCTAAGATCAGAGAGGGTAAAGTCGCTTCGCTACTGAGAGGAGTCTCTCGTTCAAAAATCCGTATTTATTTTTTGCCGCGAAAATGCCCATAGAATCCGAACGTTTGATGGCGCTGCAAGAGTATCCTAGCGCGCGATTCAATAGGGGGTTTTTTTTCGCCTGTTCTGGGTTTTTTGAGCAGGTTAAAAAGTGTAGCCATATGACGTCATTTTACTACAATTCTGTCTTGACGAAAAAAACGAGTTGGAGTAGAAAGGGGAGTAGTTAAAGGTTAAAGGTTTTTTATAAAAAGTTTCCCATCATATTTTCGTGAAACGAAATTTAAGCAGACGACAAAACTAGATTACTCCCTCTACACCTCCTTTCGAGGAGGAGTAAAAAGTGTAACCCTAATACTCCGGAACAAGCGAACAAAATTCGGGACAGGGTAAATCTTACCCCGAGAACAGGCGAATAAAACGTTTTAGGGTAAAAACCTTACACTTTTTGTCCCCGGACAAGCGAAAAAAAACCACCTAGTATTCAGTTTAGGACGACGCAAAAATTGATTAGTTTTTAATTTACATTTTAAGTAGTTTTTAAATGTTTTAAATATGCCTGGACCATCGTGTTCCGCCGTAAATTGTTCTAATACGAAAAATAAGAATTCTCGATTATCATTTTTCAAGTTTCCAAGGGAAAAAGAACGGTGAATACGTGTTTTTTACATAGGTTTATTTTTACTTTAACTTTCTTATTGAAATTTCAGTTCCCTATCATAGTTGAATAATGTAAAAAACGAGAAACTGACAAATAAAACAACGGAATACCTACACTTTAGCCATAGGTTTTGCTCTAATCATTTCACTGACGATAGTTTTATGAATATTAAAATTAAAAATAGTCTAATACCATCAGCTGTGCCAACAATATTTTATGAACACTACTCATTTTCCAGTACAGTTAGTGAAGGTAAAGAAAAACATCTAAGGGCTCTTAATGTCGTTTAAAAAATTTAATGACAATTAATATACTAAAATGTATAGCATATCCATACGCCACATATGAACATGTGTTGGAAGAAAGCGCGTTGGTCACAAACGCATCACAACCAATTTCAGAGGAAAACACACTTAATGTTCTAGATGAACATAATTACACTTTGTCCAACAGTATTTCATGCGAAAATTCAGAAAATGGTAATTGAAATTTGAAACTGTCTATCTCAATAATAAATAATTTTAATAAATTACATTACTTTAGTTGTTAATCACAATGGTAAAAGAACTTTAAATTTAAACACGCAATTGTCATCATCTTCTAAACACATTCGAACAGAGCATATGCAATTAAATTGAGAGTCCAAATCTACTTAAACAAAATGTCCTTAGCTATATATCAGGATATTTAATCCATCGGTTTTTCAAACCACCAATGCTCCTCTTGCCTCAGCCAACTCAAAAAGAGCGATCCAATTATTGATCCTATAAATGTGCTCTTCTTCTTCAAGTTTTTCAAAACAACAAAGACTTCTTTTGGTAGCCTTATAGTACCTACTGACAATTTTTTAAAGATTATTACAGAAACAAATGAGGTATTTGATACTAGCTTTAAACTACTATCTCACATGACAAATGTCAAAGAGCGTATGGAAAAATTTATTACACGTCGAATTGACAAGACTTGGTTTCAAGCTTCAATAGATTCAACATGTCCGACTGTATTTCAAAACATGATAAGTTTCTTCGTTGAGTTTTACATACACAATGCCCTGAAAAAACAAGATCTCAATCATGATTACAAAAAGACACAGAAAAGACTGGGCAGGAAATTGATGAAGATACCTCATATTCGTCTTTTTTTAACTACTTCGAAGCTTTATCTTATATATTTATTTCTTATTTATTTTCATCAAGTTATTTGATCTTATTTCATTTCCAATATATTAATTTCTATTGTTATTGTTGTTAGGCCTTGGCTATTTATGTTTCCCATTATTTTAGGCTGTTAAAAAGAATTGACACTTCAATATTCAAATATAATATTTAAAAATAATTAGTTGTACTTACTTGCGTCATAAATTCACATGAAACAACCATTTCACATTTTATTTAAATTTTTTAGCATCAGAATTCAGAAAATAATCGGTGCCACCTTGGATTAATAATATGTAACCGCGTTTGAAATTTACCACCCAGCTAACTCTTGTTATTTCTGCAATAAATCGCTTGAAAATGAAGCTATTGTGAAGGTTTTATGAGAGAAAATGACGAGAAAGTCGGAATAATGGGTCACTTCAATTTAAGTTCATATTGACTGCCGTAAGGATTAAATCAACAACACGGTAAGACCAGTATCAATGCTTTCAAAAGAAAACACGATACCGATGAGACTGTTCGACATGTAGAACGCGAGCGATTCAAACGTATAATAAATTGTATTTAATACTTTAAATTAGTATATACATTGTGTATTATTTCAACGCTAAATGTAGACCTCAGAGCCAGCAAGAATATACTTGGTTAATACCTTATATAATCCTTTAGCAAAGACAGTTTCTCTAAACAAAAGTACATCTAATTTTAACAGAAGCAAACTGAAAACCTACTATTAACCAAAACTAAGTATAAATAGTTAGGCCTAAGCAACCAATGTAAAATTCCCAAACAAATAGTGAAGAAAAATTTAACTTTTGGATATGAGCTAGCTAGGTAATATATAATTGCATAACATTAGCTTAAGTTAAAAGGAATCACCTATGGACTGCATTGTAAAGGATGATAAAATTAGCGAATAAGTAGCTTACAAGAGTGTCAGAATCAGATAGCAAAGGCTAAGCCTAAGCCTTCCTAACTAGCCCTAAATACAGTAAACTATTTTTAATAATAAAGATAAGTTACAACAATTATTTACAAGATAATATATCATCTCGTAAAATAACAAAGAAATGCTGTATTTACCTTTCGAAAAATATGAATCCGAAAACCGCATTCTGGATAGTTGCAGCAGAGAGTGTAAAGATTATGAGAGGCGTCTCTCTTTCAAAAAAGCGTACTAACTTTTTTTTCCTCAATAATGTCCACTACTACCGTAAGCGCGTGCGTTTCGATGTTAGGTTTAAAAGAGACGCAAGAACTTTCCAGATTTTTAATGCTAGTTTTACAAGGTTTTTAAATAATTTAGTATGTCTGGGGTATATTGTTCCGTTTTAAATTGTAAAATATCGAAAACAAGAAATCCTTGTTTATATTTTTTTAAGTTTCCAAAGGAAAAAGACTGGTAAATTCGCATTTTCATTAGATAGGCTTATTGGCATATTAACTTAATATAAATTTTAGTTCTATTTTGTGGCTGAAAAATGTAAATAATGATGGGCTTACAAATAAAACTACGGAATATTTACACGTTAACCATAGAATTTGCGCGAATCATTTCATTGATGCCAGTTTCATGAATATTAGAACTAAAAATAGACTCACACCATCCGCTGTGCCAACAATTTTCAGTTTTAAAGACTCTACAACATTGGAAATTTCAGAAAATGGTAATTTCAATTCAAGCTTTGCTACTCCTCTGGGAAGATCTAAAGGATAATTTTGGTTTTAAGTTTTTATTATCGGACAGGATTAGCCAATCTTTTGTAGATAATTAATTTTCTTGGATCTATAAGACAGAAAGGAGGCAACCGTGATCATCCCAATCCACAACAATTTCGAGCTGCATACCGGGCTACCTCTGTGAATAATCTCTTGAAACCACCGGATTCTAATTGCATTGATGATTTTAAACATTGACACTTTTAAAACTGCAGCTCCAGAACCGGATGAAGATTTCTCCAATTTTGAAAATCTTGTAGTCTCGCAAAGCCAGGGGCAATGTTCCGATGAAGACTTAGAATTTTGTAATTCTATTGAAAGTCCAAACCTGCTAAAACAAAATGTTCTTAGTTACATTTCAGGATATCTAATTCACCGCTGCTACTCAAACCTTCAATGCTCTTCTTGCATAAGTCAACTCAAAAAAGACAATCCAATTGTTGACCCAACAAATCTGCTCTTTTACTTTAAAGCTTTCAAAACAGCAAAGAATTCTTCTTTCGGCAGCCTCATCGTACCAACTGATAGTTTCTTCAAATTTGTAATGGAGACAAATGAAGTATTTGACACCAGTTTTAATCTTTTATCGCACATGACAAATATTAAAGGACGTTTGGAGAGATTCATCATTCAAAGAATTGACAAGAAATATTTTAAAGCTAATGAAGATTCTCCATGTGCAACTGCATACCAAAACATGATATCTTTTTTCATAGAATTCTGCATACATAGTTCCCTTAAAAAACAAGATATCAACCATGAATACATGAAAACCCAGAAAAGATAGATAGGAAACTGTTAAAAATACAACATTAATCAGAATCTCATTTTACCAACTTCAATGTTTCCTCGTATTATTTTTTATACCGCTCTGTTCTCGTTAAGCCTCGGCCATTTCATAAAATTTCCAATGAATTTCCTTGGTTAATCAAACAAATTAATTCTTTTAGTATCAAAATATTATAAATAGTCCGCTTTTTTGTACTTACGTTTCTTTATTTTTCATGGAATTGAATTTTATTAATTTTAAATTAAAATTAGCATAATTCAACTATGTTTAACAGTCATGAAAAATACTTTCCGGATGTTTACAAAATTAAAAAAAAATCCAGTAGCGACATCGTGTGTCGGATAGTATCGTAACCTCTCCTATGGGCGCGCGCTCTCAAAATCTTGTACGAAATTTTAACGTTACAGGAATAGGAAGAGACGCCTCTCATAATCTTTACACTCTCTGGTTGCAGCCTTCTCTCGCTTTGTACTTACAGCTAAAACCGTTAAAGGAAGTGGAAAAGACCACTAATGAATCAACAACACCTGTAAATGGTTATTTGCATCAGTGCCTACGTTATTCACAAAGTAGACCTGATCACTAGATAAAATAAGCTTCGTACGCGCGGCGTTTGTTTGCGAAATTGACATTGGTCGCATCTGCTTAACTATTTATAATACTTAAAATTGTTAGTTTATAGTAGGTTTTCAGTTTGCTTCTGTTTTTGTTTAGAGAAACTGTCTTTGCTAAAGGATTATACATGTATTAACCAAGTATATTCTTGATGGCTCTGAGGTCTACATTTAGTGTTGAAATTTTGCCCAGATCATTAACACCGCTTATTTCAAACTCTCAAGTTTCCAAACCGTTAGGCTTAAGTCTACTGAGCGTTATGGTTAATGCACCCATGGGCGCTGGAATAGGGGGTACATTGTTCCCCACCAATTTTGCAATTTGTTTTAATGTGTTTCTTATACTACCCTTGTGATTTTTTATGTAGTTTGTACACCCCTGAAAAACAAACCTACTGAATGCACCGCTGACTAGGATGTTTTTTTTCCTGTACAGATGAATAGTATGGGTCGCATAGGATGGTAATTGAACTGATATACTGGCGTGATTTGCACAAAGGCATTAACGACCAAAACGTCATTTTAAGAAAAACTCAGTTTTGTTGCTTTTTTTTATCAATGAAAAACTTTCCTTCAGAATTTTCTGGAAAATATCCTATCTAGTAGTATTTTTTCTGCTCTTTTTAAATTTATAGTTCCTGATTGAAACTAGCGGTTCCTTTATCCCGCTTTTTTAAGTTAAATTCCGATGTGCATGGTATTTTTTGAGTTTTAAATGTTCACAAAGGCAATCATGCTTTTGCGCAAATTATTTAAAGGTAATCTCATATTACTTAAATTATTCGCACAAAAGCATTTAATGCTGATTGGATAAACCCATAAAATGCTTTTGTGCTAAGTAAAGGATGGCGCTTAATGCCTATTTGCGAAGTAGTTCCGTGAAAGTACCGAAATAATGCTTTTGTGACAAGCGTATATCTTAAAACCTAAGAGGGCTAGAAACAAACTAATTTCAGATTCAGAATCAGCACCACCAACTTACCCAGATAAAACTAAAACATCAAAATGGCAAAAATGGTCGTTAATGCCTTTGTGCAAATCACGGCAGTGTAGTAGACCAAAAAGAGAGTTCAGGAAAGTTAGGTACATTAAGAATATGTTTTGGCAGAGTATTCTTACCCTCTATTCTCGTACTTTGTTGTGAAGTTAGTCCACATTGATTTTTCTTGATACTGTTGCACACAGATGATGGCTGTGTTTTGTTGTGTTATTAAAGGGGCTGGTAAGTGGGGTTTTGAATAACGTCATCCGTGACGTCATTAACGAAATTTGGCGCGTAGAACTACTTTTTCTCAAGTTCACGAAGACGTAAACAGGCACCGCTGTGTTGGGATTTTTGTATGACTAAATCCAGCGTGGTCTTGGTTAGTGTTAGCTGAGCTCGTAGGAAGTTTTCAAATTTCATTAATCCTTATTGAGATTTAGTTTAGTAAACAACAAATGTTTAACGAAAACTTCATTTGAGCGATAAGGTCTTTTGATAGTAGTGTGTTCGTAATTTTTTAAATTATTATTTGCGAATTTCATCGAATTTGGTAAAAAAACGCTAGATGAATCGAAGCCAATTTCTAAGGGCCTGGGTTTCATTGGAGCATTTTGACAAACGTTGGTACTCAACCACAGTTCTTTTGCCTTTTCCCACTTATCTAATTCACCAACAAGAGATATTTTCGTATCATCACGTTTCCGTTTTTTATTTGAATTAAACTCGTTCATTATAAATAAATAAATATTAAAGTACTAGAACCAAAACCACGTCCACAAAGGCCCGAATATCTTAGCTCGCGTATGAATACCTCTCACTAGTCTCTCTCGGGTCGCTAATCACTATTTTCAAAACATCTCCGTCAGAGCCAAATTCCTCAAGCGGTGAAAAAAAGAAAATAAAGCAGGGTCCAAATTTTTTTGGAGATACCACGTCACTAGACGATTTCAAAACCCCACTTTCCAGCCCCTTTAAAAAGCAGATAATCTTTAGGTATAAAATATGTGATAGTATAAACTCTTAGGTAAACAATATCGCTACCTGAGAGCAAGACTTGAGATACGTGACTTTTGAAACAAATTCAAAATAAGAATCCTTAAGTGTTTTTAAAATTAAAGTGGCTAAGTACATAATTTTCAATATATATTTTAACTTTTTTATCAATTTTCACTATTAGATTATCTCGCTTGCCAATACTGTATTAACAAGAATGTATTGAAGTGACTAAGAATATTGGACTACAGGATTCTGATTCCCATCCTCGCAGCCTTTGTAGCTTAAATTCGTCTGCTTTCCCATTCACGTTTGCTATATGGTATGACCTTCAATGCGCCTTAAATGCAGACGAACTTTCTCCACAAAAGCTGTGAGGTACCAGGGGTTAATGCTATGCTGAAATATTCTTAGTAACTTCAATACATTCTTGGTATTAATGATACCAGGAAACTATACACTTGGAATGTTTAAGGTTCCATTGGGACGGTGATACGAAAGCGTGTCGAGAAAGAGCCGCCTTAACTACGTCAAGTGTAAGACGTAACACGACATTTCAAATTCATTGGCTCGAGGTTTGACGCGAAAATAATGCGTCGTCATGGTAACAAATAGGCGATCTTCCCGCGCAAAAAAGGCTTATAAAACAATGGATTTAAAAACCTCAATTGACGGCTTTTAAAATTCATTTTGCGCGTGAAAATACCTCTACATGTTATGGTCAAAAAAGGACGCAAAGAAGGCTGTGTGCGCAAGACACGTACCTTTAGTGTCGCGCGCTAAAACGTCATTTCAAAATCCGTCAATTTGTTATCGTACTTAATATTTTGAAGTAATTATTATGTTATTCACGAAAGTAGTGTAGTGATACCTAATTTCTGGTATTTGTATGGTTATAAAAGATATAATCAGGTAAGCTAATAATATAATAACCATAACTAGGCTTAATGACGATTTTTCATCCATTCATCGAATTAGGGTAGCGACGCGCGAGAGCTTTTCTCGTGAGTTTTCCCGCTTTAAGACACGCCCGTCTCTACGAGCTTCACCGCGGCCGTAAAAATCTTCCTTGGACATTCCAAGTGTATACCTATATAGTTTCCGATATTACTCAATCTCATGACTTAAGAGCAACATTTTATATTTATATTTTTAATTCATTTTAATTTAAAGAAACAACTATAATATGTTCAATATCTTTTATTATATTCCTTTGATTTATTTTTAGTATAGAAAAGGTATCGAATCAATAATATTTACAAAAATAATATTTAATATCAAGCAAAAATTAATTAATTAATTACAGGCACTGCCAAATCTTGAAAAATATGTGAAAGTGTAGTTTTATCACGCTTCAATAATTATTTTAAAAAAAATCAGATTAAAAATAGAGCCTTTGGTCATCTTCAAAACGAGTGGGGCACATAGCAAAAGCATGCTTGAATCCCAATCCAAGGCCAACAAAGAAGGAGTATAAAAGGGCAGATAAGATCAAATTCGAAAAAGTCAATCAAGTCAATCAGCTTGGGGAATAAAGTTCAGCATTAAAAGAATATTATGTACTAGTATACAACATAATATTTGAGGACCCAGGTGAAGAAGCACCTCCACCGGAGATTGTTCACTTAGAGGTCAAAGGCAAAAGTATTCAATTCGAGTTGGACAATGGTTCAGGTCATGCCATGATGACGGAAGATGAATTTCAGTCACTTCCAGATAAACCGGAGGTTCAACCTATTGCGAAGAAACTCCGATCCTATTCGGAACATCCAGTCAATATATTCAAACGTACAAGGGAAGATCTGCACAATTACCAATACTCTTAGTCAAAGAAAGTGGTCCAAACCTTTGTGGTCGGAAGTGGTTGTACTCCTCATTGAAGATACTACCATCTGTCAAATTTCTCAATCACCTAGACCCAAAGCAACCTATTACTCTCAATCAAGTTCTGGAAAAGAATGAAAAGTTATTTTCACCAGGTCTGGGAAAACTAGAAGGCGTCAAGGTTCACCTTCATGTCAAAAGAGATGCCATTCCGAAGTTTTGCAAGGCAAGAACTTTACCTTTTCATATGAAGGACAAGGTAGAAGCCGAGTTGGGGCGCATGGTAAAGGAAGGAATAATCAAGAGTGTGCCTTTCTCTCAGTTCGCTTCACCCATAGTACCGGTCCTGAAAAGCAATGGAGAAGTTCGAATATGTGGGGATTTCAAAACCACAGACAATCCCGTTTCCAAGATCTGAAGATATCTTTACCAAGTTGTCTGTTTGCACTGTATTCACTTGCCTGGATATGCGAGAAGCCTATAACCAGTTGGTTTTGGATGATAAATCGAAGCACATTACAGTCATCAACACTACCAAGGGACTCTTTGAATATTTGCGAATGCCAACTGGAATCTCATCATCATCTGCACTCTTCCAGAGACACATTGAGATGTTGTTGAGTGCAGACCTGGGCAAAATTGCGAGTGAAATTCAACCATCCACTCTCACTCTAGAATGAGAGTGAAAAAATTTAAATATCTTCATTCTCACAATAGAATGAGAGTGAAAAAAAATTAAATATCTTCATTCTCACAATAGAATGAGAGTGAAAAATATTAAAAAATTTCACTCTCACTCTAGAATGAGAGTGAATAAAATTAAACATCTTTACTCCACTAGAGAATGAGATTGGAAAAAATTGTTAATTTTATTCTTCCACGATTTCACTTTTGCCGAACGCACTCCACTCTCAAGAGTGCCTTTTCCCCACTCGCCGAGTTTACTGGCGGCAAAAGAGTGGAATTCTTCAAGGTCAATTTCTTCACCCTAAATGACGGCGGGATGTTTGAATATAATACTATTCAATTATTATTTTATGAAGTTTTACAGTGTTCTGAAGATTTATAAACCCAAGTTAAATTATTTTTAAGAACTTTTACATTTTTCTATTTATTTATAAAGCTCAGTTAATTAGTCTCAAAAAGACTAAAAGGCCACAGAAATTTAAAAATCAATATATAAAACCAATTCCCTATATTAACAATATAATATTAAAATTTTAAGGCAAAAAAAACCGGTGTTTTAATATTGTAAACGGCAGTGGGTCAACTGAGCCTTTGGGAGCATTAGAAAACTAATAAATGTTTACAAATAATTTGAAATAAAAATATCAAATTCAAATTTCCCACTGAATTTTGTAGTGGAAAGAGTGACCTTGAAGAAGTTCACTCTATAGGAAGAGAGTTTTTCATTCTAACTCTGGAGTGAAGAGTGAAAATATTTTATTTCTTTCACTCACACTCTAGAGTTAGAATGCAAAGATTTTATTTCATTCCAGAGTGAGAGTGAAAATATTTTATTTATTTCACTCTCGCTCTCTTACGCCAACTCTAATTCGGGGAGTGACGATAAAGCGGAAACTCCACTCTTAGGAGTGAAGTGAATTTTCAATGAGTGGAGTGAAAAAAATTGGAGGGCGGCAGCACTCGCGAAATATCACTCGGAGTTTTGCCCAGGTCTGGTTGAGTGGGCACAAAAAGTATCACCATTCCAGGACGACATTTTGCTGGGAGGGAAAGACGAAGAAGAGAGTTTACAAACATTAGACGCTGTCCTCAGCACATTATGTAAGAATGGAATTAAATTGGGAAAAGTTAAATGTAAATTTCTACAGAAAGAAGTTACAATCCTGGGCTTCAAATTGGATGCTGAAGGTTTACATCGATTAGAAGACAATATGGTTGCGATCAGAGATGCGCCGGATCCGGAAAATGTTGGAAAACTACGCTCTTTTATTGGTTTGTTAAATTATTACCAAAAATTCCTACCAGATAATGCCACAAAGTTAGCTCCTTAATATGAACTACAATGTACTTCATCAATCTACACCATGGAAATGGGAAGCACAACAAAAACGCCTTCCGTGAAGTCAAAGGGTCAATTCTTCAATCAAAGGTTTTAGTTCATTATGACATAACCAAAGATGGTCATCTTGCTTGTGACGCATCACCAATTGGTGTGAGAGCAGTGATTTCACACGTAAAAGATGGAGTTGAAAAGGCAATATCCTTTGCCTCAAGACGCCTCACGTAAGCAGAAAGGAATTATTCTCAACTTGAGAAAGAAGCGCTTGCCATCGTGTTCGGAGTAATCAAGTTTAAAGATTACCTGTACGGAAAAAAATTCTATTTACACACTGACCATCAGCCCCTGATAACATTATTGGCAAGTAGCAAGCAAATTCCTCCAAATACAGCAGCAAGAATTCAGCGCTGGTCTTTTCGTGTTAGCTATATACAACTATGAAATACGATTCCGGAAGGGTAGCTCGAACTCCAATGCCGATGCACTCAGCAAGTTACCGCTCCCAACAGAGGTTGAAAATACCCCAGTACCAGTGGAGTCGTATTTATCATGCGGGGGGATGGACGAAGGCTCAATCACAGTCGAGAAATTGGAACAATTCACGAAGTCAGATCCCATTCTAAGAGTGTCCAAGAAAATATAAAGTCTGGTTGGCCAACACAGAAAATGTCATCCATCTTGGAGGTCTACAGGACAATGACCAAAAGAGGGCGCTTTTGGAAAAACCTTTTCCCCGATTCTAAGAAACTGCGTACCCAGCGATTACACTTTGCTCCGAAAATGCGAACGCGTTCGCAGCCCAGACAGACACACCCACACACACCCACAGACACGGTGATTGTAATACCTCTCCGAGGGGACATGGTTTATATTAATTTAAAATATTAATATAATTTTTATACGTTTGATTAACTCGCGTCGAAAAGTCTCATCGGTGTCGTGTTTTCCTTTCAAAGCGCAAAATTGTAAGAAGCATTTCGGGTACAACGTTAAAACCGCGAATACGATACAACGATTGCTCGTATGTAAAATATTCATAGAACATGTTTTGTAGGAAATAACCGAGCCCTAATGTTCGTAATTGGATTTATAGCCGTACATACAATACTAACGTAGATATTCGCGATAAACAATTACTGTGCACCGGTTTCCCTCATTATTATTGCGCGTAAAACAACTATTTCTAACAGTAACCTGTGAAAAGATATGTTTTTGTTTAGTTACGCAATTTTGAACCATATTTAATTTTGTATTAAAAAAACTAGCTTTCCATGATTTGAAAGAAACGCGTTTTCTAGCGCGTTCTTAGCGATACATAGTTTGCATCCCTACGTCATCAATGACGCAGTTCCAAGTATAGATATAAGAACCAAGAATATATATTTAATTTGAGCAAGAATGAACGGTTCTAGGCCGCCATTTTGCCGGTGTAGATTTCTTAGTAAAACGGGAGGGTTAACAGTTTCAATCGTCTGTTTGCGGATTTCAATTATTTTCAAATGATTAAGAAATTAGTTTCACGTTAAAAATGGTTATCTGCCTGGTTAAAAATTGTTCGAGTAGTTCAATTACCAAGGGAGAGTGAAAATTGTTTATTTTATTCGATAGCGAAGGTAATTGTAAAAAGGATGACCGCAAAGGCCTAACTTTGATAAGCTTTGTCAACTTCTTTTCGTAGATATTTCTGTCGTAATTTGATATTTTATTTAAATAACCCGGCCTTAGAATCTTATCAAGCTTTGTTTAGGGCCCATTTAAAATTTTAAAGCATAAATCTAATACGTTTTGTAGCTTTTGACAAGATTACCAATAAAATGGCTACCTATTTAGTAGCTACGCGCGAAATGGTTTGAATTTTTGATCGCCCTCCCAGTTTCCTTGGAGACCATAGGCCCCTCAATTCGGTGCAAAGTATGTATTGGAAATTATGGTAAAAAGAAAACTATTTCTAACACTAACCTGTGAAAATATGTTTTCTTTTGTGTATTTACTCTAACTTACACGATTTAATTACGCAATTTTGAGCCATTCTTCAACTTTAATTAAACATAAGTCGCTATAAAGATTTCAAAAAAACCGCGTTAGCGGCGAGCTAAAGTCGGCCATCTTAGGCGATGTTCACTAGTTCACTAGTGTGGCGCTGATGGCGTAACTTTCGTTGCCAGCCAAACGAAAAGCATGGGCCAAAGGCACGGTTCTTTAAAAGTTCTAATTGGACACGGACCACGCGACAAAATTTTAAAAATCGTTCTAGTTTGTTATCCGATTTCTATGGGTTCAAACGGAGGAATAGTAAACGTGGCTAAAATAATTTACCTATTTTATAATTAGCAGTGATCTCAGAATTCATAAATAGTTAACATCAAGAAAATTTATCAAGTTAATTTAATTAGAAAATCACTTAAAATGTGAAGTGAAAACCTGGGTGCGATAATAATTTTGACATCAAATAAGAAATAAATTAGACTGAAAATATCATGGCAACCCGGCTAAAATAGCGTCTGTTAACTCTGCTTCACCATTGTCCCTTCATATAGCTTTAAAAAACCCGACGTTTGATATCAATACGAATAAGGCCCATTGAAGATATCTTATAAAATTTCTTTTTTTTTGGCAGAATTCTATTACATCTTAGCAGAAAATAATTTCTGAGAGCTTTTCTAATACCATTGGCAGCCCTAGGATGCTAAAACTCTTGCAGAATCCGCGAAGTAATCAGTGGTATACCACAAACTTTGAATATGACGGATGACATCATCCTTGGGGGCGTTGACCAAACTGATCATGATTCAACTCTAGAAAAAGTTCTTCAAGCTCTATCGCGAAATGGGCTTACCCTACACAAGGATAAATGCGATTTCAACAAAAGTTCCTTATCCTGCTTTGGAATGATCATCAGTGATCAAGGATTGACCTTGGACCCGGCTAAAGTATCGGCACTGAAGAACGCCGCACCCCCCAAATCAGCTAAAGAAATAAGAAGTTTTTTTGGGTATGGTAAAATTCTGCTCTCGTTCCCTTCCGCATTACTCTACAATCGCCGAACCACTTCGCCGGCTTACCAAAACAGACGCCATCTTTGAATTGGGAAAGGACCAAATTAACGCTTTTGAGAAAATCAAAGCAGAATTAACTTCCGACAGATCCCTAGTTTCTTTCGATCCAAACAAAGCAACGGAAGTATATACCGACGCCGAGCCGTTTTGGTTGGGGGCAATTTTGGTACAAGTGGACCACCACGGACAACGTAGAACTGTCGCCTACGCAAGTCACGCCCTAACTCAAACCTAGATGAAATACTCAAAAACCGAAAAGGAGGCTTTAGGAGTTGTGTGGTCTTGTGAAAAGTTCCATATATATTTATATGGAAAGCAATTTACCATAATCACCGACCACAAACCTCTAGAGTTCGTATTTAATACCACTAATCCTCACTCACCAGCTCGGATCGAACGCTGGCGTTTGAGAATGCAAAGATATGACTACGTCACGCGATATGAAAAGGGGATTAATAACCCAGCCGATTTCCTATCTCGTTCACCACAAACTAGTTCAGTACCATGTCGAGAATCAAATCTTGCAGACGTCTACGCTCCCCACGTTTTACAACGATTCATTCCAATAGCCATGACTCTCGCCCAAGTCGCTAAGACCACCAGTGAAGATCACACCTTAGAGCAAGTTATACGATTTTTGCAATTAACTGAATGGCGTTTACCCATTGACTTATTTTCCCCTCAAACTCTCTGTCGCACAGATGTCGACATTATGGAAAATATCAAACAGGAACTTTCAGTAGTAAACGGCGTACTCGTGCGTGGTTCAAGAGTCGTCCTACCATCATCACTTCGCCAAACCACTGTAGATCTGGCCCACGAAGGACACCAAGGTGCAACAAAAACTAAACAACTTTTCCGAAGCAAAGTTTGGTTTCCGAGAATGGATAGTTTAGTAGAGTCAAAAGTGAACAACTGTCTCGCTTGCCAAGCCACCAGTCAACCAAATGAACGAGACCCAATTACTCCATCTCCATAGCCCAACGGACCATGGCAATGTGTATCTATCGATTTCGTCGGTCCCGTTCCAAGCGGAGAATATCTGCTTGTTCTGGTCGACGACTTCTCCAGATTTCCTATCGTCGAAATCATACGATCAACTTCCGGTGATAGAGTTATACCCATACTAAAACGGTTGTTTTGCACATTTGGCATCCCGACCACTATTCGAAGTGATAATGGACCACCTTTTAATGGCTTCGAATTTGCGAACTTTTCGAAATAACTTGGATTTCACCACCGCCGCGTAACACCGCTGTGGCCTCAGGCTAATGGCCTCGTGGAACGCCTCAAAAGCACTTTAAAGAAGTCTTTGCAAACAGCTTCCATCGAACAAACCAACTGGCGCGACTCGATTCATCAATTCCTATTGAATTATCGGTCTACACCACACTCATCTACTCGTTACGTCAAAATGACACCCAAGCTAAAGATCGTATGAAACATCATGCCGATCGTCAAATACATCACCCGGCTAAACCTTTTACTACCGGGGATCGTGTCCTAGTCAAAACTCAGAAGCAAAACAAACTTTCACCAACAATCGCACCAGATGTTCTGGTTGTGACCAAAGCCAAGGGATCGATGGTTACTGCCAGCAATATGCAACGAACTATTACTCGTAACCAAAGTTTTTTCAGACACTTTCAGGGCGACGCTACCCATCCAAACCGACAGCACGACAATTTCGCTGACGAGGATCCTGTTCAAATCCATCCTCCTGTTCGTCCGGTTCAGTTACACGGGGAGGAGGACGTAGCTAGAGATCCGCCAAACGACGCAGCTCCCACACCCCAGCCGGACATTGCAGTTGAACGCCGATACCCGCTTCGTGAAAATCGTCGTCTTCCACGATTTTTAATTGAGGAAATGTAGATTATGTAGTCACTTTACAGAATACTAACTAAACCATTTAACTCCAAAACCTATACAACCTTCTCAACAAACACTAAGATAAAAGTCTATCTGTGATAATCATTAAATTCTGAATTGTCTAAATTCCAGTTTTGTAAGAAGGGGAGGATTGTAATAGTGTCATATTTGAAAACCGCGCCTAGTCTACTACCGCCATCTAGCATGTGATAAGTGAACACAGTACAGGTGCTAGAGGCTCGAGACGGTACCTATGTAGCGAGTGTTTTATCCTCGGGAATAATAAATGATGTTTGTATTATTAACCTAATGTCTTTTAATTATCATACCTGAAGGCATTACAGTGCGTATCAAGTTAAATAACGAGTAGTTTAAAAAAGAAAAGATTGGGGGAAATGACCCACACGATTCGGTTCAGAGATCACTTTCCGAAAATGGAACAAGTCGTCGAAGTGTTTTATTCCCCCAGCGTTTTTAAAACCAATACCCAGCCCAACGGGGTCTCGATCGAGAAACGGTTTGAAAGAATTTTTGGATTGCCTCCAAAATTCGTCTGTTGCTGACGTCACCCAGATGAGATCCCATTGATTTTCAATAGGATCTCATCTCACTGACATCACGATGTTCGTTAGCAACGAAGTTACCAACCTTAGCCCTTAGCAACCACAGCGTATCGAGGCAACCTTTTATAGCCTAAAATTTACTAACCTTGTACCCAGCCTAGAAGAGTTAGGCATAGGCTCAAAAGAATCTGCAAAGACTTCAAACTGGTAGATGCCCCAGAAAAGCTCAACCTGAATTTCAACTATTTTTTCAATAAACCTGCTTCTTTTATTTGACAATGCAAATTTATTTTAGAACGTGAGTCTCCGAAAACTTAATTAATTGCATTAATACAGTATATTGTAGTTCATTTTAGCTCCTAAGCCTTGGTTGTTCAAACCGGTTTGTTTACTAAAATAATGGCCGTCGGATTATCAGAAGTAGAGCTAATTGAGCGACGGCATAATCAGCATTTGATAAATTGATGTTAGATGACGTCAAATATTACGTAGGGTACGGATGACGCAATATCTGTGAAACAAACCATTAGTGAAGAAATATAGCTAGTGGCATACTTATGTGTAATTATGTTACATATGCTCGTCAGGGCCGGATTAACCAATAGGCCGAATAGGCCTGGGCCTAGGGCACCAAGCCTACAAGGGGCACCAAGAGGGTTCGAAAAAAGTTAAAGTACAAAACTTTAATCATTTGCTTTTCACAAAATATTTTCCGGAGTTATTTTAGTAATGCGTCCACCCCTATGAACCAAAAACGTTTGATTGTCACATTCTCTGACGGACAGCCGTCTAGCCCTTGACGTCTGACGACATACTAAATCTGGCAGCAAAATGAATTTTCCTTCCATTTCTCAATTATAAATTGAGGAAGCGCCTAGCTCGCTTCGCTCGCTATTGAAAGGGGGGCACCAAAATTAACTTGGGCCAAAGTCTTAATCCGGCCCTGATGCTCGTACCCTAGATTCGAGTTCTGAGAGCTCGCCGATTGACGAATTTGTAACGAAGCATTTACCCACTTTCGGTACACGACCTAATAAAAGAAAATTACCAGTTTGATGACGTGCTGTTACGCGAGCAGCTCGTCATGAAAGTTGGCTGTAGTCTTTTTAATAGTTGGTTGGCATGGTAACTATATATGCTATTAACAAGCGCTTAGTGCCAGCACAGTTTTACGAACCTCGGGGTACGATGTTTATATTATCTATGGTTTGGGTAACTATTCTATTTTTAAGTTGATTTCGTGATAATCGTGAAGAATACACACAAATTATTAAACAATATTCTGACACTACTACAGAACTAAATTAAATATTCGCGACCGAAACGAGTCTAGGTGTCGTAACGGCGCTAGCTTTTCCGATGTAGCGCCAATGATCTAGCGACTGCTACCAACAAATTAAAAAGTCATAATTAATTAAACTGATCAAAATATATAGCTGCTGTAATAGATGGCGCTTCACGCCCTTTATTTTCTTATCGACTTTTGTACTTCCGGGTCTAGTCACTATATAAACTCACCCTCGCTTAAGCAGAGCAGCGGAGTCAATAGGCGCTTAAATAAAACATCTTCCCAGAAATTGCCAAGAAGTAATATTTCCGACAGCCAGGACTCATAAGTTATTATTTATATAGTGCTTGGTGAAATATTAGAAAGCTGGAAACTTTCTCGAACGTAACATCAGTTTATTGCTAAGCCTTAACATGCCAAAAAGTTACCTGGTTAAAAGGAAACACTTGTTGCATACCGTAATGCGAAAGTAATACGTTTAGTTCTAAAGGAATGAGTTTTCATCTTTTTTCCAAAAGATAATTTTATACGAAATGAATTAACTCTGCCTCTATGAGAAGCTTTAAAATTGCCTGGTATTATAAAAATATTACATATAATTTTAATTATTTATACCACAAGAGGATTATAATAATAATATTATTATCTTCTTATACTTAGTTTTAAAAACATTATATATGTTACCTTAAAATATATTATCGAAAATAAACATTAGTATGTTCCTTATACACGTGAGCCGACGCGTTTCTTACCTGACGCAAAATTCTAATGAGGGCAAAAACGCGTTTCCAATTTGGCTAAATATGACTTGGTGGCTAGCCATTCTAACCGTTTAACCGACCGACCGGAAATAGCTCCTTCCCAGAAGAATTTGGAGAGGGGAGTAGAAACCGAGTATCTTTTATTGAAGCGTCCATTCGTAAGTAATAAATCTTAATTATCATTATACTGTATTAGTATTTTATACCTAAATACAACATGGGATAGTTAAAGTTCAAACTCTACGTTATTTATGTTATGCACCTCTCCTAAGCCATGGCGATGCATTCTGCCTTCCGAAGCACAGATCATTTTGACCCTTCAATCCTGCTGTGGGTTGGGCACCTTACAAAGACGATTTCAAGATTTTTGCTGCTGCCATGAAACTACTGGATGAACCCCAGCAGCACAGTCTAGTCGGTGTTTGGTAGGGAAATGGTTGGAAAGTCGGTTAATGGTCTCGGTCGACAGCCGACCTAAATGCGACCATTGCAAATGGTAAATTTTTAGTTGGCTTTTGGTCATTTATTTGTGAATCTGTGATAGTTGGTACGTGGTCATTTTTAAAAACAAAAATGAGTCACACCTACTTTGGGCCAACTCGCACATTGATAAATCATATATTTCTCAAATATGCATTTAAATAACACGTAAAATACATTGAATTACCTTAGAAGTCAGATTTAAAATATATAAATCTGAAAGATTTGACGAGGGGCAAAACCAGTGAAAATTATTGGGTTTTGACATGGTATCGTTGGGACGTCATCGCGCCTACGTCGTATTCATGTTTTACAATTGCGCGAAAAATATACTTTCGGATTTTATTGTTTATAAACTTCCGAACATCTACTGTGTCGGGAGATTTGTGCAAATGGCCATTTCCGGTCTGCTATTGGTCATTTTTGTGTGCATCTGTGATAGTTGGTACGTGGTCATATTTAAAAACCAAAATGAGTCATACCTACTTTGGGCCAACTCGCACATTGATAAATCATATATTTCTCAAATATGCATTTAAATTACACGTAAAATACATTGAATTGCCTTAGAAGTCAGATTAAAATATTTAAACCTGAAAGATTTGACGAGGGGCTTAACCAGGGAAAATAGTTGCGTTGGGAAGTCGTCGCGGCAGCGTCGGGATTTTTTTTTTAAACTGGGCTGAAGAAATAATCATTTCGATTTTATTAGCAATAAATGTGCGAAAATGTACTATATCTAAGGATTTTACGCACATATTTGATCAAAAATAATAATCATGCAAATTTTTAAATGTTTTTAAATGTCACGATTTATTTTTATTAAAATTTTTCAGTCTTTTTGGGCTATTCTTATACAATAGTTGGCAGGTAAACTCTTTATAAGTCGGCAGCACTGCAAATGAACTAAAGATAATCTAGACTACGTCGGTACGACAATTTGGATGCATGTGTAAACTTTATGAGCAGGTAATAACGTTGAATTGAATACTCTAATGATATAAAATATTATTAAATGTTAAGTTGTTAATATTTAGAATTACTACATGTATGTAATAGCTACATAAAAGGTAAGATAGTTTGATTTGCGAGCTTATATGACTTAGCTAAAACTTTAGGTTTTGGGTGGCGTAATCTTCAAATTAGTGCAGCGTTGTCATATTGAATATAACAAATATTTATGATATCCACTATCCATAATCAAGCAATTCTTAGACAAATTCTAGCACCTGCACCTAATAAAACCTGTATTTATAGAAATTGAGGAAATTGTTAACTTCAAAATTAGGATGGTGACTACAGAATGTTTTAAAATCCTTAATAGGAATTATATAACATATCAGTGAAATATAGGAAAATATAAGAAGTCAATTTGGGGATAAAACCAATAGGACACAATTAATTTAAAGCCCTATATCTATAAGCAGACGACAAAGCTGACGCTCAATGCTCACAGGAAGTAATTGAATAGGGTAGTTAATATGAAAAAAGCGTATCAAAAGAAATAGTCGAAAACTATCGCCAAACAGTGTTGGAAATAAGCATATTTAAAAACTTACGTTTCCAAGGGTAAAATAAAATATCATTTTTTTAATTTCTTCAGACTTTGGACTTTAAATATAGGGTATTATCAGAAGTAAATAGGGGAAGTGGCCCTTTAGTTGCGTTTGGAGAGGAGTCATTTTCTCGGCGCTTTTTCTAAAACAAGAAAGTTAGTCCCATAAATATTAAAACTTGGAGCCATTGTTAATTATAAATTATTTTTTAAAAAAAAACTGCTACTTCAAGGCCCTAAAGTAGCAGCTTTTTTTAAATAATAAAGTTAGTCCCACTTTCGCTTTACCTAGAACTAGTGAAAACCTAGGTTACGATAGAGCCTTCTAGCGGCCACTGCGAGAAGTTTGCTTAGCTACTGGATTTCCGTCTGCTAAGGTCGTCTACTCCCAGTCTAGCAGAGGCTTAGTGTGTTAGATGACGTAAATCCAGTAGCTACGCGAGCTTCTCGCATTGGCCACTAGAGGCTCTATGGTAATCTAAATGGCTAATTCACCATAGAAAGAAAAGGGAGTTTAAGTTTAATATTACTGCCAAAAACGTATGATTTAGAAATAATGATGGTACGAAAACGATCAGAAAATATTAAATACAGAAACCATTAAGTTTCGGTTGTGGTTAAACTAATCGCTTAAATAATGATTTATTTCCAGAAGCTGTTAGGCTCTCAACCAATCTTCAGCTGGTAAAAGAAGCTGAAGTAGAAACTGTAATGAAGTCGTGGTTTAAAATTTTAAATACGCGAAAGATCGTGATGGTGGTCGCATTGGAAGGTACCTAAATTCGCATCTTAAAACTCATGGAATCCCAGACAATGAAGAAAACTAAACTTAATAATTCAATGTTAATGTCTACATAGCATAGATCTACAAGTGTAAAGGAACACGTGCGATGTTTGATAATTATGTTTTTCTCAATTGTAGTGCTAGCAGCGCTGCCTTTTGGTTACTTCTATATTGCACACATAGGCATATATAAAATTTTAAGTACCTGAACTCATTGTGTAAGTCGTGTGTTAGTGACTTTCATTTGATTCATGTCAATTACGTATAGTTTCAAACTTGTATGATAATTAACATTCGTTTATATTTGTTCTTAACTAAAATTATTTTGTACCTTAAAAACAAGACGGGGATTCATAATTAAAATATTTGGTATAACTAAATTGTTTGTGAACCATAAAATGTAACGAATTTAAACGGCATTGATTTGTTTTCCGTTCTTTTTCAATTAAATAATAGCGATGAATACAAAATGTACAGATATAGCGTATTTGGTTATTGGCGGAAAAATTTCACTAAAAACGATTAGTCAGTATTCTGTATCTTAATTAATTGTTAGAAACACTCGTTTAATGTGATGATTGAGTTCCTATATAGTTTTGTGCAAAAACAAATAAAGCTATTTTTGTGAACACTTTTTGAAAATAATATTAAAGTGAATTAAACATTTCTTTAAAACATACACACCTACTAATATTTCAGGAGGAAATGTAGCGTTGGTTCGACTTTTAATACCGTTGGACCGACATTTAAATCTATATATGTTATTGGTCTGACAGTTTGGGTTTGTTACGTACCAACGTGGGCATTCGTCGGGCCGACTCATTTTATATTTATGTGTTGGGTGGCTGACAGTTGGGGTTCGAGACGTACCGACGTTGGCTGATGTCGGGCCGACACATTTATATCTATAAATTTTATTGGGCTGATAGGTGGGGTTCGTGACGTACCGACGTTGGCAGTTGTCGGGCCGACATTTATATGTATATATGTTAATTCGCTGATAGATGGAATTCGTAACGTACCAACGTTGCCTGTTGTCGGGCCGACATTTATATCTATATATGTTATTTCGCTGATAGATGGGATTCGTTACGTACCAACGTTGGCTGTTGTCGGGCCGACATTTATATCTATATATGTTGTTTCGCTGATAGGTGGGAATCATTACGTACTGACGTTGGCTGTTGTCGGGCCGACCATTATATGAAAGTAAACCGTAACGTTGGCCCAATATCCAATGCAACCGTCGCCGGAACGTCGGTCCACGACACAGTAAGTTAAGTCGGATCAACGTATTTCTGATGAGTCGGGCTCAGATGACATTCGACCCCAGCGGGCCGGCTTTTTGCCCACTAGTCAGGCCCCTGTGATGCCATCGACGTAGGACCAACGTTTTTGTGCTGCTGGGGAAACTGCAAGTACTCAGAAAGCTATATTTTCATGCACTTTAGCCTCTGCTGGCTGGAAGGTATATGATGACCTGATTGTACCGATAGCACAAGACCAAGCTGAGCCTACTCTCGCCGCAATTTACGCAGCATTTGACGTCTATTATGCGTCTTACCATAATCCTGATTCTCCCCGTTATATTTTCTTTAGCACTTTGCAGAAAATACGAATTTGGACCAATACTTGCGCGATATCAGATACTTGCGGGCATTTACAAAGCTGACCTCCGAAAAAACCTTTTTACCCGACAAAATCAGATCTGGCTGCTATTTCTCACCAGAAGTACCCACGGCTTATAAACTTCAGTTCTCCATCCCGATCTCCACATCGACCTACACTGTTGGGGTATCAAAATTCCTTGCGCGGTCCACGCCAACCCTATTCTCCCCAGCGATACACGGTTCCTCGCCGCTCGTTGAGTGCACAACGCTTCTCTCACCCACTTTCTACTCAGCCTTCATGCTCTAATTGCGGTATTTACAACCATCGCCAAGACCGATGTCCTGCGACAGGGTCTACTTGTCATAATTGTCATCGCAGGGGCCATTGGTCCAGCTACTGCCGTACTATTACTACAAGCTCTTGCTACTGTCAACACAGGAATACTTTTCCGATCAAGACCGCTATCCGACGTCATATCTTTCTGCGTCTTCGGAACTACAGCCACTGGAGGTTGTTCGTCAGAATTTTTTCTTCGACTCACCAACTACTCTTCACACACTTTTATCTTCACACTTTGACTGTGGTTTGCGACTCCACCACTACCACCGCTATGGACAAACCAGATGAGTGGTATGAATTTATATCTTTTAATAATACTTCTATCTCCTTCAAGCTGGATACCGGTTCCCAAGTGAACATTCTACCCCAGCACATCTTCGATCAGTTACCAGTACGACCTCACATCGTGCAGCCGCGGCCCCGAATCGTCACTTACACCGAACATATTCTCCCGGGTATGGGTATGGTTACGTTAAGTTTCCTTTCTACTTCACGCCCGCCTGCACAACATCGATTCTTGGTTCGTCCGGCACTTGAACCCTCGACATATCATCAACCCTTTTCCTAATACTTTCGATCAGATTGGTAAATTGTCAATACGGTACCACATCAAAATAAAACCGCATGATATTCCCTCTATATCGGTTGCCCATAAGTTCCCGCATGCCTTACATGTATGTACTACTTCCGAGGTATTTCAACAAGTCATGTCATTACTTTTCCCATTGAAAAAATTTAAGAATACCTACATCGCAACTGATTATTTCCTACTTGCCGCAAAGAATATCGCAGAGCCCAATGACTTATTAACTCATGTTTTACAGTCTGCTCTTGAAAATGGCCTCACTTTCAGCTCGAAGAAGATGCAACTCAACGTTCAGCGGATAATATATCTCTGTCATATTATTAACCATGAAAAGATTTCAGTTGATCCAGAGCGAATAAAAACCTTCGTTGACTTACCTCCACCCGCTGATGCCCAAGACTTAATGCGCTTCCTCGGTATGGTGAACTATATAATCCGCTTTCTTCCATCATACTCTGAAAAAGCCGTTCCGCTTTGAACCCTCCTTAAGAAACATGCTATCTTTCAATGGGACTCGAATATGTAGACTGTCTACGATTCACTGAAATCTCTGATATCAACCGCGCCAGTCCGGGCGATATTTCATCCTCACAACCCATGTCGCATTACCGTTGATGCAAGTTCAACTAGCATTAAAGCAGCTCTCTTACAAGATGATAAACCTATAGAGTATGCATCCACGAGCCCAACCCAGACACAACTAAGGTATTCTCAGATCGATAAAGAACTAGGGGGTGCTTTTTACATGTGAACGCTTTACAAAATATATAGCTGGAACCAGGAAACTATATAGGTATACACTTGATATGTCTAAAGAAGATTTTTACGGCCGTGATGAAGCTCGTAGAAACGGGCGTGTCTTAAAGCGGGAAAACTCACGAGAAAAGCTCTCGCGCGTCGCTACCCTAATTCGACGAAATCTCGTCATGAAACCTAGTCATGGTTATTATATTATTAGCTTATCTGATTATCTCTTTTATAACCACCATACAAATACCTGGAATTAAGTATCACTACACTTCTTTCGCGAAGAACATTATAATTACTTCAAAATATTAAGTACGATAACAAATTGAGGTTTTTAAATCCATTGTTTTATAAGCCTTTTTTTGCGCGGGAAGATCGCCTATTTGTTACCATGACGACGCATTCTTTTCACGTTAACCTTCGAGCCAATGAATTCGAAATGTCGTGTTACGTCTTACACTTTACGTAATTAAGCCCTGCCTTTTTCTCGACGCCCTTTCGTATCACCGTCCCAATGGAACCTTAGACATTCCAAGTGCACCTCTATAGTTTCCTGCTGGAACTCATGTCATTATAGAGACAAATCATAAACTACTTACATCAATTGTTCAAAAACCTATGCACCTCCTTTCTCCCAAGTTGCAGAGTATGGTCTTGAGGCTCAAGCGCTATCATTTCAAGCTCCTGAATGACCCTGGAAGAACTCTCAAAATTGCTGATACTCTCTATCGACTCGAGCAGCCCTTTCACAGTCACACACGGGTTTAAATACTACCGAGATGGAAGGGCAACACTATTCCCTGACGGCACTCCCAGATGATAAACAACGAACTTTCCCGTCAAGATCCTGTACTTCAGGCAGTACTCACATAAAAAACTAATATCGGCTATCATTCCTTCTGGCCCTTTGCAGTGGAAGAAAAAGTCACTCTAGTGCGTCGGTTTCGGGCAGCCCACGGTGTCGCCTTTTGTTGGGCCATGGTGAGGGCAGTTGTTTGCTGTATGTGAGCCAGTTACGATGGCTGTCTCAATGGCCGAACGTTGTTTAGCAACGTGCACTTTTGTCCCGGTCTGTTTAGTCTCGTGGGCCGCTGTAGTGCTAATGCGGAACGGCGGGGTACAAATACATAGGTTTATGTCATTCCATATTGGGCTTACCAGGATGAGATGTACGAAGCAGAATGCTTCATCGACAGAGGAGATAATCTCGTAGTACGAACCACGTTGAGAGCTGACGTCATAAAGCAGTTACACTCTATCCACCAAGGGGAAAACGCGTGTCTATCGAAATCTGCAGGGCCAGGGATCCGGGAAATCCGCAGCTACCTATTCACCCACATCAGGTTCTAGAGTTGCCTTGAGAGACTGTTGGTGCTGACTTGTTCCAGGATCAAAACCAGAAGCTTGTGATCCTGGTTGACAACTTTTCGAAGTTTATTCAGGCTAAGGAGCTGTTTAACACGAATACTGATGCTATCATCAAGTTCTTAGAGCCTCATTTTCCACGTCACGGAGCCCCGCAGCGACTTGTCTCAGATAATGGTCCTCCTTTCATCTCCACTCGATTCAAAGAGTACCACCAAGGCCGGAGTGTTACACACATTACCAGCAGTTCACTCTATCCCAGGTCGAATGGAATGGCAGAACGATCAATACAGACACTGAAGAACCTACTGGTAAAAGCCCATCAAGAAGGAAAAAGCATCGACTGCATTCTAATGGAGTACCGAAACCCCCCGATTGGTCACCTCCCAACTCCTGCACAGATGCTAATGGGGCGACATCTTCGCCCCTAAAACACCACTTCACGAGTGACACTGCTGCCTCAGTTCCCGATTGCTCTTATCCAAGACGCATAACATAAGCGCCGAACGACTATGATACAGGCGCAAACCAAATCTTAACATCCAGTAGCCTTTTCCCTTTCACCAGGTGATGCCATATACTATCAGGACGATCATCGCTTCTGGCTACCAGCCATTATAACTTCATGAGCCCTCGAACCTCATTTCTATCATATTCAGACACAGGATGGAAAGAGCTTCAGGAGAACACGGGTCCATTTTCGTCCACAAGCTCAAACACTAAGGCATCACAACAATCACCAGGTGAAAATGCAAGAAATTCAGTTTGCATAAACTAGACATCTTTGTAGACTTCTTACAACCTCCTTTTTTAAAATTTTGTAGCACATTTGGAAATGGTTTTTTTTTCCTCAAAATTAATTACCAATAAAAAAAATTACTTTAAAAAACGTAAATTTTTAGCAGTCATACAAACATTACAATTTAGGAAGGTTTCTTTGTAAATTAGTTGTGAAAAGGCTTTGTCCCCCTCCTACCAACTTGTACTTTTTCAACAAAATGACCTATTCAGACCAAACCAAAATCATTGAAGGTTTTCGAGTATGCTCTACAACTTGTTGATTGACATTTTTCGTCTAACACCTAGCGTTAAAAAATAAAAATTCAAAAACCGCGCGTAACAGTACCATAATACATTGTGAGGTATAACAGCCCTATTTACCTGATTTTAATTTTAAGATCCCAATATTTCTAGCTACGAATTTTGGTCGTATCGTAATTATACCAGTGTGCCATATGGTACGCATTTTTGCTATAACTTTAACAGATCACACCGTATTTTTAATAATTCTGAAAGGAACACACTCACATTTTATTCAGAGTTCAGCCCAGAAAGGTAATTAGTCGCCTTTGTTTAAAATAAATCTTAATTAAGTTTTTCGCCTTGAAGGCCTATCGGCCGAAGTACCGCATATTTTTCCCCAATAAAGCTTAGTTTTCTCCCCCACTTCTTGGTCTCTTTACTTGTTCGCGTTTTTACTCCTCACTCGTGTTTTTGCTCTAAAATAAATCTTGACGTCGACAACGGCAATTTTTGGTCGTTTGATTTTTAGTCGCTAAGATGCGAGGGCTTCGTTGTTATGACGTTGGTCAAAGGCCGCCGCTCAAATATGCTTTTGATTGTCAACGTTTGAAACATATTCTTGGCTTGTTTCATAACCAAGGATTAGTCTGATATCTTTTCGTTAGAACGGAAATAGGTAAAAATATAAACATCAAATATGAATATAAACTGATTTGGGAGTAGTAAAGGTATTATTTCTAAGAATTACAACTAATTGCAGAAACGTTTTCAGACCGAGTCGCGACAAACGCCCGATTGGCTTACGTGATTACGTAAGCCAAAAACGATTGAACTGATTTGTTGAACTTTCGATATCTGATCTTAAAGCAACTGTCAGCTCTATCATTGCCACCGGCATTATGATCAGGGTTGGACAATTAAGGATATTTTTTTAGTAGTCAGTCTGATTAGTACGTGATCCTCCTATCTTAATTTATTTTAGTAGTTTTTGACTAGTGGGGGTAATAATGGGGGTATAAAACAAAGAGGACAGCCAACATTTTGCATTACCCGTCATAATTAAAATAGGAGTTTATTATCCCTTGAGTTACATGATGTGATTTTTTTTAATAAATTGGGATTGATGAATGATGAATTTATGAAAGGTAAATTTTTCACTAGTCAAACTGACTAGTGAGCTCCCAGATTTGGTTTAATTTTAGTAGTCAGAGCATTTACTTTAGTAGTCAAATGCCCTGACTAGTGCCTTATGTCCAACCCTGATTATGATAAGGCTGGTGTTATTAGAGATGGCAATTAATCTATCGTATTCTTCGAAAAATCGACTTCAATGGTGGGCGTGGTGCCATCTATTAATGGCAAAGGACGCTAAAATTTAAAATAGCGAAACAAGAACGTCGTAGTCAATCAACGCGAGGGATACAAACGAATTCGCATATTACATTCAGGGAAACAAACCATTAGAAACCGCCATCGAGTATAAAATTTTAATTTCGTATTTCTACACTAGATGACACCAGCGTAGATAATTTGGCGCAAAATTAAAAAAAAATATACATTTTATTATTTAAGTGCTATTTCCAGCTGAAAGTTTATATAAAATATTTTAGAAAATATAGTTATACAAAATTTAAGCTTTTAAGTACCCACAATTTAAATTAGACTTTCGCGGGTTTTATCTTTTTTTTTGTTATTTCTGATTGTAAACTGATAGCGCCATCTAGTAACAAGTAGATTATTAAAAATGTACACACAATGGCGGTACCCCTGTAAAAGGGTCTTCTCCCTTCTTATATGCGTATTTGTGTCTAGTTTACCTCGAGCCGACACTAAATGCTTTAAAAACTCGGCATGAGCGTTTTAAGTTGGAATTTTAAGGTCTCTGCAAATAGAATCGTTCTGGGTGTGAACGTCGAAGAAAAACAGATACAACAAGTGAGTCACGTGGACCGCAAATAATAGTTTCACACGAGCCAAGCTTTACGAACACAATGAATAGTAGTATAAACTGATGGAAGTATGTAGGATAATTCCGTTTCCACACCACCTCCCACGGAGTTGAGGTTTTAGTCACACATAATTTTTACCCCATGAAAGGCCTGAACTTCTATCACTTGATCTGTGATGCCGCTTTCGCTTCGTTTTCCATTCAACTTTCCCCTCATTTTAACCATTCATTGATAGAATTACCCCCTGGGCCCCTGCGCTGCCGCTATTTCCTGGAAACGGTCGAAACCATGAAAACAAGCCCAGAAATCCGCCTCCCGCCCAAGACATTTTTTCCCGCGTAGTGCTTTAAAAAGGAGCCCCAATTGGACGAGAAAATAGCCCAACTGGCAACTCTGGTTGTACACAACGTTTTTATCCATCTAAGAACGGTCGAGGGCCCATCGAATACCCCGAACTTAGTGACCCCCATCGGTGACCCCCCATGGATACCGTCTCACCTCTTTTTCTGAAAATACTAAAAATGGTCAGATAAGCCCGGGTTGATTCCACTTATATAATGCCGCCGCCCTCGCCATCTGGTGGTGCCAGTTCTAACTTGAACGGTTAAATGTGTTTTAAAAATAATTACAAAGTCCTTTGAATCATCCGTTTAGTTACCCGTTATTTTGAAAGATTCAAAAAATGTATTTAATTTGTCTAAAACATAGATGGCAGCAGAAAATTTTTCAACCTCGCTACGGCGGCGGCGGAGTCGCAGCCTCTTATAAATTTCGTTTTTCACACCTACGTGCCAAACGAAATTAAAAACATCTCATGGGCATTCGACTAGAGCATTTTTCGAATGTATTTCGTCGTGTAGGTTGTATGGACCAGAAAAACAATTACTAATAAATAGAATGGTGATCTAAAAATAAACATTTTCCGGTAGTGGCGTGTTCGAGCTAGAGATCCTCCAAGTAGCCCTACAGGACCTCTAAATCGCTCACGCCACAGTTTTTTCTTAAAAGATTTCTTAAAATTAAAAAACTGTTTATACTGCAGCTTTTAATGGTCATTTTTATTTCGTAAATCAGAACAGAAATGAATGAATAAAAGAAATCGCTCCCATTTTTTATAGCCGATGTTCATAACAAACCCGCTATAATTTCTATGGTTTACATCATAGGTTTTTACAAAGTTTGGCTATTAATAATATTATTAGCCGAAGCTGATTGTGAATTCAAATCGGGAATTTTACAAAAAACTCGGATTTCCTCTCGATCATCCGTAGAATTTTCTCTTCGACAACCGCATTCCTCTTCAAGTTGACGGGATCTTCTTGGATGGAGAATAGCACTCAAGTAAAAGTCACTTTTCCTGGCATTTGGCACAATTGCGTAGGTCGTGTTGCAATTCCTATGTCTGGGAATTTGTGTTTCTTCCTTTAAGTACAGCAGCGTTTTATTGTGAATGTAAACGTTTTGGCCGCCAAATAAACAAGTGGTCCAATTGTTTACCCAATTTGAAGAACAGTTGATGATTAAAGACAATCGAAAGTTTAAAAAGAAACGACCATCTTCGAGTTTGGCTCGTCTGCCTCTTGGAATCATCGTGTTCTCCATACGATTTTCGTAATCCTTATGGTCCTCTAGAAGTTGTGGAGGATAGTCGTTTCTACTTTTATCGTTAAGTTGTGGAGGATACTCGTTTCTACTTTTATCATTAAGTTGTGGAGGATAGTCGTTTCTACTTTTATCATTCAAGAAATTGGCCATTTTGTTCATGACGAAACGATACTTCTCATTATCTAATTGCTCACGAACACCACTTGACCTGAAATTAAGTAAGAAGGCGATTTACATCAAGAATATCGTTTCTATCGGTATACACAGTAACGCTTAAAGGGAATATAACCTCAGATATTGGGTGTGAAACACCAACATTTGCAGCTCTGGCCGCTCTTGCCTTTGGCTTTAAAAATGTTTGGCGCCACTGTATAGGGAAATTTGAAGGGCTCTTCCATAAAGATTGCTTTGCACGTTTTATTCCCTTTAAAGAACACTTTCAATCCATAACACCATTAGGAATGATTAGAAATAATTTACTGATAATGACCCCATTTGCCACCGCGCTTTGATTTGCTATTAAAATCGTCCGGAATTCACCTTTTCAGAGTCACGTAGCGGCCAACGTGATAAGCTTATTTTCTCTGGTTGAGCAGACGATTCCGTATTATAAAACATGAAGCGTCTGCTTAACATAAGTATATGTATTTGTACCCCGCTGCTCCGCCTTAAGCACTACAGCGGCCACCTAAACAACCAGCCCCGGACAAAAGTGCGCTTTGCGAAACAACGTTCGGCCAGTGAGACAGCCATTTTGACCGCCTCACATATAGCAAACAAACGCCCTCATCACGGCCCAACAAAAGGCGACACCATGGGCTGCCCGAGACCCACCCTCGCACAGCTGAGGACTAGAGTGGCTTCCTCTTCCACTGCAAACTACCCTCCTTAGTAGGTCACAGAATGACGAGTGTGGAACACCCATGAGGTTCCAGTGACCCAGCGCCCCGATCACATGACCTTGAGAGCCGGGTATGGAGCCCCCCACAGGCTCCAGTGACCCCATCACACCACTAGATAGGGACAGTGGGAATGATAGGGACAGTGGGAAAGATAGGGACAGTGGGAAAGATAGGGACAGTGGGAAAGATAGGGACAGTGGGAAAGCGTCTGCTTAACAGACGAAAATTCTGTACGTTCTGACATGGACACTGTATCTCTAACCGGACGGGAAAAGCTGTAGCTTCCACCATACAAAATCACCTGCCGCCACCACCGTCTCTCTGTAAAGGGGGGGGGGGAGGTTCAAGAATTTTGAAAGTTTCGGGCTGTCAAGGCCATATAATTAGTCACGTGGTCGACAAAACGTTCCGTTTTAAATGGGGGTTTACATTCTTTAGAATGACCTTGAAGGCCCTGCGAATCGAGTACGGCCGACTATTTCAGCTAATACGAAGTAGGACGCAAACGGACAGAGAGGGGATACCTCTTTTAAGCTGATTTTTTCGTCCGGTTAAAGATACAGTGTCCATGGTTCTGAGCTTCAATTATCTTTCCTCCATGATGGTCATGTTGAAATCGACATCACGATACCAAGCGGCGTCAAAATAAGGTAAATACGTGATTGTGTTATCTAGCCTCGGGAACACGGTCAAATTCCTCACTAGTTTTAACTTTTGAAAGGGACTTTCAAGGAGGCTATGAGCTGTCAGAAGTCGATTAAAAAAAGTCACTGAAACGTCATCAGAGCGGTACTTGTAAATGCGACCGAATGACGTTTTTAATTGGACTTCAGCTCTCCCTTGAAAATCCCTTTAAATTACTCCATAAGGCAACAGTTAAAATTATGATAATGCATTATCTGATAAGTCCCTCTCGGAGTGAAGCAAAGCTACTGAGCGATACAAAGAGTTTTAATGGAAATGTATTTATTTATACTTCGCGGATGACATACATGTAGGCAAGTAAACGAAAACAAACAGACCGTGAGGTGGATTGGGAGAAAGGTATTCTTTCTTATGAAGTATAAATTATTTCATAGTGTGCCAATCTTAATTTTCTAATGTAAATTTGAGAGATCTAATAGCTTGATACAGGAATACATACCTCTACTTGGAATACTTATCCTGGCGTATCGCGTATGGTAAGATCAATGTAACGGCTTTGGCCCCGCCTACGAGATAAACAAATCCCCTCTGCGCGCGCTCCCCTCTCACGTTGTTGTTTGTTAAGTTAACATAGTGACGTCAAAAAAAAACCGTCAGGCACATCGAGACGTAAATCTGCCGCGATAAGCATTCCAAGTATAGGTATGGATTCCTGCTTGATACCGAAGGGTTAGGTTTTTCTAATGTTATTTTTGCAGGAACTTATAATATAGTGTGCACAATTTCAAAGCTATAACATAAAAAGTTCATTAATTTATGCTATCACCATAAGCAGAAATACATGAACCGAAATTATCAGCGACCTATCCCGCTTATACTAAAGGCGTTTTCCCCGTCTCCCCCTCTCTTTACTCGGTTGTAGTCCCCCCCTCCGCGGAATGCAATCATCTACGGGTCCGTGGTACAGATTTGAATACTCACCCTGGTGGCCGCCGTGAGAAACTTTAAAAAAACACGGACTAAAAAAATACTTAAAAAGTACCTTTTTCAGTCAGTGTAAAGAATTACAGCTACCATTATATCAGATATCAATTTAGTTAAAAAAAACCTGCTTTCTTGACGCAACAAACGGGCGGTTAAGGTTTTTTAAATATCCTATCAATTTATCACGTATTCTTAAGTTTTCTTCCATTATTTAAAAAGTTAAACTACTTTCCGACTGCATACTAAATGATACTACAACTTCACAATCTATGAACTAGTAAGCCTAGGTTCGCAGACTATAATACGTTCGATAATTTGACCTTCGTTCAACTGGAACTATTTCATTTTTCACTCACTAGATGGCATAATACTCTACCCGGCATGCACTCAAAAATATACCTTGGCCGCGGGTGGGTTGAAATATTTGAATGCTTCCTTGTCACCCTCCCCTAGCGCTGTGGGAAAACGCCTCAGAATAAAAAAGCAGTCGCTGATAATTTCGGTTCATGTATTTCTGCCATAAGTGTATAATATTATTCCATAAATGTGACACTTCATATTCTTCACACGCAAAGGTTTTACTGACGTCGTGAGAGCTATTCACAAGGCAGACTGCATTACGGGCTTCGTCGCCTTTTTGCGTCCGCTTGCTAACGTGTCACACGTAGCCTTTGACAGCGCCGCCATGGATGAAGGATATGACTGGAAGGCGATACAGTCGTATCGCCTTCCAGTCATATCCTTCATCCATGGCGCAGCGCTAAGAGATTTTCTTCTTGTGATAGCGTCACTCCGTTACTAACTCTCAGTAAAATATTCCCCAAAGTGACAAATTAATAGAAAAATATTATAGACTATCACCAATTACATTTGTGACCCTACCGAAACTAAACATTTAAAGTTTATTTCTATCTACAATCTGACAAAACCGAGGGGCTAACCAGTAAGAATTTGCCTGTACACCGATTACGTAATCATTAAGGAGTACACATGATTACGATGAGTACAGAATTATTACGATAAGTACACACAATTACGATGAGTACAGAATGATTACAATGAGTACACAGGCAACCCAAAACTTTAAAATTGTTACATATTAGTTATTGAGTACGGGGAATTCCAATGAATACGTGTGATTACAGATAAGTAGGAAGATTACAAATGATTACGTGTGATTACAGATGAGTACGAAGATTACAAATGATTACGTGTGATTACAGATGAGTACGAAGATTACAAATGATTACGTGTGATTACAGATGAGTACGAAGATTACAAATGATTACGTGTGATTACAGATGAGTACGAAGATTACAAATGATTACGGGATTATGAATGAGTATAAAAGTTTACAGAAGATTACGTAATCATTACAGTTAGGGTGTACACCGATTACGGGAAGTGGTTAGCCCCTCGGACAAAACATCGAACTATTGCCCAAAGAGTTTAATTAGTACCAACTCTCCCATAAATTGCTTACAGCAGATGTGGATAATGGGGGGAAATATGAAACGCCCGTAGAGTCAATGGTAAAAATCAAGTACAGGAAAGTTTCTCCATAAAGAACATATTTCACTCGAGAGCTATGGTCTTTGTGATGGACTAGCAGCGGTTAGTGACTTCAGCCGCGAAAAAAGTGGCGCCTGACCTTCAGCCGATCGGTTTGAAAAAATGGAATTAAGCCTTTTTCTTCCCAGTTTGGCCCAGAACTTAAATCAAAACTAGTACAAACAACTGTTAAATATAATCATAAGCCTATCAACCCTAAGTTTGAATAAAAAGGCAGTGTTGGTTCAAGCTAACGATTGTCGAAAGTACAGCGCTAAATTCACCCGGTGGTGGAAAAGAGAAACGTAACGCGTCTCGCAATGCATGATGCCAGCTGCTTTAGTAAGAGAGAGGTGCGTAGAGAGAGAAAGGGGGAAGGAAGAAGCTTCAATTTATCTCTACCAGGTGCCGATACTATCGCCTGATTTATTCTTTTTCGCCCGTCCAGTGGTGGTACAAAGGGCGCTATGCGCGTTTCAAACTTAGGGTTGATAGGCTTATGATATAATGTATTGCTGAAACTGGATCATAATTGTGTCTGTCCCGAAATTATAGAAGAACTTCCCTCTATAACTTGAATCACCTTGTTTAAATCCATAATATCTACTTTTCATTCTATTCACAAGGATTTTTGTACAAGTTGAAACACGAACCTGGATTCTACGAAACTAATTTCGGAGATGTTTATTTAATTTGAAGACAAAATAAATAAATATTTAACACGATTTTAAAACCGGCACGCATTTCTAACCAAGTTCCAACGAACACGCGGACGAAATTTTGACTACGGTGTCCGCTAGGTGTCTCTAGTATCTTATGTCCGAATTCCCTACATTGCCTGGCCTATGAATCCCATATTTCCCCTTCAGTATTTCCATCCTCCTAGGTAAATCAAAAGGAAAATAAATATGTATGTATGTATACCGTGGCTTATGATAGAGTTAAATATTCATGGGTTAAATATATTACAGGTTCTATATTATCTTTGGTTGGAGTAGCTTTAAAAAATGTACTCACTCTTCAGTCTCAAGACTTCCCAGGATGATTTGCGCTGAAAAGCACAACCAAAGCAGTGCAGTATAACAGAAATTCATTTTGGACGCCAAACGAACGACTTCTCCAAAATGTATCTTCTAAGTTTTAATAAAACAATTTCGTCTTTTATATAACCACAGTCAAAATTATTATCTGCAATTACAGATGAATATTTTTATCGTTGAATCCAATTAAGATTTTGTTTGAATTAGCAAATTAAATATATTCTTTACCGGAATATAGGGTTATCTACGTTGGTTTCGTGTACTCTAAACAGCGCATTAATTACGCATTGCTGCATATAATATCCGATACTGTACTATAATTAACTTTGAAATCATTGTTATCTTGACAAAAGATATGTCAATCAGTAAACATCGCTACTATTATGGTCAAATTATAAGTAAACCAAGACCAAATTAGAATGATTTCTAGATTAAAAAATAAACGAGAAACACGAAAACCAAAAAGCTTACCACGATTATTTTATAATTTAGCCGGAAAAGTCATTTTAAGGGAAAGAAATTGACATTTTAGTGCGACAAAGAATTATGTTGAGACGAACCGTGGGCATCGTGGTCTTTGCCGTGTGCTGCAATCGCGTCGGAAGACAAGAAAATGCGCGTTTTCCGAAATTGATTGTATTGCATGCCTCAGATGCTAAGTTGATCCTTTAGGTGGATCTGATGGAAATATGGTGGAAATTTAATGTATTTTTAAAACTAATAATAATATACAAGTAAATAAATATAACGTTGGAAAAAGCGTGTTTATTAGGGGACTTTAGCAGCACCTCCCCCATTGGAAATTTAAGTCAGAATGGTCCTCTATAACACAATTTCTCTCGCACGACCCTGAGCGTTAAGGTTGAGAGACATCCCATTTATGGGTCCAAAATGTCTCGCGTATTGCTTATAGACTGTTTACCACTAATATCTTACATTTTGAACGTAGCAACTTAAAAGGCCACTTGAAAGGTCAACGTATAATAGGTTCCCTGACCACTCAGGGCTTTCTGCACAACGGAAGTGGTTTTCGGTTAATATAATAATAATAATAAATATAATAATAATTATATCATTTATTCAATCCACCCGCCAAACCTATAAAGAGGGTCGGTTGGACACCTGACCAACCGTTTATGCGTACCACCAATAGTCTTTAATATTGTTACATAAGTTTGTTACTTTGGGGAATATTTTACTGAGAGCTAGTAAGGAAGTGACGTCATCATAAGAAGAAAATCTCCTCCTAGTGAGGCGCTGTCGCAAAATGGCGACGAAGCCCGTAATGCGAATAGTTCTAAGTAAAATTTTTGAATGTGAAGAATATGAAATGTCACACTTATGTAAAAATATTATACACTTATGGTACCACGTATATACTGGAGAAAGAGTTAAGAACTTTTTATAGAGCTTTAAATCCACTTTAACAAGGTTTCGATTCATTTTAGCATATGTAACATAATCAATCATAAGTATGCTTCTGTATAATATTTCCATAGTAAACATTTCAATAAGACCTGTTCTCACAATTAACAGCTTTTATGTAGGTGTCCTAGGACCGATCTTCTTTTCGGATTTCATTAACTGCTTGCCAAGTGTCGTTAACGTCTCCCATCCTTATATATTTGCCAACGACACTAAACTAGCGCACCCTGTCCCTACTCTGCAAAATCAACTGGCTTTGCAACAGGTCCCAGGACCTTGATGCAGTGGTCCCCTAGGCAACGGATCACGGTATGGCCTTTAATGTAAGAAGATGGGATTCAACCATCTGGGTCGGAAAAAATCATAGCTATACTGTCACTCTCCAATCCGTGACTTATGAGTTCGGATGGACTCCTCCCTCACATTTAGTTTTCAGGCAGTCCTTTTCTTTAGGTGGTCTACCCTAATATGTACGCTCTTTCAATCAATTGTTCTCCCCAAATTCATAAGGCCTCGGAAGTGTGGAGCCTCCATTGCTGAGCTATCAAAATCAATGGACCTAAGCTCACCAAAGTACTTGAGAAACTCCCTCTTGAACAAAGCGACTCTAAGCTCAACATCGACTCGCTATAAACGTCATACAGCAAATATCCCCCATCAACGTCATACAACAACTACCCGCCATCAACGTCATACAACAACTACCCGCCATCAATGTCCTACAACAACTACCCTCCATCAACGTCATACAACAACTACCCGCCATCAACGTCCTACAACAACTACCCACCATCAACGTCATACAACAACTAACCGCTATCAACGTCATACAACAACTACCCGCCATCAACGTCATACAACAACTACCGGCCATCAACGTCATACAACAACTACCAGCCATCAACGTCATACAACAACTACCCGCCATCAACGTCATACAACAACTACCACTAAGAAAGATTTTCTTATGGAACTCGAATAAGAAGGTCTTTGAGTGTCAAACTAGATTGTCTATACGCCGCGCGGTACGCCGTTATGTAACGAAGTATTTCCATCCCGAAACTTCATCCTGCCTCTAACGCGTATCATATTTTTTTACTCCACCCCATTGCTGCTTCAATGCCCTTCTTTTCATTTTTGTGGAAAACTGTCGCCGCATCTTATATTTTTCTTTTATTCTTTATGTAATATCATAAGTGAATATTATTGTTACAAAAGTGTGACACTTCCTATTCTTCACATGCAAAAGTTGTACTGACTTGTGAGAGCTATTCACAAGACAGACTGCATTACGGTCTTCGTCGCCGTTTTGCGTCCGCTTGCTAACGCGTTACACGTATCCTTTGACAGCGCCTCGCTAGGGGGGATTTTCTTCTTGCGATGACGTTACTCCGTTACCAACTTTCAGTAAAATATTCCCCAAAGTGACAAACTTATAGAATAACATTATAGACTTATGGTAATTTTTTATAAATTTTGAATTAATTATTATTTTCTTTATCATATGTGGTGTATGAATGTAAATTGCCTGTTTAATTGCATACTAGTTATTTATAGCCTAGCAATTTGATCTTAAACAAATTAAGCTAAAATCAAAAGATTTGGTAAAATTAACTAATTTCTTAAAATATTATATAATAAAACCTTTTCAAAGAAATCGCCAAGAAGTAATATTTCCGAGAGCCAGGACCCTCAAGTAACTAGTTAAACAGGGAGGTTCAAAAGGTTACGCAAAAATGTTAAGGAGTTGTAGGGGGTGAGTTGAGAGTATGCCTGTTTTACGATTAGTTAAAAGAGCGCCAGAGAGCTTCAAAGTGTGGCCTACTAGCCCCTGGAAGTAGGCTGCCACAAACACCTAACCAAGCAGCAAGTAAATGCGAACATTAAAGGGAATATAACCTGAAAAAAAATCTTTATGGAAGACCCCTTAAATTTTTCAAATTTCTCTGTACAGTGGCGCCAAACATTTTTGAAGCCAAAGGCAATAGCGGTCAGAGCTGCAAACGTTGGTGTTCCACACCAAATACCTGAGGTTATATTCCCTTTAAGGTTTGGGTTCCTGTGATAGGTAAAAAAGGACTTTGTAAAATAATCGAGGTAACCAGCGTAAAAAAGGTAAACTTAAACTTTTGGCTTGTTGCATAATTTTTAAACCGACGAATACCGACCAGAAAAACCTGCCGGCTGTCCTGGATATAATCTTTTATTTATCTACGTTGCAGCCTACAGGAGCTAGTAGGCCCTAGGAGGATGTAGTCTTCATATTCCTAGGTAGGCCACACTTTGAAGCTCTCTGGCGCTCTTTAACTCATCGTAGGAAAATGAGGGGGGGGGGGACGGCATATTTCTCAACTCACCCCCTACAACTCCTTCAAATTTTTGCATACCCTTTTGAAACACAATGTATAGTTCTTGTTGAAATAATTGTAACTTTTCACTTGTACGGTATGCAAAAAGTGTTTCCTTTTAACCAGGTTGCTTTTTTTGACATATTAAGTCTTAGCAAAAACATTACAGCTGAAAAGTTACCATTATTTCAACCAGCATTAAATAAACAGTAACTTGCAGTTCCTGGCTCTCGGAAATATTATTCTTATAAGTCTTTTTATGAAGTAACGTGTCCTTATTGTTTTAATGTGGATTTTACGTCACAACTAGTCTTTTACTTTTACCATATGTAACATATGGACCTCTATGTAAACCAATTACAAACTGATAAGAGATATCCAATAAAAAGCTTGTTTCACAGCTACCAAAGAAAATACGGACTAACGTCGCGTAAAAGATGGTTTTAACTTCCTTCCCTTCCAACAAGAACTAATTTTGATGACGATAAAACCGTAATCGACTGGGAAGTGACGTCAATTACGTCGTATCCTTGCAACAAGGTCTCATTGAGAAAAAGTTCTTTCTGGTACACTTACGAGTAATTATGTTACATATGCTTTTACAAGTCTACGAGCGCGCGTTACAATGCGCGGGATATACGCTTCTTTGTGAGCGTGCGAAGAATATTCTAATAAAGCAGCGCTGTGTCTTGGGACGTAAGAGCAACATATTATATTTTTTACTTTTTATTCATTTTATTTTATAGAAACAACTAATGCTATAAAACTTTTGCTTTATGTAATTTTTCTATATTATTTCAGTAATAATTTTAAATAGTAGTTTGAATCAGCCGACACCCTACTCAAATCCCGCTGGAGAGAACGGCCACTGGAGGTCTTTATCAGAGATAGTTAATAGGCTGTGCGTAGGAAATGTGAAACTCGCTATAGCTCAAACGCTAGAATGCCGAACCAGGTTTTGCTCTTGCCCCTCCCCCCCCAATTCAAAAGCTTAACCCATTCCTTTGACCTAAAATAACTGCAAATGCCATATATTTACTCTCTTCGCGACCGAAACGATTCTTGTTGGCGTAACGAGGCTAGCTTCTCTGATAGCGTTATCCATTTGATTGCTCAAGATTCGCTCTGAATCTATCTCTGACGTCATAGATCTCACCCCAATCGACTAGAGTAAAATCGCAAATGGAACATTCCATGATCATATTCCCGCGCTGTGTGGTTTTTCGTCTGCTAGTAATTTAAATTTTCGCGTCTTGGTCTGCCATTTTGCCAAAAAATCTAAAAGGAACACGCAAAAATTTGCTCCGATCTCAATCTTGATCGGTTAATCTGTCAAAATTGGCAGATCGGTTTTGGGCGATCTCGGAGCACCCGAGACCGCGAAATGGAACACGTTAAACTTGATCGGAGCAGACGCGAGCACGCAAATGGAACATAAAATGTTAATCAGAGCGATCTAGAGTGCTCGAGAGCAGTCAAATGAAAAACGCTATGAGGTAGCGCCTGTGATATAGCGTCTGCTACAGACAAACTAAAAAGGCATAAAAACGTTTTTTTCATAAATAATCATTTCTAAATCACATATCTCGGCCTGATTAATCAGATGGACGAGCGGACTGAATTGTCCCACACGTTTCAACCCACATAAAAAAAGAAAAACATATAAATATTAGCAAATTATGGAAAAATGAAATGAAAATGGAAGTACCATCATTTATAAAGTCAAATGTACAAATAAATGTGGGGAAAACTAATAGCGTCTGCTTTAGCCTCTACCTATCTAGGTTTCAATTGCGAACTAAAGGGGGCGTAGCAATAGTTTTCGGTCGCGAATTAAGTACAGAAATATCACTCTAGCTTTTGGAGTGGTAAGGCGCCGCCGCGCCGGTCATCAGCAGCTTAGACCAAGCATAGCGTGTTTGTTGGTCTCGTGCGTGTATATTCGTTCCATGCAACTGACTAATCATTCTAGTTCATAATTTTAAAATGGCGGAAGGCGGTGTTAATGCTCCTGACATTGAAACACAAAATAAGCAAATATCGACATTACTAGCAGCTTCTTTGGTAAAGGGCGATAGTTGGTAAGTTTTTTTACTGTTATTCTAACTCTTTTTGGTTTTCTTGTTAGTAATCGGTATATATGTCGAATATACGATTACAATTTGCCCTTCCTTAAGCCTTGGCTTCTGCTATCTATGATCCCAACATGAGCAACATGACAAGACAGATCACAACTAAGTTTCGGTTTATAGGATTATATGAAATTTAGTTGGTGCATTGTAATGAGCTAATCTCCAAGAAGTATAAGGCCAATCATTTTTTTTAGAATAAAGACTAAATGTCCACCTCATGATTGGTGTACGCTGTTCACACCTAACTCTTAAATATTTAATTATTTGTTACAATTTATTGAGATATTGAATATTTTAATAATTCTGGGAGTGACTGGCTGTGTAGGCAACATAACCTAAAACAGGCAACTTGAAGAATGTAGAGGGGTAACATTCCTTGAAGTTTGTAAGGGTTGCCCATCCCATCTCAAAAGTTTGATTGTTTATCTCATTTGGTATTAGACTTTTTAAATTATTTGTGGTTGTATGCAGCTTAAGTTTTCTGTTTTGAGATCAGATGATGAGTACACTTCATATAACATAAAATTCTTGCTCTCAAAATAACAATCACTTCAGATTCATTCTGTTCAGTTACTTTCATTCATTCTGTTCAGTTACTTTCTTCCAAAAGTAAGCTTATAGTGCAATATAAAGTTTTTCTTAAACTTCTCTATAAGTTGCTAAGTTTTTGTTGGTCCATGACTGTAAATATTGATGAGAAAGGGTGATTGAAAATATCCACGGTCCCACTATGGCCTAAATCTATTCTGCTCAATTTTGTTATAAATAACTTTATAATAGAGTTTCCATTTGTGACTCATTCAAACATTATACGATTGTTCAATAGGAAATATCACTTTCATGTAATTTGAAATTAATAGAAATAGATTCTTCTACCTATCAAAGTAAACAAAATTCCAGATATGAGGTGCTATGGACATTTTTAAAGAAATAAGTTTTACCAATTTTAGTACAGTTTGATGTAGTAAATTTTACAAAAGGCACTTGGCACGATTCCATGTATGCCACCTTGCCTTATGAGAATGATGGTTTGGGGTTCCCCAGGGGGGTGTTTGAAGTAGGTGTAGCCCCCTGACAGGAAAAATAAATCTACTAAATGTGAACTATCATACTGTCGCTGTGTATCCTGCTTTACCCATATTTATAAAACCAATTTTCAAATATCTTTTCAATAGCTCATTTTGGGAGATCCTTGTGCACTTTTTTGCGCAAATAGAACATAATGTCCTATATTTGGCAATTATACCGCCAGTACATAATGAGTGTTAAATTCAAAGAGCGATAATCCATTCTTTAAAAATTAAATTAAACTGAGTTTAGGGCAAGAACATTTAAGTAATTCTATACCCAAATTAACTTTATTAAATATAATTATATCACTTATGGTTTCTGAATCAAAAGTCAATTTAAGTTACTTTAGATTGCAACCTTACACCAACAATAAACAGACAGTACACTTAATAGTGATCCAAGCTAGCTAGCTTAATGCATTGTATGGTGTCATATTTCTACTCAAAAATTACATTTAATTAATAAAATCTCCAAAAGCGACATAAGACCCAAAAGTGTGTCAGTGCGGTATAATGTTTAATAAGAGCTTGTCAATACGTAAAAAGATGGAGTGAGAGAGGCGGTTAAAAATACGTCATCTAAAATTTAAATTTTATCCACCTCAGTGCTGCCGAGTGAGGAGTTTTAGAACGTATGCCTATGGGCGAATAAATCGAAGAGAGAAAATCATGCCAGACCCTAGACTAAATATATCATTCCTAGCAGGCCTGACAAGAGATGGGGGGAGACGGTACAAATAACCGGGGCCCGTACAAGCTTTGGGGCCCCGCGTTTGAGCCCTTCTACTATTCTTCTTTCGAGAAACATTGTTAATTAGAGAAATAAGGTAGTTCTTTGGGGCCCGAAAGTATTGTTTTGCCAGGGCGCGAGCCCACTTTCGGCGGCCCTGATTGCTAGTAATATTCCTATAGTAGGTTATGTAGTCTATTGTGAGACTAGCTCTCAGTAGATATTTTAAAGGGCACAAAGTTAGAGTTGACACACTTTTGGGTCTTATGTCGCTTTTGATATAACATATAATTAAACCCATTTTACGAATGTTTTAAACTCATCTCTCTAGTTCTTTTTATATATTGTTTATTTCCCTAACAGGGTATTATCTCTGTATGTAGATATCACGTGACTTTAGTTGATATTTAACACCTCTTTCATGAGAGGGCTTTTGCGAGGTGTTATGACCTGGAAATGGTATAACATTAAGGGGGCCATATTTTTTTTGTTGCTTGAAGTATGAACCTCCTCTAACCTTACCATATTCAAACCTAAACAAAATCTCGACTTTCCATCTTTGGTACTTGATTTTAAAATTCCTGTTCAAACTCAATTGCCATTGTGGTGGGAGCTATAAATTTTCAATATATGAAGGTGTTTGTTTTTTTATTTCTTAACAAGCTAGTCTGATTTAAAAGTAGGCTATTAAGGCTATTATTCATGTAGATGCTATATCATAACATACCTAAAACTAATCACAATTTCTTATAGTTACAAGCGCACTCTTACAAAAAATGCCAAACATTTACTATTTAAGTTAAGTTTCTGAAAATGTGGTATACTTGTATAAATAAAATTTAATTGTTTTCATTTAAACTGATTAAGAAAATTTCTTGTAATGCTTTTAAAAATAATTAATCTATTAGAATCTCATGTTGATATAACCAAGAAAATTTACACATTTGAATATTTAACCTTAATTTGCAAAAAAAAACTTTGCACTATGCCTTGTTCATAAGAAATATAATAACAATTGAGTGCTAGACACTAGAATAGTACTTGAATTAATGTTTGTACAGGGTCAAAATAAAGTCCGGGTTGGGCTATCCCTGGAAAAATGAATATTAAATGAAAGCTATAGGGTTTTATTCAAGATTCCAAGTGAGTAGTTACTTATACATAGATACGAATACCACTGTACTCTGTAGCTGAGACAACAATTCTAAAACTGAAACTAAATAAGCAAGAACCACGCCAGTGACCGTGAGTGACTCATTTTGAAGGCTATTTGACTATTTCATTATTTTTAGTGAGCTGCAACCGTCTAAAATTACAAAAACCTGAACCCCACAAAAAGGCCAACCCCAATTTAATTTTTGATAGTCTGGGTCGGGGATCCCTGAATGCTACATGGATTGCTTGGTTGCCAGTATATGGCAGTTATCTCTTGTATTTAAACTTTGGAAATCTCATTCAATCACACTTAATACAGTAGGTTGCACCATAAGTCTATAATATTTTTACGTGTGACGCTTCCTATTCTTCACATGCAAAAGTTTTACTGAGAGCTATTCACAAGAATTAAGAGCTTCATCGCCGTTTTGCGTCTGCTTGCAAACGCGTCACAAGTTGCTAGGGGGTGATTTTCTTCTTGTGGTGATGTCACTCCGTTACTAGCTTTCAGTAAAATATTCTACAAAGTGACAGCCTTATGTAACAATCTTATAGACTTATGGTTGCACTCACTGGTTGAAAACAACATTATAGAGCCATTACTAAACTGGTTTTTATAATTGATGCTTTGGAGATTTTAGGGGAGGAAACTATATCTTCTACTGCCATTTTATGCACCGTAATCATTTTTAACTAAAAAGCGATCTGCCTTAATGACTCCACTGATATATTAATAATAATAAACTTTATTTGCCTCTGCAAAAGGGATATCAGTATTAATTACTCTACATTAGATTGTGGTCCCATTACATAAACAGGGTTTGTACACAACCTAGAAAAGTCAGGGTATTTCAAAATGATTCCAAAACGTCAATGAAAAGTCAGGGAATTTGAAATGATTCCCAAAGGTCAATGAAAAGTCAGGGAATTTGAAATGATTCCTAAAGGTCAATGAAAAGTCAGGGAATTTGAAAATGGTTCCGAAAAGTCAGGGAATTTGAAATGATTCCCAAAGGTCTATGAAAAGTCAGGTAATTTGAAAATGATTCCAAAAGGTCAATGAAAAGTCAGGAAATTTGAAATTGATTCCAAAAAGTCAATGAAAAGTCAGGGAATTTGAAAATGATTCCAAAAGGTCAATGAAAAGTCAGGGAATTTGAATCCATAAACATGTGAAATTTAAATGATCTCTGTCTTAATGTTAGTTCATTCAAACTTTGTTGCGGCATCTTATTTTAATTCGTATAATATAACATTGGTTTTGTTTAATTGTAGTTGGTTTTAGATAGGTTTCATTATGCATGTGTTATAAAAAAATGAGGTGTAGTCAAAGATGCGTTAGTTATATTAATACATTTTATGGCAGTTTATTTTTTGAGTAAATGATATAGATTCCAAATTTGCTTATTTCATTTTAATATGAGAGCATCCCTTGTTAAATTTGATATTCTTTAACATCTTTTAACCAGTGACAGTTTCTAATTACTAATAATTACTTCAAAACTATGTAAATGTAACTTACAAAAAGAAATTAGTCTGTTCCAGATTCCCTCTGGATCCAACTTGAGTTATTTTATTTTCTTAATCACAGGATAATAGTCAGGGCCGAATCTAGGATCTGTAGACCCCTAGGCTGACCTGTGGTGCGGGCCCTTCTAGGGGAATCCTGGAATCGTATTTTAAAGAAATTTTTATGACTTAAAACCTGATAAGACTATTAAAGCTATTTATGAAATTTTTTTCATTTTCCTTTTGTGGTGCGGGCCCCTTTGTGGTGCGGGCCCCTAGGCTGCAGCCTAGATAGCCTGTGCGTAAAATCGGCCCTGATAATAGTCACTTGAAAGTTTTTAACATTTAAGTTAAAAAAAAAGAGCGTAACAACTCAATGTTTTAAAATAAAAAAGCCTTCTTTTAATAGTGTAGGAATATTTTACAGAATATACTAGTTTCTTTAATGAATGATAGGAATCTCAAATTAATGATGAAGAAATACTTACTTGAGACTCATTCGTCCTTTTTTTCTTAACTATATCTCATTTTTTAGATTGACACAATGAAATATGACATAAGATTTCTATTCTACTATAAGGTTGGTTATATTGTTTATTGATGCCCCTTACCAAAAATTTGGTCTAGGAACTTGGTTTTAAGTTTGTATTTGGGACCAAACCAACTAAATACTAACTAAAACCATACATAAAAACAACTTATTACCAACTAAAACCATACTGCCAACTTAATATCCACTTATTACCCCTTTAACTAGTTTATTGAAAAATGCTGACAACTTAAAACCAACTTAATACCAACTAAAATGTGTAAACCAACTAAATACAAACTAAAAGCCAACTTATTTTTTGGTAAGGCGCCTTCTGAAGTGGTTTTCAAAATTTTTAACAATATATACATCATGGAAATTTTGTAAGATCTGAATAATCTATCTAATGTATACAGTAAAGGAAAACGTAAATGAATTATAGTAAAGGAAAACTTAAATGAATTATAGTAAAGGAAAACGTAAATGAATTATAACCTTACAAGTTAGGTTAAATAATTACTTTATTGCAGCCAGGATAAATTAACTTCTTTTCATGGCTCGATCAGCGGGCTCCGGGATATTTAGGATTTTGGCAAGTGTTATAGATTTTTGTGGCTAAGTCTATTTTTAAGCTATAGAGTAAATGATATAAATTCCAAATTCTTTATTTAATTTTAAGAGCATCACTTGTGAATTCTGATATTCCTCGAGTTTTTTAACTATAAGTTAAGCTATTTCTTTCATAGCCTGCTAGCGACTAGTAAGACCAAAAAGAACTACAAGGGTACATAAAACTTGGGGATCAACTCTTAAACTGATTTTTTGTTGCGAGGATAGAGCTGCCCTCCACTGTATATTTCTGATCAGTCACCTAGGAAATGCGATAAGTGATAGTAATAGTATTTAAATAATGAGAGTAACTACAAAAAATATTACCAAATAACTTCTTAGTAAATAGATGTGTATCAACCTATTCCATAAATATGAATCAGCAACTAGACAAATAAACCGGGTAAAATTTAATTTTTAGAAAGACCTAAATTTTGCCAAACCTTTTTCATGGTGGGCTAAAGCTATGGTTACAGATTTTATGTACATTTATGGATTCATGGTTAAGACTATATATATATGCTTTTTTGGAACTGAGTGGATTCGTTTGTTATTAGTACATGTTTTAATGGAAACCGAATTTTTTTTAGTTAAGTAGAAAAATATACCTTTGGTGTAGAATTCATTAGTATTTTTCTCAATTTCAAAAAGTTACAAAGTGCTTACCTTAAAGGGAATATAACCTGCAAAACAATCTTTATGGAAGACCCATTCAATTTTTCAAATTTCCGTGTACAGTGGCGCCAAACATTTTTAAAGCCTAAGGTAAGAGCGGCCAGAGCTGCAAACGTTGGTGTTCCACGCCAAATACCTGAGGTTATATTCCCTTTAATTTACTAAATTTACACTCACAATTCAAAAGAAACGTCTGGGTCATTCCATGACAAAACGACCTAGTTTTTTTTAATTTTAACACCCGACCCCTTTCGATTTCGCCAAAATTTTGTATACAAGGTTTTTTGGGCCTAGGAAAACGATTTTGACAGTTTCATAACGATCGGTTCAGCCGTTTACGAGATACAGCATACGCGTTTTTTCAAAAGTTCGCCTTGACCCCCTAAATGTTTTCTAGTATATCTTATGACATAATTATCGCAAAATCACATGTAATACCTCATTTTAAAGACAATGCGCACCCTAATATGAATATTTAATCAGAGTTGTCATTTGACGTAAATGTCATTAAAATCTGGGCCTTTAAATAATTTTACCTTTGACCTTGCCCAGACACCTCAGTCGTAGGTCAACGATTTTAGCATTTTTAAAATTCCCACTATCGAATACATAATAATCACTCAAAATCTCAAAGTAATATTTGTAGTTTTTGAGATATTAATTTTTGAAATTTACCCCACCACACACAAAATGAAATACCAAAACCATTAATTTTTATAGTTTACACACCAATTAATTTTTTATTTACACAAAACAGCTTAAACTTCTTTATACATGGAAAAGGCTTTGGTAATTTTATTTTTATCGTGTTCTTTGATTTGATAGCCTTTCGAATTTGGTAAACCTACAAGAATTTCAATTGCACATAGAACATTTTCACTTGACACCCAACTGCTATCGATCCTTCTGGGCCATGTGTATTTGTCCGAAATACCAGGGGGACGCAAAAAGTTTACAAAGAAGTCTCCAAACTCTTCTGATACTTCCTCAATTAATCCAACGTAAAGTTGGCCTTTGTAGACGCTGGCTACCAAATTTCCCACTTTAAAGTTTTCAGCCTCTTGATTTCGAGTATCTGACAATTCTAAAGTCGAAACCTTAACTGTGGTTAGCGAATCGTCATTAGATAACGGAGAAACCATGATTTCATTTAACGATTTTGGAACGAATTTATGAAACCCTCGAGTTCCTTTTACTGTTATGGCTTTAGAAAACCTTTCTTTTAAAAGTTCCTTTTGTCGCTCAATTTCTTCGTTTTTAACATAGATGAACTTGATATTTTCGAAGTTTGATAGGCAGAAATTAAACATATCTGTTGGAGTCAAAATCTGTCCAGTCACTGGTCGCTGAAGACTGACTCTTGCTGTTTTACGCTTCACTGTTCCGCCAATTCCGTCACAAGGTCCCTTGCCATGAGATGTGGCAAAAAAATGCCATTCAGCGTCCAAACCAAAAACTTGTTTGTGGCAACAGAGATTAGAAAAGTTGTATTTGTTTTTATACTGTCCAGCACATCCATCCGTAAAATAAATTAGCTTTCTAACATTAGGAACATGTGTTTTTATATTTGGAATTAGATAAGTTAAAAAACTGTGAACAGTATTGGTTGTATGTGTTCTGGTATCACTGATAATACAAAAATTTAAGTGGTTAAGTTCTCCGTTTTCGACTACCCTGAAGTAGATTACGAAGGGATGCACTGTCGCTTGAGAATTGTCCCAATGGAACCCTTGTGCTTCGTCTTGAATTACGAAGGAATAGTTCTCCGCAAAATCACCGAGAACAATTACGTCACCAGGTTTTAGAGTTTTTTTGAGGTTTTTAAGATAATTAGATTGCGACTTAGATGTGTAATGATGACGCGTTAGTTCAAGTAGTTTAATGGCCAAAGAGTCGGAAAAAGTTTTCAACACTCTCGCTCAAGGTCATGAGCTTTGTGCTGTCAGTTGTCACCCATTGCATGAACTTTATATTTTCAAAATCTTCTAAAAGGTTCGTTAAATATTCATTTTCAAGTAGACCATTTTTCCCAGGACAGTCCTTGCACACCCTCATCATACAATTCCTGTTTTGAGTGTCACACACGGTGAGCGCCATGAAATCGATATCACATTTTAAAGGACAAGGAGACGGTAGAGCTGATATCATTAGCTTGACATTTTGGTGATAGGTGCAGACACACACTGAATGTGTACCTGACGAACCTGCTAATACACACCAAGGTGGTCGTAGATAACAAAATGACGAAAATCCTAACGTCAAATCATGCTCTTCCTTGAATTTGTTATAGAGCTCTCTCAGGTTCAGCAGTACAAGCCTCTTTTGATGATGTTCTTTTTGACCTGTCTCGTGGTTTCTAACTGACACAAACTCCTTTTGTCCAGGTGTCATACGACTGTTATCGTCATTTTCGTAAAATTCAACGACCTTTGATTTAACGTCTTCGGTCAATATTAATCCCTTCGATTGTTTCTCTGGTAGCGAAAGAATTCCTTGACTAGATTTAAGATTCCTGCTTCGTTTGACCATGTATTCTGGTGCTCCAAATTCCTCCATTGTGCGTTGTATTCCAAATGGTGACAAGGTCAGGATCTGAAGCTTTTCGCCGTATGATGTCTTGGAGTTATTGAATTTATCTCTCATTTCGTTCAAAATATTCTCATATAATCGATGTTCTTCGAGCTTTCTAAAAACATCGTCCGTAACCATATTATCGTCTGTTTCATCAAGAGAAATTTCCATTGACTCTTCTAATTTGCGTTTCAATGAATTGTTCACAGCGTTTAACTTAGTCCTGCTTAGAATTGTTTTTTGGCGAGATGACAAACCTTCTGTACAAAAGTTAAAAAATATATGTATTTATATATGTATACATATATAAATTCTTTCAAATTGAATATATTTCTTACTTCTTTTAACAGGAGATTCTCCCAAGTTTATTAGAGTTTCGTTAACTGCCACTAAAGCTATAGCTTTGTCGTCTTGCGTCGCATCTCCCGATGAACAAGGTTGACTAAATGAAAAAGAATCGCTTTCTTGTGATTCTTGTGCAGTGTGAACTTCTGAAACGTCCAACTGTATTTGGAGTTCATCCTTTACTTTTTTTCCAGCAGACATAAAACACTGGATGCACAACTTATTTCCAGCGATAACTTCAATTCCTCGTAACTTTAATTTTTTGAACAAATCCAATGAAATAGTTTTTAGTCCACTCTTTCTTTCAGCGTCGTGAGTCCCAAAAGGATTCATACACTTCTTTTGACTCGTTGAATACCTTTTCATAAAAAGTTCTTCATGGTGACGACATATGTTTCTTATTTTGGACATAGGTATAGCTGTTCGGCTGCTAAGAACTAATTTGTCATCCTCGGACAGATGGTTGTTGATACCAACTGTTTTCGAAAGTGTTTGCAAATGACATTTACTACTGTCTCTCCAAAACGAACAATTTCGATCCATTTCAGGGCTTTGTTCGAGAGTATACAGTTAAATAAATTCTATTTCGCTACTCAATTATCGCTGTTAATATATTTAACTACTCAATTATAACTATTATATATTAAAATGATATTAAAACATTTTTACGTTATTAAAAACGTAATCGATATGACTAAGAGCAATATTGGGTTTTCTTGAGATATCTAGCACATTTCCATTTTAGGGTGCAGTAAGATACGCTACAATAATATTGAACGCCAGACTATACTAAGGACAAGCAATTTAGTGATGTCTTCTGTCTACAGATAACATGCAAAACTAAAAATATGTAAATAACTCAACTTAATTTAAGAATTAGTGTATTTGATATTCTAAACTCAAAATTACCAAAATAATAATATTTTTAATTTATTTAGTAGGTCAACTAGTTTCGTGTATAAAATAGCATTTTCATTAATTTGAGGGGTAAATTTCAAAAATTAATATCTCGAAAACTACAAATATTACTTTGAGATTTTGAGTGATTATTATGTATTCGATAGTGGGAATTTTAAAAATGCTAAAATCGTTGACCTACGACTGAGGTGTCTGGGCAAGGTCAAAGGTCAAATTATTTAAAGGCCCAGATTTTAATGACATTTACGTCAAATGACAACTCTGATTAAATATTCATATTAGGGTGCGCACTGTCTTTAAAATGAGGTATTACATGTGATTTTGCGATAATTATGTCTTAAGATATAGTAGAAAACATTTAGGGGGTCAAGGCGTACTTTTGAAAAAACGCGTATGCTGTATCTCGTAAACGGCTGAACCGAACGTTATGAAACTGTCAAAATCGTTTTCCTAGGCCCAAAAAACCCTGTATACAAAATTTGGGCAAAATCGAAAGGGGTCGGGTGTTCTGTGGCAGGCGTTTTGTCATGGAATGACCCGTCTGTTACAGGGTCTGGTTATTGCCAACGGACAAATCATAAACTTAGACTAAAACTCACACGTTTCTCTGTAAATTGGCAAACTTTGATCTCACGATAACTGTCCTCAAAGGCTGTCAGGGCTTTCCTCCATCTTTACATTATGTATTGCCAATGGACAAATCATAAACTTAGACTAAAACTCACACGTTTCTCTGTAAATTGGCAAACTTTGATCTGACGCTACTGTCCTCAAAGGCTGTCAGGTCAGGGCTTTCCTCCATCTTTACATTATGTAAAAAGCCTATTCCAAATTTGTCATTTGTAATGTTAATTTTGTGACTTTTCACAATGTAGTTTTAATCTTAGATCATCCACCTAATTTCTAGTAAAAATGCATCGGTTTATTAATTGGACCTCAATAGGATAGAAGCGCTGTCTTCGTTTAAAGTTTTTGGACTCAAATGTATTCTTTTTCTTGAGAATGAGACCATCCTTGAATTTTAGACACGCTGTATGCATATGTTTAAGAGTGTGAATCTCATCTGTTATGATTATCATTTATACTGCATTACCTAATTGGCTAAAACAATCCTCAAGTATTTTGAGAGTAATATTACCATCAATTAACCTACAGTGTACCTCGAAAATAGCTTTGTGTCATTCTACAATGCAACCAAATATAAGATAGACATCCTGGTACAGTTGGTTTTGGATTTAAATCAACCCTGAAAAACCTGGTTATTGGTCTTCAAAACATTTTTGACAATCAGCTACTGTTGGTTTAAGTGGCCGAATATATCTAATTAATTCAAAATACTTTCAATATACCTATGGTCCTTAAATTCTTTTGTGTATTTCTTAACTTTGTCGTATATCTCGCAAAATTCCATGCTAAAATGTAAATTCTTTCTAGGTATTTAATTGACCAAAAGTGGCTTAAGCAGTGGAAAGCGTATGTTGGGTTATCCGAGAACAGGGCAGTTGAAGAACATCCTCATCCTGGTCCCATTGACAATTCGCCGTTGTTTTTAGGTGAGTACTATATGACTAGGGCCTAATGTGGTGCCTTGCAGATTATTATTATTATAACTTAATATGGTAGTAGAATTTCTTTCTCTAAAGTGCAGTGTTACTCCAATAATTAATTATTGAAATATTAGTGATCTTTGTAATCTAATGTAGCTGTTTGTAGAATTTCATTTGTGAACCATATGTATGGGACCTTAAAAAGCTAAATCTATTGGTATAAATTTTAAATTAGTGATTATAAAACCTGGCACCATAACAGCATAGGAAGTAACTGTGTAATCATTTCAAATAGTGTTAAAGAATCCAAATTTGGGATCATGCATTAAGTGGTATTGATTAATGTAAATAACATGATTAATCAAATTTCTGAAACAGTTGATTATAATAATTATAATACTTAATGTGGAAAGATATTAGCCTTGGTATTGGAATTTCACTAAGGTACTACAAAATTGTTATTTTGTGTATTTTTTGGGAGATAAAAACTATACAAACCTGGTTACTGTAATTGTATTTTATAAAAATGTAAGATTTTTTTTTATTTTATGACACACCATTAGTCTAAAGTAAATCGATGCAATTTACTTTCATTCCAGATGATTCAAGCTCAGAAATTCGAGAAAATCTTATTGAGGATTTGGATTATAATTTGATTCCTGAAAAATCATGGACTCTTCTGATTAGTTGGTATGGCGAAGTCCCTCGAGAAAATGGTTTGAGCCAAGCAATTTCTCGGACAGTTGTTGAGTATGGAATGTTCGTTAAGCATTACAAGGTGGAAGTTTATTTCTTGGAGTTCAAACTTTGCGAAAATAGCAATCCAGAGGTTGTTATCAATAAGAAGTTCAGTAAAGGTGATACTATTGGTAAGTTGTTAAATATATCAAAGATGTAATACAAGATAAATCGTGCTATTTTAGAAAACACATCCAAAACTAAAATACAATACTTTGAGCTATTTTCATTCCCTTAGAAATTGTTACGTATTATGACCAGCCATTTGATTAAAATAACGTACCTTTCTTTGTTTTCTTGTAACCTCTATCAACATTTAAATTATGCCTAGTTGAAAATCCAAGTTAAAATAAAAAATACATGCCCAAGCAATTCAGATCAATAATTGATGTTTCTGGATTTGATAGAAATGAACAGTGTCATTTTTGTACGAAGTGTTAGCTGCTAGAAATTAATCATTAAAATCAACTATTTTCTAAAAAAATTCAAATTCTTTAAAATAAAAAAAATTTGCAGTATCTAATGGTAATTATAAATCATTTCAAATTTTATTATTTCAATTATAATTTAAATAGTTCTAAGCCCAAATCACGCTGGAATGAATGGCTGCTATAGGAATGTATAGAGTTCAAAAACATGAATTCCAATGATTTCTGACTACCATAATTATTTTTCTTTGAAGTCTTAAATAATGATATTTTTGTTAGAAACAATTGAGCAGCAGATGAGACAACTGTTCAACATTGCTGATGACAAAGAAACAAGGCTTTGGAATACCTACAGCAGCAATACCTACGAATATCTTGGTGATAAAAAAAGTACAGTGCAAGATGCTGGGCTTTACAATGGTCAAGTACGTGGTATTCATTGGTACCAGTATTTTTTTAATTTACAAAGGAGATGTTGAATGTTTTTAAATTTTTATTTTAGGTTTTAATCATTGAACAACAAAATGATGACAAAACTTGGCCTAGGCAAATGAGAAAGTAAGATATCAAACAGTATTTCAAAGTACATGGAAAGCTATATTAATCTGTTTCATAAGAAATACCATTGAAAATGTTATTAGTTAAGTTTGCGATCTTGATTTTAAGAATAGATCCATTTTTTAAAGCAATTTCTTATAAAACAGTTGGATCTGGATTTTGACATATAGAACCTTTTGAACAACATTTTTTTAAATTAATTAATAAGAAATATAATGTTATTCATATGGTTCTATGGTCAAAATCAAGATCATAAACTTTAAGAATCATTTTTATTGTTCACTTTAACTACTTTGTTAAGATTAATTTTCATGAAGCAGTTAATAAGATATCAAAATGGCTTTTGTTTTAAAACCACTGGATTACACTTGGAGTTAAATATATTACTCTAGAGAAAAAATTAGTTCCCAAAGTAGTATCAAAATAACGTACATTATTTTTTATGTATTGTTCTGTTAATTCTTAACAATTATAAATTCACCACCCTTTATTAATCAAGGAGCCATGAGTTTTAAGTATTCATTTTATTTCAGTACCCTATCTAGTTCAACAAAGCCATTTTCTTCATCTGGAGAGATCACAATTTCAGGCATAGGTGACAACCGACTGCATCATGTTCCGTCCAATGTGTAAGATTTATCACCATTATCAATAAATATACATTCCCTGCTGGTGAAATGTTTATATAGTGAGGGAGCTTCTTCGGTTTCCCCTTTCCATGAAAACGTACTTGTAGAGGTAAACGGTAATAGTAAGTGTAGGGAGCAGTGTGGCATGAAGGGCTTGCCACCACCGTCCTATGCATTGTAACCCGACCACCTGAATAGATGTTAAAGTAAATGGGGGTGGAATTTTAACTGTCTCTGCTCGTTAATAACTGGGCACTGTCTAGGGATTGGTTGATATTTGAGCATGTGTAGCCGTGAATTAAATATTTATGGTAGACTTAAATCACGGACCATTAGATTTTGAAAATAAAGGTTCTTATTTGTTTATCATTCATACAGTTTACTAAGCTTATGTAAACTTAGGATAACAAAAAGATAAATAAAAAGGATAAAAAATGGTTGTTTAACTAGAATTTTAGCTCTAATGTTGAACGCAAATATTTGAATGAAGAAATCAACGATAGAAATGACCCAAGAAAATATTGAAGTCGCCAAGCGGCTAGGATGGCAGCTATGCTGTCACGAAATGTTCCCCTTTTTTCCTACCCTCAACTTCCCTAAACATTCTGACTCCAGAAAGCCGTTGGAATTTATTTTACCATCTATTAATGGCATAAAAAGTTGCTAGATTACATGGCGCCTGTGGTGGTGTCTAGTTAATTTTTATTCCTATTCTAACGCTTATTTCTACTTGGGGAGAATGACTGTCAAGATGATTCATAGTCTAGCTCGCAATCTCCCTCGTGTTCAAAGAGTAAGCTCAGTTCTTATGAAGAAAATGAAATCAGCCTAGTACCTCATTAGTGACCTAAAACTTTAATCTCCTGATACTATTGAAGCATATGCTGGTTAAGTTTTTCTTAACTCTCTCCTTCTCCTCTCGTGCTGAGTAAAAATTAGACCATGATTCACTCAGATCGTCTCGACATAGTCAATCTCCCCTTAGTATAAATATATTCTTTGTGCAGGCATTAAATTGGTGTATGGTCATTTTCTGCCAAAGATGAATCTTCCTCATTGGAATTTTTGGTCCCCTCACAATAATAAGTGTCTTTATCATTGAATTCATAAATTTTAATTGCTATAAAATATATCTACGATGCAAAGTTACGTGGCTGAATTGGAATACAAGAGGTCTGCACTTTCAAGAATATAGGTTGAAAATTCTTGTTATATTCTGATATTAGTTTAGGTATATGTTCTGTATTTGGTTTATTAGACAGCTGAATATGTTTATAGAATGATTCTGTAGTAATTTTTGGCGGTATTGAAGCTTTAGTACTTAACAATGATTAGATTTCACTGTAAGAATGTTTAAGCCAGAAAGTCCCTTAAAACTTCGATGTTAATAGTTATCAGTTTTGAGTTAAAAGTCAATAAAAATAAAATGGTTTATTTGTCAGGGAAGAACGTCTCACATACTTAATGTTATTCCTTTTTCTTAGTAGCTCAAGAAATTATGGTGGATCCACAACAACAAATTCATCTTCGATAGGAAGTGCAAATACGCCTTCGCTTGAGGGTGGAGTGAACAAGTACAACAACAGTATGTCCAACAGTGCAATGTGCTGTGGAACTTACGAATATGATTATCAAAATGGTGCGCCTGGTTTGCAAGGAGGACTTTGTGGTCTTAGTAATTTAGGAAATACTTGTTTTATGAACTCCGCTCTGCAGTGTATGAGTAATACCCCACCACTAACGGACTACTTTCTAAAAAACCTTTATTGGAATGAGCTCAATATAGAAAATCCTCTCGGTATGAAGGGAAATATTGCGAAATTTTATGCTGAATTAATCAAGATTATGTGGTCAGGAAGATGTGCTTACACAGTTCCAAAGAATTTTAAAGTAAGTAAATCATTTTAATGTTCGAGTTGTAAATCTTAGAAAAAAGAATTATTTACTTCAACGGTTATTTAAGTTTGATAATAGAAATTAGGGCTAAGAGATCTAGTTTTTCCAAACTGATAATTTTTATTTATAATTTAAGTTCTTTCCAAATTGTGATTTATTTTGATACCCAATGTTTACAGGATACATTAATTCCATTACTTTTTCCCCAAGATCATTTCGCTTTAATAATAATAATAATAATAATGGTCATGCACTAGCTTACCCCTAAATTAATCAAATAGGTTGTAACGCACTAATTTATGACGAACGATTTATGGGATCAACAATATGCTTTATTGCTTTCAATTACCCCTTGGGATTGAGAGCCCCAAACTAACAAACCACATCAACCGCCGGTCTAGACCCCCTTCTCCCCTACTCTTACTCTGTCTGGGGTTTATAAAGGGATAAGAGCTCTTATCAGCTGGCGATATGCCAGCTCCTATGGCTGGCGCCACCTTGCGGCCCTTACATTCTCCCCCGTTTTTTTTTGTTGTTAGTTTCGGTCTCTCTTTTTCCCACATATGTACAATTATTTAATATACGATTTGATATCTATTTTTGTTACTATTTGATACAAATTTTTATACTAAGCTATTAGTTGGTTAATTTTTTTATACACTTGTTATTCTACACTATAAAATTTTTAAACACTTAATTAATTTGAATTAATGATATATGCTTTTGGTATATGCGCGTCAAAGTCAAATTTTTCTTATTCCCGAGCTACTAGTCCGTTATACTATTAACAAAGTTAGAATCTGTACTTGTACGGCCTAGGGAGTGCACTTCGTCTTTGCTCGTTCAACCCGTGGACTCGTCTTTGCTCGTTGGTACGCAATACCCTCCGTTGTGTGTGGCATTGCCTCACCAGATGTCCTCTTTTGCCGCATCTATAGCAGTGTTGTCGTCGTTGTGACAGATCATTGTTTGTAGTGGTTTGTTGGCCGTCTCGGAGGATGATCTGCCTGCTTGTAGATTGTTTAGGAACAGAAGGCGCAAAGGAAACCGTGCGCTGCTCCACTGTAGTCGAACATCCTGATGACACGAACTTCACAGTCGGTTCGCTCTTTTTTGGTGGAGTGTCTGGTAGTGAAGAAAAGGAATAAGGTCCTCTGGGCAATGGTTCCTCTTCTGGGAGTCCCATCAGTCTGTATTCCGTAGCTGGATCTATAAGTATGTTATCCTGTTGGATGGAGGTTACCCCTACATGAACGTCTAAAGCTTTTTCCTCGCCAAACCGCATTGGGATTACTATGGTGCAAACTACTCCTTCTACTCCGTATCGGTGTTGAAATTTATCTTCATCAGCGTGCGTAATGTCACCTTGGTAATTCAGCATACGGATAATGTGCTTTGGAATCACTGGAAATGGCAGATTACCTCTGACGATTGCCCTTACTGGCAACTCATCTTCACCTAGGAACAAGACATAGGATTTCTCCATTCTATAATAGAAAGATGTTTTATTATTATCTATAATATCTATAAACACTCGGGTCAGAATATCATCATTAACAACCCTTAGGACAATCAATATATAGATCGGCCCCTTTATTTTGCATTTCGGACGATTTCTTGGGTGGTAGGTGCTCCAGGAAGTGGAGTGGGTTTAAATAAAAACATACTGGTATCCAACCCATTGGTAGCATCTCCCAAATACCTCCATTTCCGTTCTAATTCTTTTAGAGATCGTATTTGTTGTACGGTAGGTATAGGTGTATAGTAGTATACATCACCTACTCGGCCCAGTTTTGGGGATTTTCGATAGACTAGTTCTCGGACCCAACCTTTCAATAAAGGCGTGAGGTATGTGGGATCAGACGATGTTTCGTTCACCACATTGGACACGTTATTTATGGTTTCGGTCTGTTGTTCTTGTTCTGCTAATACTGATTCTGGTTCTATAAGACTAAATTCTAGCATTTCTGCTTCTTGATCACCCTCCTCTTGGGGTATTGAGTCCGTCTCGGTCGTATTTGAATCGTCTTCGTCCATCTCTGTTGTAGGTAAAGTGACATCAATTACGTCAGGAAAGTCGCCATTAGAATCCTGTCTGATATAAAATTTTAGTTCATTAATGTGCCATTTGCCTTTATATTGTCCAGTTTGCCAATCTTGTATCTCATATGTTAACGGGCCATGCTTCCTTACTATTTTATACGGGCCCTCCCATTTTGGTAACAATTTTGCCATCACACCTGCCTCTTTATTGGAGAGTTTGTGGGACCTTTTCCATACCAATTGGCCAACCTCTAGTTCAGAGTTCGTATATTGCTTATCGTAGTACAACTTTTGTTTTGCTTGTGCTATGACTGCATACTTGCGTGCACTATCTAAGGCGTTATGTAGCTCGCTTAACGTATTTTGTTCATACTCCCTTAAGGTGGCTGGATCTATTTCATCTGCTGCTTTATGCTGGTTCTCATCATCCCACGGTAGAGTAACATTTCTACCATAAGTTAGATAAAATGGGGACGTTTTAATCGTAGAGTGGTATACTGAGTTTATTGCTAATTGGTGCAAATCCAGGCCCAAGTCCCATTTGTTATGAGAGTTACCTACGTATATACTTATTTGTTCACCCAGTACTCTGTTGACCCGTTCACTTAGGTTTGTTTGAGGGTGATATGGGGTGGTGAGTCCAGGTTTTACCTTCAATAGCTGGCACGTTTCGTTCCATACAGCTGACGTAAACTGCGTCCCATTGTCGGAAAGGATGCGTTCGGGACAGCCATGACGTGATATATATTTTAGGAACACATTTGCGACTGTAAAGGCAGTTATGTTTTTAATTGCAAATAACTCGACATACTTAGTGAAGTAATCGACTATTACTACGATGTATCGATTATTTCGAGCGGTTGTTGGTAGTGGACCCATCATATCAATCCCAACCAATTGATTTGGACCATCGGTAGTGGTATTGGACATCATTTTACCTGCTGGTTTATGGTTTGTTGCTTTGTATTGTTGACAGGTGACACATTTACGTACTCTTTCCGCTATCAGTTTTCTCAGTCCTGGGTAGTAATACTTGGTGGTGATTCTTTTCTCTGTTGCAGTATATCCTCTGTGGCCAGAAACAGGATGATCATGATACATCTCGAACATCTTATTATGTAGGCCATGGGGTATTACTATCTTCCTTGGTTTCGATGGTGTGGCCTTTCTACACAGAATATTATTACATATTTCATATAAATCATGTTTTTTACCTTTCCGGAGATCAACCATAATGTCTTCCCATTGTTTGTCTCCCTCTTGTTCTTTCATGATGTCTTGCTTTGTAATGGGTTCCAACATCTGACTTCCTGCGGCTAAATAGATAGTCATTAGAGTCTTTGATGATATTATTTTGCCTTTATCAAATTCCGTTACAGAGCGGGACAGTGCATCAGCGACTCTATTCGCCTTCCCCGGAATATAGACAACATCAAAAGTATATTCTTGCAACAAAATAGCCCATCGTAATAGTTTACTCTTAGGGTTCTTTAAATTAAATAACCACTTCAAAGCCTTGTGGTCGGTAACTACTGTAAAGTGTTGACCATGTAAATGATGTCGAAATTGCTCTATGGCATAAACAATAGCTAAGCATTCTTTTTCGGGTGTGCTATATCGTACCTCAGGTCCTCTGAAAATCCGGCTGGCGTAAGATAACGGTACTTCTATTCCATTTTGGATTTGCGACAACATGGCTCCAATTGCGTATTGGCTTGCATCTGTAGTTACAATATAGGGCAGGTCTGGATCTGGTACATGCAGCATTACAGCCTTTGCAATCTGTTCTTTCAGTGAGTTGAAGGTCGCTTGCTCTACCTTCGTCCATCTCCATTGAACATTCTTGCGTTTTAGAAACTGTAACGGTGCTATTAAATCAGCAAAGTTTGGGATAAAGCGGGTATGATAAGTTACCATTCCTAAAAAAGTAGCAAGTTCCGAGGTGTTAGTTGGAATTACATACTCTCGGATCGCTTTGACTTTAGACGGATCTATACATATCCCTTCGGTACTGACTTGATGTCCCAATATTGACACTTTATTGCAGGCAAACGAACATTTGGACAGCTTGAGCGTTAGGCCGGCTTTTTGTAGTTGTGACAAAACCCATCTCAGAGCCTTTAGGTGTTCGGCCCAGGTTTGACTAGCTATGATGATATCGTCCAAGTACCAGGCGACTCCCAATCTATTTCCATGTTTTAGGACTCTGTCCATCAATCTTTGGAAGGTTGCTGGACTCGTCTTGAGACCAAAGGGCATGTACTTGAATTCATATTTACCACTTTCCGTCACAAACGCTGTATACTTTTCGCTTCCTTTTTCCATTGGCACCTCCCAAAAACCTGCTCTTAAATCGAGTTTGCTTAGATATTTAGGTTGTTTTATTGAATCAAGAATACCATTTATTCGTGGAAAACCATATGGATCGTCTTCTATGCATTCATTCAGTTCTTTATAATTCGCACAGAATCGCAACCCTCCATCTTTCTTACCAACTATATGCGCTCTACTAGCATATGGTGATGTCGAGGGTACTATTATCCCATCTCGTAGCATTTGGTCTACTTCACCTTCCACAATGGCTCGTTCTTTTCTCGTTAGCTGGCGTGGTTTTTGGTTTACGACCTTAGTACCAGGTTTGATAGTGATCTTATGATAGATCCAATCGGTACTGCCTTTCTTGTCAGTTACCACTGCTGGGAATTCTTTTAGTAATTGTGTTAACTCACCACGTTGTTGTTCTGTTGTATTATCTATATTGATTACTGATTTCACTTCAGCCATGACCTTTTCCGAGACAGAGCGCTCTTTTGCGCTGTCCTCTGTTGTCATTGGATACAACGTAACTGAATGCTTGTCCCACTTAAAGGTATTCTCTTTGAAGTCTATCTTTGCTCCAAGGCTTGTGAAATAGTCTGTCCCGAGCAGGATTGGACATGGTAGAGATCCAACAACGTTAAAAAGTACTACTCCCGTATGGATTCCGTCAAGATTGGTTGATAGCTCTATTTGGCCAAAAATTGGTAAAGTCTCGCCACTAGCTTGAAAACATATATCATTAGTTTTAATCAATTCACTGTCTAGTGATATCGTTTTTAAATATTTAAGGGTCACAAAACTTGCTTCAGCACCTGTGTCTACACAGGCCAACTGTTTTTTGGTATTGTTTAAAGTAATATAAATACCGAATGATTGTAGAAGTTGCATCGTCATTATGGCAGGTTCGTTTGTGGTGGATTGATGCCCTGCACCTTTCAATCCCCTTACTCGTTTCCCGTTTCACCAGACTCTCCTGTTGTCGGGACAGGTTTTTTTTGTCGATAAGTATTTCTGCCTCCTCTAGATGCTGGGGGACGGTAGACCCTTGGTCCCGATATTGACTGGCAAAGACTCTGCGGGTGACCTGTTTTTCCACAATTCAAACATGGTTGATTATATATAGTTTTTTCTATTTCTGTTGCGACGTTCGTTGAGATATCTTTCGGACCAAATAACTGTTCCATCTTTATCAACATTTGTCTCAGATCTCCTATATTGTCACTTTGAAATGTAACCAAGTGATGTGCATAGATAGGCAAGACATTTCGTTTTAATACTTCCACTAATCGCTGTTTCGTCATTGGTTGTAACAGCGACAAATTCTTACGTTCTATTTTATATATAAATTGTGTTACCGGTTCATCGAGTTGTTGCTGGGTCCAATCGATTTCCATTCGAATTTGATCCTCTCGACCACTGTTCATAAACCTCTTTGTGAACTCTCTTTCAAACTGTGGCCATGTCCATGTAGAGGGATCATGTTCTAGTTCAAATTCCTCGTACCATACTCTCGCCTCACCAAGGAATATACTTCTGGACATGGCTGCTATTCCTTCTAGGCTCAATTGTTTAATATTAGCAAATGTATATAACTCTTTCATAAACGTTCTTGGATTTTCATTAACCCCCGAAAAAGTCGGTACTGGTATTTTGATAGAACTTACATTCGCACCAGCTGTAGTACTTAGTCCCTGGCTTTGTTGGAACGGGTTTACTCCTGCCGTACTTCCACTGTGTCCGCTTCCTGAGGATAATCTCGTCCCTGGCTGGATAGTTGAACCCAAAGATGATCTATTTGGTGACGGTACATACCCTTGAACACCAGTACCATGAAAATGTACATGTCGTGGTGATAGATTCTGTGTAGATGACCCTATTGATTGTTGGAATGTTGCAGGCAATGGTGGAGCGCTTGGACCTGTATTACCTATCATGGGAGCTATCCCTGTTGGTAATCCCGGACTACCTCGAACTGGCGTTCCTTGTGGTGTTTGGTTTCCATTTTGCCCAGTTGCCTGTCTGAACATCATCAAGGCTTCACGGTGTCGTCGCTCGGCTGAGGCCACTGTTAGACTGGTGCGTTGCTGTGGTGTGGATGGAGTGGGATTGTGACTAGACGAAATATTAGTATTAGGTCTTGGTCTTCTTGTCCATTGGTACGAGCCATCTAGGAAATTGTCGGCCCCTACTACCAAACCTTCTATGAGTCGACTTCCACTCCTAATTATTCTAAATATGCTTACCAATAGCAGGCATAAAACCTTTGGCCATAACGATAGCATTTTGTACAAAATATACCAAAGTCTTGAAGTTGGAAACGCATAACTTGCGATCCATGTTAAGAACCATATAAGCACATAACCAGTAAGTAACATTACCTCAGACCACATTGTTGTATGGGTTCAAAAGTAGTCTCAAATATCAGAACAAAAAAAGGACAAATTTTCTTAGGCCTTGGCTTTTGTTTGCGCATCCATTATGATGCTTCTATTTTACGCTTTCGGATTATTTCTTTTATCCTTTACGTAATTACCAAGCTATTTTGTCATTTGTTTTGTTAATATTTGATTATTCAACGAACCTTTCGTTTCGGAGTCGGGGTTTTTTCTTCTTCCTGTGGCCGATGTTTCTCAGCGTGTTCGTTGGCACGTTGGCGGGATTAAAATGAAACTTGTTCTCCCGTGTTGCCAGATTCCGCTTTGTCAGTTTCCCGTCTTCGTTCTCGTACTCTTTGTAACTAATTTCCCAATTCAATTCCCCCCATGGGCCACCAAATGTAACGCACTAATTTATGACGAACGATTTATGGGATCAACAATATGCTTTATTGCTTTCAATTACCCCTTGGGATTGAGAGCCCCAAACTAACAAACCACATCAACCGCCGGTCTAGACCCCCTTCTCCCCTACTCTTACTCTGTCTGGGGTTTATAAAGGGATAAGAGCTCTTATCAGCTGGCGATATGCCAGCTCCTATGGCTGGCGCCACCTTGCGGCCCTTACAAGGTGATCATAAAATATAAAATTACTGGTGACTTAAGTACCTATTTATAGTTTTATAAATACTTTACTTTATATGTGGTTTTTGTTTTAAAGCTAGCACCATTTATAGTACAATGACCGCTGTCAATTTAAGGCAAATCATTGGCTCAAAGAGCGTCTCAGTGTGAATTTTTTGTTTTTGCGTCTTTCATTGTGTGGCTCTGTGGTGGGTAAGGTATAGGAAAGCCTTTTAAAAGGAAATGGCTACCAATTTATGGCGGGAAAGAGTGACACCGTAATAGAAATAGCCATTTGTTTGTTAAGTGTGTTATTTATGTTAATTAGAGGAGTAAACAACTTTTGAAATGTAAATGTGGTGATATTTGGAATAGCGAGATGTCCTTTAAAAAATTAAATCAACTTACACTTTGTGTTTATTCAAAAATAGACTGTAGCAAACCAATTATAAGTACTAAACGTTGAAATGCACATGTAATGACGTCATTATTAAGCACTAAGTTCCATTAAATAATTTAGGAAACTGCAGTAATATTATATTATTCCATATATTTTAAGTCTTGATTATGAAGTCTAAACCATTTTGACCTGTAGCTAGCTAACAACTAAGCTCCCTCACACTTATAATTGTGACTAGCACCAATTCGACCCTCTTGGCACCCCTTGTCATTACAACATTAAATTTAATGGAAATTTTAATTTTCATAACCAGCAATACCAATTTATTAATCAATTTGCCAGGAAAATGAGGCATACAATGTTTAGTATCCAATAAAATCAATGAATTTCAGTGTAGCTTGGTGTAGCTATACTCTCAATTATTAGACCTTCACCACTTGAAAGAAAGTCTAAATAGCAATTTTGTTCATTTATTTTTTTAACAAAACGTCTGCCAAAGTTTGTTAAAAATGTCTGCTAGTTGAAAAGTGCAAGTTATTACGTAATGTTTTACATAAAGAAGTTGCTGTAAAGTTTGTCTTAGAATTTTAAACTATTTTGTTATCCTAACTATTCATGAAGATCATTGCAATTGTCATGCTGTATAATGGTACATTTTTCATTGTTTTTTTATATTGATATTTTCTTTTGAAAGCTTTGCTGTGTGGTTTTGTAGTATAATAAATTTTCATATTTGTAAAGACTTAACTTCTTATGCTTTGTTTTAGACTTCTGTTGGGAAATTTGCACCTCAGTTCTCTGGTTATCAACAGCAAGATTGCCAGGAATTGATGGCATTTTTACTTGATGGCCTTCATGAAGATCTTAACAGGGTCAAGGAGAAGCCGTACATTGAGCTTAAGGATGCAGAGGGCAGGCCTGATGATGTAAGTAACTAACTCTTCTTTAAGTGATGAACTATAGAAACGTTTGTAGATTTATGATAATTTTTGTCCCACATGGCTATCTCTGGGCTAGTTTTTCCATAAATTTGTTGATAGTTTTTACTTACTCATGTGAAATTTCTTTTGGGTATTGTTGAAAAAAGTATTTGCTAATCATAATAATTATTGCAGAATTAATTTTTTTTAATATTAGAAGCACAATTTTTAGTATAATTTTTTAAATTAGATTACCTCAACCGTATTATTTTGCAGTGATCTAATCTTTTAGTATTGAAATTGATTCTAAAGTGTAAAAAATTGCTTTTATAATTACAGCAATTGTATAAGTAAATGTGAGCATGAGTTATAGTACAGATATTACAGTAATTTATTTATTACAATGTGTATAGATAGAACTTACATTGCGTTTTACTGGTATGAGATTTAAATATTTATATTCCTAGGTTGTTGCCGATGAAGCATGGAATAATTATCTTAAGAGAAATAATTCTGTAATAGTTGATATATTTCATGGTCTGCTCAAATCTACTGTGGTTTGTCCCAAGTGTTCAAAAATCTCGGTTACTTTTGATCCATTTTGCTACCTCTCTTTACCATTACCTCTAAAAAAAGAAAGACATATAGAAGTCGTTTTTGTTCCTCTTGATCCTAAAAAGAACCATCTAAGATTAAAGGTACAGTAAGAAATATACCTTTTTGCACTAATCTATAATTGGTATTTCCCCTTTATTATTTTCAAATGATTTAAATACGTTGAAACACACCTCAGTTTTAGATGTAATTAGTACAAGAATACCTTTTCTAAATGCAAATATACTCTAGGGATAAATATAATCCGGCTTAAGATTAAATATGTAATAAAATTTTCAGGTTTTATTTATTACTCACTAGTATTGGATATCAAAGTTTTTGAATATGTTAATTTTGTTTTGGGGTATTTGCCTGCTGTCATTTACAGCAAAATGTACAAAATGTATTTACAGAAAGTAATTGGCCCTACAGGTTAAATTGAGATGATTATGAGGCCCCTTACAATCAATTTGTGGGCTCCCTAAGTAAAATGAAAGGTGGGCTATATCCTGCGAAGCCTCTCCTTGGTACCGCCACTGCCTCCCTTCGTTCACAGTAAAATGTGTAATTTTAAATCCAGATTTAATTGTTAAGAAAGTTAAATTTAAGTACCTATAAAAATTGGGAAATAAGTTTCAAATATTTTGAATGCAAGAAAAACGTAATTTTTAAGAACCAATGAGATTGCAGTATTTGATTTTATTAAAGCGGAGGAGCATACCGGGGGCCCCAACTGGTGGAATTGGAGAAACGCTAAAAATAATCTCGACATATTCATTCTCCCTGAGTATAAATAAATACATTCTTGATACTACTTAAACTTTTTTGTAACATTTAGGCTATTCAATTCTAATGAGATATATATTTTCGCTTAAATTGATTTTCATTTTGAACAATACACAAGACCCCTTTATTTTGCATTATTATTCATTTGTTTCTCTCCCCCCCCCCTTAGGTCTCTGTACCGAAGCAAGGAACTGTCCAAGACCTCTGTCACGCTTTAGGAGAGTTAATTGGTGTATCTTCAGACTGTTTAATTGTTACTGAAATTTACAACCATCGGTTTCACAAATTTTATCAGCTAAAGGAGAACCTTTCGTATATTTTAGAAAAGGACACAATTTATGTGTAAGTATACATAGTCACATAGCGGCCAACATGAGAAGGTCAAACAGCTGGATTTTTGTCTGCTAATTAAGCCAGGCCCTATTTTATAATTGCAAACCGTTTGCTTAGCAGAAGAATATCTGACGGGTTATGAACTTCTCACTATAAAGTCTTAATGGTATTTTACGGCTGATATACATTAATAATTTTTTAATTATAGTTTTGAAACTCCTTTGCCAAATGATGATAACTCTTTGCTTTTCCTGCCAGTTTTTATGCGTAAAAAGAAAAAGTAGGCTATTTATTAAAATTTACTTCCAGCCATTTTTGACGAATTTTTTGTACTCTTAGTAAAGCGACTAATTCCACTGGGAAGTTTGGTGCAATTTCTATGAATCCACCTCTGCTTCATCCGATTTTAATTCCCTTGTCAAAGAAGAATCCTCCAAACTATGAAACGTTATACAATATTTTAATGAAAAGAATGTCGTAAGTAATTTTAACTTCATTACATAATTTTCACTTGGGTCTTTTAAGTAGATTAATTAATAATATTATATTGGTCCATTTTCTGGTACAGAAAATGGAATATACATATACAAAATGAGTCAAAAAAACTGTTTACATCGATCATTTGAGTAAAAAAAAACTGTTTACGTTGAGTATTTAGGTAATATAATACGATAATTGGTAAAATATGTGATAATTGCTAAAAGGGACACCTTTTCTCTGGAAAGTTTCTCCAAAACATTTTATTTGAAAACATTAATTGTGAATTAAAACCATTTTAAATTTATTATTATTATTATAAAGAAATTTTAAAATAGGTATTTAAATTAAAACTAAACTATGCTATGGGAAAAGTACTTGAAAATGAACTTTATAAAGTTTTAACCCAGGCAACTCCAAGATATATTTGAAACATGGAAAAAATTACGTTGCATTCCAAATGCATGTGCCTCGCCCACTTGATGAAATACAACTGAACCTCTATAGCAGTAGCCATTTCCAAGTTGATTTTACAACTTCAAAGATTATATTTATTTTTTAATAGCAAAATCAAATTATAGGTACTATGATTTATTATTGATATAGGAGATTATATTACCAATAAATATAACATGGAAAGTTTTAAGAGTGCATGTTTGCGGAAAGTTATTAAGCTGAAAATAATTCCTATACTATTTAAATTTTGAACTCAAATACTTTAGTAAATTACTACTGAACAATTGTAAGATTTTCAGTGGATATGAAAAGTTTAATTTTCAGAATTTAAATTTTGAAATACAATTTCTTTAACAGTAAATATGTTAAGGAACCCCATCCTGATGATGAATGGTGGTTAGACAACTCTGATAAACAAGGTATTTATCTAAATTTTTGTTTGACCTTCTTCACTAAGGAAGATTTTTACCCCGACTATGCTAAAGATTACACTACACAACATTAAAACGATTTCCAGCTCCTATTTAATAACAATTAACAATTCCAATTAACATGTGACACCAAGCATGGGTTGTGTGCCATTATTGAGTGGGGTGGCGGAGTGGTTAGCATTTTCGTCTCTCAGTAAGAGGAGCCTGGTTCGATCCCAGCTTGTGGCACTGGGTGAAAACTTGGAACTACTCCTGCGTTGAGTTTGCAAGTTCTCTCCTCACTGGTTAAAGAGGTTCCCCCCCCCCCCCGAGTTCTTCGGTTTCCCCATCTAATAAAAACTTGTAGAGGTTAATGGTAATAGTTAGTGTAGGGAGCTGTTGGCTCGCATGACATGGACTTGCTATCACCCTTCTACGCATTGTAACCCGGCCACCTGTTAAAAAGGCATAAGTCGCTAGATGACTTGGGCCTAAGGTTGTGCCTTGGGTATTAGCCTAGCTGAGTATGATTATTATTATTAAATAGAAGTTTATAAGCCCCTAATGTTGTGTAGCGCCATATTATAATCTTCTTCATTATGAGAATTTCATGAATGGAAATGATTAATTGGGAAGTATGTGACAAAATATTTTCCTTTAAATATTTGTGTAGAAGTTGAGATGGCCGAAGATTGGAGCTCCAGAGTGAATGGGAAGGGTAACAATGGATCTGTACCATCTTCAAGTAAAGATACGGATGAGGACATGGTGACGTCTTGTATTGAAGATAGTGGAGGTGGAAAAAATGGTTCTGGAGAGATTGACAATGAAAGCTTAGAGGAAGAGGAAGTTGAAGCGAATGGCTTAAAGTGTCCCCCAAGGCTCTTCAGCATTCATTCAGTTAACTCTTATGGAAGTGTGGAAGTTGAAAAGCTAATTGATGATGGAAGGCCCCTTGAGTTTACTGGTAATATATTTTGTTTAATATTAATTAATTAAATAAATACTAATACTAATTAAAACATATAGGATTGAATTAACATATGTGCACACATTTTTGAGAAAATCTTAAATTATTAATTTTTCCCATCTCTAAAATAATTTTAATAACTTCATTTTATATTTCTAGAGCAGTTGGTAAAAGGGAAAAAGAAATTAACAAATGACTAACTGTTATTTAAATGGCTACACTGGCTTTTGAATTTTGAGTAGTTTTCTTGCATGAGTAAATAGGGCTGAAACAATTCCATATTATTATTGGGACTATAGACTATTTAAGAGTAGGAGCTTCGCAGTTTTCAAACATCAATTTAGCCTTTTAAATCGAAAATTTCAATTTTATCTTAATATTGCTTTTGCAGGCTCGGTGTAATACTTTAGTCATAATTTTGTGCAGTAATAAAATTTGAAAAAGGATATATTAAAAATTTCTTATTTTATTTGAATTTACACCTTATATTTTATCACAAACTTTATAGCAGTTTTGCACTTTTTTTAGGAAAAACATGTTTAGCAATTGACTGGCACCCAAAAGGAAAAGAGAAGTTTTTTGATGAAATAAAAGCAAAAGTAAGTGTATTTTGTAAAGGCTTTCGTATGTGCAGCTTATTTAGCTATATTTGAAAAAATATGTTATTTAGTTTAGACCATCTAACTGCGCATAAATTTTTTAAGGAATAAATTTTGTTATTAGTAAAGTCTTCGTACAAACATGTTAAAATTTCCTTAAATATTTAGTACAAATATATTTCTTTCCTAAACTTTTTAGGAAATTGAGGACCATGACTCAGTTAACAGTGCAAAGTTGTCCCAGAAAAAGCACGTTATTCAACTTAGTGAATGTTTGAAATTATTTACAACCACTGAACAATTGGGCGCTGATGACCCATGGTATTGTCCGGCTTGTAAGAAACACCAACAAGCTACGAAAAAATTTGATCTCTGGTCACTTCCAAGGGTTCTTATTATCCACCTTAAGAGATTCTCTTATACCAGATGTTTAAGAGACAAACTTGACGTTCTAATAGACTTTCCAATTGAAGGACTTGATATGTCAAACTATGTAATCAATCCAAAGCATCCACTCTCAACTTATGACCTCACTGCTGTTGCAAATCACTATGGAGGAATGGGAGGAGGACATTGTAAGTTCAGCTTATTTAATCATTAGGAGTTTAAAGAAACTGTCGGCTCTATCATTGCCACCTGCATTATAATATAGCCCTTGTTATTAGAGATGGCAATGAACCTATCAGATTCTTCAAAAAAAGTACTTTACTAGAGAGCGTGGTGCCATCTATTAATGCCAAAGGAAGCTAAAATTCAAAATAGTGAAACCATAACGTTTTCAGAGAACAATTTATTATTATAATTAGACAACTTATACTCTACTTAGTGGGTTTTTACCATAATTATATATCCCATATAAAATGTATTGCTATAAATTTAAGAATTGTAATATTTATTGAAAGGAAGTACACGTGAAAGTTGTGCTCGAGTAGAGAACGTTTCAACTCTGTACGATCTTCTTTGGATCTGAAACAGTAACTTTAAGCTTAATGTTTGTACATGAAAAAGATAAACTTATTTTTAATAAATGCTACAATTCTTTTGCTTTACTCTTCCATCATATTTCATTTAATCAACTCAAAACGTTGAAGGTTGTAGTTACTTATGCACTTTTTTGTAATTTTTTTAATCCTGTTTCAGATACTGCTTATGCTAAAAACAAAATCACTGGAAACTGGTACTATTTTGATGATTCTAGTGTTAGCTTAGCATCAACAGATAGTGTGGTTGTAAGTATAATATTTTTTAAATTTTTATCATAGCTATATATCAATTATTTTGATGTCAAAATTTTAGCCTGACATAAAAACAGTAGACCTGTTTCACCCTTTTAGGGCTTAACAGTACTTTGTTGGCCATACAATTTGAAGAATATTTTTGGTTTTACAAAAATTTCAAATCTGAAAATAGTCCCTAATTATTATCATTATTTTTGGCATGTGCCATTTTTTAAATATGATTGCTGTAGTGGCCAAAAAATTATAATTTTATAGTTGACTGTAAAATATTAGATAATACGGGGTAATAGATAAAATTTTTGAATTTTTTTACCTTTCGTAGTTTGGCAAAAAGAGCCTTAGGCAAAAGAGTAAATTTGTTTATCAACAGTATTTTGGTAGATCAGGTCTTTTGCTATTAGGCCAACAATGTATTTATTTTTACTTAAGGAGAATGTTTATATTCATGGGCATCATGGTTGAATTCCCTCTCCTGGCTCTAGAGTAGGGATGGAAGAATGTAAGCTGTTTACATTTCAATCACTTTGGGAGACGTCAGACTTAGGGAACATTACTCTTTGGTTTGGAAGCAACGCTAAAAATCGCCTCAGCTGAGTCATTCTCCAAAAGTAGAAATATTCCTACACTGATTTACAAAAGGGAAACCATTACATTAAGTTAAAGATTTCAAATATTAATATGAAAGTTTGGCAAATTTTTTCAACAATGCAATGACCTTTTTACTGAAATATAAGTCCTTTTAAATTTATTAACTTCTGATAAAAGTAAAATAAAAATTTTTGTCTTAAAAAGTTGGGGAATAGATAGAGAATTTGAATCTCAAAATTTTTGGCAACCCTGGTTAATCCATACGTTAATATTGGTAAAATTAATGAGTTGTAGTGTTTAGTGATATTAGTAGTGGTCGAAGTAACCATTGCCACCGTGATTTAATCTTTTTGATGGTATTATTAACATGATCGTTCCAAGAAAGTTTTTCATCCATCCAAACCCCAAAATACTTTAAACTTGATACTCTTTCAATATTATGTTGTGGTAATACTTTCATAAGTCTGAGAAGACACACTTCAGTTGTGGTGGCAATGTCATGAATTTTGTTTTCTTCTCATTCTGTATTACTTTTCTATAAAACAATTAATTTAAGTTTAGTAATATCTTTATACGTATTACTTAAACTTGATATATTGAAGGATGAGTTGATAAGTTATCTGCACATTCAATTGCAGTACTAGATTCTAAACACCAGTGAATATCTGCAGTATGTATATTAAACAATAGGGGTCATATTATATTCCCCTAGCTGTGGTACTAAGCTACTTACGGTTAAGGGAGGTGACATAATCGTCCATGGTGACGTTCTTGTTAGGCAAAGTAGACAAGTGCATAGGGTGACAAATTTCTAGGGGTGGTAAAATTTCAACAGTTTATAAACTCTGACTGTACAGTGCAAAATATGGTTTTAGATTTATTTACCCCATATGAACAAGTTTTTGTCACAAACACTTGTTAACAAATATTAAACAAAAATAGATCATGAATAAATTTTATTGTTTGGGAAAAGTACAATTGCCATTGCATGTTAAATTGTTGCTAAAAAAATATTTAGTTTTTCAGCTCATAGGTTAAATGTTAAATAGTATTCAAATTATATGAGTAATTTTGCAAGAATTTTAGTATTGCAATAAGCTTTCAATATTAAAGAGTGGTCTTACCTAATGTATTCTCATAAGTTTACTTTTTTTCATTTAGTCAAAAGCAGCGTACGTTCTGTTTTACATGAGGCGAGATGTTTCACCACCGTCTCGCAATCCTTGCAATAAAAATATTCCCGCAGCATTAGGTGCCCCACCAGGCTCTGAGCAAGCGCTTGAAAATGCTAAAGATGAAGCTCTAAGTGATGATGATGAAGATATGGACTTTAATTAATTTTTAATTAAACCTCATTGTAAAAATTTTACAATCGCTTAACCTTAGTGATTGCATCGATGATTTCAGAGAAGTGGGTTTTGTATTTGGTCATAAAACTTATTTAAGTAAAATTAACTTGCTTAATTATACCAAACCATAGACTTTCAATGTGTCTCAAATTGCTGATAATGTTCTTCTGGTATTATTCAAATCCAGTTTGAATGTTTGTTTATGCAAGTATATGTATTTGGCCTTATTGGTTAACCAGTGCAGTATCTGCATCTGAGTTTAAGCACCCAAAATAAATATAAAGTTAAGAAATTTTACTATGAAATTTTTTTTTTGCAGTTTGGTGAAATTAAGTAAGACGATATTGGTTCAATTTTGAACCCATTCTGAAACAAATGTAAATTTTTAAATCTTGGTAATATAAAAAAAAATCACCTGAAAATTGTATTGAGTTTCCAGTGTTTAATTAATACAGGATAGTTTTGTTTAAAATAACGTTTCCTTTTAAAAATTATATATAGAATTACATTTCGGTACTACAATTAGGTGATAATCACCAAATATACCTTATGTGAAATCTGAAGAAAGTATTTATTAAACCTTTTTTCCCCCTTTGGTTCTTTTTATGAACTTAATTATTTTTTTAAATAAAATACAAAATCACTTTCTATTCTTAAATTATGAATTTTCTATGAACAATTCTTGTTTTTCTTATATCACCTGAGTACTAACCAAAAACTATAAAAAAATTATAAGCGTGGTTTTTTAAAATTAGGTGATAACGTAAAAGTTTAAAAATTGTCCACCTAGACCATTAAAATGAAACTTTTACTTTTGCAGGCTCAACGTATATATTCCATTGGGCCCAAATTTCCAGCTAAACCGCGTATGTGTACACCTCATCACGGCTCAAAGTTTACCACGCATTTTACTTTTTCTAACCATGTAAAATTATAAAATTACACTGCATAGGAATATGTACTAATTAATAAATAATTTTCCTGAGGTAATAGTTTTAGCAACTTGCTACATGAATTTCTCACCACTACGTTTTCTTCCCAAAAGCATTTTGAAAAATCAGCAAGAGACCATGAAGGTACATGTTTCAAACGATTAATTAACTTTCTACCGATTGAAATTATTTTAAGGTTATCTTAGCTTTGTAGAATATACAGAAACATAATTTTGTAAGTACAAAGCTACAACAATTCAGACGTTTTGAATTTCTTATGATGTCAGCTAGGACTAAGAGATATAATAGGCTTAAATTAAAGTAGCAATGAAAACTAAAGTTTAAATGGCTATTCTGAATAAATCAAATGCACTTTCATCAAAACAAATCTTACAACTCTCAACCTAAAGTTGTTGAGTTTATGAAAAGACCAAATTTTAGTACAGTTACTGCTAAGATATATATTTTAAATAAATTTTTGATTGTAATTTAATTTATGCGTATGAGCTTTATCCAGATAAATAAAGTCAACTGTGAAATATATTTGGTTTTTAAATATTCAAAAATTAGATTTTTAAATTTTATTACTTAATATTTTACATATGCAGTTTACTTTATTTACTGTGAATACTTTTCAAATTGTTGTGGGCGTTGCTTATGTCAGCGATACTATTGGCTTTTAACCATGCCATTTCATCTAGGTTGAGTCAAGAAAGTCATTCTCATAAAGTAATAAATACAAAGTGGATAATATTTTAGCGTTGCTTTCAATCCCCCTCATGCTTGAAGACTAAGCTCCTTTCCCCTATAGAAACCAAATAAGCCAGGTATTTTTTGGGTTCTGTTAAATAAACAGTTTGAAGCACACACCAATGGCGTTTTTCCTTCCACCTCCCTCATACCAGGGAAAAATTATATCAAGAATAGTCTATACATAGTCATTCTCCATATAATATAAATAAATACATTCTTGTTTGAATAAAGTAATTGGAAAGAAGAAATTTTGATGATCAAAAAGATTTTTGCGGTTAGCTGCGTTGTTGATCAACTTTTATGGTAAAAATGATTTGTAGAAGCCTCAATTCCTACCGCCTTGCGCAAATATGAGGAAAACTTGACATTATGTGGCCTCAAGTTAAATTGCATTTTACATTTATTTTTACGGCAAGGATCATAATAACCCTTGCAGATATATTTAGTGCAAATATTTTGTCGTCTATATTTTTGTTCAATCTATAAGAAGAGTTTGTTCATAGCCACAGCGTAAATTTAAAAAATATGTCTGAATGCTAAATGTCTAGCACGTTTGTCAGAACTTTGCCAACAGCTATAAATTTAGATAGAAGTGACGTATGTCACCCATGCTTTTTCCTATAGAGATAAAAACTCACCTCAAAATGGCTGCCAAAGCTACAAAGTGATACTACTCTGTATATTATAGCCCTTATAAAAAAGTATTTATACTACCAGCTATAATGTTAATGTTATTCACTTTTAAAATGTATCTTATCAGGCAGCCACTGATTTTTAAAAAAACCTTTGGGAAGAAAGTGTGTGGGGTAAAAACAGTCATATATTGATTATCAAAAATAATTTCATTGGTTATTTAAACTTATTTTATGGTTTACATTTAAGTCAATACCCTTATGCAATGTAATTTTTACATGTTACATTGTAATAATACACATGGTAAATTTTTAGCTGTGATTTGTTGCCAAATGGAATGGGTATAAACTTCTGATAAATATTTAATTTTTCAGTCACTTAAGCACAAACTATATTTGGGGGATTTTATGAAAAATCACTTAAGAGCTAAATTTATTGATTACCTTCAACCAAGGGTGTTTACTGCAGGGGACAACTAATTAACCTATATAATCTTAATTTTGACCACTATCCGAATCTCTCTTCTAATAATGCCTGGTATAAACTATCAACGCCGTAGCTCACCACTAGTGCCCAGGTACAATGAGCTGTTGAATATGGTGGCTGGCCATATATTGCTACAATACCTTCATCTGAGAGTGTTTTTTGAATGGATGACTAGTGACCAACCTCTTAAGATGTTGCACCAGATCCAGAATTAAGTCAGTTTTATGGTTCTCATAAGTTAAGAAATTAACCTTTTACTTATCATTCTTCTAGAACTGTACTTACTCTTTCGGTCAGGAAATTATTTTACGTCAAAACACCTCAAGCCTGTATGAAACTAAAATGTCTAAATATTTTGTCATCAATTGTTTTGTCTTTTGAATTACGCTGTGCGCTAGTATTATACTTCAAATAAAAATTGCTCGCCTGGCAATGAGTCACCTATGGGTCAAGCGTTGGCTAACCCCAGCTTATGAAATAAATGGTTTGAATCTTTTAGTCAATGTTTACAAGATTGGTTGATGCTGCATGCCTCGCTTACTCAGTTTACAACCAATTTTTAGATAACTATTTTTTTTAGTGGTCAGATAAATTTATTCTAATTTGTTATGATTCTGACACTAATTTAAAAAAAGGAATTGATTATAAACAGGTTTACTGCATATGATTTTCTCCATTTTTGACCACCTTTTTAATAGCCTATATTTTTTGCTTTGTGATTTAACAAGGAATTCAAGAAACTTTCTTTTGAGAGACAAAAGATTCCTCTTTAGGGTAATAATTTAAAAAGGAAATTAATCACATTACATCATTGTCATACGCTGAGAGATCAGTACTTTGCAAAGACATTTAAAGAAATCCTACAGGCTCCTAATGGAAGAAACATGTGCCCCCTCCCCACTTACTAATCTGTTAGAGGAGGGAGGATTAACTCAATAAATTAGAGTGGGCTGCGGAAACTAATGTCCAGAGTGGTTGAGTGGGTATATGTTTTTCTAACCAAAACGTGGCCCCTTCTATGTGCTCTTATCTCGAGAGCAACATTCAGTATATGTTCATCATTGGACACACTTGGTATTTATGTTACATTTTTCATTATGAAATTGAATATACTGACAAAATACTAATTTATCTAAAAATTTTGCTTTATAATTTGATGATGCTTATAACCAAAATAATTTATTGAAATCAATAATAATAAAAGGCTTTTATTGTAAAACTCTTTCAGATACATCTGATTTCCAAAGAGATCCATTTAAATTAATTTGATTTGGAATAAGATAATTAATCAACCATAGTCAAGATAATGGATTTTGTAACAGTGTCCCAAAACTTTTTATACGGTTCTTTTTGCTTTAGTTCTGGTTTGAGACTGTTTCATATGGCTATTCCATGGCAGGGTTCGTACAAAATTTCCGTAATTAAATTCCCTGACAATTTTTGTAGGATAAATGAATGTTTTGAGGTAAAATCTTGAAAAATATTGTTTTTTCAAAAATTAGTCTGTTTTTTGGGGGTATGTCATTTTAAAATTACCTTACTTTTTGGGACCATTTTAAAATGCCCTAACTATTCACTGACCTTTTGGACACATTTTCAAATTCCCTCACTTTTCCAGGTTGTGTACGAACCCTGAATGGTGTTTGGGGCTTTAATTTCTTAGGGATGCTTTTAATTCTTAAACATAGAAGTTCATCACAATCGTAATAAGAGCCACAAACCTTTTAGTCTTAAAACATTGACTGTAGCAGCAAGGCGAACATCATCTCAAACTTATAAAAAACACTGGCCAGGAAGCTGTCAATTTATTTTACTGTCTATTGACAATTCAATGAATATTCTTATAAATGCATCAATTTATAGGGTGAGCAAGATCTCTGTAAGATGCTATGAAAATGTTGGTTTTAAATCTGCATTTGGTCAAAATTAATAAATACAACTAAAGTTGAAGATAGACACATCCACTAAACAGAGATTGGTGTAATTTGGTAATAGTTTTTAAAAATACAATTTCTAGATTCTTTCACCAAAGTCATTTTATTTGTATAATTTTTCTATTTGTAAAGAATCAACAGGAAGCATGAAAGCAAGATGCCATTGCAGAAAACTTGGTTTTTTAAAAATGGACCTGTGGAAGTTATCAATGGGAATAATTTTATCAGTTAAATCTCAAATTCTTAGTTTGAATACTACCCTCAGTAATGTAGTGAAAATGTCTGTAACACTTAAGCTAAATTCCACAAAATACAAAACAGTAGAATCAAGTGATGTATTTTCAAAGAATATGGCATTTCCAAATACCACAGTTTTTATTAAATTTTCATTTTTAACTGATTTTTATTCAATATGTGAATGAAGGTTAGATGTTACCCATGAGCCTGCACATATCACCTCTTGGTCAATCTGGATTTTAATTTCAATCACTATTAAACAGTTATACCAGGCACAATAAGGGATAAACATGTCTCCCACACTCAGCTAATCTGAACACTAGTTTTGTTATTTCGTTGCCCACAAATAATGGTAGATATTTATCTAGGTATCCGTCTGTTCTATCTCTTCAGACAGGTTTTCATTCTTACTCAGATAATCTAAAAATTAGTTTTGGTATTTCCCACTGCTCTCTCTCCATAGACACATTCAGGAAGGAGTATTTCTTCCTTTGAGGCGGGTGTAACCCTTTTTTTTTAAAGAAAAGGGTGCTGGAGACTAGGCAAAATGATAATATTTCTCCATTCATTATTCCTGTTTAGATTTCCTCAAGTAGATGGTGGAACCCTTTAAGGTTAAGCACAAATATTATTTTGACTCTTAAATCTGATGAATCTTAAATTTTGAAAAAACCATAAGGAATAAAGAGGCATACAACACAAATGAGTTTTAGTTTAGTGGAAAGGCTACTGCAGCCCTGACCAGCGGGTCAGGGTTGTTTGTGCATGGCGCCATCTCTATTCAAAGGATAGTAATTTTTCTATTTGCTTCAATTCTCTTCTTTGTATGCAAATAATCCCACCTCCCCTCCTGTGTGACTGGTTATACAGTAAACTTGATCACACTTTTATAGTAAAGAAAGCAGGTATGACCCGAAATACAACGTTTAATCATTGAGTTGGCCTGTTTTAAAGATTCTTTTGAATTATATATTGAGTGAGGTGGGCAAATCAAGAACCTTGACTTGAGGTTTATTGTGCATCCCCAAACATTAAAACTTGAGAAGTAAAATTCTGGAAATGAAGTGGAGAATCTGCTTGAACAGAGCGCTGTAGAGTGCATAAGTCTCCATTTGATAATTACCACAACGACAGAGGACATGAGAAGAGGTTGCCTCATCAGCAAAGCTAGATCTACAGATTGTTCTGTTAAGACTCACGTGAAGAGCTTAATAGTTCTCATTGCAAAATATTTCAAGCTAATGTCCATGGACCTAAAATAATTTCCTCTACACTAAATTAGCGATACAGTAAAGAATCTTTGAAAATTTATTTGAGCTTGTTTTTTTTCATACCTACACCAGTGCTAAATTTAAAATTGAAACAAAAAAAACACAAAATAGTAGTTAAAAGTTTATCTAAATTTGATTGAACTGGTTATTAAGGATGAAATTCCTTTATTAGAGCAAAATTATATTTATGGTGTAAAAATTATTAACAATTGTATTTGGAAGCCTAGTTTATTAAAACTAACATCAGATTTATAATTAAAATAACTACAAAACATAAATTAAATGAAATTTATAAAAAAATGAAACAATTTATTAAACTACAATTAAGCTGAAAATAATTTTAATTTTCAAGCAAAATTCACATTGTTTTCAGATATATACTTAAATATCAAAAAATCTAGGAAAACTAACATGATTTACAAATTGCAAATAAATTGTCATCTAATCCAGTTTATATTATTCGCTTAATTACAGAACTGGAGCACCAAATTATAAAAAGGTATTAAGTGTTTCATTTGAAATTAGCCATTCAATCTGGCATTAGTTTTGTCTTGAATTTTTTTAGTATTTTTAGTGTCAATAACTTGGTAACAATTACTATTCACACTCATAAAAGGAGCTTTCAACACACCCCAACTTCTGGCCTTCTGTCTTCTATATAACACCGAACCGTTTTGTTCTTTACTTCTTAAAATGTACTATTGTCACACAATTCTTAACCCGGAGAGTGAATCTTCAAGTGCCTGTAAACAAAAATCTTATGTAATTAACATTGCGGTTCTACAACCAAGACTGGCGCTATCATTAAGCACGTAGGTGGTAGTTTTTGGTTCAGATCTCAAAGCTGTAAATTAAAGTATGTCGAGAAAAAGAAAACTATAATGAAGATTCTTACTCTGCTTATGCTGTAGATGGCGCTAGGGCGCTGTTCAGCTTCTATTTTACAACATCTTGCGATATATGATCAGTGGCACATTCCAATTAACATGTGACACCGAGCATGCAACATGCTTAATTGTGAAAGCTCCCTAATGCTGTGTAACACCATCTTCCGCATATTCAGAATAAAAACTTTCCCTCATTGGTAATTGTTATAACAGTATAAAAACCAAATTTAACAAGTTTTCGAGAATGAAAGCAGTTATCTTGCCTTGCCTGGGGCACAAAAGTCTGGCACCAACCTTGTCTGCACTGAATAAGACAGATGTTATCCACCCAAGCTACAGATTTTGCATGGGGAAATGTTAATTGGCCCAAAAATAATTAAACATCAGATAATTCTTTGAATTTTGTTATAGGATCTAGGACATTATCCCCTAATATGCATTTCTAAGACCAAACCCCCCCCCCCTCAAATTTAACCAAGTGCTGGCATCTAATGGTGCCGCATATTCACAACACTAATGGGATAGTATCTAATGACATCAAAACTAGTCCCAGCGTACCTACTGAAAACAAAAAATGATGCTCCATTTGGCTGGGATTTTGTATGGTAAGTCAAATTTAAGAGGGATTGTTTGGAGGAGATATTGTCCGTATTCCCTTGCTGTAGTATGACTATTTTGAAGAGAATGGACCCACTGTTATAGGACTACAATGATTTTGACAGACTAACTATCGGAATGATAACTTTTGTTGAATTTACTACTGTATATGATTAGCTAAGTTGAAGTACATGTAGAATTAATGTTAAAAATCTCTCATTCTTAAACATACAAATACCTCATTAAAAAATTTAGAATTTTGCTTCCTAGGTCTGTACATTGCAAAAATATTGATTTTAATCGTTATCTACCCAAGGTGTTGAAAATAGTCTTGACCCCCTAAAACATACTTTTAATAAAAGTAATATTTTAAATTAAGTACGAGACAAATCTCAAATTAAAGTACTTTACATAAGTTTTCAATTTTTTTTATTTGTCGTACATAGCTGAAGTGCTTGGGAATCCAAATTTAAATGAGAAATATGTTATATCAAATTAACTTCTGCCACCCTTTGATTTCTACAAAATATTGCAACCTATAAAAGATTTTTCTACATCAAAAATAGAGTAAGTCTAGGTAGAATTTAAAACTAATTTATTGACTTCTGAATATTACATACAAGAAATTAACAAATGAATATGTGTAATATAAAAAATACCGAGTACCAAATACTTAAAAGCAAAAGCTGACATTATAGATATATATCAGTTATGTGAAAGTTTGTTAGTGTTGACTGGTCCTATAAGTGTACTTAATCCCTGTAACACATGATACCATAAAGCCTGCAATCCATTGTTTATGTAATATTGGTCTCCGGAGCCTTTATAGGAAGTCCACCAATATGTGTCCTCAAAATCACTTCACACAGGGCCTAATGAAAAGAATTGACTTCACCACTAAATCATACGAAACAATCCCACTACCAAGTATTTTAAAGGGTTGGGTGCTCTTCCATATCACTTAAAAAACCATTAAAATGTAAGCTTACCAAAAATAGTCTCTTAGTTTTAACTAAACCTTTTATGTTAAAGACAATATAATTCTGGTAAAATTTAGATATTTCGTATCAGCGCACTACAGTAGGGAATGTAGTGTAACTCATAATTCTAAATCACGGAAAAACTTTCCAATTCTTCAGAATGCCCAGCAACAGAATCACAAGCTACTTCAACATTTTAAGCATGACCCAACCACTCTGTACAATTCCGTAGCTATAGTAGCCTAGCTGATTATTATAACATTAAATTTTTTGCTTATAAGTTATTGTAAACTTCCGTTTAATTCTGTATACATATATTATGGCACACCTAGACTTAACTTTCAAAATGCACAATCTTAAGTCTTGCGAATTTCAAAATCATTATAACTCATGAATTTGACATGAAATGGATAAGAACAAGGTTGAATACCAATTTTATTGATATAATTTGATTTAAATTGCCTATTATGCTTCAATGTATTTATGAAAATGTACAAAAATCTAGTTTTTGTAACAACACCAATTCAGGGCAAACCCTATTAAATTTAAGATTATAATAAATTTCAGTTTACCTACAGGTTTTATTTGCTACAAAAAAAGTGAAAAAAATCAATGAAGTAAAAAGTAATCCGATTTAAATGGATATATTGATTTCAATCGGATTTCTATTCTACCGTGCTCAACAAAATTTCTACCATGATAAAATTTCTTCAGTTGCCCTCCCTAAACCATCTAGAAAAGTGATATTTCATACAAAAGGAATCGGGAGTGTAGTGTTCAATATTTTAAAATTTACGTAAAAATGACAACCCACCCTGCAGAATTCCAAAGCTTAATATTTTAAGTTGAAAATTCTGCATCTCAATTGATGTGTTATGTAAAAGCAGAGATTGGCCAATCATCATATACAATTTAAAGAAAGTGTCGGCTTAGTGTTTAGTAGCTCTTTTTTCAACAGATGTCGCTAGCATGGAAATCAAAATAAGATACTTAAACTACATTTGGACCCAACAAGTATCCCTCGCGTTGATTAGCTTGTTTGTAAATTTTACAATAACTTATATTATAGTAATTTTTAACAATAATTTTACAATGGGACATATAATTTAGGTTAAGGTCCACTAAGAAGCTATTTTGAATTTTAGCTCGCTATTAATAGATTGACCACGCTCTCGAATAAAGTCGTTTTTTCGAAGAATTGGATATATTCATAGTCATCTCTAATAACAAGGGCATTACCATAATACAGTTTTAATAAAGTATAACACCTGTGAAGTCAAGTCTTATAACTAAAATAATTTTAAGATATTCTAAACATGGGTAACTCTCACCAATAGAAAAAGAGAGACCTTAGAACAGACTTTGTTAATTCATATCAACTAATGTTAAATACTATGACCACGTTGACCACTCAACCTCAACAGATTCCAGAAATATAAAGAGCGAGTGTACCATGATATTTAGAGAATCACTTTGGATGACTAGGTAACTAACCTAACACTAGGCCAAATTTTTTTGCATATGCTGAGCATTTAGTTGACAATAAGCGCAGAAGTTAAGAACATGAAGTTATCGTATAGCAATAACTTTAATATAACACGCAAACTAAGCATACCACAATTTCTTGGTGTTCTCTCCCCCCACCCTTCTAGCTAAACCTTGAAAGATGAGATGACAATGGTGCAACAGCAGCTAAACTTTGACCACCAAAGACAAGCCTTTATCTCAAATACCAAGATGTCGTTCCAGATAAAGAGTGGGGTAAAACGACACCTGCGTACTAAAACCATACCCTAACAATCCACATTAGGGAAAATGCTGTATAAATTTTTTTAATCTTTACGATAAATGTTTCATTAACTTCTGATAGGCGTGTAAAGACATTTTGAAAGATGCCCAATTAGCAATTGCAGTTAACACGTAGCAGCCAATACAAGAAACTCAAACTGCTGGACAGACACTTGATTTATTGCCTGCTTAGACAACGAAAATCCAGCAGTTTACGAACTTCTCATCTTGATTATACTTGGAAACTGAAAATGCTAATTGGCAACCTAGACAAATAAATTCTAAGTGTTGTTTGAGTAGTGGATGATTTATCAGACTTATTTTAATATTTTTTCTCCTTCAATTTATTAACAAAAGATCTAGCCAAAAGAGAAAGGAAATACTACCTTAGTATCCCATATTACTAGTTTTCCATCCATTCCAGTGGTACAAAATTTTGTGGCTCCATTTTTACTTCCTGCTATAACTGTAAGTAACGTGATTGCATTTTGATGGACTGTGTCAAGAAGCGTATCACCGCTATTTTCTACAGTTGCTTTCTTATCCATGTCTCTAAACATTCTCATAGCACTAATTCCAAAAAAAAATATATAATTAGTCGAATTAAAATAACATGAAAGCATAAAAGTAACAAAAATGTTTTTCAACAAAACCTTGTCTACCCTTAATAATACAGCGGTTGTATGGGGTAAGGTAGTTTCCAGGTCAAATCCACCCAAGCTACAGATTTTGTTAGGGGTAAAATTAATTGGCCCAAAAATAATTTAATAAAATCAGAATTCTTTGTTATAGGATCTAGCTAGGACATAATATTCTAATGTGCGTTTCTAAGACAAAATCCCCCTCAAATTTAACAAATTGTTGGCACCTAATGGTGCCACATGTACTCTTCGCTCTTGTGCCGGGGATTTAAATTAAAAGCAGTATAGGACAGTTCACGCTTCGCCAAATCTACAGCAAGTTGTTCTTTGAATGAAAGCATGTTATATTACGCTAAGAGGCCCCTGGAGATAAGATACAATTTTTAATAAGGAAAAGACAATCTCAACCATCAAAATGTCCCTCAAAATATATTAAAATGTCAAAAAATAAATACTATAAACAATGTGACCGTTATCTTCATAACAAGGATTTTAAATTGAAAATTTGCACTCTCCTGGCACCCCTCTTTATTTCAGTCTTTTCAATTTTTTACTTTAGCAATGGACTAAAAATAATGAAGTCTAGATATATACAATTTGTAGCAGAAACGTTTCTTACCTAAAACCATCTACTTCTCTTTTCTGTGATTTGTCTAACTTATCTACAAATGTTAATTCCCCAGTTTTTTCTTCGTAATCAAAGAGCATAGGGCAGCAGTCATAGCCAGCAACCACAATCCTTGTTTCAGAAGCCCATACACATGTTAGGAAAGGTAAAAATGAAGTTTTATACGTAACCACACTGTAATAAAGAAAATTTATTTTTAGATTAGACTTAAAAAAGGTAAAATTAGACTAGTTAATTTCGATATAAGTTACCAAGCAAAAATAAATTTTTACGTAAACCTGTGATCTTTTAATTTACCAAAAATGGTCTAGACTACCTAGCACAAATGTGTATTCCTCAAAAAATATTGTTCACTCAAATTGATATATTTCTAGTTGAGATAACTTCTATCTAAATACATAGTTAAATTCCATCAGTACTCTGTATGTTGCTTCTAACAAGATAGTGCACAGGATTACATCCTGTTAATACATTATTAAAGATCAATTTAATCAGCAAAAAACTTTTTTTGCTACATTTTTTAAAATGAATAATTAGATTTATGTTTTTAATATTGCCCTAGGTTGTATGTTTGAAAAATCACTTACACAGGGTTGCCAGTTTTTTATTCAAATTCTGTGACTTCATAGATTTTCCCTGACCTATTTTTTAAGGTTTCCTATTGGTAACCAAAATTAAATTCCCTGACATGCCCCCAATTTTAGACCCATATTCAATTTAAACTTATGTTAGGGGATACCCATAGCAAAGCCGCTTCCGCGCGCGGTACAAGGGCTTTGTATATGCTGCAGAGATCATTCTCTCATTTTAGTGTCAAATCTTTCAAAATCCTGTACAGTGTCTACATTCGCCCTCACTTAGACTACTGTTCCAGCATTTGGTCCCCCCACCTGGTCAAAGACATTGAGAAGCTGGAAAGGGTGAAAAGAAAGGCCACGAAGCTAGTTTCAGGGTTCAGAACCTTACCATATGATGAAAGGTTAAAAAGGTTGGGTCTTCTGTCCCTTAATAACAGACGTCTTTGCGCTGACTTAGTTGACACCTTCAAAATCATTTATGATGTTACTGCAGTTGACTTCTTCGACATCAAGTGGGAGGGCCGAAAGGCTCCCACAATCCGTAAAAAGTGGTGCAACGGGGTAGCTAGGCGGGTTTTCTTCACCCAACAGGTTGTTAAATTTTGGAATTATCTCCCGGCTGCCGTTAAGACCAAATCCTCCGCATCAGCATTCAAGTGTCGATTAGATACATATAAAAACTGGGGCTGAACTGTTGTTCATTTCAGCATTACTTACAATTAGCTTTTTTTTAAATTTTATTACTGTCGCTTCATATGTATCTTTTTTTGTGAAATTCTGTTTTTTTATTTTTGTTTTTCGGGCACTATCATTGTATCAATTAATATTACTGTAAATAGTTTCTTTTGTTTCGAGCATTATAGTATCTTTTGTATCGCGTATCAGGGCCCAATAAGTGTACAGCTTTTTTATCCTGAATTAAAACATTATTATATAATTTTCTGACTAAACCTACTAATTAAAAAGAAAAATTTTCCTGCCAACTTATTACTCCTTTAACTAATTTATTGAAATATAATGACAACTTGAGCCTACTTAAAACCAAGTTAATATCAACTAAAATGTGTAGACAAACTAAAATCCAACTTATTTTTGGTAAGGGCATATTGGAGGGTCAGAAAAGCATTACAAGCAGACCGGTATGAATTCCTGCTGGTAATAGTATAATGGTGCTCTTTAAATTAAAAAAGTATCAAACTTACTTGCTACTATTACTGGAATCAGAAACTGATATACTACTATCATGGCTAACCCATGCAACTTTATTCCCATCTGGTGAAAACTTTACATTATGGACCCAGCCACCTACAGAAAAACGAACATGTATTGTACAAATGTTTGATTGACACGATTCATCAACAAATTCTAAATTAAGAGATCAGTTATAGCCTACGCTAGAAAATATTCTGCGCACAAACCTACAAACCATTACTACTATTCTATCCTTACAAATTTAAAACAGTGGCATCCTCATAAATGAAACCAAGATCAATGGCTTTCAAAATTGAAAAATTTATGCAATACGCCTAACACCAATGCTTATGCTAACGATCTCCAAGATGTTAATATCTGATCAATTTTAAAAAATAAATTACAATATGTTAGTGGTGAAACTTACCACCTCCACTAGATAGTTCCGCCATAAGATTTCCTAAAGGCATTTTTGTACCCCATGGAGTTGGATCAGGCTTAGAATCAATTTCTTTTACATAGGCTGAATATATCCTGGAAATAGACATTTTAAAATGAATGTAGTAAACATTTTTATCAAGCACTGATTTAAGGATATTTCAGATGGATTTTTAATAAGCATTTTAGAGTTCAAATATAAAATACCCCTAAGTGAAATATTTTGAAAAAATTTAAGGATAATTATCTCAGATGTTTAAGTAGGCCTGTAAAATTTGTCACAAGAAATTGTTTTACAGAGTGGAATGGTAGGTCGAGGTGCTTTGGAGTTGAAATTAAAAAATTACTAAATTTACCTAGTTTTGAAATCTGTTGAGCCACAAACTAACAGCACATTGTTTGGATGCCAATCAATACTGAAATAAAATTAAGTACTTAAATTACATACACTAAATCATTTTTTTATATGGAATTTGGAATATGTTCTTTTAAAGGGAATATCACTTAAAATGCGTTCTTTACGAATGACCACAAACAATTTTAGGAAATACCTAGGTAACAAACAAACGACTAAGCAGAACTGAAAATTTCCAAAGCCTTAGTTAGGATGGAGTGGACAATATGTTTCGAGGATGACTATACTATATACTAGACCTTATATTCCCTTTAACACTTGGAGGTAATTCTAAATTTTACTTTTTAGTCTATGAACACATATCAGATTGTTGTGTGGTTTGTCCAAATATGAACAAAATAGCATTTCTTGACATTTAAAATCCTTAATACCCCTGATCAGCATTTAATGGGGGGGGGGGGGGTGCAACAGTTATAATAATGGTTATAATCCTATTAAATATCATAATATCCTTAATATTGAAATAATTAGATAACTTTACATTTTTTATAACCATTGTTAACAAATATATTGAAAATATATATATTACCTTGTAACTGTAGACCTGATGGGTTTCTTAATGTGTTTACTAACCCACCAATCATTTTCTTCTTCACAATAGCAAACCGAAATTAACCTAGCCCCGCAGCCCACAGCAAACTTGTTCTCTGTTAAAAGATATAAATTATTTTTTATATAATTATCAAGTAGAGATAAGCAAAAACGTTTTAAGGCAAAATTACTGTAAATACAAGAAGTATCATGCTACCGATGCCAAGTTTATAATATACCTTGTAAGAGTGATGTATATATCTAGGCCAAGCCACATCATGGCACAAAATTTACAGCGCATATTTCTTTCTCTAACCATGTAATATGTGAAACTTATATGTACTAATTAATGAATAATTTTCAAGATGTATTAGTTTCAGAAACTCATTATATTATGACTTTTCCCCTGCACTATGTTTGGTTCCAAGCAACATTTAAAAAAATCAGCGGCAAACTGAGAATGTACATGTTTACTTAAACATTCACGTACCCGCAAATAACAATAGCAAGATAGGAAGATGACAACTTTTCTTATAAGAGGTATATTATACGCTTTTGCTTATACTTATAAAAGAGTCTAATTCTAAGTTAAACATTATACATATGTTTAAGCAAAAACTCAATCTAAAAAACTAGCGGGGCCATATTAGGAATTGGATCTGTGCAGCCTATATGCCTGAAATTACACTTGAAACAAATAAGGAACAAAAATTAGTTAACCCTCTAAAACCACCCTAGAGTGGCACTGTCAAAGGCTACGTGTGACGCATTAGAAAGCGGCCGCAAAACCGGTTATGAAGTCTTTCTTGTGAATAGCTCTCAATAAAAATTTTGCATGTGAAGAATAGGAAGTGTCACACTTAAGTAACAATATTATACACTTATGCTATAACTAATTTCAATGAAATTCATTTATTCACTACCACTAGGTGACTCGTGCATCTTCCTTTTTTACAACCTTTTTGCCCATAGCATTATATATAATTTTTATATTGAATGTTATGGTGACTATAATTATTAATCTTGAAGCATATACCTTGAGGGGACCACCTAACACAGGTTGCCGCTCTGTTTATTCTTAGTAATACAGTGCTGGGTTTCCATTTTCCATTAACAAATGCCCAAACATAAGCATTGCGGTCCTGAAATGAAAGATTCCACAATTTTAAAATCATTGCAAAAATTAGAACATAATATTAACTAAATGTCTAAAATCGAAAACCTCTTTAAAAATGACAAAGAGTGTTATAATTTATAACACATCAATACCAAAAAAAAAAAATTTAACGTGCAGGCAAGGATCCACGAGCAAATGTTCAGCTCAGCACCGAGGCCAACAGTCTTCCAAAAGGAATTGACCTCTGCTGAAGCTCTGTTTGCTATTGGGCCCTAAAAGGATTGAACTAGGGTTTAAAAACTCCCTCTGGCTGAAAGTTTAAAAATTGTCAGCTCCACTCTGGGGCCGAAGGTCTTGTAAATGGCTGAGCCTAGGCTCTGTTTAATCCATGCCTGCAGGTAACACTTTAAATGGCCTATGATCTGGAAAACTTATTGCCTTGGTTTAAAATTACCACTTACTATTAAAGAAAAGAAATGAAAATAACTTACTGCAGAACATGTAACTATCCTATTTGTGCTGGGAGCCCAATCAATGCTGGTTACCCGTAAATCATGTTGCGATAAAGTGTCAGATTTAGTCCATTTGTCACCATCCTTACGATAAATGTGAACTTCATTGTTGTTGGGAGAAAATGCCACTTCTAAAAAAAATTATAAAATATTCCCATGATAAGAAAATTTAAATTTAACAAAAATATTAATTATGTCTGTGCGATTGATAATAAGTAATTTACTTCTATAAAGCTTGGTGTTCTAATTGTTGTGTACTACGTTTTTTTATTCTGGTTTTATAGTTTGCAATGTTATCTTTAAAAAACACAGCCTAATAGATGAAATCTTATCGCTTTTAGCACCCTTTTGGATGTTTCCTGTTTTAACTGTAATCCTCGATTTTTTAAGATGTTATCAGCTTGTCTCTCAATAATTTACAATATATAAAATGGTGTCAGAAGTGGGATTCAAACCCACACCCTCAGATTAAGTCAGAAGCCATATGATACCATTTCTCCGATATATGGTCTGGCTTTGCCCACTTAACTATTAATGGGAAGAAGATTTAGATAAAACTCTTAAAGGCTCCAATTAAATCTGGTATCAATTTACTTAAGTGAAGTGTGCACACCCTTAGTTGGAATATCGTTGGCTGTACCCATGTTTATTTTCCCTCTTAAAATTACTAACACTAATCAGTTACGCTATTACCCAAGCAATAATTGGCTTCAAAGAAAACCCAAAAGAAGCTTTCCTTATTATACCAATTCAATTTCATAAGATGCATGCCCTGTACTCCACATGTAGGACCTAATACACTTGGTGACTCACTGCCAACAACACCATAATATGCACCCAAAAACAATACAGGCCTTGTATCCTGTATTCACAATCACGGCTTGTGCTTAATCAAACGAAATTACCCAGGGTATTGTGCACATATGTATCCACCTATTTTAGTTTTTACCAATTTAACCCCAAATATTAATACACTTTCGTGAACTACACATAAAAAGTACATATTAACTCAATAATATAGGTTCTTTGAACAATTAATAAGTAATTTCAGTTTCAGGTGACACAACGTCATCTATGCTTTTTCGCATAGAGAAAAAAACCTGCGCAAAATGGCGGCCATAGTCAAAGCTTTGACATGAAATTACTCTAATGGAGCCAAATGGCACTGCACATTTGCTTCCATCTCGTGCTGGGGGCACGCGGTGCTTCCCAACCCCAATATATAATCACGGTGGGTGTATATAAAAATCCCACCTACTGATATCTTACATAGGGACCTCCAAAACCATTAAACTTGCACTTAAAAACATTTTAATTTTTGGTGGAGAAAAAATTAGCTCCCTAGTTACCATGGTAACAAACTATAGATAGCACCCTACAGCAACTGATTGAGCTCGATTTTTTGGAGGTCACATGCCAGAAGTCGGTAATCATTTCATTACTCAATCGGAAAGCTCTCTGAATTCGAATTTATGGTACGGAGTTCTATATTATCTTTGATGCATCTTAACTGCATGCTAAGCTTAAAATCCCCACAGAGGGATTAGGAAACCAATAGGCGTAACAAAGTGTATTGAGCAATAAAATATTATAAATCAGTAACCAATGGTACATTTCAGTGCAACAACAGTTGTGGCATTTTTGAAATCAAATTTCATTGGGAATAAAAAGGGCCTTTAAATGTAATTACCTTAGTTATTTTATCAAAAATTTAAATTTAGTATAATTTAATAAAAATGAACTATTCTTTCTAATGGTTACCAGTAAAATGGAAAAAGCAAAATGATTTACAAACAGAAGAAACTGACTTATCGCCAAACCTATGGTGTATTGTTGTTTTAATGTACCTCTTACAATTCTGTCTCTTCATTTTACAAGTGTAAGAGCTGGTGCTAAAGTTACGAAGAATTTGATTTTCTAATGCACATGCCAATTGAGCACACAAAGAATATACTGTAAGCAGTCTTGTGATGTAAGAGCAACATTTTATATTACGTGGGCCGTTCTATTCACACCTAATATTAACAGGGAGGAATTTATAAAAACCAACTTGTAGAAACTAATAAATTTAGTAAACACTACCGAAAAATATCGAACATTAACATTTAATTTTAGCTAATAAGAATGCTAAATAAAAACCACTAACAAAGTCACCACGAGGAGCTCTTCTTTAGAAGAGTCATTTTCCTAGTGGAAACTTATTCCTGAAGAAATAAGCTTCCCTGGAAGCCCTACATTTTTATAAATTATATCTTAAAGACCACTTTAAATAACAATTGATCTAATTTTTCCATGATTCTTTAATTACTTGGGTCCTAGTCTCATTTTTTTCTGTTTCCATCAGCATAAGGTGACTTAATAGAGCTGTAAACACTTCACAAAGCTCTAGCTCTTAAAAATGAAGGGGGAAAAAAGGGTTTTAAAGGTTCCGTACCAGCCCTGCATAACATAGCACCTTTTAGGTGCACTTCATAATTTATTTTAATATTACTGCCAATTATTTACACTCCAGTCATCTAACTGTATTTTTAAAAGATACCCTTAGCGCACACTAATTTCAAAATAAAGTTGTAGGAAATTTACTTACGTGTTCGATCATTATTAAAAGCATGGCATGTGATAGGTTCTACACCGAAGCTGTGAATCTCCATATTTAGCAATTAAATCTCCGTGGCTGACACAATTTATTACCCCAAAGATTTTCAACAAACATTGACAGTGAAAGGGAAGATTTTGTTCACCGTGTTAGCTAAAAAATAATAAAATTAATAGTAATTCATTTTAGTAAAACTTCTCATCAGCCCTTTCAATTTAAAAGACTATGTTACTTTTATAAAACCATTATAACCAGGGGCTATAGTAGCATATTAGGCTACACTAAAAACGTCCTAACTGAAAACCCAGCATGAAATAAAAGATGTCAAAAGAGTCAATTCTTATTTATTTATAAAGTGTAACATATCTTAGTGAAGAAGGAATATTTAAGTGGTTACGTTTTTCACACCTTATATAAGATTTATGATTCACTTATTACTTATTCAGATTGCAGTCTGCCTTTGTCACTGTGTACCTAACAAATTGATTTTTGTATTTGCTTAAATAGAACCCTATCAGATGAAACAATATTTACACTCTCTATAGTATAGAAAAGCCCTTCCTTCTTGATTCATTTAAAACTATAAATATAGATCACTTAATAGCATCTAAAAAGCCGGTTAAGGCCTTAGTAATACGCCCCCAATGAGTCAATGACAGTCAGGATACCCAGGAACGATTATTAGGTGCGGCCTTTCCTTTACATGCATAGAAAAAACTTAGCTTACCAATACACTTTCAAAACTGGTATATAAACTTAATGTGCAATATAATGAAAACGTTTGTACCTCAATAAAAATTCACAATATAAAGTTTTAATAATATTTACCAGGAACAATTGTAGCACTTCATATCATAATTTTCTCCTTAAGCAGAGGCCTAGAAGTACAACTAAATCGTCGTTTCACGGATTACCGGCTTGCTGGGCTACCAGCTGAGCGTACTCGTTCTTTTATCAGTACAAGGGCCTGATATAATCATATTCCTATAACCCTATAGCCAACACAAAAAAGCAACCAACAACGATTATAAATCTTCCGAATGTTATGCAGTCAACCTAGTTTTCTGTATTTTTGTTCCGCTATTTCTATGCTCACTCGCATTTATTTTAGAAAAAACTGCGTGATTAGTTTGAGACGTCAACGATGAAAACCTCAAATAGTTTTCCCTTTTGTTGTCCTCCTTTGTGGAGATTTTCGTTACACTGCTTTAGCTGACTGTCGATGGTGTCACAAAACACTTATGGAAATTTCAACATGGATTTCCTCTTACCATGATAAATACTTCATTCTATCATAAGTGTATAAAATTGTTTAATAAAATGACACCTTCTATTCTTCACAGGCAAAAATTAACAACACAAACTATGAAGCGGGCTTCACCTCGAGTCTCACCGTCTCACGTAACCTTTGACAGCACCTCGCTAGAGGGATATTTACTTTCTGTAATGAAGGTTTTTCAAACACGATGATTTCATGGAGACCTATGAAATTCATTCCATTTCGAAATAAAGCCGTGTAGCTCAATAACTAGTTTCAGCAACTATTGAATTTTGCATTTACATGGAACGCTATTTTCATAAGTTGATAAAACTTTCTAATCTAGTTTAAATTTTTGTCATAAGTATCGCCGCCTACCGACCGAGTTTTAAATTGAATATATGAAAGCTATTTGCTCGTTCAAAATTATTATTTTTTATTCGATTCACTTAAATTCAGTCCGCTCATCCATCTGATTAGGGTGAGATATGTTTAACGGCCACGCCAACGGGGGTATACGTGTGGCCAGGCACCCCGTTGGGGGATTGGTGGTCGTCCACCGTCCTCACACGGCCATCCACAAACTCTGTCTCCCGGACGCTTGGAATTACAGGAGTACGCAACAGTGTGAGAAATAAGGCACTATCACAGGCCAATCTCCAGTTTAAAAATTAAATGCCTGGGGTGTTAGTGGTCCTGGTGACCACTTAATTAATTCAAAGTTTTTCCCTTCAAGATTTAGAGTTCTTTATTTAACACTCCAAAATTTTTAAATACCCATAAAAACTAACCTACTAAGCCTATGCCCTAGCACATATTGTCAAGAGTAGCTAATTTGGCCATAAATTATGATAGCCTGATTTTGAAGGTTAAAAATGGTAAGTGGCCAGTGGCCAGTTTTTTATTTAAACTATCTAGGCGCTAAGACTACTGGCCACGGGTCCAGTTTAAAACAATTCCTTATTTCTCAGTCTGGTACGCAAATACTCCCAGCCAATCAAAATTATCTCTGCACCGAAAAACATAGAAATTAAAAAGTCGTCTGCTATTTCTTCACATATTTAGTTGACGATATTAAGGCAGATGGCGCTATATTTCATAAGCTCAAAGCCTATAGTAATATTTGAGTATTCGTGGTCGAAATGAGTTAAGCCCTCAACGCTTGACCATATAATAACACCTGCTTGTACACCACATCTCAATTTTTCAACCACCGACCAAAGAGGGTAGCAATAGTGTTGTCGTCTGAAACCCTGCGACCTCACCATTGTAATTTGCCTATTGATAAGAAACGGTAACTGTCATGGCGGCCACTATTAGCACTACAGCTGTGACTTTACAAGCAGGATTGGAAATAAGGTTTATTTCTAAACTGGTCTATTTGGCCAGTGACTCCCAACTCTTGAATTATTTAAGTGGTCACGTAGACCAGTTGGTTAATAATACGATAGATAATTTTGAATTAATAAACTGGACACTGGACCAGTGAACCCCTAGCTTTTGAATAAAAAAACTGGTCTGAGCAATTAATAAACTGGTCTTTGACCCAGTGAACACCGCTTATTTCCAAGCCTGGTTACAAGTTTTCAAAATCGTATCAGACGACAACACTCTATGGATTTCAATAGGTGGTTTTTTTTTCGCCTGTTCTGGGTTTTTTGAGAAGGGTAAAAAGTGTAGCCATATGACGTCATTTTACTTCAATTCTGTCTTGACGAAAAAAACGAGTTGGAGTAGGAAGGGAGTAGTTAAAGGTTAAAGGTTATTTACAAAAAGATTCCCGTCATATTTTCGTGCAATGAAATTTAAGCAGACGACAAAACTAGATTACTCCCTCTACACCTCCTTTCGAGGAGGAGTAAAAAGTGTAACCCTAATACTCCGGAACAAGCGAACAAAATTCTGGACAGGGTAAATCTTAACCCGAGAACAGGCGAATAAAACGTCTTAGGGTAAAAAGTTTACACTTTTTGTCCCCGGACAAGCGAAAAAAAACCACCTAATTTGTAAAGATTTTCTGTGTGTGAGTTTTTTTTTTCCACAGCATCCACGGCCTTCCCCCGAACTTCTTTGATATCTCGCAATATGTTCATCCTACCATTTAAGACTTACGAGCCATTTACCTACTCTAAAACATTGCTTTAATATAGAAAACACTAGAAAAATTATTGAAATGTTTAGTACTCTTTTTACTTTTTCTGGCAACTCTACCCTGACTGTCTGCGCTACCTTAGAGCAAGAGTCAAGCAAGTCTGAAAACCCCTATATGAGAAAAACCACGGCAGTTTTAAGTTTGAAATCTAGCATAATAATAATGATAATCTAATAATGAAAATTGATAAAAATAGAGTGAAAATATATATTGAAAATTTTCATTGAGTCATCTTAATTTAAAAACACTCAAGGATTCTTATTTTGAATTTCTTTCAATAGTCACGTATCTCGACTTACTTGACTTTTTCTCTCAGGTAGCGGTCTAGAAAATATTTTCAGGCCACGTGGTCCCTCGCATGTCCTATTTTTTTTTAGCACGAAGATCGTGATTTCCGGGTCCTGTGGAATATGTGGCACCTTGATTTTCTCGTTCATGATTCAGACAGTCAAAGATCTGCTTTATGCTGCCGCGCGGTGGGACGTGGAAGTCAATTATTTGTAGTGGAGCTGTTTTCCGATTCTTGAACTCATTTTCAATAAATTCTGATTTTGGTAAGAACTTTTAGTATTTTATATAGTAATTTTTTTCAAACTTAGTCATTTTACCAAAATTTAAGATTTTTGATCGCTCAGAAATAAAAGGTCGTTTTCTTCTTTTTGCGATAGTGCCAGGTCAGCAATATTCGAGGTGCAAAAGTTTTTTTTTATGAGTTGTTGTTTAGTCTAATTTTGTGAAACTATTCATGTCAAGATTATCTTTTTTTTAATTTTCCCATTTAAATATGTTTTTTCACCCTTGACATTGGTAATTTTTTCAAGGAGAATGTATTTGTGTTAAAAAAAATTGAGTGAGGGATTTTAAAGTAGATTGTGATAACTTCAATTAAAATTACATTATGGGGTGGGGTATATTAATTTTGATATATTTAAATTATGTATTAAAAGAGTATGTGAAAAATTAGTATTTGTACAGCATACGTCTTACAATCCTGGAAATTTGTTTAGTAAAAAATCGAGGACATATCAGGGACACTATAAATATTTAGTATAAATTAGGAAATTGGTGAGGATTGAAAAGGAATGCCTAACGAGTCAAGAGGAAACTTAATTCGTATAACCAAAATAATATCGGGGGAAAAACGAAGGAAATCTCTATTTTATAGTTTACTTTAGCAAGGTGTTTGTTGATAATTTGGCCCAAACATTTCTGTATACATTATCTGTAATTTCTAATATGCTCCATCCCAAGTCACAGAAATTCTTTGTTTTTTTAAAAATATCAATATTTTTTATTTAATTTCATTTTATGATTTTCATACAATTTATAGCTCTTTCACTGTTTAAATAACGGATATTTTACTTATATCAGTTAGCTAATCTTGAATTAAATGAAATATTAATTAAATTTAAGTTCCATTACACTTATACCTTCCCTGAATTGACTGATTAACTAAGAGCTGTTAAGGCTACCTAGCCCTAGCCTTAGCTCTTAAACAACAAGGGACAAAAAAAACCATTTAATATTTTAGTTTGCTCAGATTTTCTAAATACTGATTTTATTTTTTTTAAGAACCTAGCTTTTGCCAATTTTTAATCCCCCATTGAAATACATTGTGTGGTTTAAATCAATGACTTTAAAAAAAAAATTATTTAATCACTAATTAAATCCGCCAACCCTGGTTTTTTGTTAGTCTCATTATATCTCTATTGCTATGTAGTATGCACATTAAAATATCTCAAACGGTGAGGGTATAAGAAAAATAAAATAAGATTTAACTGATATTTTTGAAAACTTAATTATGATTTTCTAGTATTCTATTAAATATTATTTGGCAAATCACAGCAATTTTTTATAATTTTTTATTACTTGTTCTTTGACAGGGTAATAAATAATTCCTTTTTTTAATTACAGAATTCAGTTTAACTATAGTCGCTAGTCCTTAAGAAAAAATGCGCATTGCCTTGATTTGTATATTTGCATCTTTTCTTATCGTCAATATATTGTGTGATGAGAGTACGGATAAAGATAGTAAAAAAGATGAAGTCGAGGAAGATCCATCACTTATAAATCAAGCGCCACCGGAAGAAATTAAGAGACGAATGGCCCATCTGGTTGAAGAATACGTTGATAGAGACAAGGATGGATTTGTTTCTATTGAAGAACTTAGGGATTGGATTAAAGGAATTCACGAAGCTATGACGCTTGACAATGTAGAACAACAGTGGTCGTATTATAAACCCGACGTAAAAGAAAATGTTGAAACTTGGGATGGATATAAACCCGAAGAACAATGGTCTTTAACTTGGGAAAAGTACAAGTCCTTGACTTACCCTGAAGAAGGTGAGCTATATATAAAATCAATTTTTTTGTGGTTAGGTTAAGGAGGTTATGGGTATTTTCATTTATAGTATACTCTGTTTGCCTTAGCTCTGATAAATTCAAAATGATTGTAATGATATAAAACAATTTAAATTAAATTTTCAATTAGAAAGTCTGGTACAATGGTCTTTTAAACCACTGTCAAAGCTTTGCCAAGAAAATTAAACCTTTTATCTTAGCTGAAAAGAAAAGATGGTTTTGTTTACGATGTTTACTATGATACTTTCGTTTTACGGTACATTTGTTTCATATATTTCCAGGATCTACTGAAACTCCTCTTGCTGGTGGCATGAGTCAAAAAGAGATGCTTCTTAGAGCCGAACGTCGTTGGAAATTAGCAGATTTGGATAATGACAATAAACTAAATAAGGAAGAGTTCCATGCATTTTTACATCCAGACGAATTTGACAGAATGAAAGAGCTTTTGGTGACTGAAGCCACCGAGGATATGGATAAAGACAAAAACAACGATGTGTCTCTTGAAGAATATATGGAATACATGAAGAAAATGGCTGGCCAAGAAAAAGATGATCCTCAGTGGGCTCCTGCGCAACAAAATCAGTTCACAAATTATCTTGATAAAAATAAAGATGGATCGTTAAATAAAGAGGAAATGAAAGAGTGGATTTTACCACCCTACGATCGAAGTGATGCCGAAGCCTGGAGGCTAATGTCTGTAGCTGATGGCGATCAAGATAACAAACTCTCGAAAGAGGATATTCTGAATCAATATCAGTTTTTCTTGGTATTGCAGCCTCCGGAATTTTGGGCCCTGGGGGCAGAAAACAAAACGCACGATGAATTTTAAACAATTTTGGAAGTAGGACTGCATTCTAATTTTAGGTTTTTGTTCCTGTTTTGTATACTCACTATTGACCTACTTAAAAATAATAACCCTGGAGCTTCTTGTTGATGTTACATTTGGAAGTATTTATCTAGAATATATGGAAATCTGGTTTTGGAGATTTTTTAATTATATAAATACTATATTTTTATACTGGTAAATGTTTTGAGTATTTAGCATGGGGTTTTATGGTCTGATTGGAAACTACAATGAGGCATTAAAATGTGATATATTTTTTAAAGGTTTTACAGTGATTTTATGAACTTATTACAATTTTACCTTTTTGTACTTGATAAATAAAACCTAAATTTACAATGTGTTTCATTTTTATACGCTCTTATTATTTAAGAAGTAAATATACCAAACAATTTGTGATAACCAGAGTTCTAAAAGTTTATTCCAGAACAATTACTCGTTTCTTATCCTATTATCAAGGTAAGAGTGTGGGATTTATTTAGGAAACAAGATAAAATACCTCGACCCCTTTTTAGGAGAACTTTAAGCGAAAGCCCGGAAAAAGTACCACCAGTTCTATTTTTATAAAAGATGAAAATTTTTATTTCCTATATGTAAATTTTGTAAATGCTAGCCTTTTTTAGTAACAATGCTCACCACTAATATTTTATACATAACTTTTCAACCTTTACGTTAAAAGGGAAAATTAACAGTAAATGGGAAATATGTCCTGAAAGTGCGTCTTGGTAAAATTGGGATTTAGGTAAATTTCCCCGTAATTGGGGAAGGAAAATTCGCTTGACCGCATTCGAATCGGCCATCTTTTGCGATGCTTGATTGACGGCATATTCAATGTCAGGCCGTGTGCCCGGGGCTGCGTGGCGAAGACTCCCGATTGCTGAGACAGACGAATGACGTCTCGAAAACTTTCTGACCCTCTTCACCAGTGGTGTAGTCGGGCCAGGGCGTCGCCCCGGTGCTTTTTTCAAAGGCAGGGCGCCGCCCCGCCTTGGTTTGTCCATTTTGCCAGGGCGCGCCCTGCCTCTTTTTTTCAACTTGCCAGGGTGCGCCTTGCTTCTATTTCATTAAATGAAAAGATACTTAAAACGGTTTTAAAATTAACAATTTATTTATTTAAAAAATCCAACGTTTTGGAGGAACTGTTCCTCCTTCTTCAGGGATTTTTACAAGTCTGACAGTATAATGGTAAAACTTTGGGACGAAAAACTATTTAGGGGCTTTATACATATAGTGGCAACATCAGTTTATCGTAAGCCTTGCAATGCCTTATCTTATTTACATGCGAAATCATGCCACCATCCTTCCCAAAAAATAAGTGCTCTATCAACATTAATTCACCGCGCTTTCACCATTTCCTCAAATTCTTCCTTCCTCTCCTCCGAATTAAAATTATTTAAATCCACAGCTTTAAATCATTCTTTTTCGGAATCCCAAATATATCACATAATAATGAAAATATCAAAAAAGTTATCTAATACCGTCTGTTTCCAAACAACTCTAGCTCCTGTAGTTTCAGAACGTAAAAAATCTTTCATCCCAGCATGTAACCCCTTTTATCCTGGCTTCTCTCAAAAACTAGCCAAAAATCTTAAATCAGTAGGTCTCGATCGTATTTATCTCCCACCACCCAAATTGTCAGCTTTATTATGTAATAACAAAGAACCAACTGCCCCCTCGACAAGGCCATTATTTATAAAATCTCCTGTGAATGTGGTGATTATTACATTGGGCAATGCCGTCGCCCATTTCATCAAAGGCTTAAAGAACACAAAAATATAAACAACCCGAACAATAATTCTCCCCTTAGCGAACTAGCGAACACCTTCGTGTTTTTGGCCATAATGCTAGGTGGGACCTGGGAGGACGTATATACGTCCTCCCAGGTGGGACTCAATAGACATACTAGCTCAACCAAAATTACATAAAACCCATTTTAATGTACGCGAATCCATCGAAATTTAAAAAATAAATCTGCGCAATGTTTAAACCGTGACGATGGTCCCTTTAACTTATCCACGTTTTCTCAACTTTTTAAATGTTTTGATGGTCCTCACCCTCTCCCACACAACAAACCAATTCTTCCTCTCGCAGAATCCCCCATTCCGACAATCGTAGCCTCGCGCGCGAACGAAGATACCGAGCCCGTTGCTCCTCTAACCACGGCCAACTTAGATCTGTTCTCGCGAGTACAGCGAGAACAGATCTAAGTTGGCCGTGCTCTAACCCTTCGACGGTCGACTCGCCTTCGATAAAAAACGTTCGCGGCTAAAGAACAGTAGCCACTGTATGTATAAAGCGCATTAATATTTTTTCGCCCAAAGTTTTACCATTATACTGTCAGACTTGTAAAAATCCCTGAAGAAGGAGGAACAGTTCCTCCGAAACGTTGGATTTTTTAAATAAATAAATTGTGAATTTTAAAACCGTTTTAAGTCTCTTTTCATTTAGTTTTTCACAATGTGCTTCTCTTCACTTCTATCTATTTCATTAATCATTTTTCTCGTATAAAGGGTGTGTGGATTTATTATATATTTTGCCCGCAGGAAAATACCATAACAATTAGTTACCTACGTACGGTCAGCTTCGATCACGCTAAAAATCGAAGTTGAACGTACATTTATAGCGGCCGGTACAGCCAACTTCGATTACGCGCGAAATCGAAATTGGCCGTACCCAGGTATCGCCCCGGTTCTTTTGGTTTTAGGACTACACCACTGCTCTTCACTCGTGTCGAATTTACTGGCGGGCGTCTTTACACGTTTGCAGTTCAGAATTTGGAATACATTATCTATGTAGGCGCTCTGATGAACAAAGATAAGAACCATCCACGCTGGAATCGATCCTGCGACTACATCATACTCAGTGCCGTCTTTCCCATTGGGCAAATAGGGCACTGCCCTAGGGCCCCAAGATTCTGGAGGGCCCCATTTTCAACTTTTGTAAGGTGAAAAAGATGAATCTTACAAATATTGTTTTTCACATTTTTTAAATTGTAGTATTGTCTATTTACATTTTACAAATTTTTAACCTATCTAAAACATGTCTTTTCGTGATATAGACGGTGTAGACCGTCGCATTTTTTTTATTTGAACCAATATTTGAAGATTCGGGCGAAGATGGACTTTGCATTGGAGGTTAAAAGCCTAGTTTTTCTTCTGCCTGCCCCCCTTTAAATTAGGCCAACATGTTCAGCGGTTGGCCTACCACCGGGGTATTTGTGCTCCAATAAGTTAATTTAAAGGGGGACAGGCAGAAAAAAACCTAGGCCTTTAAGAAATTGTCTGGAGTTATTAGGGGCCCCGCGTATCGCTTTGCCCAGGGGCCCCCAATCACGTAAAGACGGCCCTGATCATACTCGTCGCTGAATCGGTTGAGAAAATCATCGACTGCTCCAATAGTATTTCCAGCAACAAGACCGTCATCCACGTAAAGGATATTAGAACCAGAAATACTTCTCCTTCCGTGTAGACACGGCCGTCTCGAGATCTGCTTCGCGCTCATAGCGGCCCAGGCGATCGTACGAAAATCGCGTATGGGAAATTAGTTCAAAAACTTCTCACATCGTTTTCTGGCGCTAGTCTAGCCCCCCCTTGAGAAAATTCGCAGCCATGTTATCGAATGGGAGGAACTGCGCGGAACTTTGGAATTTCAATTATTATCGCGTAATGTGTAATTTTTTGTAAAATATTTTTTTAGTAATATTTAAGTTAATTAATAATAAAAAAGTTAAACACCTCTTGAGATTTTTTAACGCAAAGTAAAGTTTTGAAAAACGTTATTAAAATTTGGTCATTCTGGAGCCAGAAGTCGCCGTCGACGTTTTCTGTATATAAATGTAAACATAAACACGTGGTTCTCCTTACAGCTGTATTTTTGCTATGTAGCAACTTCCAGAGGCCTTTGTTTTGTATTAATGTTTAAAAATTTATTTTAATTAAAGTAGTGAAATAAATGAATTTTAATTAACTAACTGACACTTGGAAGATCACTATGAATGAAAATAGTGATGGAAACTTGGAAGGTATTTAAATCTGATAAATATAATAAACCAATGTGAATTTCCCACTGAATGATACACAACTAAAAATTTAGAAAACTAAAATTTACAACTTGAGGACTTTTCAAGAAAGAGGCTTATGCACAAGTTTTGGTAATATTTGTGATAATTGGAAGTACAACCTTTCAACAAATTAAATCAGCAATTTCATTCGGTGATTATTATTCAAATCACATTGGATGTAAGGGCATAGAGCAATTTTTGGCCACAAGTGGATTTCAATGTTTTTTTAAAATGGCAGGTGAATCCCGGAGATAGGGTACAGCTCTCTCTATGAATGTTGTTACTATAGCCATTAACATGATAAAGCTTTGCTGCGGATACCTAAGGTTTCCTCTGTCGGACAATTTTATCAATCCAACTAATGGTGAGTCAGAATTAGGCTGTGATACATTTTCAAGGCACAATTCGCAAAAATGTTTTTCCTCTAGGATTTGTACTACATAACCAGCCAAGTATGCGATACTTGCTAGCCGTAAGGTGTATCTGGGTACTCATAACTTCAGATGGTAACGTAACTTCATTGCCGTTAAAAATAGTTGAAAATCCATCGAATCTAGTATCAATCATGGCTGATAGATCTGTGAAGCTGTCTTGGGGAACGTTAGATGTTTTAGGTTTTGTTAATGATATAGTGCCTCTCTTAAGGTAGGATTCCAAACTGAATATAGTTTCTCTTGCATCAAGCATGTCATTCTATCCAGCCATTTTCCTGAGAATGCTGAAAAACATTTCAATAGCATCGCTCGTTAAATTTCTTGTCAAGACAAACTGGAAACCAGATTTAAGGAGGTATGACACGCAAGATATTGTAGACAATGAAGTTATTCTAATAGATATTATAGATTCATATGTTTCCTTTGTCAATATTTTCTTTAATTTGCGGATCTTTAGACCTTGATAGTAATCACTTTCCTTAAAATGTCCCACTACAAAACAAATCTTGCGTGATGCGTAAGCTTCATTGACCCCAAAATCTTTTCTAGATATGTTCTTAGTCCATAATTTGCATAAACTTTCAACTGGAAATTGATGAAATTATACATTGATATTCTTCTTAGATTCACAGAATGGAACACAACAAATTTTTGTGGTGGGCATTTTTGCAAATTAAAAATAGGCAATATTTTAAAACTTAAGTTTGAGAAATGTGAACTTAATTTAAAGAATAATAAAGGTATTTATTAAATAATATGAATAATATTGTGGTTATTTATTTAAAATTCTGATAAAAAATGCGAATACTGGTTTGAAAATTATGAAAAACAAAAGAAACTTTGGTTAGGCTTAGCAATTAACTAATAAAACTCAATATAAGCATATTACTTTAATTAAATAAATGTTTTAAATGAAAACTTATTAGATAAAGATCAAATCATAAGATGTATATCCCAAACTTTCCAGAAGTTTTTGAAAAACAATGCAAAAAGGATTAACTAGTTGAATTTACCGCCATAGAAAACTATTAAATATCCCGCTAATTTTTTACATTTAAGGGGGGGGGGGGGGGGGCTCAGACAGCGCTCCTAGTGTTAAAAGAAGGTATTCGCGGAAATACATAGGAGAGGAAATCTTTGCCTGGGCCGCTATGAGCGCGAAGCAGATCTCGAGACGGCCGTGGTGTAGACGAACAGGCAGTGATCCCCATCCGCTTGATGGAAACCGTGGCCGCGTAGTACCCGGTCGATCCGTTCATACCAGCATCGGGCCGATTGTTTAGACCGTACAAGCTCTTGCAGAGTCTCCAAACCCTACCGCTGCCATCGTCAAAGCCTTCAGGTTGACGCATAAACAATTCTTCCTTCATGTCTCCGTGAAGGAAAGCTGTCTTGACATCAAACGGTCTTAGCTGAAATTTTCTTTAAGCCACAACACTGAGAGCAGTGGCGGCTTAAGAAGGCTGGGTCCCCGGGGCGGCGGCAGTGTTTTGTGATACCCCCAGGACCGTGCAGAAGTTTTCACGGGTCCGTCTTCTTCAAGTTTAATCGTTCTGATTTGCACCCCCCCCCCCCTCGAGCTTCTCCGATGGCACCCCCTGCTGCCCTGGTACCCGGGGCGGACCGCCCCCCCCCCATAGGCCGCCACTGACTGAGAGACAGTCGTCTGAGTGTCTCAACACGGGTGACAGGTTTCTTCTTCGTATTTAATTCCATTGCTTTGCGTAAAGCCCTTCGCTGCGAGTCTAGCCTTGTGTTTCGTGATTGTTACATCTTCATCTGTTTTCACAAGGAAAACCAATTTGTTCCCAATGATTTTACGTCCAAACGGAGGAGCGATCAAGTCGTAGACTCCGTGTTTGTCCATCGCTGATATTTCGTCTTTTCCACCTGGTAGAATCGAGACTGGAACAAGCTTCTTCAACTGTTATTGTCAAAGCGTCTCATATCAGGAAGACTTTTTTCGCAGGAGGAGAGTAGAAACTATACAGTATGGTTTCCTCACTCATCTTAGAGCAATCCCTCAGGACAGGACTGTCAGCTCCGCCTGGACATGTTTTGGGTAGTGCGACGGGTATGGCATTTGCGACCAGGGCCGTTTTAACTTTTCCGTAGGACTTAGGCAAAAATCTATCATTTACCGAATTTTCAGACTTTCGTAGGCCCTATTATATGGAATCGTAGGCCCTAATGTCTCCTAAAATTTTCGTAGGTCCTAGGCACTTTGTCTAGTCTTCCTCATGGATAAGGTGGCCCTGTCTGCGACTTCTCGTGTCTCGAGGGATCTGGTAGACTCGTCTTCTCTTGACTTGGTGGATCTGGTAATCGCGTCAAGAGAGTTCGTTGACTGCTCACCCTAACTTAAGACATCTTCCGAACCAGGAATCCAGGTGTCCACAACGAATTTCTCGGGATTAAACCGAACGTCCCGATATCGTAAGACATCGTTCGAGCTCTGGGGGGCGATTCTGTAAAAAATCGAATGGGAATACCATGTCGAGATCGACTTCGACAATTTGCATTGATTTATGCTTATTCGAAATCTTTACCGAATACCATTCGTCGAGATCTTGAAGTTCGAAATGTAGTTTTCGATCGAAAATTGGATTTCGAATATTTACAGAATAGGCCCCCCAGGAACGTAGACTTGGTATCCGTCGGCGTTTCCTTCGTAGCTGACGAGCACACCTTTATAGGCTTTCTTCCCAAGTTTCTTACTCTTCAACTTTAGAAAGTGTACGAAGTATTCTGTTCCGAAAACTCGTCTTCCCAGTCCATAGCTAATACGGTGTCTTCCCGGCAATGCGTGTCGCAGCCGTTCGGTTTAATAAATACGTCGTGGTATTAACCGCATCGCCCTCAGTACCGTTGTTGGCTATTATCTCATGGACAGTGTGCTCGTGGGTTTTACATAAAGCAAGAAAGTCTTCAAAACCGTCGACAACTTCATATTTCTTCACCAGAAAGAACGGGAGGTGTAGGTAGTATCTCTTGCCCCTCATAGAAGGTATCGGCGATTTTCCTCAGAGGTCAGAATGAATCCGGTTTCCTGGTCTTTCAGCCTTGTCCAGACAAGTGCCAAAACTTTGTCTGGTCATTTTTCCGTACATACAGCTTTCAGAGCACTTGTAAATCTTCGACTCGACCACTTCATAGCCAAGTCTCTTTGGCGTAGCTGAAACGTGACTCTGTTCTTGATCACCAAAACATTCGTGCCACACTTGGAGATCTGCCTTTCTTTCATTCTTTGTATCAGCCGCCAGCTGCACAGAGTTCCTCGGCTGTTCTACTGTGATATCCGGGCGGAATAGGTACTCGACCTTCCGAAGTAGACGCATTTTTTTTGTGTTCCCTTTCAATTGCCGCATGCCTTGTCCTTGTTTCTCGTAACTGCACTTTTCAACGAAAAAAAACATAACAGGCGAAACCTCTGATATGCCAGACATTGTGAATGACCTCTCAACGCATCTCGTTTCCGATGCCGAATACCACTGCAAGATAACCTTTAGACATCTGAGCTTCGACTTTAGCTCGGTGGTTGAACTTCCGGAATCGTATGTACTTACAGTACTTCGTGGCAGCATTCGTCATGTGTTGCGTGGCCCCGGAGTCAAAATACTAAGCAGATTCTGGTGATATGCAAGCAACCAAACCATTCGCCGCGAAAATACCTCCGTGTCCATGTCCACTGCTGGTTCTTAAGTCTTTCGCATCAGCTGGGACAGGAGTTTTCGCAGTCTCTTCGACGACTTCTGATCGAATATCTCCTTTTGTTTCTCGCAATAGGTGATCATGTTCTGGAACTTCCTTGGCAGTGATGACTAGATAAGGGTTCGAGCGGTACTGAAGGCTGGTGACGTACGTGGTCATTGATGAAGCTTCTAATGTAGAAGGAATTAACGAGGGGCGGCAAGGGAGACGGCAAGGAGTTAGTTTAGTTAGGAAGGCTTGTGGAAGCTACTCGATATAGTCTAAGCGCACCCTACCAAACAAGAGGGGTTACACTCCCTTTAAGACGACATTAGTTGAGAGTTAAAGAAGTACTAGGGAACCAGACTGTACTGAACTAAGGTGAAACCTTACCGGCTCGAAATATATACAACATATTAAAAAACCAACTAGGTTATTTTCAGTAAAACGTTATCTAGTTTACAAACACCTTTATATGCATAAAAAACTGTAATGCGTAAATGTAACAACGTCAATATCGGTTGGTTTTTTCTTTTCTTCAACAAAATTCTTGGTTACTTTTTTGCAAAAGCAAACATTTCTTTATTAAGATATAATATCAAATATTTCTTAGATTTTCAAAGCATAAAAGATTTGTATAAATTTTATTAAAAATACCAGGATATAATTATAATTATCAGCTAGCCTAATACCATTTTGGGGACCAAAGTTGGGTATCCCTGGTTTTGATGGTCTTTTTATGAATGCTACTTTTGAGAAGAATTAAAAAATTGTTCTCTGATAGCAATGTATACCTATGAAACCCTCTTGCAGCAAATGTAAATTAATGAAACTCCTATGACTGTATTAATATCTGCAATGCAATACCCTACTTTTTTGCATGTTTTTCAAGGTTGAATATCATGAAGAGTTTTAATGTTGCGTAGTGTATGTCATATTTAAACATGCTGTCTCCATTAGGTCTATTTTGCTACATAGAGAGATTGAGGAGTTTGAAGTTTCCAATCTTGTTAAGGAAATGGAAATCGTTCTATGTAAATTTGTCCCACCTTATTAAAGATTATCAACGTATTTTGCTTTAGGAATTATGAAATTTGCGTTGACAGTTAAAATGCTAAGTCACAAACGCCTTTCATCAACAGTGATAAAGACAAACGCGTCTTATTAAATGATTAAATAAAACTCAATATATTGTAGGCCCAGACAATATTAATGAATACATTGATGGGTTAATTTAAGTATACTACTGAATTTGAGGTACCAAATTGTTTTGTTTCTCACAAAACAGTGAGGACAACCACTTCTTGCATTTACAGAAAATGTATTCAGTGTACTTGCTTTTATATCATACTACGAACGTTTTTTTAAACTGGAGTAAGATTTAACTAAAATTTTCAAACTTGCGTATTTTCACCATGTAATTTCAAAAAAAAGATTTAGGATTTAAAAATTTAATTATATTGCAATATAACATTAAAATTCCAAGTGTATTTTGTGTACTTATTTTTATATCATATTACTAACATATTTAACGTTTGTAAGTTTGGCAAAATACCAACACACCATCGCACATCAGATTTTTACCTCTCCGAGGGGACAAAATCCCCTAGGAGGGGTTATACAATCACCGTGTCTGTCTGTGTGTCTGTCTGTCTGTCTGTCTGTTTGTGTGTCTGTGTGTCTGTCTGTCCTGCGAACGCGTTTGCATTTTCCGTGCAGTTTCTCGAAATCTCTGCGTTCGCAGTTGCTAGGACTTTCGAAGGGTTGGCAAAACCACCGTGCGACGGTGAGCGTTAACGGATTAATTTGCGGTTGGGTTTGGTTTGGATGTTTTTTTTTCGTTAACGTTCACCGTCGTGACAGTTTCAACTCAGTTTGATTGGATATTTCATTATTGTAATGTGTAGGGTGTTAATGTTGAGTTCGTGTTATGACGGTTGTGGGTGTTGAGTTTGTTGTGTTTGTGTTTTGACGGTTGTGGGTGTTGAGTCGGTGGTTTTTGTGTTTGTTGAGTCTGTTGTGTTTGTTGTGTTTGTATGGGCGTTTTCTCTTCAACTTCTTCTTATTGATTTTTGGGACGGACCGAGTGCTGAGTGTTAAGGCAACCTCTCAACGTCCAATGGCAGGGTTTCCACCAATTGTTCACGGTATTCGTCTTAGTATCAATTTGTGATTTATTGGCGCCGGGTCTGCTGCGTGCAAGAGATTTACTCTAACCACTGAGCCACCGACGCTTGTTATGCTACGGTGTTTTTTATTTATTCTACATCATTTTAAATATTTATAAATTATATTAATCTTATAATTAATTAAATATTTATAAATTATATTAATCTTATATTTAATTAAATATTTATAAATTATATTAATCTTATATTTAATTAAATATTTATAAATTATATTAATCTTATATTAAATTAAATATTTATAAATTATATTAATCTTATATTAAATTAAATATTTATAAATTATATTAATCTTATATTTAATTAAATATTTATAAATTATATTAATCTTATATTTAAATAAATATTTATAAATTATATTAATCTTATATTTAAATAAATATTTATAAATTATATTAATCTTATATTTAAATAAATATTTATAAATTATATTAATCTTATATTTAAATAAATATTTATAAATTATATTAATCTTATATTTAAATAAATATTTATAAATTATATTAATCTTATATTTAAATAAATATTTAAGTATTTTAATGTAAAATTTGGTCGTGATCAGGAATTGAACTCGGATGGCATATTGTAACCATGCGGATAGTTCACCGCCGAGCCATTGACTTCCTTAAGGGAAACATTAAAGTCAAGGAACCATTATGATACGGCGGGTTTTTTACTAAACGTATGAATACAATATCTGTGGACATTGTTTTTAAACTTTGTTTTTTAATTTTTGGGAACTTGTTAAAGTCTAACTTTTTTAAGAATGAAAATTTAAAGGTCAAATCTTGTTTTAGCGCAGTCAGCAGATAAGATGGTTAAAGGGTAGAACCCGTTAGGTTTTTGTAATTTATTTCGTTTTTTCAGTCTTTTTTTTATCTATTGTGTGTTTAGCGTATTAGTTTTAAAGGGTAATAGTTCATTTATGAAGAAAATATCGAGTTGTTTACATCATGCTCTCACACTTATGTTGGTCTGGGTTTTTAACTGGGTCGTCATTACTTCGTAATTTATTTTAAACGTTTTCTAGACTGATTAAGATGTTTAATGCAGTTCATCAATTGGGTTCGTTTACGGTCATTTATTGATATAACAGCTGTCGTTTAGTCAAGTGGCTTTGTGAATGGTAAGTTTTTCGCTTCTTGTTAATTAATTTTTTATTGGTGTGGATATTTGGACATCTACGATTCCTAATGCAGTCATTGATTTCCTAGGTGTGCGAGTCATTATATGATATTGGAAATTGGACGGTATTGGTCTTTTTCATGCGGGATCTGTCACAACGTCAACAGGAAGTCTACCGGCCGTATTCTGCATGACCCCGCAAGTAAGAAGGGAAACGCCTACTTGCTTCGGCCCTACCATTCGACGAGAGCTCACTGATTTCCCTCTTCTTCCCCTCTTGCTTGGCCAATTTAAGGGCTGCAGCGACGTCACTAGTGTGACGTGACTCTTGATGACCCATGTGCCGGAAATAATGTTAAAACGCCCTCTACTCCAAAATTAAGCGTACAGTGTCATCTAGTGTTATTTTAGGGAAGAAAATTTGCAATGCCATCTATTTTTAATTTTTTATTCCAAACTTTGTAATGCCATCTTCTTACAAACCAAAAAGTAATAGCCCTAAAACCATGCCATCTATTTTAAATTTCATTAACTTTAGAACAACATCTTTTAGAATAATAACAATAATTAAAAATGGCCTTCCATGGTAATCTTGTTTGAAATTTAAACAGAATAAAAATATAATTATTTTTGACAATATTTTATTACATATTCCGCTTTAGTGTACAATTTATTGAATAAAATTTACATAAATTTACAGCCAACTTTGACCACTCAGTTGCGCGGGGAAAACGGAAGAAGAGCTTCGTGAAGTTACCAACAAGTGACGAATATTCTTTAGTTCGTTTACTTTATGGAATTATATTCTAGCAAGAATTATGAACCTGTAGGCCATATAAAATTATGCACCTATAAGCCATATCAAAATAGGAACCTGTAGGAGTAACGAACTAGTGATTGTATTATCAGTAGTTACTAAGCGGCTGGAGCTCTTTTCCAACAGTCAAATGTAGGTGGTGGTGATAATTACACCTTTTATGTTGCTATAATTGGCTGTATTCAAATAGGGATGGCTCTTAAATCAACTTATGGAAATAACTGCTCACCCATTCGCCATCCCTACAGGTTTTTTTCTCCCAATCACAAAAATAAATAGTTTTTTAGTATTGTTTGGAAAATGTGTAGAAATTTGTGAAATAAATATTTGACTCAGTTCGGTTTTGTGAGATATTTTCGTAAGCACTAAGCAATTGTTTAAAAATGGGTGATGAAGACTCTTCTTATACTGTGGAGGAAGTGGAAGCCTCTATTTCCCATCTTAAGGAACCCAAATGTGAAGAGCTTCAGCGGCATAAAAGCAGTGCTCATAACTATAGGCAGAATAATCGATGGGAAACAGTTGCACTCGTGGTTAATCTGCTTTGCTAGACCACAAAATTTCGTCATCTGATTTTACAAAAATGGAACAACCTAAAAACTGATGCAAGTAATTACAATACTGGTGGCGGATAATATCCAGACATACTTAAAAATGAACCACTTAAAAGAAAACACTTGTACATATTATTGCATAATTGTCGTATGGAGGAGTACCTGGTAGTATTTACATCTGAATAGGGGCTTTCTGTGAAAAATCTGCAAAATATAAAGAGTGGTAATGATGCGATGAGATAATTGTTAATTGTTATATTCAGCCTTTTCTGTCTGACTGCATCCAGAGAGAGTGAGACATTCGGAAGATTAATGAAGCTTCTGGAGTAGGGAAAAAAATTTAAGTAAAAAGCAATTGTGATAAAATAAATATTACCTTTAAGTATAATGCTAATGAATTAACTGAGTTTAGTGCTCTTGATTGAAAAATATTCTTGCCAATTGTAACAGGACGGGCGAAATTTTTCAAAGTTCGAAAAATTATGCAAGAGACAGCAGGATAAAATTATATTCCATCGACACATCGGCCCTAACAGTAAATAAAAAACATTACGGTAAATATCATTCGTATTGACGTATTTTTAAGCCCCAGCCCTTGTGGGTTAGGACATTAAGCCAACGTGCAAAGATATCACCCAAATATACATGCGAATGTGTATTATTGATGTGCGCAGAGTTCATTCGGTAGTACGCATCTGCAAATAAAAATATTTGTATTTCCAAATTAATAATGTAATCATAATTTACAAAGAGTATTGTACCATTGGCTCTTCAATTTTATAATTTTGTACCGGAAAGCCGCATGTGTTGATCAGCGTTACTGAACGTAGCCCAGTTTCGTGGTTACTAGAAAAAAACACGTTGAAAAGATCCTTAACTGTAAAAAAAAACGCCAATTAAAACCTTATGTTCAACGATTGTAACATACATATTAAATACCTGCTTCTCCAATGATGCGCTTAGCTCAACATTCTCAATTCCATGCTACCTTCGTTAAAAATTTCTACTTCTTCCGCTAAGCCTATCGCTTCAATTCCCAAGACAGCAGCAATAACTCCCATTGCAGTTTCGGCAAAATTCACTTAACAAATGATATTAAAAATGTCGGAAAATTTTAACCGGAAGTTTGGAATTCAAAACAAGTAATACGTCACACTAAAGCAGCCCTTCAAGTGGCCAAGCAAGAGGGGAAAGAAGAGGGAAATCAGTGAGCTCTCGTCGAATGGTAGGGCCGAAGCAAGATAGGCGTTTCCCTTCTTACTTGCGGGGTCATGCAGAATACGGCCGTACGAGTCGTCCACTACCAGATGTCGAATATAGCCATTCTACGGTATCTGCATCAAGGGCGAGTGTTGCAATAAAATGAGCGTTAAAGATACGGCAAGTATGTCGTAAGCGAGAAAAATACAAATACCCTCTGTAGATATTTCTTTCATTAAATTTTGCTTCGTATTATATTTAACTGATTAACTTGTTCTGTAAATAGGGTTAAATTCAATTGTGCATTGTTTTAGTACGTCTAACTCGCTGTTGTAACTACTTAATTTATAATATTCCGAATAAATTAAACTCGGTTGTTTCGTCTCAATTATTTTAATTAAAATTAAAATTTTATACCGGGTGGGATTGCACCGGGATTACGTTTTCAGTAAATAACTCTGAATTGCGGAGATATCTTTAAGGGACTTCTCGAGAAATTAATACCACTAGGGACAATTCTTCCGAGGAGAGGTATATTTTGGCTTGCCAATTTGTTATTTTTTATTTTTTGGATACTTTAGACCAGGGAGTACAGAACGGGAGATGAAAAGAGGGGTTTTTTTTGGTTCTGCTGCAATGAGCTACACTTCAGCAGGCGCCTCTGCAAAATACGAGACACCTCGACTATTTAACGCCATCTATTATCAGCGTCCATGCGGTTTTTGTTGAAAAATTCAAATTTTATACTCACGTGGTGAAAATAAGCATGGATCATTGTTACATAAATCGACTTTCAAAAGTCAAACAAAAAAAAAATTAATTATTTTAACAGATCTTATAATTATTTTATATCATTTTATACAATTTATTTTTCTATATTAGGGAATGCGTTTAATATGTCCATGTTTGAAATATGATACAAAATTATATTTACATTGATTTAGTACTATGATTTAAATTGTATTGTATCCTAAAAATGATACGCTTTACTCTAGAAACTTGGGATTATGCCAGATAATTTAAATATTTACAATTAGGATCTACATTATCTAATGAAAAACGGCAGCAGCCACTTCCTCCATAAACAACAAAGCCACAAAAATTAGGTAGATGGCGCAAAAAGCCGTATCTTGTCCCGTATTTTGCCAACCTTCCACCCCCTTTCAACCCACCCCACCTCGATTCTCTGGCTTCTTGGTTGATAACCCTAAAAGATCTGGCAAAACGACTCCCGTTCTGTACTCCCTGTTTAGACGATACTTAACATTTCTGTGTCAAAATTATTTTGCGGAAATGAAAATTTGAGAGACTTTAATTTTGTAAAATTAACGTATTTTAGCCATAGAAATAGAAATTAGACTAGAAGCACGATTGGATTGGGCGGGGACGTAAAAGCTAGAAGGCTGCCATCAGAGTAGAGGTCGGGGACGGTTAATCATTATCCATGATTAAATCATAGAAATCTCATAGGTAACTAGAATGCTGCCGTGTAACTGGCAAATGGGCCAAACGCCGTGGCAGACGATAGCCAGATCTCAGCCAATCAGAGCTCAAAGAGTGGTTCTGCCAAGAATTTAATGTCACCAGAGAGAATGACGTCACCTATCTCCCGCTATAGTACCGGATCCAAGGAGGATTATTATCCTCCTTGGCGGAACCACTCTACGGCCTCTCATTGGCTGAAAGTTCAAGGCGAACTGGCGTCAAGCTCGGCCGTAGGCGGCAGCATTCTAGTTATCTATGAGATTTCTATGGATTAAATTGATTTTTTTCGGGGAAAAAATGTAAACAAAGAAATTTACCGGTTAATATTTCGGAAAATGATTAAAAAACATGTATTATTCGTAAAATTTGAGCTTTAATACAGAAATATAAATTACTTGAACATAACGTTTTACGAATAATTTTGAGAGCTTTATCTATTGAATTTAAACTAAATAAGTAAATATGGTCACGTGGAATAACATAAAACAGAGCGTAGGCAACGTATTAAAAACTTTTTTATTTATCTGACATTATATTAAGTTATTTTAACAGCTTTAGGAAAATCATAAAAATCTCAAAAATCTACTTTATCTACCGTGTCACCCTTAAAGTCACACGTTAACTTTGCGCAATCATTGTAAGTCTGAAATACCACAAATCATCACAGTTTAACTAAAATTTAATTATTTCAGTGTGGTTTAAAATATGCCTACATGAGATTCCAAAATCTTGGTTTCAGTGTCTTTTAAACTATCATCAGTATTAGTCAAGTCAAATTGAATGGTTTCCGGTAGTTCACTTTTTCCATAAGTTTTCTGAAATAACCTCTGATAAATATGGAAACTAAATAACAATTACTAAAATCAATAAATTGGCATACTCTTGAAGATCTAAATATGCTTTGTTCTGGAATAGACATTTTTGGGAGCTCTTTCAAATTCTTGTTTTAATAAATAAATTATTCATACTTCAGTTAGTTTTTTATTTCAGAATGTATAGGGTAATTTTTACTTGTGTAGGTACAGCATTTGCTTTCAAATTGTGCCTTCCATTTCGGAAGTAAATTTCATCTGGCAGAAAATGTTTACTACACACAAAGTCATATGAAGTAATAGTTGATTTTATGAAATAAAAAGTGGTCTTGCCTAACTTGTTCAAATGTTGCTCTTACGTCACAGGACCCAGCTTTATTAGTATATTCTTCGCACGAGCTATTTGCACGCGCGCTAGAAAAACCTATGTTCCTCGCGACTGTAGCGCGCGCTCGTAGACTAGTAAAAGCCAGAGGCTGTGACGTAGGAGCAACATTTAAACAAGAAGGCCCCGTTAATTTATAAAAAGAACTATTGAAGATGGAGTCCAATTTTCGCGATTTACCGCTAAAACCCATTTTCCTAGTAATTCAGCATTTCTCACAGGAAATCTTAATGTTAAAAAAATATCTTATTCCGAAATTATGAAAAAATATTTACTATAATATTACATACGTATGAAATGAGAATTTTATTTCTTTCCCAGATCTCTCTTTACAATGTGAAAAGCGCAGTTTTTAACCATTTTTGTTTGCGGATATGCTTTTAGACGCAAAAATTTAAACACGAAAAGACCGCCGATGCGCACGACGTGATGCGCAGTGGATCGCCTTTTTTCCCCCTCTTCGAAATTCACGTCGTAGCCATGGCGACAATGTTTAATGCGTTTGTCAGATGGCGCGAACATCGCGATTCCACCCTAGCTCGCCTGTTTCCCTTGGGATTGGCGGAAAGGGCAGTGCTTCTAGTCTAATTTCTATTTCTATGATTTTAGCGTTACTTTTCGCCAAAATTCAGCCCGATTAATTGTCGTAGGTGAAGTAGGATACGCGATGGGCATAAAAGGTATAATTATACAATAAAAGTAAAGCATTTAAAATTTTTATTTACGGAAATGGTGCAACTTACGTAAGTTAAATGGTACAAAAACTTCAGGGGAGTGCAAGGTAGCTGCTGTCTTCAATAACGCCCAAAAACCAATTTTCCCCTGTTGACATTTCGCGCGATTGCCGAGCATTACTGAGGCTATATATCCAGGGATAAAACGTTTCCTTCGACCAGAAGGAGGAAGAGCCAAGTCCTTCTGTACGATTCGTGTGGACCCCGGTTTCAGAATCTCTGAAGCGAACAGAATGGTTCACTGAAAAGTGCCTGAAATCATGAAACTAACTACTCTTAAGCGTAGATATAGTTCCATGACCACCCCAACCCCATTCTTGCTAATCACGACTCAAGAGGGGGGGAGGGGGCTAAAAGACATCTTTATATAGCTATGGGTGTAATAACAAATCATCAAGTCACATGCAAAGCTTTAGGGTCAAGGGGGGAGCGCACCCCCACATGTATCCGCCACTGAATCACGATGAGCCGTCTAGCATCGCGACCTAGAGGCCATATTACCAAGGAAAAATATCATATATTTTGTCTCTACCCAATAAAAATTCGCTATACCACAATCGGGAAATGGGGTTAGAAAACGTTAATTTCAAAAAATTAAAATCTCCGCGCATTTTCAATTCCGCAAAATAATTTTTACACAGAAATGTTCAGTATCGTCTAAAGTATATAAAATATTAAAACATCGGAAGTGCGTTGGTTGGTGTGTTGGTATTCACCCGTAAGTTTAACTAATATTTTCAACCATTTAAGTCTGAAAAATAGTCTTATAAACTTATCACAATTTTAAAATCCACCTTAAATATTTCTCTGTATCACAATATCATATAAAATTTTCTTAATATTTACAATTTAGTTTCACAGAAAGTATTTGTACATATGTAAAATTTTTAACTAGTTAAATTATCTTTTAAACGTTTTCATTTAAATCTGAGTGTTATAAACATGCCACGATTTGAAAATTAACCCTAAGATGTATAGCAACATCATTTTTTAAAATGAAATTTTATTCTGAGTTAAGTTGCTTTTTGGTTTTAATAAAAAGTTTTTTAAGTTGCTACATCATTTAAGTATAATTTCTTATTTAAAATTTTTAGTTCTTCCGCTAATAACTAATAACAGAAGTAATGGAGGTATTCTAATATGCTTCAATAAAAGCCCGTTAGCGATTCACTAGCAAGTATTAATACATAGAGCCTGGATATCGAAGCTTTTCTTAATATGGTCCTTGTAAGGACATTTTGTAAACTTCATCAACCTAAATAGGTTCTTGATAGTAGAAGTGATTATGGGAAGATGGTTTTTTCTTTGAAAACCTGTGGCAAATTTGCCTTTTATTATGCTGATTCTAAAGTGCCTAGAACGCAAAGCAATGCCAAAAAACTATGCAGGCTGGAGACTCATTGAAACCACAGGTTTCTTTTGGTTTAATTTCAAATAGTGGTTTAAATTAATCTAAACTAATTATCGCTTCTATTTAACTTTTGAGCTAAAACACAATTATTTTAAAAATGTTCAGCTATTTTTTGTTGAAGCATGATTCGAAAAAAGCGCTTTATTGAAGAAATCTAAAACCACCCAAGGATTTATTGAGAAACATAGGTTTATTTAAAAAAAAATTATGTTTAAACCAACCTTGAGACTATGGTAAAAAAGACAGCGTTTTAAATTGAAACAATAGTTCCATTGCAACATTATAACATCTGAGTTGTTGATTCGGATCAAGTTAGAATCCATACCTCTAATTGGAATGCTTATCGTGGCAGATTTTCGTCTCGATGTGGCTGACCGTTTTTTGGACGTCACTATGTTAACCAATGTTAACTTAACAAACAACAACGTGAGAGGGGGCGCGCGCAAAGGGGATTTTTTCTCTCGTAGGTGGGGTGATCTTACCATACGCGATACAGCAGGATAAGCGTTCCAAGTAGAGGTTACCAGTCTGTGGGTGCCCAGAACTCTCTATGGTTGTTGATTGTAGTAGAATCTGACCAGATTTTTTAATAATTGTTTACAATCCGTACAGTTATGGATATAAATAGAGGGTTTATACCGACCTGGAAAATTGGGAAATATCCGGGTATTACATTTTCAACAGAATAGTCAGGGAAAAAATAGACGTGCAAATGTGAAGGTATCACATTGCCGCTCCATGGCGCCGTTAGTTACTTCTTCCAATCCCTCTCCTTTCTAAAAAAGCGTATGTTCTATATTTTAGGAGAGCTGAAATGTCCCTATATTAATAAGTTCAAGTTCTATTTTAATATTATTCCACAGCATCGCTTTATAAAGTGGATTTTATTTCAGGTGGAGGCCGAAAAAATCGTAGTTGTCGCAGTAGATATTGATTTTGAATATATTAAATGCAGGGCTCCAAGAAGGTATGTGTTGATAAACCTTCTACATTTTAACCCTATAAAATGTTTTTAAAATCTGCAATTTAGAAATCTAATTCTCAATTCTTTAATTGTAGAAATTCTTTTTGGATTCGTTTAAATTTGTATAAGTTTTATTTTTTGTAACCCTGGTTTATATTTACTGTACCCCTATAATTATTATATTTTCTTCTCATGTAACACGAGGAATGGAAAGAGCCCAAGTCCATTTTTTGACCCCCATTTTAGCGGACGTTTCTGGTCGCAATTGGGCCGTGACTAAAGACCTTTTCACACGAGCCAACTTTTCAAATCAAACTGCTGAGTCAGCAAAAATGGATCAGTGATCCATTTTTTTCTCGCGTACTTTTTTGGTGGATCAACTCATCGAACTTTTATTCACACGAACCAACTAGTTGACTAAACTCAAGTTGACTCATCTAGTTGGGTCAAAAAGTTGGCTCATGTGAAAAAGCCTTAAGTGAAGAATTGGGGGTGTCCCAAAGTCTGTACTGCAGAAGCGCAGGGACAGAAACCGGAGAGAAGGCTCCTCTCGCCAAAGAAAGTTTGGTTTCAGTTAGCGTTATGGAGCGTTTTGAAGTTGAAGCGAAGAAGAGCGAGCGAGCGAACAATGTAAAATCAATATTTAGCGTGAAAAACTTTAAACTCTATATTCCCTTTTTGTTAAACTATTCAGTATTTATAGTTGTTACCATATTATTTTAACCAATATTTAATCGCATAATTAAACTGTTTATTTTTCAATTCACATTATCGTCTGATTAGTCTAATGTCTCAAGCGCATACAGCGGGAACAAAAGTTCATCAGAGTCGCGACACCTAAAAACTGTTCGCAAAAATCCTACAATTATGTTATAATTCCTATAAATTATTGACTTCCTTTATTGGTAGTATTTAGTATTTACTCAAGATTTACAAAATATAAATATTTTATTTGTAGAATAGAGATACAAAATTTATTTTAATTTCAGACATTTAATCAACTGAGATTCAATAGCTTAAAACAAAAGAAATGGGGAATTGCGATTTTATTATTGCGTAGCCATTTAAATATAATGATCAAAAATGTCACACTAGGATGACAGCATTATTTTTATACATAATCTCAAGGCACTTTTTATCGTCATAAAAACTAGAACGTATGAAATTTTTAAAAATACAGCGCAAAAATAAATATTAGCCATCTGTACAGATTTAGAAAAATGGTAGACTGTTTTAATGGAAGACAAGTTAACCTAAATTGAAAAGCTTTACTTAAAAATACTTAGTATTTACGTATGTATAAAATATACAGAGTGTTTCAAAAGGTTATGCAAAAATGTCAAGTAGGGGCTGAGTTGAGAAATATGCCTGTTTTTTTCCCATTTTCCTACGATGAGTTAAAAGAGCGCCAGAGAGCTTCAAAGTGTGGCCTACTAGCCCCTGGAAGTAGGCAGCAACAGGCGCCAAACCAAGCAGCAAGGAAACGCGAAAATTAAGGTTTGGGTTCGTGTGATAGGTAAACCAGCGTAAAAAAGTAAACTTAAACGGTATTTATAGTCCATGCTATTTGGTTTGGCGCTTGTTGCAGCCTACTTCCTGGGGCTAGTAAGCCACACTTTGAAGCTCTCTGGCGCTCTTTTCACTCATCGTAGGAAAATTGGGAAAAACAGGCATACTTCTCAACTCACATCTACAACTCCTTAAAAAATTTGCATAATCTTTTGAAAAACCCTGTATATTTAATACATTATACTGTTCTAAATTTTATCAAAGTTAGACATTTTGATATGCAGTGTATTTTTCATTTTTGGAATGAACAGGAGTAGTTTCAGTGCTACTGGAATCGTAAAACTGGTAGGAAGCCGTGGTATCATCTTTAAGTATGGCAGCGTGATATACTTCGTCGTTTCTATCGTTTATCGATGTAGGAATAGGCTGGTAAGTTGACCTGAATATTTTAATTTTTTGTCGCTGTCCTTGGATACAAAAGTAACAGAATAATGGCACGAAAAAACAAAAGCTGACAATTCCCAGAAGTACCACTATGATGCCCCATGTAGTTTGTTGCGCTGTAATTTAAGTGAAAAAACGTTATTCAAATCTAGTTAGAGACCCGTTTGAAGAGGTAGGAATTCAGCATTTCTATAAAGTAACATGGTCTTATTATTACTATTACGTCACATTTACAGCTCTACAAGTACACTGAATTATTGTTCTATTCAAATGGATATAATATGAACTAGCTGCTCAAACTTAACAGAACTGTTTTGAATTATTACGGTGGTCCATTCTAAAGTAATAAAATTAACACTTTGGGGCAGTTGCTTTGTTACTAAAAACATTTTATGACCAAAATTATATTCCTACAAACATCATAGCATGGTTTTCTGTCCAAGTTTCGATCCACTTTAGAAGTAATGTTAACAGCGATTTCTTTAAGGAAGATTTTTAGTAATAGTTTCTCTAACAAAATCAAATAATATAATATTTGGGTAGTCACAAATGTCCCAATTTTTGACTTTAGCACCACCTTAAAAAAATGTATAATGAGATATTTACTTTAAATAATAAATTTCATCAACGAGATATTATTTTATATTATTTTATATTTTCAAATTTTAAGAACGTTCTACTATAATTACGTATGAAAAGGATAAAATGTATATTTTATTTCCCAATAATCGAAGTTATTTTTATATTATAAAATTAATAAAAACTAAGAAAAATATGATGTTGCTCTTATGTCACAAGACACGATTTTATTATATTCTTCGCACGTGCGCCAGAAAACATATATTCCTCGCAACTTTAACGGGCGCTTGTAAACATGAAAAATTAGGAGACTGTGACGTAAGAGCCACATTAAAACAAGAAGGCCACGTTACTTTCTTAAAAGAACTTTATTATTTAAATTAAATTGAAAAAGGCGCTGAAGTTGGAAATTACACCGTTTTCTTAAAAATGTGCTTTGATCAGTTCTCAGAATACATATTGCCATTTTCATTACAAAAATGAACTTCAATAAACGAAATGACCCCTTAAACTTTTATTAATTAAATTAATCTTTAGCCACCCCAAAGATAAAATATTCATCTATTATATAAAACAAAATGCGTCAGTGATAAAAAACACAATGTTTGATAAGAATCTGTAAATTGAGCAAATGTAACCAGAGTTGGTAGATGACCTTATAATCTCATTTCCCCATTAACAAGAATGTGTCTTCATGTATTTATCACATCAGATATGCTAGAAACTCCCAAAGGGAACGGGCAAGGTTCAATTGACGGGTGGGCCTCTTTTTTGAGTTGTTATAAGGAACCACCTATGGACTGCATTGTAAAGGATGATAAAATTAGCGAATAAGTAGATTAGTCCATTATGAAAAGGGATAATAAAGCTAAACCCTAAACAAATTTTAAGAAATTTAAAAACTTACTTAACTTAACATTGCGTATATACTAATCTCCACCACTCTCCCCCTATTCGGCTTTCCGTTGCTACGCAACTCGTTTTGAAATTTTTAATATTTAGGCTTAGTTTCTCTATGCGGTGTTATAGTCGCGAGCCAGATTTCCCGCGCGGTACTGATAAGTCCCAAATAGGACGAAACCGGTCTACCGTTGGAGTTTCTGGCTATTTAATTTAATTTAATTTAGTTATTCACTCTAAGATCTATTTGGTCCGAGTTTCGCGTCTTTTGGTTTGCTCGAAGACCTATCGGTACGAGCTATTAGTAAGTTTTTAAATTTCTTGAAATTTGTTTACGGTTTAGCTTTATTATCCCTTTTCATAATGGACTAATCTACTTATTCGCTTATGTTATCTTGTTTGACATAATTTCTAATTAGCAAAAATAGTTGAATAGGTCGTTGCTTAGCCCCAATTCCCTACCTTCTAAATCAGTACATTACGTGGCACCAAAAGTGTTTGCTACATCTGTTATGGAGAGGAATACCTTTTCCTTAAAATTTGTTAAATACATACCCGTTTAACATTTTACACCAAAAGGGAAATTTTCAGTTTGGTGGCCCTGGCTTACATAAATTTAATTTTTATGGTCTAAATCAAGGACATAATCAATTCAAGGGAGTCAAATTCAGGGGGAGGAACCTTTATTTTGCCCACTCTACTCTAATTTTTTTAAGTCGCTTGGCAATGTTTCATCGAATTTTCCTTTCAAAAAATGGTTCATACAAAAAACTTCATTTTGCCAACTGAGTAAAATTATTGAGGGAGAGGCTTCTATCGTAAGAGATAGATATATACTTCTGGTTGCATTAAAATGAGAGTACTCATCATCCTAATTTTAAATTATGGGTGATAGATTTCAGCTGTCTCAATTAAACATTCTTTTAAAAGACAATCAATTTTGTTCCTTTAGTACCACTTTTTACATGTACATTTAAGTTCTATTGAATTATTTTAGAGTAAAAGTCGATTAAGTTATATATATCTCAATGGTAAGTATTTATCTTCATATACTGCTAATGTTATTTGCTTGAAATATGTATCTTAAGAGTCCTAAAAAGAGAGCTAATTTTCCCAATTTTCTTTCCAAAGTTTGGAACAAAATGTAAAATATTTAAAATTTAAATAATATTTTGATTTTTTAAAATTATTTCATAGTTAATTCTTTAGTGTAATATTTACATTTTACATCATTAGGTGATTTTTTTTTAGGACAACACTTAAGTTGTCGGCCAGAAGCCTTACACCATTAGGTGCAGTAATCAGTGCCGTATTTCCGCCTAGACCAACCTAGGCCGTGGCCTAGGGGCCCTCCAGTGACCGTAATTACTGTATTCGAAGGCTTAAATCTATAATATCAATCGTAATTTATATTGGAGAAATTCCTAGGTAGAAGATTTTGTTTTAAAATTACCAAAATTTCTGCCTGGCAGTTTACGGACGCAGCCTTAAATCGAAATGTTGCATAATTATCGCACATTTAGTCGACGATTGTTAAGAGCTTTTGATTTAGAAATATAACCGTAGAGCTCAGACTTCTACGTTGAATCAGGGAAATTCAGGCACAGCCTAGTTCCAGGGATAAGAGTAAATGCAGCGCGTGAAAATGGGGCCCAGACTCTTTATCTGCCTATGGGCCCAGGATCTCTAAGTCCGGCCCTGGAAGTAATAGTCCTGAAAAAATCTGAGCCATGGGCGAGGGGCAGATCACTTTGTTACAGGGTGTCCTAATAATCGCGATTAAAAATATTTATCATTATTTCATCATTTTTAATCTTTGTACAACCAAAACTGCAATTTAATTTTAATCTAATCTATTCATGGGAGATGCTGTTTGTGGGGGAAAATCAAATCCATTCGTAAAATAATAGTTAACATAATCACTCATTTATTTAAGTATACCATAAAGGTATTTTATTTAATGAAACTTTGTACAAGGGATATGACGTAAACTATGTTATTTCCAACACATGCGTTGATGATCTGTAGTTTACATTGTGCCTCTCGAGCACGAGATTTGGTTTCCATTATAATTTTTTACTAACACAAGGATCTATAAGAATTTTCCATTTACTGTCCACTAATTGTATGAAAAAGGTTTTATTGAAATTTTGGAAACGTTATACAGGGGCTTACTTATGAACGTTTATGTTACATATGATAAGTTGTATAAGTTAAACGTAGTAGTTGTTTATAATTAATTTTACCAATCAGTCATCTTTCAAGAGTTTAAAATGGTACTTATAGTATTAAAACGTATATTTCTTTATCCCGAGTCAAATAGGAATACAATGAAATATTATGTTATTATTTTTTAAATGACAACTTATTTTAAAGGATAATCATTATCAACAGTTAATAATTATCCTTAACATTAGTGTCCCAGTACTCTCCCTTTGTTTGTTAAATAATTACTGAAGGCCATTTCAGAGGTGCGATATTTTATTTTAAAAGTATAATATTTTCATCACTAGCAGTGCTAATCTTTCTTACTATGATGTCAATTCTATCCAGCGATCAGTCAGTTATTATATCATTTAATTGACACTTTTATGGAAGATAATTATGGACTTATGCCACTATGATTATAATATATTTGAAAATTTACATACCAAATGGCGTGCATCCTACTGGCTCGTCACTATTATCACCGCAGTGGTTGTGCTTGTTACAGAATAAGCCATTCCAAATACAATGTCTGTTCCGACACCTGAACTGATCTTTAGTGTGGCAGTTTCCATGTCTATCCGCTACAATATTAATATAGTATTGTTTCGGGTGGAAAAATCATAATTGACCAAATCCTACCATTTGAGAATACAGTAATCATTCCTAAGAACCCTTTGAGGTTGTCGGGGGAAGTTGAGTGTTGTTCGGTTTTGAAATGTACGGTAATCGTTTCAGCGTCAAATTGTAAATCAGGACAGTTTTCGGCTGGACAATGCTTGCGACCGCATATTGTTTGGTTGCTAGATGACGTTGTAACTGTTAGATTGTCTTTATCACAGCTCCTTGTTGAAATTTCGGAAAACGAAAAATGAAGTTTGTATCCAGGTGGCGCTATTAGTTTCACGGTGCAATCGATACCAAGTGGGTATGTTGCATTATCTTTTTTATTCATTGCAAATGAGGCGTAGGAAGAATCTCCGCTTGGGCCAAATTGAATTTCATTAGAAGAGTTTCCTAATAGACAAAAGCTACTGATTCCATCTGTAAAAATATTAAAAGATAATGTAGATTCTAAAGTTCTATCTTTACTCCTTAAAGGCCAAGAGCAGAGATTCCATTTTTCAGAATTCTCAATTTTTTTGTGGGAGTGACAGCCTGAGCAACGGCTCAGTTTGTTCTTGGATGGAATGTACGAATCAAACATCGACGTTTATTGCTGCTATTGTTATTAAAGCAACTGTCGGCTCTATCATTGCCACCTGCATTATGATATGGCCCATGTTATTAGAAATGGCAATGAATCTATCCGATTCTTCGAAAAAACGACTTTACTGGAGAGATTGGTGCCATCTATCAATGGCAAAAGGAAGCTAAAATTCAAAATAGCGAAACCATAACGTCGTCAGAGAACCATTTATAATTATTATAATTAGACAACTTAAACTGCACTTACGAGGAGTGTACCCGAGGTGTAAATCACTGATTTTGATGAAACTCGGGGGGTATGTAGACCTTGGGGTAGTATGAATTTTCACCAAGGGAGAAGTTACGCTGGGCTTCCGTTTTGCTATGGCAACCGAAAATGTTTTTGACAACATAAAATGAAAAAATCTACGTTTAAAAAAGCATGGGATTTTCTCGGTTTCTGAAAATTTTTGAAAACCCAAAGTCCCCTAGGAGGGGTTATACAATCACCGTGTCTGTCTGTCTGTCTGTGGGTATGTCTGTGGGTCTGTCTGTCAGGCCTGCGAACGCGTTCGCATTTTCGGGGCAAAGGGTAATCATTGCGTACGCAGTCTGCCTCGTGCAAGAGATGTACTCTAACCACTCAGCCACCAACGCTTGTTAATTTACGGTGTTTTTCTAAAAAAGAGCTTTGGCGAATGTCCTTTACAAAGTTATAACGTTAGGTACTATAATTTATTCTATATCATTTTAAATATTTATAAATTAAATTAATCTTATATTTAATTAAATATTTATAAATTATATTAATCTTAAATTTAATTAAATATTTATAAATTATACTAATCTTATATTTAATTAAATATTTATAGATCATATTAATCTTATATTTAATTAAATATTTTAGTATGTTAATGTAAAATTTGATCACGATCAGGAATTGAACTCGGGTCGCATTGTTACAATGCGGATAATTCACCGCCGAGCCATTGACTTCCTTAGGGAAAATATTCAAGTAAAGGAACAATTATGATTATGAACTAAACGGATTAATACAATATCTGTATATATTGTTTATTGAATGATAATTATTCAAAACTCCCGCGGAAACTATATCAAAGTAATTATATAGCGCCACCGTGTGGAGAACTATCAATCAAACCGGTTAAAAATATAATATCTTCAATTTTTCGAACTTTAGTCAAATCTTGACGGTTCTAAAAAACGCAAATAAACGTATATAAAGCCGTTGCCGTCAATAAAGAAGATTTAGTCTTTCTTAGTTCTTGGCTGTCAGACGAACTACTACAGGACGGGGTCCTGGTGTCGGTCAAAAGTTATGAGGTAACTTTGCGGTTTTAATTAGTATGTTCGGTCTTCGGTCAAGAAAAGAGTTAAATTGTGTTTCGCGTTTGGAACGTGAGTGAATGGACTTAAGTGTATGAACAGTGCGTGTTTAAGACTGAAAGTGTTAAAGTAATTGTGAACTATAACTCAAGTCAGCTGTAAGATAAAATTTATTGTTTTTATTTTTTGAATTGGAATAACCTAATTATACCCTTGAAATTATCAACTCAACCTGTGAGGCTAATTAAGTAGATTGGAAGTAATTAGTAGCGAACAGCTCTCAGCTGTTAATTAAGACAAGAGTTTATAGTAAGGTAGTTTGAATTTAGTTAAAATTACTCAGTATAATTTATGATATTTACTTAGGTGTAAGTATGTTTTGGTTTATTTTTCAATCACGATGAACTAAGACAAATCTAGTCTTAGACACTTGAGTACCAGTTCTGTACAATTACGTAGAAGGGATATATATTGTTGGGTTATTGATGAAAGTTAAATCTAGAACGTTCCATAGACTGCTCTGAATAAAAATAAACATTTATAATTTTGCATAATTCTGGTTGCCATTTTATTTTCTAATCACTCACCCACAACATTAAAGTTCTGGCAATCCCGAATCAACTAAATTTTCGATATAACGGCGACGGGAAATGATTATCGTAAATTTATCGCGCGGCCTTAGGGAATATTCTTTTAACAAAATTTCTATAAACTATCGTTTAATTAAAATCGGCCCGATTCCGTTAAAATTATAAACCTAACTTGTACTGTAAAAAGGGTTTATTTCAATTGTGCATTGCTATAGTACGTCTAACTCACTGTTGTAACTACTTAACTTATGATATTCTGAATAAATTAAAATTAGTCGTTTCGTCTCAATTATGTTAATTATAATTAAAATTTTATACCGGGCGGGATAGAACTGGGATAGCATTTTTAACAAATAACTCTAAATTGCGGAGATATATCTTTAAGGGTTATCTCGATAAATTAATACCACTAGGGACAATTCTTCCGAGGAGAGGTATATTTTGGCTTGCCAACTTGTTTAAATGTAAATTTTTTCATTTTAAGTTGTCAAAAACATTTTCGGTTGCCATAGCAAAACGGAAGCCCAGCGTAACTTTTCCCTTGGTGAAAATTCATATTGCCCCAAGGTCTACATACCCCCAGAGTTTCATCAAAATCAGTGATTTACACCTCGGGTACACTCCTCGTTAGTGGGCTTTAACCTAAATAATATATCCCATGAAAAATGTATTGTTAAAAATTACTATAATTTAAGTTTTTGTCAAATTTACAAAGGAGCCAATCAACGCGAGGGGTACTTTTATGTCCCGACTTTTGGGTCAAAATGTAACTTAAGCATCTTGTTTTGATTTCGACCCTAGCGACATCTGTTTAAAAAAGAGCTACTTCACGTCGAGCCGACAGTTGCTTTACGGTGAAAAGTGCGTAAGAAGCTGCTTTCTACTGCCTTATTCAAAATTCAATCATATGCACGTTTCTGTAGCATGTTCCTCCCTGCCTAGTGAAATGTGATTCCATAGGCATTCGTAGGATTAGGTGGGCCATAGCCCGACATGAAATTTATCCTAGGCGCAACAAAATAAGAAGAGGAAAAAAATGGATGACTCTTTGAAATAAGATTCTACAAAACAGTTCGTGGCATATCAGAATTGTGAAAAACTCATTCTTTCTTTTGTTTGAATGGCAAATTAAAAAATATAATGACTAATTACAACATTTTAAGATATAATAAGATTCTACTAAAACTATTTTTAACACTTATTACTAGATTATTAGGGTTGATTTGGGATTAGCTTAAGATTTTCAATGTACATTTTCTACTAGGGGCTAACCACTTCCTTAAATTCTGTACACCGATTACAACGATTACAGCCTTTGGTAGTTCTAAATCTGTAATCGATTACGTAATCACTTTAGTACAGTCAAAGCTACCAGCTTGTACACCGATTACAAGCCCCTCGATTTTCTGGGGCATGTAAATTGGGTGATAATGTTTTTAAGAGAAAGGCATAAGTAAATCTCAAGTTTATGAGCCAATGTGGGAAATAGTGGACAGTATATTTTTTTACTGAAAAGGTCTAAAAATTATGTTTCTGAGAGTGATTCAGATTAAAGACATTTCATTCTAGCTTGCACTTTTATTTAACTATTTTTTGTTGTATTATTGCAAATGGAAGTATAATGCAACTACTCTAAAATAAAGTTTAAAAACTTAAATCAAACTAGTTCTTTTCAGCATTTTACGTGCTATATAATTTTATTAGCCATTATTACCCATATTTTCCACAATCGGAAAATGTCACTTCATGTCGGATCAAGGTTCTTACAAGCGGCACGTTGGATCAGCCCGTAGAGAGCAGCAGTCGCAATGGAAGATGTTAATTTGTCTTGGAAAGTTGGTAAGACATTCTTGTCATTAATTAAATGCTGTTTGCCTTCCAATTACTGGTTTTTGCTAGAGGTCCATCAAGACAATTTATCTGCACAATTAATACTTATTTCCCAAATAAAATTTTACGTGTAAAAGTTTTTCATATCGAATTTTAGTACCCGACTTGCCCAATTCGTTAAATTTAAGAAAAAACCTGAATTAATGGCTTTCAAAGTCACTTGATGACTTAGGCATAAGGTGGTGCCTTGGGTATTAGCCTAGCTGATTATTATTAATATTTTTACAAAGGTGTTGAAGCAAGTCTATTTTCAAAAATGAACAATAAAAAATTACATTATGCCCATATCTTTATATTTAATCACCCATCTATGACCAGGTCACTTTCTGAGGCCGCTTGTGGAAAATAGGTGATTACATAAAATAAAATAAAATTTTTTAAAGTATAAAGTGTTTGTCTTCACGTCACGAACTTAAGCTTTTAAGTACTTTATTGGCATGGGCGTTTCGTACGTGGGCTTCAAAATTTCAAAATCCCACTCCAGCGCGTGTTCTCTATCTTCAATAATTATAGCTAGTGACGTAGAAAAACACTTACACGTGACTTCCTGTTCCCGTATTTTATAGAAACAACTATTGATGTTTGATACCTTGTATTGCAGTTAAAGGGACACAGAACAATTTTAATTTTGAGGGTGGGAATACATAACCACGTGTTTTGAAACGTGGGATGACATGACCGAATTACGTGCAGTAATACTTCGAAGTGTAAGATGTCTATGCTATTGCTCTGGCTATTGCTAATGGTAAGTTCCATCATAGACCACCTACCCCAAGGTTGTCTGTGGTCAATGTTACTGGAGACTTTCACTAATATGGTCTGTGGTTTCATATATCTAGGATCTGATTTTAGCTGATAATTTCAGAAACCTTGGCAAAGGTCCAAGATCAGGTAATGGTTCATGGAGGCATTCATCTATGATGGAGGAAAGAAGGCCTAATTCGTTCATGGATAGGCCTATAAAATAAATTAGAAACAAATTTTTTACTTACATTGTGCTTGGGATGAGAGATGTATGTGAATTTGAAGAAATAATAAAATCATAAGACCCCTAACAAAATCCGTCGGTGCCATTGTTACGAATTAATTTCACTTTTCAATTTGTAATTGCGAAAATTTTTGTTTTATTTAAATCGATTTTCGTTCGTCAATTTTCGATAAATCATGAAATAAGTATTACATTTATTCAATTTGGCTTCGTTAATCCGGTGTGCATGTTACGGCCACTGTAAAGCTCGGTTTGCGGCTAGGCATCCAATATCCGAAATTGGACTTTTTCGGTTTAGAAACAAGAACGATGTTTTTCATACTTTAGAAACACGCTCGTGGTATTCGAACCTAGGAAACTATCCTAGAAAGTCAATAAGTATGGTTTCGACTTGGTTTTATAGCGGTTGATTTTAAGAACGCGTTTCGAAATGCGAAAAAAGATTAAAAACTATTTGCGGTAATCATATCTAATCTACATTGACGTCGTTACTTTATCTTTTTTTGTCATTCTTTGTTGGCGTTTAGAAACTTAGATAAACCATCTCGCGATTGCGTTTTTAGCCACCTGACCACCTAAAGGCCAAAACCTTGAGCTTTTCCCCTTTTAATTATATTTAACGCTATGGAGATTTAGTAAATGTTTTCCAAACAGCACTCTGTAAAGCAGTTACGAGATTTTTGGGTTGAACGTACGATTTTCATTAGCAGATATAGAATCATGACACTTCATAACTTTAGCCATAGACTGCCATGTTGGTATTGAGTTTTTTATCTATAGGAAAAAGCATGGGTGACGTTTTATGACGTCAGAGTGCCACGTACCTAGTATTCAAAACAGTGGCGTAGCCAGGATTTTATTTCGGGGGGGGGGGGGGGGCACGCCATTGAAAAAAAGTAAAAAAATAAAAATATTTGTACGTACGACCATACGTTTCGGGGGGCGGGGCATGTGCCCCCCTGGCTACGCCACTGATTCAAAATATTTATATTGTAGCATTATGAATTATTACAAATACTAAAATGTTACCGTCCCTTCACAAAAGTTACGCCAAATAATTGTGAAGAACACGTGGGTTTGTATTTCTTTTAGTTTCAGTAGGTTTATAAACTTTTACCATGAGTTGAAAAATTTTCCCTTAACTAACCAGTAAAAGAACAGTATAACTTGAAACCTTCGGAGAACTAACGTGGTTTGACCAATAATAGAGTTAGAATCATCACCTCCCATTTTTTGCCCTTTTTGCCTAGGGGCAGATGATCACTTTGTTACAAGGTGTCCTAATTGAAGTAACTTGTGAGTTAAAGTAATAAAACGTCAGGTTCAATGTTCTAGTATAATTTAATGCTCTTTATGTTTCACGGTACATATTTATACCTAGTCAAAAAAACTAGTTTTATGGAAGTGCGATATAAGAGAAAAAACATGAAATGCAAATATGCATATTTTATAAAAAGTAAATAAATAAACATTGTATCAATATCCTCCCCAAAGAAAGAATACTGAACTGTCAATGTTAATATGTTAAACGATCGGGAGCTCGTTTGGTCCTTGTAGATATTCTTGTCTGTAGTTGGCTCGGATCGATGGTCTGTGTTGATAAACTACTCGACACCTTATGGTCTTTCGGTGGTTCCGACGTCCATTGCGCTGGTTCTGGAAAGTCTGCTCTCTGTGTGGCTACTACGTCTCGGAATTGGAAATTTGGCAGAGAAAGTTGTCGGCGATGCCGCGTCTGGTTGACATGCCTTCCAATGACTCCTGCGTCCGTAGATACCGATAGCATTGTATTGCCAATAGGTCCCAGGATTGATGCTTGATACCATTTCGGTCCTCTACCATAAATTTCTTATCCAGACGGGATCGTCTTTGTTGAAAGACGAATTCAATGGTCGCTGAGACTTTGAATTGTTCACGTCGTCATCTCTAGGTAGCGGACGCAGACGGTCTATACGAGTACGTATGGATCTTTTCAGGAACATCTCGGCTGGAGAAAACCCCTCGTCGTTAGGAATGCGACGATGAGCTAGTAGAATATTCGCCAGGCGTCTCTGCAAAGATCCTTCCGTGACTTTCTGGAGACCTCGCTTGATTGTACCAACTGCTTTTTCGGCGTGGCCATTTGAAGACGGATGGTAAGGCGCTATCGTCAAATGTTTCACACCGTTCTTCTGCATGAAAGAAACGAACTCATCGCTCGTAAAAGTGGTTCCATTGTCACTCACGAGACATTCTGGAAATCCATAACGAGAAAAGATCTCCGTTAATAGTTCAATGGTACGCTTTGACGTCGACAGTTTGGTTGGAAAAGCTTCAATCCAATTGGAATACGTATCTAAAAATACGAATATCATAGTGTTATCATACGGACCCAAATAGTCAACATGAACTCGTTGCATTGGACGAGTCGTTTCCGGCCAATGTGAGGTACGCTTGTTTGGCATTGGCGCAATTTCTTGGCACTTGGTACATGAAGCCACTAAGTTTTCAACGTCTTTATCAATTGCCGGCCGCCATACAGTTGCTCTTGCCAGTCTCTTGGTTTTACTAACACCGAAATGACCTTCGTGCAGCTCTTTCAGAATGTCATTTCTATATACATATGTGATAAATATACGATTGTTCCAGAAAATTATACCATTCATAGTAGAGAGTTCCAAACGTCGGGAATCAAATGGTTTGATCGCTTCCGGAACAACCTTCGGCCAACCTTCCACGATATACTGACGAAGAAGTGATGCGGTGCTGTCGCTTTCAATAGCGTTGCGGATATCGCCAGCTGTCACTGGACCGGTCTCAATGGATTGCAAAGTCAAAACGTATTCTTGTGGTTCCACAACGGCATCAATCGTGTGTGGAATCGGTAACCTGCTCATAGCATCAGCATTGGCGTTACGATTACCTGGCCGATACTTGATATCGTAATCGTACGCCCCAAGTGTAACTGCCCATCTTTGAATTCGAGCGGCTGTTGTCGTTGGAAACTGTTTATTTGGAGACAAAAGAGTAGTTAGCGGATTATGGTCCGTTAAAAGGGTGAAATGACGGCCCAATATGTATTCTCGAAATCGAGTCACTCCAAATACCAACGCCAACGCTTCCTTTTCTATCTGGCTGTAATTTCTTTCGGCCTTGGTTAAGGTTCTCGAAGCAAAGCTGACTGGTCTGTCGCTTCCGTCTTGTTCGATGTGCGACAATACTGCACCGAGGCCAATAGGTGATGCGTCACACGCTAGTGTAACGGGCTTGCGTAAATCGTAATGAACAAGTACCGAAGATGATGACAAGATTGACTTAGCCCTTTTGAAAGCTTTTTCAGTTGCTTCGTTCCAGCTCCATTCCTTATCGGTGTGGGTCAACAAGTATAATGGTGCTAGGAGAGTTGACATATTAGGAAAAAATTTTGAATAATATGTAATCAAACCCAAAAAGGATCGCAACTCTTGTTGGTTTGTTGGTGTAGGAGCTTCAACGATTGGTTGAACATTCTTCACTGACGGATGTAAGCCAAAGCGATCGAGACGATGTCCTAAGTAGTCGACAGAATCCACCATGAATCGACATTTGTCTCTGCGAAGCTTTATACCGGCTTCTTCTAGCCTGGTAAGAACAAGGCTCAACGTCTCCAAGTGCTGCGTATCGTCTTTTCCGGTCAACAGTAAATCATCTTGAAAGACTGCTATACAGGGTCTTTTTTTTTGCTCGGAAAAGTGTTTTTTTTCAAAAACTATTTATAGTACCGATTTCAAATTTGGAAGGTCAATTCTCTATACCGGGGGACATCAGTTTGAGAAATTTGAGCGTTTTCGGTAATGTTTTTCACCAATTTTGAAAAATTATTTTTCGACCACTAGGTGCGAGATAAAACATTTCTATTATAAAGTTGTAGGCCGTCATCGAAAACCCTTAAAAATTGTTCACTCGACGAAAAACAACTTATTTATCAGTGAAAATTCGAGCTTGAAAAATTTACAAGTTGGTGAAGCCAAATTACGATTGTTTGAAACGATAATTGAAAAGGGAACAAGTCTAATACAAACGTAGTAGAGTTTTCACACTTGAAAAAATGTACACGTTTGGTTTTTAAATGCAGATATTTTATTCACATAAATTTTTACAAAACATTTTCAATAATATCACCATTGGCTGCAACACAGGTTTGTGCGCGGACAATTAAGTTCTCAAACGCTTTCTCTACCATTTCTGGTGTGACGTCTCGGCAAGCACTGATTATTCGTCTAATGAGTTCCTCCCTAGTTTCAATGGGCGTGGCGTATACCTTTGCTTTAACGAATCCCCAGAGAAAATAATCCAGCGGTGTTAGGTCAGGTGACCTTGCTGGCCAATGCACTGGACCATTTCTCCCTATCCACCTTTCAGGAAACTCGTTGTTGAGGTGCTCAGTTACTTGCCGGGAAAAATGCGGAGGGGCGCCATCTTGCTGAAACCACAACTGACGTCTTTCAGCCAATGGAAGGTCGTCGATTGCGTCACTCAGTTCGTTCTGTAGAAAATGTAAATACCTTTGGCCGTTGAGGTTCGTCGGCAGGAAAAAGGGACCAATCAAACGGTTTCCAACAAGTCCAACCCAAACATTGACCCGTTCAAATTGAACCTGGTGATGATATTCAAAACCCCAATGTGGGTTGATGTCAGACCAAAGATGGCTGTTTTGATGATTAAAGGGCCCATCTCTAGAAGATGACGCTTCGTCGGAGAACAAAACATGGCGCAAAAATTGTCTATCTTCTTGGACAGCATTTAGTAACCAGTTGCTAAATTCATAACGTCTTTGATGGTCTCCGTCAATTAGTCCTTGGTGGAGCGTAGCTCTGTATGGGTGATAGCGATTCTTACGAAGAATTTTCCACACACGATTTGCAGAACAACCCAAATCAGCAGCGGCGTTAGCGCAACTGTGACGAGGATATGCCACAAAGTACGCGAGTACATTGTTCTCGAAGTCTAAATCCGGTTGACCCAATCCGCGAAACCTAGGTTGCAAGTTACCAAATTGATTGAAATCGTGAATTTCTCGTCTTACTGTATTTACAGATGGTGCTCCATTTGGATGTCTTTCTGCGAAGATTTCAGTCACTCTTCTAAGGTTTTGCGCTGCTTCTCCATAGTAAATGGCAACTATCTCGGTACGCTCAGCTACTGAATAACGAGGCATTGTTCGAAATATTATCAAACACTGATAATAATCTCCCAAAGTTTTCCTTTAAATACCCAATGCATGTTTAGGATTGACCTATAGCCTCGTGTTTTTTAAATCCGGTCGTTTTTTTAACCAAAGTTTCAACTGGATTAGGTAATTCGGTTTCAATTATCGTTTCAAACAATCGTAATTTGGCTTCACCAACTTGTAAATTTTTCAAGCTCGAATTTTCACTGATAAATAAATTGTTTTTCGTCGAGTGAACAATTTTTAAGGGTTTTCGATGACGGCCTACAACTTTATAATAGAAATTTTTTATCTCGCACCTAGTGGTCGAAAAATAATTTTTCAAAATTGGTGAAAAACATTACCGAAAACGCTCAAATTTCTCAAACTGATGTCCCCCGGTATAGAGAATTGACCTTCCAAATTTGAAATCGGTACTATAAATAGTTTTTGAAAAAAAAACACTTTTCCGAGCAAAAAAAAAAGACCCTGTATATGAAATGTCTCGTAGAATTGCTTCAATCTGCCTCTGGAACACTGCCGAAGCTGATGACACACCAAAAGGTAATCTTGTATAACGAAACAGACCTCTAGACGTGTTGATGACGACCAGTTCCCTCGAATTTCTGTCCAACTTTAACTGGTTATACGCATCCCGAAGATCCAACTTCGTGAACTTCTCGCCTCCGTTAAGAGTCGAAAATAGCTGATCAATCTTGGGCAATGGGTACTGCTCGGTTGCCGTTGCTGGATTTGCAGTAAGTTTGAAATTGCCACATATTCGAATTGATCCATCTGATTTAAGTACAGGAACAATGGGCGCAGCCCATTCGGAAACCTTCACCGGTTCTATGATTCCTAGGTTGAGTAAGCGGTCAAGCTCTTGATTGACTTTGTCTCTGTAGGGAAATGGTACAGAATTTGGTTGGAAAAACCGTGGCTGAACATCGGGCTTCTTGTGTAAATGAACTTCTACGTCTTTAACTAGTCCCAAACCAGGAGAGAATAGGATTGCATGTTGCTCCAAAACATTTTGCAATTTGAAAGTACATTGTGAAGAGTTAAGAATGTTGACAGAGTTAGTATGTTGAAGAGTAATATTTAACTCACGTATCCAATTTCTGCCGATAAGGCTTGTACCATTGTGCGAGACAACCAGCAAGGGCAATTCCTTGACGACTTGATTGCAGGAAACTTTGACGTAAGTATACCCCAGAACAGGAACTTTATCTTCATTGTAGGTGCGAAGAAGTATTCTGGAAGGATGTAGCTTGGGCAAAATACTGTCCCGGAACAAGTCCTTGAATGTTTCATACGACACCAAAGTAAATGCGGCTCCAGAATCTATTTCCATTTTACGATTTACTCCCTGTACCTTCAACTCTTGCATGAACGGTTCTGGTGCTGGTTCCGGTGATGGTATATAGAAAACACTGTACTCGTCTTCTACCTGAGGAATTTCTCGCTTCCGAGATGTCGTACCATCCATATCGGTCGCTGTTGTTTGAATTTCATGCAGTCGATTCTTTCGATAACGACCTTGACGATCTCGAGGAACAGCCGGTTGGCCGTTTTTACTAGCAGACAGACATACCCTCGCCAAATGACCAACTTTTTGACAGTATGAACATACGGTACTTTTGTGGGTACACGTATTGGCTTTGTGACTTGGATGACCGCATCTATAGCATTTGGCATCTGTTCCAGCATGTTGTGGCTGGCTTTGAGCAGTTCTTGGGTTATGACGCCTTCTTGCTCGCTTCGAATCAACCATCTTATGGATACTCTGCTCCGTTGTCGAATTTGCCGAAATAGGTAGTTTTGAGTCCGAGGTAGGTAGTTTTGAATTCATTTCGTGCATGTTCTTGGTAGTGGACTCCATTCTTGAAGCAATTGAAACGGCTTGTTGTAATGTTAAAGTAGCAGGCTCGGTAAGTAATCTGGCTTGTATAGTTTCATCTTGTATACCACTGACCAAACGATCTCTTAACGCATCATCCAGGTTTGCTCCGAAATTACAGTGTTCAGCTAAGCGCTTAAGTTGTGCCATGTAAGTAGAAATTGACTCTCCAGGCTGACGATTACGTCTATTGAAATTATGACGCTCCACAATTTCAGATGGTGGTGGGCAAAAATGACTGCTAAGTGCGGCTTGAAGTTCCGTCAGCGTCTGGTTAGCTGTAGTTGATGGACTGATCAGATTTCGTAGTAATGCATATGTAGTAGGACCCAGTAATGAGAGAAAGGTAGCTTTCTTCTTGGCGGCTTCATCAATCCCGTTAGCGGTAAAGTAGTATTCCATGCGCTCCGAATAAATGGTCCAAGACTCTGCGCTTTCGTCAAATTGCTCGAAACGACCAGTAAGTGCCATCTTGCAATTAGGACACCTGAGAAGGACTGAGCGAACGCGACTTTTAGCAATAGGTTAAAAAGTAAATACCGACTCACGCAGATGATCCCATCCCCGTCGCCATTGAAGTAACTTGTGAGTTAAAGTAATAAAACGTCAGGTTCAATGTTCTAGTATAATTTAATGCTCTTTATGTTTCACGGTACATATTTATACCTAGTCAAAAAAACTAGTTTTATGGAAGTGCGATATAAGAGAAAAAACATGAAATGCAAATATGCATATTTTATAAAAAGTAAATAAATAAACATTGTATCACTAATAATCATGATTAAAATGCTACTCATGATTTAATCATTTTTAATCTTTGTACAGCCAAAGCTACAGATTTAATTTTAATCTAATCTAATCATGATTTAATCATACGAAGGGTTCCTAATAATCATTGGAGTGAACTGCCCCTCGCTTTTTGCTCTCAGGGATGAAATGAGTCTAGCATTTAGTTGCAAGTGCATTAATCGCGGAAAGTGACAAGAGTAAAAGATATAGAAATACTAGCTGACGACTTAAACTACCCCGAAAAAGCACATTTTAACAAGAATAAGTATACATGTATATCTCCATCATCGCTTCAGCTGCTATAAATACTTGATTGTAAATTGCATTATCGGTAAGTTTTCTTCGGCTGACATTCCTCTGTGCTTGGAGGACGCAAGTTTTAGGGAACCAATGATATGATTTTAATATATCCCAAAATGGCAAAGGTCCACTCAAAAATTATGTTATTCCTACGTCTCATTTCCTCCACTATACCATCTCTGAAATCGCACCTGTATAGAATAATATTATAATTTTATCTCGTTTGATTGTCCCAGGACAATCGACTTTTGCGTTTCAGACAGAACTGAACGGATTTCGCGACACGTCAACTTAACGTGGGCACTGTCGGAACGGATCCTCAGATTGAAACTCTACGTCAACCGTATTTTTTTGCCGGTGATTTGAAATTCAACCACTCGTCCGATTTTAATTTTGAAAACAGATTTGGATTCCTTAAAGCTTAAGGTATGTCGTAACTATGCACTTGTAGGTTCGAACGAGGGGCAGGTCACTTCCATTTTGGGTGCGTCTTAATCATAGAAAAATGATTAAATCAGGGTAATCAAGATTAAAAAATCTAATCAAGGTTAGAAAATCTAATCAAGATTTAAACGAGGTTTAATCATTCTAATCATGATCTAATCTTTTTAATCAGGATTTAATCATTAAAACGAGATTTAATCATTCTAATCATGATCTAATATTTTTAATTAGATTTAATCATTTGAATTAGATTTAATCATTTGAATTAGATTTAATAATTTGAATTAGTGTTAATCATTTGAATTAGATTTAATCATTTGAATTAGATTTAATTATTTTAATCACGATTTAATCAATATAATCGGTCGAATCGAGAATTTATCATTAAAATCAAAACTAAAGTACGATTTAATCATACTAATCACGATAGAATTTTTTTAATCAGAATTTAATCATTTTAATCAGGATTTAATCATTTTAAACAGATTTAATCATTTTAATCAGATTTAATCATTTAATCATGATTAAATCAGATTTAAACATTCTAATCACGATTAAATCAGATTTAAACATTCTAATCATGATTAAACGTGATTTAATCAACATAATAGTGATTAAATTGAATTTAATCTTCTGAGGGGTGCGTCGTTAATCAAGGAAGTGACCTGCCCCTCGGGTTCGAATCCCTTCTTCGTGACAAAATTAAATTAATTAATACAGGGCCGGCTCAAGAAATTTTATACACCCGGGCAAGGGGGATTTTTGGCGCCCCTTTTATTTTGAGACTAAATTAAACTACCCCCCTCCCCGGTAAAAAACATAACCATGTCCATGTTATAAATTTACCGTTTTCATAACAATAAATAATCCCTTTAATCACTTTCTCAATACTTTGTGTAAATAAGCAAAATACTAGTCTCAAATCCATGGGTTTAAAAAGAAACTTAGATCATGAAAATATTCTTAACCCCAAACGTACTTCAATACCTAGGGTCCCTCCTACAGGCTACCACTCCTAAAAGCATATTAATTACTCATAAGTATGCCACTAGCATTATTTCTTCACTAACGGTTTGTTTCACAGATATTGCGTCATACATACCCTTCGTAATATTTGATATCATATTTTATGTCATATTTGACGTCATCGAATCTCAAATGCCGATAATACCGTCGCCCAAATAGCTTGGGTGGGGTGCATTTGGCCGACTCCTCATTTGACCGACTTTTCATTTGGCCGACTGCTCATATGTCCGAATGCCCATTTGGCCGACAGCTCATTTGGTCGACTTTTCGGTCGGCCAAATGAGCAGACCATATGGCCGACTACTCATTTGGCCGACTACTCTTTTAGCTGAAATTCTGGTCGGCCAAATGAGCAGCCCGTTTGACCGACTGCTCATTTGTCCGACTACTCATTTGACCGACTGCTCGTTTGACCGACTGCTCGTTTGACCGACTGCTCGTTTGGCCGACTGCTCGTTTGGCCGACTGCTAGTTTGGCCGACTGCTCATTTGACCGACTGCTCATTTGGCCGACTGCTCATTTGGCCGACTGCTCATTTGGCCGACTGCTCATTTGGCCGACTGCTCATTTGGCCGACTGCTCATTTGGCCGACTGCTCATTTGAACGACTGCTCATTTGAACGACTGCTCATTTGAACGACTGCTCATTGGAACGACTGCTCATTTGAACGACTGCTCATTTGAAAGACTGCTCATTTGAACGACTGCTCATTTGAACGACTGCTCATTTGGACGACTGCTCATTTCACTGACTCTTATACTATAGCCTGTCCTTATCTATGTCTTTAGTGTTAGGTTGACTTATAGAACGGGCAATGTATTCTAAGTATTGGCGCCTGACGGCGCCGCGCACTCACTTCGCTCGAGCGCTGGGGGGCCGGACCGGCGCCCCCCCCCCAGCCCCGTTCTTTATAACCAAGCTGGGCCTTCTAAAGCGCGACCTAGAGGACAGTACCTAGCCAAACGCACCTAGTATCGTCTAAATGACATATGAGCAGTCGGCGAAATGAGTAGTCGGCCAAACGAGTAGTCGGCCAAACGAGTAGTCGGCCAAACGAGTAGTCGGCCAAACGAGTAGTCGGCCAAACGAGTAGTCGGCCAAACGAGTAGTCGGCCAAACGAGTAGTCGGCCAAACGAGTAGTCGGCCAAACGAGTAGTCGGCCAAACGAGTAGTCGGCCAAACGAGCAGTCGGCCAAACGAGCAGTCGGCTAAATGAGTAGTCGGAAAAATGAGCAGTCGGTCTAATGCACTGTCCATTTGGCCGACTGCCCATTTGGCCGAATTCTCAGTCGGACAAATGTTCAGTCGGTCAAATGAGCAGTCCATTTGGCCGACTGTCCATATGACCGACTTCTCAGTCGGACAAATGTGCAGTCGGCCAAATGGACAGTCGGCGTAACGTGTATTTTGTGGTCGGCCAAATGAGAAGTCGGCCAAACGAAACTCTCCCAATAGCTTTACGTCTGATAAACCGACGGCCATTATTTTAGTAAACAAACCGGTTTGAACAACCAAGGCTTGGGAGCTAAAATATAGTGTCAAGTTCTGCTAATGTAATTATTTTGCCAATTAATTAAGTTCTCGGAGACTCACGTTCTAAAATAAATTTGCATTGTCAAATAAAAGAAGCAGGTTTATTGGAAAAAATAGTTGAAATTCAGGTTGATATTTTCTGGCGCATCTATAAGGTTGGAGTCTTTGCAGATTCTTTTGAGCCTAGGCCTAACTCTTCTAGGCTTGGTATGGGATTTAATAACGCTGGTGGAATATCCCACTTCGACTACTTATTTCATTTTCGGAAAGTGATCTCTGAACCGAACCGTATTGGCCATTTTCCTTTTATTTTTCTAAACTACTCAGTATTTAACTTCATCCGCACAAACCGAGCGAGTTGATAAATTTCAATAAAGCTACATTGGGCTGACTAAAATTCCGACGCAAAAAATTCCTTCTCAATTTAGAGGTTTTCCATTGGCTTAAATAAATATGTTAGTAGCCAATAGTGTGATTCCCAAAATTACTAGGATGAATAAAAAGGTTAAAATCTAACGTAGTCCACCTTTTTACTGGTTCGTGGTGAAACAAACCGTTAGTGAAGATTTTTGAATGGAATAAAGGTACAGTGGCATACTACTGAGCAATTATGTTACATATGCTTAAAGGTACGTCTCTAAAATATTCATATAAAGACAGGATATAAGCCAAATTCTCTTAAACCAAAGAATAACAAACTTTGTTAGTCCTGATGAACTAGCTCTATAGTCTGTATGAAACGTTTGGCCGGTTTTGGGCCTATTTGATAGAACGCTTTATTGCTTTAACAACTTAATTAAAACAGTATTTGGCGGGATTTTTTTAGGCCTACACTTAAGAAATTTTTTTAAGCTGTCGCTTTCTTTTCTGCTTCAATGGCTTCTCTTGATTTCCTTTTTTTATAATCTTAATTCAATTCAACGTGTCTCTAATTAATATCTATCTAACTAAAACTATTTAACTGAAACTAATAAATGGCTTTCTGCGCGTGCGCTTAAAATAGAAGTGACTAACGCTAACCACGGACACACGACAGATTAAGGGGGAAGAATACAGTAAAAGCCTCTTTTTCGTTCAACGTTTAACAATTACATAATTGAATTATATTTTTATTATTAGGCTGAACCTTCCTCTAGTGCTTAAAATAATTTTGATAATTCTGTTCCTGTTTCTCGGCCTTTTGGAGTCGCACCGGGATCTCCGGTGCCAGCTGTGCCCGTTTTATGTGGACCGCTGTGTTCCCGTCGTTCCCCTTTAGGAGCTCTCTCCAAAGGGTATAACTCTTTACCTACGTAGGTAGGGTGTCGGCTGGAGTTGCTATAGCATCCACTCTTAATCCCACGGCTGTGTGCGAAGTGAGGATTGGTCCACCCATTGCTGCACCTTCTGCTGGGTTGAGTGGTTTGCGTCAAAGGTGCAACCATCAGTAGTAGGGTACTACTACCCGAGGGGCTAACCACTTCCCGTAATCGGTGTTCACCCTAACTGTAATCTTCGGTAATCTTTTGAACTCATTTGTAATCCCGTAATCATTTGTAATTTTCGTACTCATCTGTAATCACGCGTATTCATTGGAATTACCCCGTACTTAATTACTCATCTGTAACAATTTTAAAGATTTGGGTTGCCTGTTTACTCATCGTAATCATTATGTTCTCATCCTAATCATTCTGTACTCATCGTAATCGGTCTGTACTCATCGTTACTCATTATTGATTACGTAATTGGTGTACAGGCAAATTCTTACTGGCTAGCCCCTCGCTGGATTTGTCACCTGTCCGGGCTTGGGGACACTGGCGTAGGGCACTATGATGATAGGCTTCCGGTGGTATGGCCCCTGTTGCTAGGTACACCGGGCTAAAAATTCTGACACCCTTCTATTCTTGTACTATCGCCCAACCACTTTTTCATCTTCATATTATATACCCTGGTTTATAATGAAAATACCAGGAAAATGCTTTATCCGTCAAAACTATGCACCGTAATTTTATGGTTTATTTACTATTGTAAAAAAGTAGTCGCAAAAAACGTTCATCGACGATGTTGGACATTTTGGTTGGTAAAACAGTTTGTATTTCCAATTAGCTAAAGATTTTTCAAATTATGTTATGCTTTCATTAAAATTTTTATAAACAAATCCGATTCTTGGTAAACCAAAAAGGCTCACAACTCAATTTCGGCGCCCCTCTCAAACCGGCGCCCCGGGCAGTTGCCCGGGTTGCCCGGCCCTTGAGCCGCCCTATTATTAATAAACGACGCATTGAAAGAATGTGCAAATACCACTGAAAATGTTCCTTCTATAACTGCTATTAATCCTGCTAAGATCAGTCCACCAGCCGCTTGGGCCGAAGCAGAAAATTTCTGAAGAAACAATTGTGACATGTCAAGTAAATTAAAATTATAAATATCTTTCAAAAATTGTTCAATTTAAATAAGAACTTTTTCTTACAAAGTGAAACATTATTACAAACACTACAAACAGTTACTTTTCAAGAAACCACTAATTCTAAAAAAAAATTCACAAGAGTGACTCAACCGAAATTTTAAAAATCAACGTTTCTTTTAAATGGGCATATATTACAACAAAAACCGTTCTTCGAACTGAAACAAACAGTTTAAAGGTGGTTAAAATTTTAAATGTTACTTGTGTAGGGATGAAAATAAATATAAATATGTGTACCTTTGTGTGCCATATGTGACCAAAACATTGTGATTTGAAGGGCTTAAATGTACTTAAATACTACTACATATAAATTAAAATTAAAATATATCACATGTCCCTTTAAAGCCGCACGTGCGCACCTATAACAAAAAAAATAATATATGATATCTTTAAGGCTGCACCTACAACGACCTCTAAACTGATTTTTTATAATAAGAATAATATTTAAAATACTAGCCAAATAGTTACAAAATTATAAAAATCAGCTAGGCTAATACCCAAAGCACCAGTGGCGACGGAATAGGGGGTCCAGGGGGACATTTTACCCTCCTAGATTTCAGGCGGGGGTACAATCAAAATTGCACCCCTCAAATTTCCCTTACAAAATGTTCATTATTCACATTTTTGTCTATAATTTTCCAAAACTCAAAGAAATAATAAATATATTATACAGGGTGGCTCGATTTGCTCTGAGCGGGTTTTTTTTCTCAAAAACTATTTGAGATATAATTTTGAAATTTTCAGAGTTTAAAAGTCCCTAGATATAACTTGGGCCTAAGGTAGGTGGTGTCTTGGGTATTAGCTTAGCTGATTATCATTATCATATAATAACGTTCAAAATTATATCTGCACAACAGCTGAAAGTTCAACCTAAAAACAAAGAAATTCAAAAGTCGTCTGCTATTTCTTCACATATTTATTTGACGGATATTAACGCGGGATGGCGCTATATTTCCTAAGCTCGAAGCCTATTATATTCAAACAACTTATACTCTATTTAGTGGACTTTAACATAAATTATATATCCCATGTAAAATATTGTTTATAATTGACTGTAATTTGTGTTATTGACCAATTTACAAACTATCTAATCAACACAAGGGGTACCAATAATACCGCTTTTTTTATTTCGACGCTAGCGACATCTATTGAAAAAATGAGTTACTACACGTCGAACCAACATTTCTTTAACTTGAGGTGAGAACTTGCAAACTCAATGCAGTTTCACAAGCTAGGATCGAACTTGGCTCATCTTGTCAAATTTATGTTAAAATTAACTATAGCGTATTTTCATTTCAAATCAATGAAGTATTTTTAGAGTTACCTAATTGTTTTGGAACTAAAGCAGACCAGTAAATTTTGACTCCTTGAAAATATATGAAATATAACTGTTTATTTTGTCGAAATTTTACATTGTCATCTTAAGGAAGAACACAATCGCAATTTCTCAAAATTTCTGGCGGTTCACAGAAAAGATCGCAGGACCTCCTCAGACGTTGCAAAACGCCATCCTCATCTTGCCCAGAAATTGCAGCTGTTTAAATATCAGAGTTATTAGTGGATTTAGTATTAATCCTCTAACGTTGGACGCTAACACGAAAAGTTCATACTCTGCATATAATAAATCAAGAAACGTCAGCTTAGCTATGTGGCTCTATGTCAACTGATAACGCTTGTAAAAGGGACTAAAAAGGCGTTGGAAAAACTAAGTGGTAAAATTGTTGATGCCAAAATTTAGGTATATCAATTCAAAGGTGGCGAGCAGCGTTGCCAAACTCAGTAAAAAAACCAAATCGATCGTGACTTTGAATTTTTTTAAGTGATTTTTGAAAGATTCTGTGACCTATATAGCGTTTTCCATTTGATTGCTTGAGATTCGCTCGGAATCTGTCTCTGACGTCATAGATCTCGCCACAATCGACTGGAGTAAAACCACAAATGGAGCATCAAACTAGCGCTTTGTGGTTTTTCATCTGCTAGTAATTTGAATTTTCGCGTCTTGGTCTGCCATTTTGCCAAAAAATCTAAAAGGAACACACAAAAATTTGCTCCGATCTCGAACCGTTGATCTTCCGAAATTGGCAGATCGTATTTGGGCGATCTCCGAGCACCCGAGAGCAGGTAATGGAACACGGGAAACTTGATCGGAGCAGACGCGAGCACGCAAATGGAACATAAAATGTTTATCAGATCGATTTAGAGTGCTAGAGGGTCGTCAAATGGAAAACGCTATTAATTATTTAATTTTATTCGCGACCGAAACGAGTCTAGGTGGCGTAACGGCGCTAGCGTCTCCGAGGTAGCGCCTATGATCTAGCGTCGGCTGCAGACAAATTAAAAAGTCACAAGTACGTTTTTTCTTAATTAAATTTATCTTATCAAAATATAAGCAAACTTTGCCTAAGCATCATTATTTATAAGGTAAAATTTAAGAATAAAAATGAGGAAAAACTAATAGCGTCTGTTTTAACCGCTACCCGCTACCTATCTAGGTTTCAATGGCGAACCAAAGGCGAGATGATTTGATTATTTTATTGGCTAGCAGCTTACCCATCGAGCACGATTAACAATAAATACATTATTGATTAAAATAGGCTATGAAAATTAGTTGTGTGATTCAGACTACATAATAAACCATCCTCAATCCCAAAATTTAATTTCCGTCCTTGTATTGCCATTATCAACATTTTTTACATTATTTTATATCAATGTTTAGATTTGTTATGGCACGGCCAACTTTGATCTCGCACTATAGCGGCCAACCTACGAGCAGAGGATATCTCTATGAGTTGAGCGCCCCTAGCGGAATATTTTTTTTAGAATAGTTTTTGCATTGAAGCCAATATAAAAAAACCATTGAGTTGGGAATATTAATCTAGAGGTCCAATCAAAACGTCGGATTTCAGTATTTCGCGAAACAAGTTTTTAAAAATAAGAATACTGTCGTCTGCTCCCATCGGCATCCCAAATGACGAGAAAACGTTATCATTCTACCCGTGGCGCCGTCTATCTCTCAATGGTTCGTTCAAATAAGACGCGTTTTCAAGCAAAATATTTTTTTTCTTCAAAATAATGGATGGCGCCACGGGTCATATGATAACGTTTGCTCGTCATTTAAAAGCAGACGGCACATTCGTATTTTTCAAAAACTTGTTTCGCGGGGAGCAGATTTGATTGGATCTCTAGATTAATATTCCCAACTCAATGAAAAAAACTGTATGAGTTCAGCGCCACGATCGTTATAGGTGGAAAATCCTTCCTCACGAAATTTCGGCGAATGGGTTGACCGCTACAGCGCGAGAACAAAGTTGGCCGTGGTTACAGTAACGCTTTACAAAGGAAAGATATACTCGTCGCTGGAAGGTTTAACCCCTATTCGCGACCAAAAACTATGGCTACGCCCTCTTTGGTTCGCCATTGAAACCCCGATATGTAGCGGCTAAAGCAGAAGCCCTTAGTTTTTCCTCATCGTTATTGGTAAATTTGACTTTATAAATAATGATACTTGCATTTTAATATAATTTTTGCATCGTTTGCTTATATTTTGATAAGATTATTTAAGAAAAAACGTTCTTATGAATTCTTAATTATTTTGTGTTCAGTAATTATGTCACCTCTATCGATATTTATTAGCTAACATATTGAATAAACAATTCTTTTATATATTTTGAATTTTTAAGCGCTTTAAAAAAGCAATTATTATCATCAAAGGAACAAAAGTGTGATATTTATCAATATTAGGAAATTTGGTTGATCGAAATATTAGGAAATTTGGTTGAAATTAAAATTTAAGCTTAGGAACGAAACTAAAATGTTTAAATGAGTTATAAGTTTAGGAACAAAATAAAAATGTTTAAATGAGTTATCATCAAAGGAACAAAAGTGTGATATTTTCCAGAATATTAGGAAATTTGGTTTAAAATAAAATTTAAGCTTAGGAATGAAACAGCTGACAGAGAAAATAAACAATTATTTTTTATATTTTTATTTTTATTTTTAAGCGCTTCAAATAACTTGAATGAGATATTTTCGATTTGTATTTGGTTTTATCTTTATAAAAAAACAGTAATCTTTGGTAAACTAAATTATTTATCTCGCTTTCCTGTCTCTACTTGGGTTTAATTAATCTAAGCCTAATTATCAACTGGATTTGTAGCTCGCTCCACTCAAGTCAGCGTTGAAAATTCCGTTTTCGATTTTTGCGACGCCGTAGTTTTATTTAATGGTACTACCCCAAAGGATACGACACATTCGACCACGATTTAATTAGGCATAATTCCGATGTTTATCCATTAATTAACATTTCGACATCCTTTGGCGCTCCTAAAAACCAACTTCTAAGAATCCACAATTTATGTCATAACAATCATTAGGCAAATAAAAGAGTTTTTAAAATCAAATTCATTCCGACTGTCTTGCCCATGTCAGAGCTTGCTGCCATGGGCAAAACAGCTTTAGTAGTATAAAAAAAAGTTGTATGTCCAGTTGTGATAGCCCAAAATTATATATATATTAAATTTACTTGAATTTCATGGAAATGGCCCTTATTATTGGAGATGGCAATGTATCTATCCGATTATTCAAAATAAACGACTTTACTGGAGAGGGTGGTGCCATCTATTAATGGAAGCTAAAATGCAAAATAGCGAAACAATAACGTCGTCAGAGAACCATTTATAATTATTATAATTAGACAACTTAAACAGCACTTAGTGGGCTTTAACCTAAATTATATATCCCATAAAAAATATATTGTAAAAAAATCAGGCCCCTCTTTCCCACTGGGCACTCTGGGCACGTGCTCAGGGTCCCGCGATCGATAGGGCCCCTAGTTCCTGCCAGATCATCAAACGATAACCGATATTTATTCATTTAATGTGACTGTAAAGAAATAAAAATAAATCTAGAGCTTTGCTTATCTACTTTCTTTGTCTATTCTAACAAAATAGTGCTCTGACAAGGTCATAGGGACCCCATTATCCTAATGTGCCCAGGGCCTCCATGGGTTAAAGGCGGCCCTAAAAGAATTACTATTATTTAAGTTATAGTTAAATTTACAAACGAGCCAATCAACGCGAGGGGTACTTTTATGTCCCGCCTTTTGGGTCAAAAAGTAAGCTTAAGTATTTTGTTTTGATTTCGACGCTAGCGACATCTGTTTAAGAAAGAGTTACATAACGTCAAGTCGACACTAGTCTTGCTTTAATGTTTCTTTTACGTCACTGTCTCTTGCCAGACGTACGATAATTATCGTACACGTCGATAATTTCGAGCTAATTTGTAGGACGTACGATATTTTCAAAGGCGTACTAATTTTTTTAATTGGCTGAAAACCAGTTAAAACTGACTTTTAAACATAAGGTTTCCATAAATTCAATTGGGTTATTATTAAGTGTGATTCAAAAAATTAATTTCACAAGATTAATGTCAATATTTCACGCTAAATTCAAATTTACCGCCAGTTTTCACGTGTATGATGTTTTTCTGGAATCGATAATTGTTGTGGGCTCTGGTACGATAATTTGAGTTTGAGGAACTGGCAAAGCTGCTCTTACTTTGACAAGGCAACGAGCGCGTGATGGAGTAGCAAGGAATATAAGTTTTTCTAACGCCCGTGCTAGGATTGTACTAGTCTAAAAAAGCTCGGTGTTTTATTTCTTGGTTTTTGTGATTTTTCCCATTTTATAGAAACTAGGTAATTACTATATTATTATTTGGTTTCTACTCCCATTAGGAGAGGGGTTGACACCCATTGGAAATTATCCCTTTCAGTTAACATAAATCCACCTAGCTGCTGAAGTTTAATTTGCTAAGCAGACACTTTAAAGCAAGTGTCGGCTCGACATGAAGTATTTTTTTAAACAGATGTCGCTAGTGTCAAAATCAAAACAAGATGCTTAAGTTACATTTTGACCCAAAAGGCGGGACATAAAAGTACCCCTCGCGTTGATTGACTCCTTTGTAAATTGGACAATAACTTTAATTACAGTATTTTTTTACAATATATTTTATATGGGATATATAATTTAAGTGAAAGTCCACTAAGTAGGGTATAAGCTGTCTAATTATAATAATTATAAATGGTTCTCTGACGACGTTATGGTTTCGCTATTTTAAATTTTGCCATTAATAGATGGCACCACACCCTCCAGTAAAGTAATTTTTTTGAAGAATCGGATAGATTCATTGCCATCTCTAATAACAAAGGCCATATCATAATGGATGTGGCAATGATAGAGCCGACAGTTGCTTTAAAGAGTTCCACAAGTGGGAGAAACACTCGTCCCCTCTCTGACAATCTGGACGTTAGTTTCGATATTTCCCGCCAACGGAGAGTGGCGCTTCAGACCAGACGCATTTTGGGATTGAGCGCATGTTTCTCCCCCTCGCGAGCCTGGGTCAGCCCTTTAAGCTTGAAGCGAGTACTAGATACAGGACAAGTTGGAAACACCAATTACCTGAGTAAACATTAAGAATCATCACCGCAAAAAGGGCAAAGAAAATGCAGGTACTTGCGAATTTCATTCTGAAATAAAAACAATGGATACTGCACAATTATAGAGAAAATAAGGGTTGAAAAGAGTGCTTTCTATTCAAATATTGAAAAAAACTGCTAACTGTCATGGCGGCCACGGTGAACACTACAGCTGTGACGTCACACGTTTTAAAAAAACGTATCAAACGAAAGCATGTATCAGGTAGAGTAGGACACACTAGGTGGTTTCTTTTCGCCTGTTCTCGAACTAAAAGAGTACTCTTTTTACCCTAAAATGTTTAATTCGGCTGTTCCGGGGATGAGAATTACTCCGGCTCATAAACTATTCGCTTGTTCCTCTCTTCTGTAAAGGAGAAAATCGGATTTTGTCGTCTGCTAGCCAGAATTTATCTGCTAAAAAGGCCACAGGCAGCCATTGTGGAAAATGTTTTTACTCCTTATCAACAAGCGAAAAGAAACCACCTACTAAGTAAATTGATGATGTCTATACGAACATTAGATTCTCAAACCTATTTGAGAATTCTATCCATAATTCACAAATAGGTTTTATAGAAATCTCAATATACTAAAAGGGGTAAATATATATCTAGGAAAATTACTAATGGTGCTCATAATAGAATAACGGTTTTAAATATATTTTAAATTAAAGGGAATATAACCTTAGCAGGGAGATCTTACTTCCGCTAATACTAACTCGTAGCGCGTTGTATAACATATAATATATAATAACAGAAGTTTATAATATCTATCTAACGAGAGAAAAATCTATTTAATCATAGAAATGAAACATGTATCTTCGCGGGCTCGACGCTAATTCCATTGACAGCGAATTTTCCGAGGGGTCGGACATTCACCAAAAATGTGTACGGGATTTTGAAATCCGGGATTTTAAAATTTCTTGTTGGATTTTGGATTTGTTAACTTGTGTACCGAATTTCGAGATTTCGAGTCGAATTTCGGGATTTCGAGATTTCGTGCCGGATTTCCGGATTTCTTGCCGGCTTTCGAGATTTAGAGATTTACAGTCGTATTTCTGGCCGGATTTCGAGATTTCGTGTCGGATTTCGGGATTTCTTGCCGGCTTTCGAGATTTCGTGTCAGATTACCGAATTTTTTGCCGGATTTCGAGATTTCGTGTCGGATTTAGGGATTTCGTGTAAGATTTCGGGATTTGTGCCGGATTTCGAGATTTCGAGTCGAATTTCGGGATTTCGAGATTTCGTGTCGGATTTCGGGATTTCTTGCCGGCTTTCGAGATTTAGAGATTTACAGTCGTATTTCTGGCCGGATTTCGAGATTTCGTGTCGGATTTCGGGATTTCTTGCCGGCTTTCGAGATTTCGTGTCAGATTACCGAATTTTTTGCCGGATTTCGAGATTTCGTGTCGGATTTAGGGATTTCGTGTAAGATTTCGGGATTTGTGCCGGATTTCGAGATTTCGAGTCGGATTTCGGGATTTCGAGATTTCGTGCCGGATTTCGGGATTTCTTGCCGGCTTTCGAGATTTCGTGTCAGATTACCGAATTTTTTGCCGGATTTCGAGATTTCGTGTCGGATTTAGGGATTTCGTGTAAGATTTCGGGATTTGTGCCGGATTTCGAGATTTCGAGTCGGATTTCGGGATTTCGAGATTTCGTGCCGGATTTCGGGATTTCTTGCCGGCTTTCGAGATTTCGTGTCAGATTACCGAATTTTTTGCCGGATTTCGAGATTTCGTGTCGGATTTAGGGATTTCGTGTAAGATTTCGGGATTTGTGCCGGATTTCGAGATTTCGAGTCGGATTTCGGGATTTCGAGATTTCGTGCCGGATTTCCGGATTTCTTGCCGGCTTTCGAGATTTCGAGATTTAGAGTCGTATTTCTGGCCGAATTTAGAGATTTTGAAAAATCTCCGGATTTGGAAGAAATCCAGGCTAAATTTCGGATTTCTTGGAAAGTGTATGGGATTTCTGTGAATGTCTGACCCTTCGGAATTTTCCGGCAAACTGCGCGTATTACATTACTTTTGGTATGCACGTAAAATGTTAAAATTACACGGTTTAGGAATATGTAGTAAACAAATTTAAGAGACAAGATACTTCATGACTGGTATATAAAACTAATTTAATATGTATAAAAATACATAAGTCTGACATATTAAATTAGTTTTATATACCAGTCATGAAGTATCTCTTAAATTAGTTTAAATTTATAATTCTGTTTTAACCATGACTTTAAATAATTTTAAAATATATGATGTAGTAATTAATAAATTATTTATTTCTGTAATAGTTTTAGAAACTAATTTTTAAGATGAATTTCGTTCCGTACAATGTTCTCTTCACAAAAAGCATTTTGACAAACCAGCGAGAGCCGGCGAAAGTGCACGTCAAGAGAGATTAATACGACATAAATTTCATATTATGTTAAATGGTTTAATATCGCAATAACTAAATTGGAATATAGAACTTGAGTCTGATGTATATGGTTTTTAAGGCTAATTTGATTTACAGTGATACGGTATGAATGTTAACATACATAAAACATTTCCGCATTTTACTTACTTTGGTTGTGTTTCACGTGTTCCTAACGAGAACGAAATGCGAAAAAATACTTAACAGGAGCGCTGTTAAATGCGAAACGTCTCCCAAAATGATGACCTCGAACGGCGTAAGAGAAAACCCAAAGCTGTTCCGTGTTGAGAAATAAGATAAAACGAAATTTAATAGTGGACTTATTGATATGTCGTTTTTACTAAATACCTGTAGTATCATAGGTCTATAACTTATAAGTATGAAACCATCGTTTCTGTATACACGTTTATATTTTTCATATTTATGTTTAACTAACAACTTTCGATGCGAATAAAGCGGGCGCTGGTGACGTTTTATCTCCCCCCTCTCGGGGGGGGGGGAATATGCCTTTCTATAAAGCTAGGAGCAACAAACACAGCACCCCAAACAAGGAGACCGCAACCCTTCAAAAGTCGTGCATTTTCTTGTGTACAGTTTTCATTGGTTTGACGCTTTAGCGCCTGCTGCGGTCGGAAGGGGAAAATTCGGAAATCATCTTCCCCCTTTCCGTAAAACAATCAGCGTAAAGGCTCGTCCAATGAAATTCGTACACAACACGGCGTTAGAGTGTCTAAAGGCTAGCTGCGTTCTCCTTGTGTTTGTTGCTCCTAGCTAGAAAGTAACAATGGTATTCTGGTTTTGATGTTACTGCTGCGTCACGGCTGACGTAACGAACTATCGATGACGTTTCACTACGAAAAGCCCTGGACATAATGCTAAATTTGACGAGGGACCCTGTTTTTAAGCATAAACTGAACTGAACTATTTCGTAACAAATAAGCTACATAAAAACCAGTTCAGCAAGCGTAACTTCTTTTATAGAAAGGCCTATGCCCCGCGGAAGGTCCCAACTAGACCCTGATGCCGCCGAAATCGATCTTTGTATGCGCCGCCGCCGCCGCCGATGTTTTCCCGGCGCGCCGCTGATGGTTTAAAATAATTTAAAACTTCGCGGCGTCGAGGTCTAGTCTCAACATGGTCATTCTCGCTAAGTTGAAATCAGTATATAATTGTTAAAATGTAATAAAGAGTCATACTAATGATTTATAGACTTTTAATAGTACCGTAGTTACAAAAAAACTTCCTCAAAGTGATATAGAAATATTTCTGGGAACCGGTCCGGCTGCTTGGCAAGATTTTTACGCCTGTGAGAAAACGGAGGTGACGATAAAATAAATATCAAGTTAGAAGGTCAAAGGAAGAATATATATATGTTTCTACTTCGAGAGAATGACCAGAGATCCTGCGCGTATAGAGACTCCCAATACCCCCAGCAACCCTCTATTTCTTTGTCGACGGTGGCGCCCCTCGACGTCTTGGAGAAAGCTATTGCGATGCCATAAGCAAAAAATGGGTATCCCGGCCGAGCGGCGGCGCTGATTCTTTAATTTTTCTTGACGCGTTTTCTTGAGAATTTCAAGTCTCTATAAGCGCAGAGACTAGCAGGATCTCTGGAATGACTATGTTGAGCGTTACCCCTTAAAAAAAAATTCGACCGTGTTGCTCGCGAATTATCCCAACATGACTATGTAGTATAAATCGATATAAATAAATACGTTCTTGGTCAGTGCTAAACTATAACACCGAACAAGCACACAAACAATCTTGTATTATGGAAGAGATGGTATTTAAAAATGCTTTTTTTTCATCAACAAAATATACAAGGGCTGTTCGGATCTGAGAAGAACGCGTGATAAGATAATGTTTCAGAAAATGAGCTATGAATTCTATTAGCCTTTTCCAAGAACATAGAGCCACCTAGCGGTCAAAGGAAAAGCGGCATTTTTATTTGCAAATCATACTTATTTATAATGACAAAAACATGTGATTACGGTACGAAAATCCGGTATCTAAGCGAACTTCTCGTGTTGACCGCTAGGTGGCTCTATGATAATTTATAAGTCTAATTCGCCCGCCTTCTACCTTAAAGGAACGAAGCGTTCTTATTCACGACTTAAATGGCGAAATGTTTGTCATTGTCTATCGTCATACATTCGAATGAAATTTTGTCACTAGTTAGAACCTTGACAAAGACCGACTTTTTTAAATTCGAATATGGTTACTGAAAGTATTTTTGGTCAAGGGTTTTGTTATATACGAAGGGTAATCACTAAGAAAAATTGCTTATCACTAAATATTTACATTATTCCTCCTGATTTCTACTGATTACGGTGATTAAAGTGAGTACCATTATATCTAATCTATAATGTTACTTTTATCTCGAATTCCAATGATTACCTTTGATTCCCTGTGATTTATCTCAAATACCGGGGAATCCCGATGATTACCTTTAATTTCCTGTGATTTATCTCAAATACCGGTGAATCCCGATGATTACCTTTAATTCCCTGTGATTTATCTCAAATACCGGTGAATCCCGATGTTTACCTTTAGTTCCCTGTGATTTATCTTAAATACCGGTGAATCCCGATGATTACCTTTAATTCTCTGTGATTCATCTCAAATACCGGTGAATCCTGATGATAACCTTTAATTCCCTGTTATTTATCTTAAATACCGGTGAATCCCGATGATTACCTTGATTCACTGTGAGTTAACTCAAATACCGGTGAATACCGATGATAACCTTTAATTCCCTGTGATTTATCTCAAATACCGGTGAATCCCGATGATTACCCTTTAATTCCCTGTTATTTATCTCAAATACCGGTGAATACCAATGATTACCTTGATTCCTTGTGAGTTATCTCAAATACCGGTAAATACCGATGATTACCTTTGATTCCCTGTTATTTATCTCAACTACCGTTGAATCCGGATGATAACCTTTAATTCCCCGTGATTTATCTCAAATACCGGTGAATCCCGATGATTACCCTTTAATTCCCTGTTATTTATCTCAAATACCGGTGAATACCAATGATTACCTTGATTCCTTGTGAGTTATCTCAAATACCGGTAAATACCGATGATTACCTTTGATTCCCTGTTATTTATCTCAACTACCGTTGAATCCGGATGATAACCTTTAATTCCCCGTGATTTATCTCAAATACCGGTGAATCCCGATAATTACCTTTAATTCCCTGTGATTTATCATCTCAAATACCGGTGAATCCCGATGATTACCTTTAATTCCCTGTTATTTATCTCAACTACCGGTGAATCCAGATGATTACCTTGATTCCCTGTGAGTTATCTCAAATAACGGTGAATACCGATGATTACCTTTGATTCCCTGTTATTTATCTCAAATACCGGGGAATCCAGATGATTACCTTGATTCCCTGTGAGTTATCTCAAATAACGGTGAATACCGATGATTACCTTTGATTCCCAGTGATTTATCTCAAATACCGGGGAATCCCGATGATTACCTTTAATTTCCTGTGATATATCTCAAATACCGGTGAATCCCGATGATTACCTTTAATTCCCTGTGATTTATCTCAAATACCGGTGAATCCCGATAATTAACTTTAATTCCCTGTGATTTATCTCAAAAACCGGTGAATCCCGATGTTTACCTTTAATTCCCTGTGATTTATCTCAAATACCGGTGAATCCTGATGATAACCTTTAATTCCCTGTTATTTATCTCAAATACCGGTGAATCCCGATGATTACCTTGATTCACTGTGAGTTAACTCAAATACCGGTGAATACCGATGATAACCTTTAATTCCCTGTGATTTATCTCAAATACCGGTGAATCCCGATAATTACCCTTTAATTCCCTGTTATTTATCTCAAATACCGGTGAATACCAATGATTACCTTGATTCCCTGTGAGTTATCTCAAATACCGGTAAATACCGATGATTACCTTTGATTCCCTGTTATTTATCTCAACTACCGTTGAATCCGGATGATAACCTTTAATTCTCCGTGATTTATCTCAAATACCGGTGAATCCCGATAATTACCTTTAATTCCCTGTGATTTATCATCTCAAATACCGGTGAATCCAGATGATTACCTTTAATTCCCTGTTATTTATCTCAACTACCGGTGAATCCAGATGATTACCTTGATGCCCTGTTATTTATCTCAAATACCGGTGAATACCAATGATTACCTTGATTCCTTGTGAGTTATCTCAAATACCGGTAAATACCGATGATTACCTTTGATTCCCTGTTATTTATCTCAACTACCGTTGAATCCGGATGATAACCTTTAATTCCCCGTGATTTATCTCAAATACCGGTGAATCCCGATAATTACCTTTAATTCCCTGTGATTTATCATCTCAAATACCGGTGAATCCCGATGATTACCTTTAATTCCCTGTTATTTATCTCAACTACCGGTGAATCCAGATGATTACCTTGATTCCCTGTGAGTTATCTCAAATAACGGTGAATACCGATGATTACCTTTGATTCCCTGTTATTTATCTCAAATACCGGGGAATCCAGATGATTACCTTGATTCCCTGTGAGTTATCTCAAATAACGGTGAATACCGATGATTACCTTTGATTCCCAGTGATTTATCTCAAATACCGGGGAATCCCGATGATTACCTTTAATTTCCTGTGATATATCTCAAATACCGGTGAATCCCGATGATTACCTTTAATTCCCTGTGATTTATCTCAAATACCGGTGAATCCCGATAATTAACTTTAATTCCCTGTGATTTATCTCAAAAACCGGTGAATCCCGATGTTTACCTTTAATTCCCTGTGATTTATCTCAAATACCGGTGAATCCTGATGATAACCTTTAATTCCCTGTTATTTATCTCAAATACCGGTGAATCCCGATGATTACCTTGATTCACTGTGAGTTAACTCAAATACCGGTGAATACCGATGATAACCTTTAATTCCCTGTGATTTATCTCAAATACCGGTGAATCCCGATAATTACCCTTTAATTCCCTGTTATTTATCTCAAATACCGGTGAATACCAATGATTACCTTGATTCCCTGTGAGTTATCTCAAATACCGGTAAATACCGATGATTACCTTTGATTCCCTGTTATTTATCTCAACTACCGTTGAATCCGGATGATAACCTTTAATTCTCCGTGATTTATCTCAAATACCGGTGAATCCCGATAATTACCTTTAATTCCCTGTGATTTATCATCTCAAATACCGGTGAATCCAGATGATTACCTTTAATTCCCTGTTATTTATCTCAACTACCGGTGAATCCAGATGATTACCTTGATGCCCTGTTATTTATCTCAAATACCGGTGAATACCAATGATTACCTTGATTCCTTGTGAGTTATCTCAAATACCGGTAAATACCGATGATTACCTTTGATTCCCTGTTATTTATCTCAACTACCGTTGAATCCGGATGATAACCTTTAATTCCCCGTGATTTATCTCAAATACCGGTGAATCCCGATAATTACCTTTAATTCCCTGTGATTTATCATCTCAAATACCGGTGAATCCCGATGATTACCTTTAATTCCCTGTTATTTATCTCAACTACCGGTGAATCCAGATGATTACCTTGATTCCCTGTGAGTTATCTCAAATAACGGTGAATACCGATGATTACCTTTGATTCCCTGTTATTTATCTCAAATACCGGGGAATCCAGATGATTACCTTGATTCCCTGTGAGTTATCTCAAATAACGGTGAATACCGATGATTACCTTTGATTCCCAGTGATTTATCTCAAATACCGGGGAATCCCGATGATTACCTTTAATTTCCTGTGATATATCTCAAATACCGGTGAATCCCGATGATTACCTTTAATTCCCTGTGATTTATCTCAAATACCGGTGAATCCCGATAATTAACTTTAATTCCCTGTGATTTATCTCAAAAACCGGTGAATCCCGATGTTTACCTTTAATTCCCTGTGATTTATCTCAAATACCGGTGAATCCCGATGATTACCCTTTAATTCCCTGTTATTTATCTCAAATATCGGTGAATACCAATGATTACCTTGATTCCCTGTGAGTTATCTCAAATACCGGTAAATACCGATGATTACCTTTGATTCCCTGTTATTTATCTCAACTACCGTTGAATCCGGATGATAACCTTTAATTCCCCGTGATTTATCTCAAATACCGGTGAATCCCGATAATTACCTTTAATTCCCTGTGATTTATCATCTCAAATACCGGTGAATCCCGATGATTACCTTTAATTCCCTGTTATTTATCTCAACTACCGGTGAATCCAGATGATTACCTTGATTCCCTGTGAGTTATCTCAAATAACGGTGAATACCGATGATTACCTTTGATTCCCTGTTATTTATCTCAAATAACGGTGAATACCGATGATTACCTTTGATTCCCTGTTATTTATCTCAACTACCGGTGAATACCAGAAATAAATTAGGTTTTTTTTAAAGCAATTCAATAATTTAAATGTTTAAGGTGCTATTATAATTCAAGAGGTATTAAGTGTATTTCACGTTTACCCACTTCCTGCCGGAGCACAGAATAAAATAGCTCCATAAGATAAGACCACAGCCAGCTTTGTTCTCGCAAGTTGGCTGTAATAGGACTATGGTAGCGACCTACGGAAGCGGATTTTTCGGAGGTCACGAGCCGGAAGTGGGTAAATGCTTCGTTACAAAACCCTCAATCAGAAGGCTCACCAACGTACGATTAAAACTGATTAAATAAAATCTGTAGCTTGAGTTAAATTAATATGAAAAATGATTTTATAATGGTTATTTTTTAATATTTAATATTAGGATAATACCCTGTAATAGTGTGTCCCACATCTATAATGGTAAAGTACCTTATGATGAGAATTATTTAGAACCATTTTAATATTTATTTTAAAAATGATAAAGACATAGTTTTAATATATGATATTTATTACTTAATTGTGTGTAACTTTACAATAGCCGAAGTAGTCAAAACTATACAATATTGTACAATTATCGTGTGAGGTATAGTTACGAGAGAATAAAATTATGTGCTCTTATTTATAAAGACAATTTGAAATGTTATTATTATGAAGGTCACTTAAGGTAAAGATTAAAAGCACCAATAACGTTTTCTTTTTTTTACATTATAAACCGTTCGAACCGATAAACTAATTTTTCTTAACTACATGTACTTTTAATGTATTTCAAAGGAAGTGAAAATCAGAAGGTATTCGGATAAACAGATTATTTGCCTCGTGATTCCTGGAAGAAAAACCACGCCCATTCGGCCTTTCCGTGAGTAATCTTTCCCGTTTTCTCACAGTAAGGGGGGAATACACTCTCAGTCTCTCTCTGAACTTGCAGGAGGAGAACATCTTCAGGGGATCAGAGTTACTGTTTCATGTCCATTTGAAAAATGTCAAATTTCTATGTAACATTCCTCGTACAGGGGGACATTTAATAGTGTAAAATTGAAGGACCTTGAACCATGTCTACAAGGTCATTCAAAAACTATCTCGAGAACCGTTGGGTTTACGGATTTGGTTCCAATTAGATAGTTGTTGCTCGCCATATTATTAGTTCAAAAAACTTTGATTTGACCAAATTTGACCAATCAGAAGCCGAGAAAGTGAAGTTTTGCGAGAAAGAATAATTAATGCCTTCCGGGGCATTTCAATTGAAATATTGAACAACACTATGAACTTAGTCTTCAAACGAGCTCAAGCATGTATAATACCCGACGGTGGCATAATTGAACCATTGTAAACTATTCAGTATTTATTTGATTTTGTCACATTAAAACTAATCAGATTATTTTATTATTAAACACTGAATTCATTAACCTTCAATTTATCGGCTTCTGATTGGTCAAATCCAAGTTATATGGCAACAACTGTCTAATTGGAAGCAAATCCGTAAACCGAACGGTTCTCGAGATAGTTTTTGTATGACTTTGACAACAGGGTTCAAGGTCATTCCATTTTACGCTAGTTATCGTCGCCCTGCACGAGGAATGTTCTATACAAATTTAAAAAAAAAAAGTTTCCAGTTATTTATCATTTTCCGTTTTTTAGTAGACACCCTGCATATACGATAAAATAAATTGTGGTGGAATTTTTAACCGTAACTGTCACTTTAAAACTGCACACCAGCAAAGGAGGGAACACCGGATTGGTTGGTATTTGAGCACGCGCAGAGACCAATTGTTTCCCGTCGCCGAGAAACAAATAACTAAATTATGATTCCTCATCTAGGTAAAATTACTGTTATTTTTCCGAAATAAAATGGTCGTTTAACTGTAGATTTAGCTATAGCTTTAAATTCGTTAAGTTATAACGTAAATTATTAGTTGAAATGAATCCTCATAGTCGTGAAAAACGGCCGAAACAACCTCAATGACTACAGACTTTTAAACGCGCCTCCCCAATCGACCGCCATTACCTTACAGTCTATGGGGAGGGTGATGAAAAAACCGGTTTTGGGGGGATGAAATTTCTGTGGTAGACCGTCGGTTGCCTGTACGATAATGCCGGCGACCAGTAAACGTTTCTAAAAAGAGTGTATTCTACTCCCCCAAGTTAATGGAATTCATTTGACCGTCGATTCTCTGTTAACCCGTATACATTCTTCGTAAAAAATAGCAAGAGTTCAATTTGTAAGGGGAAAAGATTTGTACATATCGAGGGTCAAAAACTGCCCTGAATCTATACAGTTATCGCGAAGTATAAGCTCTATCACCGAACTTTGATATCACCGGTTTCGAGGAAAACGAACAGTTTTCCCAATATATTTATTGACGAAGATTTTGACATGCCGAGGAAAATTTGCGAAATGAAGACCGTGAGATAAATTACAATTTTAACGTAACTGGTTCTAAATTTTTACAAGATATTTGTTATCAACTAAACGCGCCGTAGATTTGAAAAAGAGCAGTTGTTAGTATTAAACAGGCGTTCAGAAAATGTGTCAAACATGAACTTTCTTCAATTAATTTGCTTACTTTATTGGCAACTACGTTATCACGATTTTTTGGTACGAGTATGGACAATTCGCGGATCCAAAAATTAAAAACAAAATCAGGAAATTTCGGTTTTCCGGTCCATATTGAAGCTCTAACTCGAAATGCAAAGCTCATTCAACACGAACGTAATGTAATGACGTTGCTAAATTGATATCACATTTACGTCGTAATTTAAAAATTTAAATTTTTGGGATCACATTTCGAATTAGGATTAAAATATATATATATTTTAAATAATCTATCATTGGATTTATATTTATAATTTATTCTAAATTTTCTTTTCATATAAAATATCTAATGAAGGGAAGGGTAGTCCGTTGTTACGAGCGGTCTCGGACGTCACTAATATCATCTATTCTATTATGGTATCACAAACCCGATGCGATGTAATGTTCTCTCCAAATTTAGATCCAGTTTCAAAGATTTCACAATTTTTGTTTCATTATCGAGAATCGGGAATTCGCGACGAAAGAATATCCAAAAGATAAGGCAATAGATGTCGAAAAGTAGTAGTTTTAAAAGACGAAGATTTTAAATCTTTTCCTATTTTATACAAATGGAACGATTTCATTATTAAATGTAGTGTGAATTTAATTTGGTTAGTTTAGTTTAGGTAAGAAGCGGCGGGTCACGTGCTGTCTTCTTGGGTGGCGATTGTGGTTATCATCTGGAGAATGTCCCTCGGTAATCTGCTTTCGGAATTTTCAGGACCCCTAAAATTGGAAAAACACACGCGAAACAATATTAGATACCGTTATGTACTAATTCAGAAAATTGTCGTTGTTCACACATAACTTTACTTTTGACCTACATATTTTATACGTTTTATAACGTTTTCTATTTGACTGCTCGAGATTCGCTCGGAATCTGTCTCTGACGTAAAAACATCTCGAAGCGGACAAAGCGTGTTTGGTATAGGCGAAATGTGCTCCGAGGGAACAGATCGTGTTTGGAACTCACGAAAAATTTGCTCCGAATGAAAAAAGTGTGTTGGAACACGTGAAAAGATATGCTCGGAGTAAACAGAGTGTTGAGACACACGAAAATCCAGCTCCAAGTGGACAGAAAGTGTTGAAACACCTGAAAACTTTATCTCAAAGTGGACGGAACGTGTTTTAACACGTGATCAAATTTTATCCTAGTGGCAGATCGGCTTAGACTCCTTAGAGTGATCTTAGAACGTCCGAGAGCAGTAAATGGAACATGCATTTGTTGATTGGAGCACACAAATAGAAACTAAGAAGTTGATCAGGACGATATCGTGCGCTCGAGAGTAGTCAAATAGAAAACGCTGTTGGAAAACCGGAATTAGTAACACAGTCTCGAAGTTAATTTTAATAACCTCCCACAGCTTTTGTTACCAAAACACCAGGGAAATTCAGCTTGACTACCCGATTGAATGAGTTCGGTCAATCTCGCAGGATTCTAAGAACTGTTGTGAGCTAAATAGTGGTTCGTCAACGAATTTAGAGGCACGTAGCTCGTAAACTGCAGTATTTTCGTCTGCTTAGCAAACGCTTTTTTGGTTTATATTAACAAATCCAACAGTTTATGAACTTCCTGCGTTGGCCGCTACGTGGCACTATGTAATCTGAAAGGTCAAATTAAAAACTTTCTTCGGCTATAAAAAAAAAATTGAGTAGGTTGGATTTTTAGTTTATTTTTTGGAAACCTAGAGTGGGATAGGCCTATTGGCGTTGGTAACCTATTACCGTGTTCAGTGGTGGATTAAGAGGGGGTGCACTTATGGATAAAAGCTAATTAAATTCAAAATTAAATCTGATTGAAAAGTTCTTTCTTTTCCAGTCACTCATTTTCGAAATCTACCAGCACATAGTGTGTGAGAAAAGCTTGTTGTGATTTTACCACGAGTGTACGGAAGAAATCATACTTGCTACTAGGAGGGAATTCCCCAGTATATCTTCCGCGCGCAACCGCGCTAGAACGTTATTGGTCGGCGTTGTCCGGCTTAAACCGTTATGTGGCTCATAATATGCAATTCCCAGTAACATCAAGAACGAATTTAGGTCTTAAGAGCTCATGAGTCACGTTATTTAATTGGTCTGATGTGTTTTTATTAGCAAACAAAAAATGATATTAATGGCATTATACTATTGTGAACAAATGCAGTTTCTACTGAAATGCTCTATCTCTTAAAGTGTTGATAAATATAATGTACATGTATCAGGCAACATCCTAGGCCCAAGCAGGGTTCGTACAAAATTTCCGGAATTAAATTTCCTGATATTTCCAGGTTTTCAATTTTTGTAGAATAAATGAATGGTTTGATGTAAAAATCTTGAAAAATATTTTCTTTCAAAAATTATTCACCTGATTTTTTTGGACCATTTTCAAATTCCCTTACTTTTTGGGACCATTTCCAAATTCCCTTACTTTTTGGGACCATTTCCAAATTCCCTTACTTTTTGGGACCATTTTCAACTTCCCTTACTTTTTGGGACCATTTTCAAATTCCCTTACTTTTCCCTGACCTTTTGAAAACATTTTCCAAATCCCTGACTTTTCCAGGTTTTCCAGGTCGTGTAAGAGCCCTGCCAAGTCATCTAGCGACTTTTATTGACTTTAATTAAAAATTCTTAACTCAAAAATATACCAAAATCTGATATTGAATATTGATCTTTAAAAATAAAATTGGAAACTATGGAAGACCTGCAGTACAGCAGATAACACTAGCAAATTTATTTTCGAAATCTTGAAATAAACTTGAAAATCCTGAAATCTGGGCCAACATCAATTCCAAAATCTCGAAATCAGCCTAAAAAAACCAAAAATCTATTCGAAAATTGTGTTCTGAAATTTTAAAATAACTGAAATTATTTTGAGACTCAAAATCCTATTCGCAAAATTTAAAATGTCGGAACGACGCTATATGATTGATCGTATCTGCAATCGTACGAGGTAAAGAGGGGGAGGCTCCTAGCTGAAATTCGAGCCGAATGTTTGAAACGATTATATGACCCTTTAAGTTATCAGTACCTAAATACGTTCTGAGTAGCATATATAAGTTCCTCGCGTACACTCGTACATTAACTAGTGAAGTGTATTTTTGCGACTTGCAAGACGTGACTCAGGCACCGGTATTTCTTACTTAATTTCACAAAAGGTTCACTTTTTTCTTTTAAGTTCCATCCATTAATTTGTAAATGTTTCATCGAAGAGAAATAATGAACATAATTTTTATAGTTTAAGAAAATGAATTTCAACAACTAGATTTTACTACTTCAATCGTCGAAACGTTTCTAGAAGTTTCTTAGGCCTAGAAAAAATTACGAATGGTTGGTCAAGTTTAGTTATCGCATTTTTTTAAGTCGTCAAATACGGCGCCATCTAATTTCAACGTCCGGAAAAACAGTTCGAAAAACTTTATATTTTAGCGTTGCAACTCATTTTTCACGTAAAACAATGAGCATCATTTTTTTAATACATAATTAAAAGTCCACAGAGACGTTTGAAAATTAAGGTCCAATTTGTGACGAATTTTCTAGTTTGGAAAATGGAATAAACTAATTAAGTACTATGACTAAAGGTCAGAGACAGTGGCGGAAGAATAGGAAATTAGAGTGGTAAATTGTACCCGCCGGCAGATTTGTATGTATTTGCACTCCGCCAATATTACACTATCGAACAGTGGCGTAAATAGCGCCCCCGCAGACCCCGCGGCGCGGGGGGCCCCCGAGAACTAAGGTGCCCCCAAACGTCTATGATTAAAATCGGTGCTATTTAAAAGGGCCGCGAGTCGTTTTTCGCGGGGGGGTAGGGGGGGGGCGGAGTTCCTAGTTACGCCACTGCTATCGAAAATTGACATTTCAATGTGGACGTCTAACTACGTACGTAATCTTTACTACATGTTTATCTTTATTCTAATAATATACGTCTTTGTACTAAATCAACTTTACGAAAAATGGAGAAAATCCAAATAGGTTTAAGACACGCGAGTAACGTTCGCGTAAAGTGGATGTTGAAGAAAACAGCGACTTACTGTTTATTAGACAACATTTTCATGACGCTTCGGAAGCTTTCAAGATGCTGATGGAAGCTCTCCAAGAGTTTTCCGACTCTTTCCAGGCTGTATTCCTCCGCCATGTCCGTCACTGTTCGCCCCAACGCGTCCTGACGATTCATGCTGGCTCCCCACGACAGCAACAACTTGCATATTTCCGCGTAGTCACTAAAAAATAAATCATCAATTGTCAATTCGTCGTTCACCATTTTCGTATTTAAAGGACACAATATCGTTTGAATTTCACTCATTTTACGAACTGGTTTTCTGAATCTGATTTGTCTGATCTGCTATCACGAGTTTGATGATTTGGACTTGAACAAATAAACTACTGGATGTGTATCTTGAATTCTTGATTGTGCGCTTAGTTATCTTAGAGAAGTGGACTTGCGTTCGATATTAGCTAGATTTCCACCCATATACTACATTTTTAAGCAGGTGCTTTGTATTTGTGTGGACAGGTTTCACGATTTCCCCGATAGGAGCTCTGGCTGGCGATGCCATTGAAGAATATGGTTTTTGCTTATGATTCGGGTCCAGTGCTTTATTTGTTACTTTTTGGTAGGGATTAATTAATTAGCTGCTAGACCTAGCGAACGCGGATTCCAAGCGATAACCACGGTAATAGTTTTTGTGGGTCCTGAAAGAAACCTATTTCCACTTGGTGTCGTGCGAAACACATACCAAACATTTTATTGGTATTCATTGTTTTACAAATGCTAAGACTAAAGTTACATACGATGTTATCATAATACCTTCAATTAACCTTTTCAAGTTACATAGAACCACATAGCGGCCAACGCGAGAAGCTATTAAGTCATTAAGTTAGCAGTCTCTTGGTTTCATCGTCTGCTTAGCAGACGAAAATTCAGTAAGTTTGGAAGCATCTCGCGTTGGCTACCGGAACTACTGGATTTTCAAACGTCGGTGTGACCAATAAATAAAAAATCTTCAAGGAAATCACCAAGAAGTAATATGTCCGAGAGCCAGGACCCGCAAGGGACTGTTTATATAGTGCTTGTGGAAATAAACAGAACGTTTTATTTTTGCTAAGCATGAATATGTCAAACAAATTTAGTTAAAACGAAAAGTTTCCTTTAATTTAACAAGCACTATATATACAGTCACTTGCCGGTCCTGGCTCTCGGACATATTACTTCTTGGAATTTTCCTGGAAGATGTTTCATTAAAGAGCCTATTCAAAGAAATTGGCGACAACAGTCACATACTTGAGCGCGGACAAATGCAACGGTGTGAATCCATCGGCTGTCACTGTATCGACGTCAATTTCGTTTTCTAAAAACACCTAAAGCAAAAACAAATACAGTAGTTAGTTTTCATAAAAGTGCTGTTTTGATTTAAATTGTAATCCGTACTTCTACGCATTCAAGATGTCCATTCATAGCGGCGATGTGAATGCCGGTGTATCCGCTCGGGTCGAGAGCAGCCATGTGAGCCCCTTCCTTGGCCAGAAACCTGACGATTTCCGTGTGTCCGTTCGCAGCTGCCAAATGGATTGGCGTCCACCCTCTCTCGTCCACTGTCCTGAAATTTTCAATTACAAACGATTAGAATTTGCACTTTCACTTCTTTATGTCGTCAACTTTTTAACTTCACACTGGTGTTCATTTTTGCAAATCATTGAGACGCTATGCTTTAGGACTGCTTTTAACTAGAGCCAAAAAGATGCTACGGTGAAGGTCAACTTTAAATAAACGTTAGGCCTTAGCCTTGATGGCCACTAGCCCGCGTAACGGCATGTAGAGAAAAATGCATTATAACCAAGCAAATTTTTTTACGCGCGCTAGTGTAAACCAAGCATTAATTAGCCTTTGGGACGTACAAATGTTTTTGCGCGCGCTAGTGGAAACCAAGCATTAGCCTTTGGGACGTACAAATGTTTTTACGCGCGTAAAGAAAAATGCATTAAGCTTGTTTTCCAATAGCGCGCGTCATAACGTTATTTTCTTAACGCGCGTAAATACGTTTGAACGTTTCAAAACAAGCTTTATGACGCGCGCTAATGGAAACCAAGCTTTAGCCTTTGGGACGTAAAAATGTTTTTAACGCGCACTTGTGTAAACCAAGCATTAGCCTTTGGTACATACAAATGTTTTACGCTCGCTAGTGGAAACCAAGCATTAGCCTTTGGGACGTACAAATGTTTTTACGCGCCCTAGTGAAAACTCAGCCTAAAGGGAATAGAACCTCCAACGCATCCGCCACTGTTACGCCGGCAAGCACCGCCGCTGCTGGTTAAATTATCCTTACGCCGCCGCCGTTGAAAATTTGTCGGCGTGCCGCCGCCGAAGGCTCTAAAAATGAGACACACCGCCGCTGATCATTTTTATACCGGCGTCGGACTCTACTTTACGAGCGTAAATACGTTTCAACGTAACAAAGTTGAATGATGCGCTGCTACGCGCTCTTTATATTTTCTTTTGCAGGGCCGGATTAAGACCTTGTGGGGCCCTAGGCCCAAAACAATTTTGGTGCCCCCTTTCAATGGCGAGCGAAGCGAACTAGGCGCTCCCGCAATTTATAATTGACAATTTCAATGTAGACTTTGCGGATATTTAAGTGACGTTAATAAATGATTGCTTTACATGGTATCGAAAAATGTGGACGCATTTACTAAAATTACTCCGAGAAAAAGAAATTGTAAAAAGTAAATGATAAAATTTTTGTACTTTTAATTTTTTCGTCACCTCCCGGTGCCCCTTATAGGCTTGATGCCCTAGGCCCAGGCCTAGTCAGCTTATTGGGTAATCCTGCCCCGCTCTTTTGTCCTAGTTAAAACCAGCATAAACACGGCTAACGTGAACTTAAAAACAACTGCTAATCTTTCTGTCCTAGGAAAAGTTGGTTGTAAAATTAGCAGCTTAAACATCAGGCGAATTACGCGATACGTTTATAGCCGCGATGCGTTTATAGCCGCAATACCGTCATTTCAGCTATCGCCCGCGAACTGCACTAGCGTTCAGAGGAAATACGTACTCCATTCTTTTGAAGTTGTTTTTCAGAAGTAGTTTGACGACGTGAAGGTCCCCGCAGCGGGCGGCTTCGTGGATGCTGAGCCTGGCCACAAACTCCTCCTCGGACAGTTGCCTGTAGACCTCTTCGTCATCTTCCGTTTCTTCCTCCTCTCCTCCTTCCGCGTGGCATCCCTTCCTTGGCGGCTAATTCGGGAGGAAACCACTTATTGAACTCATGTCATTCAGAACACTCGCTACTTTTCTTTCTACCGCTAATAATGCGCTAGGCTAATATCCAAGGCACCACCTCAGAACCAAGTCCTAGAGCGACTTTTTAATTCTCCCGAAAAATAAAATGCACAAAACTTTACAGAAAAGTTTCCGAAAATCGGAAAAATAAAAAATTGAAACATAAATTACTTTTTAAGGGTTTTTAACGTTTTTAAATTTTATCGATATAAAATGTCTAATATCAGTAAACATACTATAAAACATTAATAGTGTTACATTGTTAATCAGTTTAAACCAGTCTAGAGGTTTAGTTTTACTTTTAGATTCGAAAAAATCAGGCGAAAATTCCGCTTTATTTAAATTTGCAAACAAAATGTTAGACTAATCATGGCATGAAAACTTTATTTTTTCCGGAAAAATGCAGAACATTTTCCGGAAAATAGGTGTCGGTCATTTTCCGACTTACAACACTAATGCCATTAATTCAGGTGAGCGGGCTATACCCAATGAGGTAGAATAAATAGAGATTCGAATCCGCCTTCCAGGACCTACCGTTTCGCGGGACAGTATTTGTTGAGTTGGAGTGTTAGGCCTAGTAAATTAATTTAATCAAATCGTGTTGGCGCCATCTATCGTATTATTGGAAAACTAAACCGTAATATATTTTGCAAAAGTGTCTGCTTATAGAAACAGATGGCGCCAATACGATTGGATAAAGTTGAAACTGAAGCCTAATTCTCCTACTCAAATAAAACGTGTCCAGTGAATCCCAGATTTGTTTGGATCTCCAGGTCATATTCTACCTCATTGGTTATACCGCGTAGTAGGGTGGTGGCAAGCAAGGTTGGACATAAGGATATTTTTTTAGTGGTCAGCTTGACTAGTGAGCCTCTTACCTTAATTTATTTTAGTAGTCACTGATTAGTAGCGGTAAAAATGGAGTAAAAAAACCAGAAGGACAGCCAACATTTTGCTTTACCCGTCAGAATTAAAATCGGAGTTTAGTATCACTTGAGTTACATGATGTAATTTTTTTTAATAAAATGGTGATGAATGATCAATTTATGATACACCATATTCGCCATTATTTAGGTAAATATTTCACTAGTAAAATTGACTAGTGAGCCGCCAGATTTAGATTAATATTAGTAGTCAGAGCATTTATTTTAATAGTCAAATGCCGTAACTAGCGCCTTATGTCCAACCCTGGTGGCAAGCCCTTCATGCCACACGAGCCAACTGCTCCCTACACTAACTATTACCGTTCAACTCCCCAAGTTTTTATAGAAAGGGGAAACCGAAGAACTCGGCAGGAAACCTCTTTAACCAGTGGGTAGAGAGCTTGCAAAATCTAGTGCCACAATAATAATAATCAGCTAGGCTAATCACCTAAGGCACCACCTTAGGCCTAAGTCATCAAGCGACTTTTATTTAAAGCCATTAATTCAGGTGGCCGGGTTACAATGCTGGGATCGAACCCGGTTCCTCCTGCTGTTCGGATCCGGTTCTCATTTAGACCGAAGGTACGTAGCTTTGGTTTCTAAATAGCGTAAGAAGTTCCACGCAGAACCTGTTCTGGTTTTGCGGTTTCTATTTTTGGACATTTCTTCGGGGCTCTAAACCGATGCTCGTAGGCAGTTTTTTGCACCGGGCTCCTGAAGTTGCGCTCCTTGTCCCTTTCTGCTCTGTTCGCAAGTATTGAAGGACAATATTCGAATCGAAAAATCCTCTGCTAATACGTGCTAGGAATAGCCGTTATTAGAAAGTAATGTGGCCTTCTTGTTTTATCAGGAAAAGCTACCATTCATTGACCTTCCTACTAAAGAGCGTATGAATTCATCCATAAACTTTAATTGAACTATTTAACAAGTTCGACAAGAATAGTGGACTTACTGTTTGCTCTTAATAGGTGGTTTCTTTTGGCCTGTCATCGGACTAAAAGTGTACTCTTTTTACCCCAAAAAGTTTTATTCACCTGATGATAATTACTCCACCCCACAAAATATTCGCTTGTTCCGGAGTATTAGGGCTACTCTTTTTACTCCTGAAAAGGCGGTGCCAAGAGAGTAAATCTGATTTTGTTGTCTGCTAGCCAGAATTTACCATCAGCTAAAAAGGCTACAGGCAGCCATTTTGGAAAAACGTTTTTACTTCGACTCAAACTATTCGCCAACACAGAATCGGAGTAAAATGACGTCATAGCTTTACTCTTCTTACCCTACTCCGAAATCCAGGAACAAGCGAAAAGAAACCACCTAGTGTTTTAAACGGAACTAACGCCAGTTATCCCAGCGATATCTCTGAGAAATAATGACACACGATTTGAAATTGAAAGTAAAATTATCCTCTTACCTTAGATTTATGCATAATTTCGGCAATGTCGAAAGTAGGCGTCAGAAAAGAAGTACACGCCGACGTTCCGGGTTGATCAATATCACAGGTACTAAATTCGGCGTTTGAACCCTCGTTGAGGGATTTGTCCGTTAGAGAGTTCACTAGTCCGTTATTGGTCTCCGAACGGTCCCGACTAGCTAGTATTTTCTGTCGCGAGATGTGGTCGAGACGCCTCTTCTCCTCGTCTTCCTCTCTCTGCAGGGCGTTCAGCAAAGGGTTCCGGATGATCACCTCGGGCGACAGAGCTCGCTTCTGTTGAGGGGTAATGGCCGACTCGGCGAGGATCGACGCCATGGACGACGACTGGGAGCAACAGCCTTCGTTCTCGACGCGACACGCGTGGCATTCCTCGTCACCCTCCGTGTCGCTGCCGCGCCCGTCGAGACGCTGCTCTCCAGCCGCCGTGCGACAGTCGTCGCAGCTGCACGTGGAGCCCGTGGATGACGTGGCGTCCTCTTCGTCGTTCGATTCGTCGGTCGAGGACCCTTCGCTACCGCGACCTTGGCTGTCCGAATCGTCGCCTTCTTCGTCGAACGCTTCCGAGTGGGTTTTGCTGCCCGATTCGGTTTCCGTTTCGTCTCCGCTCGTGGGACATTTGGGATCACTCGCGACGGGGCCTGGCTCCGCGTAAGCGTCTTGGCTTTCGCTTTCTGTCCTGAGTAAATGGTAGTTCACGTTCGTGCTATACCGCGAAAGAGCCTTCTTGGCCGCGCTGCCCGGAAGTCGGTGTTGCGCGATCATGTCTCCGCCTTCCAGCGACGATCCGTCCGTGGCGAAGGCGCTGTCTTCTTCCAGGGACCTCGTGTCCGCGCCGCTCTTGGACGAGCCGGATAAGACCCCGGGTGAATGCTGAGAAACTACTCGTTCTACATTGTTCGAGATATCTACGCGAAGGCAACGTTCTGGTATGGGAACATCGCGAGTCGTCGAAGGGCAGGTGCGCTCTTTTTTCAGTAGCTCCTCTTCGCTGTCGGCCAAACCTTCGCAGTCCGAGCAGCCTCCGCAAGTGCTTTCCATTCCCGTTTCGGTGCCGGACGTTAAGGAGGTTTCGCTGAACGCGGTGTCACTGTTGTGCCTGCCTTCGGTTTTCTCGATCGAGTTCACTCGTGACGGCTTCTCAAACTTTTGATCGAACACAACCATGTTCGTCCCGTTGAGTAAAACAGCTTCTTGGTCCGGTGGCGTTTCTATCACTACAAAAATCAAATCCAACTTAAGTCACTTAAAATCTGGTTTGTTGATTTTGTTTATTAAAAAAAATCAAATCAAAATTAGGTCGCTTAAAATCTGGTTTATTGATTTTGTTTATTTAAAAAAAATGAAATCAAATTTAAGTCGCTTAAAATCTGGTTTGTTGATTTTGGTTATTTAAAAAAAAATCAAATCAAAATTAAGTCGCTTAAATTCTGGTTTGTTGATTTTGTTTATTTAAAAAAAATCAAATCCAAATTAAGTCGCTTAAAATCTGGTTTGTTGATTTTGTTTATTTAAAAAATCAAATCCAAATTAAGTCGCTTAAAATCTGGTTTGTTGATTTTGTTCATTTAAAAAAAATCAAAAAACGATTTGATTTAAATCGGATTTTTATTAGTTTTTTGATTTTATTGATTTTTTAACGTTTATGTCATTTTTCTTGATAAATTGATTAATAATTTGAGTGGAACTAAAATTTAAATTAATTTAAATTCAATTTAATTACTATTTAACAACCAAATTAAATTTGGTTAGCTCTGAATTTACAATACTAGAGAAACTACTTTAGCACGTTTTCACTAATAATATAAAGTATAATATGTTATTTAAATCATTTTTTATTAATTGATTTAAATCGTGATTTAAAATGAATTGAATGAATTGATTTAAATCGTGATTTAAAATGAATTGAATGAATTGATTTAAATCGTGATTTAAAATGAATTGAATGAATTGATTTAAATCGTGATTTAAAATGAATTGAATGAATTGATTTAAATCGTGATTTAAAATGAATTGAATGAATGGATTTAAATCGTGATTTAAAATGAATTGAATGAATGGATTTAAATCGTGATTTAAAATGAATTAAATGAATTGATTTAAATCGTGATTTAAAATTAATTGAATGAACTGATTTAAATCGTGATTTAAAATGAATTGAATGAATTGATTTAAATCGTGATTTAAAATGAATTGAATGAATGGATTTAAATCGTGATTTAAAATGAATTGAATGAATTGATTTAAATCGTGATTTAAAATGAATTGAATGAATTGAATGAAATTAAAATCGTGATTTAAAATGAGTTGATTTAAATCGTGATTTAAAATGAATTGATTTAAATCGTGAATTAAAATGAATGGATTTAAATCGTGATTTAAAATGAATTGAATGAATTGATTTAAATCGTGATTTAAAATGAATTGAATGAATTGATTTAAATCGTGATTTAAAATGAATTGAATGAATTGATTTAAATCGTGATTTAAAATGAATTGAATGAATTGAGTTAAATCGTGATTTAAAATGAATTGAATGAATGGATTTAAATCGTGATTTAAAATGAATTGAATGAATGGATTTAAATCGTGATTTAAAATGAATTAAATGAATTGATTTAAATCGTGATTTAAAATTAATTGAATGAACTGATTTAAATCGTGATTTAAAATGAATTGAATGAATTGATTTAAATCGTGATTTAAAATGAATTGAATGAATTGATTTAAATCGTGATTTAAAATGAATTGAATGAATTGAGTTAAATCGTGATTTAAAATGAATTGAATGAATGGATTTAAATCGTGATTTAAAATGAATTGAATGAATGGATTTAAATCGTGATTTAAAATGAATTAAATGAATTGATTTAAATCGTGATTTAAAATTAATTGAATGAACTGATTTAAATCGTGATTTAAAATGAATTGAATGAATGGATTTAAATCGTGATTTAAAATGAATTGAATGAATTGATTTAAATCGTGATTTAAAATGAATTGAATGAATTGAATGAATTGAATGAATTGAATGAAATTAAAATCGTGATTTAAAATGAATTGATTTAAATCATGAATTAAAATGAATTGATTTAAATCGTGATTTAAAATGAATTGATTTAAATCATGATTTAAAATGAATTGAATGAATTGAAATGGTCGAACCTGGGTTTTGAGCTCTTTTCCAAGTATCCTCGAGCCACCTTTCGTTGGACAAATCCTGGAATCTTTTGTCTTCGTCAATACACCAATGTCCTTTGGAAATGAAACCAATGAGTTGAAATGATGAAATATCATATGAAATTCCGAATTTACAAGACCAGCTTTATTAGTTTTGTTAAAGGAATTTTTTTCGTTTATTTTTATTCAAGCTTCTAAAAATAATTTTGTAAGGTCGAAATTGCAAAGAATATTTAAATTAAATTATAACTAAATATGCAAGTATGGAAACACATTTGCGAAAAAAAATATAATATTTAGTTATTGTTTAAAATATCTCCATGGCTTTAAATATTTATAATATTAATTACATTAATTAATTTAACTTCTATTTACGAGTCAAACAATAACTGTAGTTTCGTGAATTAGTTGTAGCTCTGATTACAATAAATTAAAAATTTTGAAATAAATATATTTGGTTCCGTTATTGAGATACTGAAATTGAATTTGCCAAAGACACAAATCAGAAATAGTTTGTTTGGGGTCGAAAATGTCAAAGGCCATAGAAGGGAGCGGTCAATATTGGAACCATTTACAAGATAGAAGTTTTATTATCTTTATTATAGTTCGTAAAAGAACACGAAAATATCTTTAATTAAGACAGTTAGGGACACGCGAATATTTTCCGGCAATTAATTAATTGGAAGAAATGTTCTTTTACCTCTGACGCAATCCGGAACTCTCATTTCAGTTTGAGCAGTTTTGTCTCTGAGTTTGACCTTTCTTCGGTGGGAGGATGACCTGAGCGTCGAGTCCGATTTGGAATCTAGCGAGGCATTTGAGGTGGAGTAAGAGGCGTCTATGGCAGGAGGCACTTTCCGGGAATCGGCAGAGACGGATTGAGAAGAAGGCAGTGGGCTCACTGCGGAAGACCCGGATGTGGCGAGTCGCGCGAGAGGAGCCAGCGCTCTGGACCGGCTGCGGCGCAAAGTCAGCCCTGTCCGTTCTTTGTGCTGATGGCTGTTGACCAGCTGCGAATAACTCCTAGAACTCGATATGTGTCTGCGTAATATTCACATTTGTTCCAGTCAGAACAATTAAGTCTTTAAAACAATGTATTTATTTTTACTGAAGGAGAAAACATTTTGAACTGCAAAATGTACATGGCATATGTTCGGTTTTATAATTGAGCACTGACCAAGAATGACGCTAGGTGCTTTCTTTTCACTTGTTCCAGGATTTCAGAGTAGGGTAACAAGAATAAGGCTATGCCGTCATTTTACTCCGATTCTGTGCTGGTGAAAAGTTCCAGTCAGAGTAAAACCGTTTTTCCCAAATGGCTGCCTGTGGCCTTTTTGGCAGATAAATAGGCCTTTCTATAAAGTAACATTGGCCTTCTTTTTTTAATGTTGCTGCTGCGTCACGGGTGACGTACCGATGACGTTTTACAACGAAAAGCCCTGGACATAAGAGTAAATACGACGAGGCACCCTGTTTTTAGGCCTAAACTTAACTGAACTTTTACGTATTTCGTGAAGAATGAGCTACATAAAAACAAGTTCAGCAAGCGTAGCTTAATTTAGAGAAAGGCCTATTCTGGCTAGCAGACGACAAAATCCGATTTACTCCTTTACACCTCCTTTTCAGAAGGAGGTGTAAAGAGTAGCCCTAATACTCCGGAACAAGCGAATAGTTTATGGGGCGGAGTAATTATCATCCCCGGAACAGCCGAATTAAACGTTTTAGGGTAAAAAGAAACCACCTTATGTTGAGACGGTACGCGGGTATCATTGTTGAATTTAGCCCTAGTACGAAGGGGGGAAGGAAACAATGGAGTGTGCTTAAATCGCGTTGGGAGACGTCAGTTCTACGGAACCAATGAGATACCCGCCTGATTTGATTTTGTTACGGAGGGAGGAGCTTACTGTTAGAGCGACGCTTAAAGGCGTCTCGACATAGCCAGTCTCCCGAAGTAGAAATTTCTACATTATCGTGTTACGTAATAAAGGAGAGGTCTGTCACCCTAACACTCACTTTCTATGTGAATGTGGCCATGGAGGTTCTCTGAAGCGCGCGCTACCATTCAAAGAAACCTTGAAAGAAAACGAAAACTTGTAACAATGCTGGTATAGTATCAGTGCTATAATTGCTATAACGAGGTAAGGAAGTTGAAATTCGTGACAAAATTAAATTAAATGATTCTGTAGGCCTTTAAGTAAATAGATATTACAAGCAGACGACTTTTACTAAACTAATGTACTAACATAATTCACACTCTATAATATTAAAAAACAATGTAATCCTATCCATGACAACATATTTTACTTCAGTTAAAGGGCTCCAAAGTTCGGTGGCAAAAAAAAAAGAAAATGGAGCATGCTTTTCATTCCCCCAACCGTAAATTTCGCACTTTACTGATTTTACACACATTTTGCCACCGAACATTGGAGCCCCTTTAAGATATTGCTAAACGGTATATTCATATCAACCTTACCAAGAACGGATCGAAGCAACCGAGAACGAAGAACTTAACATTGGTGGCATTACCCACTATTATTTAGGCCACTCCTACTAAACATAGTTGAATTAAAGGGAATTTTCAATGCCTTTTTACAATTTAAAATAATAAATATTAATATATCATTAAATAGTTTAATTAATAAAAATAATTAATAATTAGTGATAATTATTATGTTAAATATTACGAATTACATATTAACATATACGAAATATCCAAAATAAATTTATAATTTTTAATTATACATATTATAAAAATACTATACATTATTAAACAATTATCAAATTATAATAATCCGTATTCATATGACCGTTAGTAAATTTCGTAGTATTATAATCATAGATGGCGATAATTACATATATTGTTCAATTTAAGATCCACGTACAAAGTTAAAAATTTGTTTGTTCCGACTTGCTTCGATCTATTCTTACGAGTAACGAGTATTTCAAACCGAGCCAAACAGGAGGCAGTGATATTACCTTTTCCACCTGGTGTTCGTCGGGCCCTCGCCATTTCCCGTCGCTGTCCACCAAAGGCAACGCTCCGACCCTCTGCAATACCATCAAGACACATTACAAACATGACAACTGCAAACTTTGACGCTGATTTCTCACATTCGTACAGCACGAGTGTCGCGACTTTGTTTTATGTTCGAAGACCTATTGGTACGAGTCACTCGTCAATTTTCTCATTTCTTTCATTTTGTTTAGGGTTTAGCTTTTTTGTACCCTTTTCATGATAGACTTTTCTACCTTTTCGCGTTTTTTGTCCAAAAACCAAACCTAGTAATAGCCTGTTTGGAATGTTTGTGGCCTATATAGGTACCAAGAGTGCTAGCAGTGGTTTCAATAGCACCGGGGCGGGGGACCCCGAAACCTAGGAGCAACACACACAAGGAGAACGCAGCTAGCCTTTAGACACGCTAACGCAGTGTTGTGTACAAATTTCATTGGTCGAGCCTTTACGCTGAACGTTTTACGGAAAGGGGGAAGACAATTTCCGAAATTTCCCCTTCCGACGGCAGCAGTCGATAATGCGTCTAACCAATGAAAACTGTACGCAAGAAAATGCACAACTTTTGACGGGTTGCGTTCTCCTTGTGTGGGCTGCTGCGTTTGTTGCTCCTAGCCGGAAACATTCTACATCCGCTTAAAAATTCCTAGAAATTGTCATCGACTTATATTTCTGCAAACGTTTTCTACGAAGAATATCAAGTGTTCACACAGTTTGAAAGAGTATTTGTCAGCCTTCCACGCAAACTGTGCTGATATTATTGTCAGCAACTGGTAGTAGTATGTTTCTTATAGTCTCGGACAAAACTATCCCTTTAAGGTTTTGATTTAATAATTTTGTTGCTCTATGCTAATATAAAACTCGACGTATAAATCTCAGAGACAATTTAGATTTTGACGAAATTCTGAGTTGGGCATAAGTAGCGTAATACCGACAGTCTCATACTTCCTATTGTTTTAATGCTAATTTTCTGAGCGAACCTCTTTTCGAAACCTGACACTCTCGCTCAGCACTTTTTCGATATTTTTTATTTAAATCGGATTTATTTTATTTTTATGCAATTTGTGGCTCTTATCTTTTACTTTTATTTGTTATCTATCTTTAATTGAATTAAATCTTACTTAAATTTAATAGACCTTTCTTGAATTCCTAGCTAAACAGGCCAAACACTTCCACAAAGACAACATAGCGCTACTTCAGTTGGACTTGCAAACTTATTTATTCTTTGGTTTAAAAAATTCTGATAACGAATATTTACCGAAGCGTCATCCATAAAGTTGATTTTCAAAATATAGCTATGGTCGCCTACGTGAAGATAGTATACTTCAAATTATAGTAAGCACATAATTGAACTATTTACAATGATGTATAGTTAATTAACTATTTATAATGGTTTGTATAAAACTATAACCCTTAAATGAGTAGGATTATGATAAAAAATCCTCTGTTTATACACACAACTAGGTTGGCAGGTTTGCCAGAAAATCCTTTTTTGAGCCTCTCTGGTTCATGAAAAATCGGGCTAAAACTTCTGCCTATCTATACATCAAAGTAAATAACTAAATAAGTAGTAGTATTTTATAGAATAGTCTATTCCTATTTAATATTTTAGTTTGCTCAGGTTTTCTATTTATTTTATTTTTTTAAGAACTTAATTATAGCCGTGCACAATTCAAGATGGCACTCACATCGTAATAATTCTTTTTATAAACTAACGTGGCCTTCTTGTTGAAATGTTGCTCTTACGTCACTGTCTCTTACTTTGACAAGCCTACGAGCGCGCGCTAGTCGCGAGGAATATAGCTTTTTCTAGAGCGCGTGCAAATAGCTCGTGCGAAGAATACACTAATAAAGCTGGGTCTTGTGACGTAAGAGCAACAGTTTAACAAGTTGGGCAAGACCACTTTTTATTTTATAAAATCAACTATTTTAAAACGATTATACGAGGTCAATGCCGTCTACATGGCAGCTTATTAGGGATTCTGACTAGAGTGACCTTATTATAAACTTATGGTTTCACTAATAGTTGTCGAGATTTCGAGCTTTAACCAGCGAAGAACAGTACTCGTAATACCTCTTCTACTGAAAAATAAGTCAATTTATACTAATAAATGCATTTCATATTGATATTATCATTTAGATTTTGGAAATCGAAAATTATCAGATTTAAAGCAAGTTGTCGGCTTGACGTGAAGTCGCTCTTTTTCAATAGCTGTTGCTAGCGTCGAAATCAAAAAGCCGGTACTTATAGGTACTTCTGTGGGGCAGATCACTAGCATGATTATTAGGTCACCCTGAAATGATTAAATAGGATTAAATAATGATTGAAAGGGTTATCATTTGGCTATTTTGAATTCCTTTGCCAGTTTGTCATAAATAGATAGACAGATTCATTGCCATCTCTAATAACAAGGGCCATATCATAATGAAGGTGGCAATGATAGAGCCGACAGTTGCTTGAAATATTTGGGAATATATTTGGCTTAGCCTCGGTCACGAAAAAACGGTCCATTCTTCAAAACTTGGCCAACAAAAGCGTTTGTGAGGCAAACGCATTGTTAAAATATTTTCTGCATCCGCACTTTGTTTGCGACCCGTGTCGGCCAACAGTGTTTTGCCAAAATGTTGAAGCATTTTTAAAAGATCAGAAACGGTCAAACCCTTTGCGTCTTTAAACGCGAAATTTCTGTTTAAGAAAATGGCGTCGCAGTAACAAAATTTAGTAAACCTTGTTCACTTGATATGACTTAAATTACGTTACTTCCAATTCCGTGACGAAAAACGCGTCATCAACTTTACAGATGGGAAACGGAAGTTGTCCAAACGAATTTTGAAACCACGTAGTGTTCCTGGCGCGTTTCCCGTTTTCGAGACTCTATAGTTTTGTACTTGCCTCGCGATCGCTAGATTTTGTTCCCATGGTAACCCTTTCAATAGCGCAAGGAGTATATGAGAGTTTTCCGTAAGGAGTATATGATAGTTTTCCGTTTACAGTCCAATAATTGTATGTTCTCATAGAATTTTTCCATTCGGAAATGTTACGTTTCAACATAAAGTAAACATGAACTAATCAAAAATAAATAATGTTACATTTAAAAAGACTCGAACTACAATTCGCGGCCAAACTTTGCCAATGGGGTTAAGAACATCCAGTTAAACTTGATTTAGGGTCTTACAAGGAGACATCCCAAAGTGTAACCCACCGATTTTGTTCAAACTCGGGGGATTGGTAGACCTTCATGTATCATGAAAAATCCTAAAGGGAATTTATTAAATGGGCAACGGTTTTGCCATGGCAACGAAAAATGTTTTTGACAACAAAAAAATTAAATTTTCCCATTGAAAATAACATGGGATTCTGACCGATTCCTAGGGCCCCCCCTGTAAAAATTTGTGCAAATTTCAGAATTTGTAAAATGCCAAAAAAAAATAAAAAATAAATAAAAATTGACAATAAAAACATCAAAATTGATCAACTTTTGATCAATTTGAGGTCAAAATCCCATGTTATTTTCAATGTGAAAATTTAACATTTTGTATTGTCAAAACGGTTGCCCATTGAATAAATTCCCTTTAGGATTTTTCATCATACATGAACGTCTACCAATTCCCCGAGTTTGAACAAAATCGGTGGGTTACACTTCGGGATGTCTCCTTGTTAGTGTAATAGTTGCATCTAAAAGAGAACCTTAACATAATCCAGCCAAAATAAAATGAAGATTATCTATTACTTCTCGTAAACTTTGGAAAACTATGAAACTTGCTTGTAAGAAGGTTATGCCTTCGGTGGTTTGGCACATTTTTTACGCGAAATAGTTTATTTTAAATTTTTCAATAGATAATTCCTCCACATAAATTATAAACCCAAAACAATATTTAGTTTTATTTCTTTAAGAAAATGTAATTAACTCGAAGAGTGTAGCAAAATGTTCGAATTTAGATACGATATTCGTTTCAATGATCAACTTCAACGAGCTATTCTTGGTATTTGTAATAATTTAAAACTATATTCGTTTCATGTATAATACATTTTCGTAAAAATCTAGCTTTAACGTAGCCCAATTACGATGATTTTAAAGTCAGGTAGCATTTGCTGTTACGATTAATTTCAATTGGGTTTCACATAGATTTAGTAATATTTGAAACATCATATTAACATTTTGAGAGTTAGAACAACCTAATTTGGGTCTTTGCAACAAGATTCGTACGATTGAAATTGTAACGATTGATAGCAATTTTACGTAAAACCAAGTGCATCGAAGCGTAGTAGCAAAAATGAATTGGGTGCGAGAATATGAACCAAGGATGCCATTAGTTAAGCGAATTTTCCCATTCGCTTCTATCAATTACCGGTACACCGTAACCGGATCTCTGTTAATTCTTCTTAAAAAGGTCAAACGGAAGATTTAACGGGCGAAATGATGATTTTGACCTTCAATGGGGGTACCTTTAAGCAGACGCTTTGACCCAAAACGCATCCCACTGGCCCCAAAGTGGGGCGCCTGTGTGCAAAGGGTGCCTGAAGCGCGTCAGTGGAGAGTGCCAGAGAAATGGGTCGGGGACAAGGCGCGCGAAAAGGTAAAAGAATCTCTTTACCTTGCTGTCAGCCAAAGCATTCTGAGTAAGTCCGATTTGCACTCTGTTTCGGCTCGTGACGGGTCCGCAGCCCATTCGGAAACGGGTGTAGCCCCGGAGCTTCGGTCTCGCTGCGAACGAGGCGACCGCCGACGGAAGGTTGACTAAGCCGTCCGCTCGAAACCGGTAGTCGCGCTCAATTTGCTTAGCCAGTGTCCGGACTCAAATTAACCGAACGCGTCTACAACGTGGTCGCCCTCCAAACTATCCGCGCCTGCCAGCAAGGGGTTTCCTCCCCGTCGACGACTTCGTGCCAGACCATTTTTAGATTCCCAGCGCCTCTGTATCAAGCCCGATTTCCCTCCCCCGAACACACACACGGCCGAGGTTGGTAGAGAGAGATCCTTTTACCTATACAATTCAACGTTCATTTCGGAGCCTAACACACCCATATACTACGATATGTTTTTACGGTAATTGCCACCGGTCTTCGGCAACCTGTACGCCTTCGTTTCAGCCGGCAGCCGCCGTTTCGGGGTGCAGCCGTTCGTACCAAACGTTACATCCGCACGTGTATCGCCTCTATAAAGATAACGAGTTTCGGGTTCGGCCTATTTGCTTTTCCATTCAAAAAATAATTTTCGTCTCGATGGATATAGACGATATAGATGGATAAAACTACTCTTACTTTTTTTTGGTGGCGCGGATTTAAAAGACAGTCACCAAAGAAGTGTTTGTTTGGGGTTTATTATCAAAAAGGTATTTATTTGTACTATGTTGAGAGGATATTTGGCGTTTCTTCCAATCGAGGGGTTCGACACTCGAGAAAAATGATTTAAGAAATCTAAAAATCACAACTTGAGAATCTCGAAATCTGGCCGAAAATCAATTCAAAAATCTGGAAATCAGCCTATCAAATCAGAAATCAGCGCAAAAATTGTACTTTGAAACTTAACATCAGTTTCTCATTTCTGAAATTATTTTGAGAATCCCGTAGGCTAAATTTAAATTGTCCGACCCCCTTAAACAATCAAATCAGCATGGTATCTTATTGGTTCTATAAAAAGCTGATGTTTTCTGACGCGATTGAAGTTTACGTCGGTTATTTTTTACTTCCCTTCCTTTCGCGCAGGGGAAAATAGACTAAGATGGCCTCAATATACAGTCATTATCCCTAACTATAAATAAATAAATTCTTGTTAATTCTAGTTACCAATAGTTGATACCAACTGACGGACTAGAAGCGTGGATTCAATAAGTGAAAGGGAATTATTAATATGAACTAAAAATAAAAACTCGTCCGCTAACCCCGAAGAGGGCAAGACAGTCTGGATTTATTTTATTAATCTGTTTATTAACTATATTCGCCATACAGTAGATCTTTGGATTAATAATAGTGTTACCTGGGTATATCATTCTTCATCATGTTTTCGTATGTGTATTTCTCGTATCATTGAGATTTTAATTATTTCTTTCAAAAGTAATTATAAATTGGTTATTATATGGAAATTGGAGTTAGAGTACATCAAACTTCAAAACACGTTTCTAGGCCTAGTATTAAAAGCACGAGGTTCCCTGTTTGTTACGGGAGTTTCAAGAATCTCCCACTACGCGGTGCGGGGGTCATAAATTCCATTTACGGTCAGAAGTGGTATATCCAGGTAACACTATTATTAATCTAAGGTAGATTTCTACACTGAGTGCATTTTTGTTTAACAAACCACCTTCTATCCCCATTCGGTTCGCTGATAAGAACATTCCTACTAGACTTTTCACTTGAAATATATCAGGTCAAAGGTAAAATATTTGGGTCTGTTCTAAGGAGATTCGAAGCTCCATCGTTTCAGATTTCCTCATAGATATTATGTGACCTTAAATAAGTATGTTGAGATTCAAATTTTGGTCACCGTCACCACCTAGTTTGGAAATTCCGAAGGTCGAAATTACTTTCGAATCAGTTGAGATTTTTCCACATAACGTGAGCTGTAGCCTTAATCTTTCAGGTCGGAGGTCGAGTACGTCGTGTGAGTGCTTTGGAAAAAGATCGACAACAAAATTATTTGGACCTGTTTCAATAGAGCTCCAAAAAGATTCGCTCGCTGCGGTGATAATTAAAAAGATATTTCAAGATATATTTCAAATTAAAAGGCGTGTTAAAAATTGTGTTGCAAACGATGCAAAACTTATATTTAAATGCAAGTATCATTAGCTGAAAACTATTCGTGAGTTCTTAACCGTTCAACCAGTCCCCATGCGCACTATTCGGCAAAAAAAATTCTAGAACTACCCAAATGCAAACTAATCGCAGACAAGAACCTCTTGTTGTACCGTTCGGAACCGTTCTAAATGGTACCTGCTCAAGAGCAAGTACTGGCCGGAACTCAAGGTTAAAATCTCTAAAATTCGTCTGCACATCGGGCTGCGTACGTCAAATCGTACGAATCACAACTGTTCGTACAAAAGTTCTGAACTATCCAGAACTTTTGCGTGACGTCACAGCTCAGTCCTAGGCCGTTCTCTTAACGGTTCAGAACTCACGAATAGTTTTCAGCTATTATATATAAAGTCAAATTTAGGAAGAACGATGAGGTAAAGATAATAGCGTCTGCTTTAGCCGATACCTATCGGGGTTTCAATGGCGAACCAAAGGGGGCGTTGCGATAGTTTTCGGTCGCGAATAGGGGTTAAACCTTCCAGCGACGTGTATATCTTTCCTTTGTGAAGACTTACCATAACCACGGCCAACTTTGATCCCACGCTATAGTGGCCAACCCATTCGCCGAAATTCCGTGAGCAAGGATTTTCCCGCTTTGTTGAGCGTGGCGCTGAAATCATACAGTTTTTTATATTGGCTTCAATGCAAAAACTATTCTAATAAAATATTCCACTAGGGGCGCTCAACTCATACAGATATCTTTTCCTCGTAGCTGAACGAATGGGTTGACCTCTATAATAAAAGACGTATATGTTTTAGGGCATTTAGGGAACCAATGAGGATCAATTGACTGTTAGAGAAACACTAAAAATTGCCTCAATATAATCATTTTCCCTAATTTGAAATAAAATAATTCTGGATTATACTTTTAGACAATACTGGAATTCATTCTACACCCCCTCGAGTTTGGATTTGTACGTAAACATTTGGGGCAATGCCAACCATTCTAGGGCATGAGAAGGTAAATTATAGCTTCTGGGTAAACCTTTGCCTGATTGTAGCCTTACAACATTTGATTTGTTATAGGAGATAATGCATGACCGCGCGAGAATAAGTGTGTAATTAAGAAGGAATGCGAAACTGCGGAATTTATTTCGAGCCAAACTGCCCCGAGGGACTAACCACTCTCAGAAAATCTGTACACCGATAACCGATTACATAAATAAGAAAATGAGTACAGCCTTTGGTAGTGCTAAATCTGTACTCACTTACGTAATCATTTTAGTGCAGTCAAAGCTACAAGCCTGTACACCAATTACGGGGAGTGATCAGCCACTCGAACTGCCCTGAGAGGATTCAATACAGGATAAGAGACATTTTATGTTACGATTAGAAGATGTGGGGTGGTGGAGTGGTTAGCACTTTCGTAGCAAAAGTTGTCGGGTTCGATCCCAGCTTGTGCTCGGAAGAACTCCTACTGCGTAGAGTTTGCAAGTTCTCTCTCCACTGGTTAAATTGGTTTTAAACCAAGTTCTTCGGTTTTCCCTTCCATAAAAACTTGTGGAGGTTAAAGGTAATAGTTAGTGTAGGGAGCCGTTGACTCGCGTGGCATGAAGGGCTAGCCACAACCCTCCTAAGCATTGTAACCCGGCCACCTGAATTTATGGCTTTAATAGTCGCTTGGTGCCTTGGGTATTAGCCTAGCTGATTATTATTAACTTTACTTAGCTACTCGATTTCTTCATGCTAAATAGCCGCTTTGTGTTGTAATACAGAAAAGTGTTTGCTAAACAAAGGAAAACAGTAAACCTTTCGCATTTCCCACTAGGTGGCTCTTATTTTAATTGAAAAGGCTAATTCCTCTCGGAAAAAAACAATGAATTAAATGTTACAAGAGATCGACTACTAGGACCACAGTGCTATCAATCAACAATTATTGGAGGTCAAAGAGTCATGGTCGAAAGTTTAGAAATACTTTAGGGAATTTGGTTGTAGCCTTGGGAGACATAATCAGGATTAGCAGCCCACAATTCGGACAAATCATCGACTCAGGTCAGCGAGAGTTTCATGATCCTATTTTTATTTATAGGAAGTGTCACACTTATGTAAAATATTATAGACTTATGATTTCAATTACAGTGTCGCTGATGCCGCCGTGTCGTACATAACTCTTTACGATTGAGGGATATAAACTTCAACGATATCTAGTTCGACGAAACATTTACCAGCCTCGGTATCCCAATATAAATGTTTTAAATCTGAGCCCAAGAAGTTAATAAATTTTCCATTTAAGTGGTTTTTCGCGATTTTCGACTTTAAATCTACATACTTTTTAAAAATACAACCGACTTGGTATAGATAGATTCGTCCAAACAGAAAATCGCAACGTCCTGCATTTTTGGATAAAAAATAATGGCCCGGGGCCCCAACAGGATTTTTTCCCGATCGCCGCCAGTGCATTATCCCGCTTCCATATCGAATACTAACTGCTCAAGTAGTATACGATGTTAATTCAATTAATGTCTGAATTTCCCATTATATCGAAATTAATTTATGATCATTATTCTGTTCCTTATCTGGATAGATCGTTAACGAAGCGCTTAATACTTCGTACACCCAATAGATGAATCCAAGAATATATAGGGGTTGAGGGTAGCACGTTGTTTGCCTCGTGATTCCCCGAAAGAAGTACCACGCCCTTTCGCCTTTTCCAGCATAATATTTCCCCCATTCCGTCAGTAAGGGGGGAAGACACTCCGGCCCACTCTCCATGTAGGCGGAAAATATCGTTAGGAGATCATAGAAACAGAGGCTACAATACTAGATACATATTATCTATTAAAGTTAATATATTCTTATACATACTTGAATAATATCTTGATTGGGAGAACGCGTTTTAAGCGGTTAAAGAAACTAATGATCCGATACTGGTCCGTTGGGATTTCAGACAATCCTATAACCATTACGAGAAAGAGTCGGCTTCACTGCAACCTCCCTTCGTCCAGCGGGCTGGATTTTTCATTGGCGTTGTATTCATTTAAGACTAATTCGGCCTAATGGTTCGCATAGAAGACCAATTAACGCTTTTAACTCGTGCCCCTGAGAGATTCACTCCCCCTCACATCCGTTAAAAGCAAAACATTAACAAAGAAAGGTAGATAAATTGCAACACTTGTTTTGGTTGTATATTATTGTTATAATAATATGGACCTAATGCCGCATTATCCATAAGGCTGCCTAGGCTGAGCCGCTGAAGCCTAGGGGCCCACCAAAAGCCGGGGGCTAAGCAGGGGCCCATGCGTCAAAAGGGGGATGTAGAGGGGCCCAAAGAAGCTCGAAGCCTAGGGCCCTACCAAGAGCAGGGGCTAGAAGCTTAGGACCCTACCAAGGGCAGGGAGCACGAAGCCTAGGGTCCTACCAAGGGCAGGGAACACGAAGCCTAGGGCCCTACCAAGAGAAGGGGTAGAGCTCACGTTTTGGATAAGAAATAACTGTTTTATTCGTTTTATCCATAGCCAAAAATTATTCGAATTCCAAGTTATTTTTTGCATTTTAAATCGTTTTATAACCACGAATAATATCCGTAGATAAAAAATTAATCGAAATTTTTATGAATGATAAAACAGCCTTTACTACTGGAGATAAATTTACTTTTTTCTAGAGACCATGAAAACAAACCTCGTTTGTTCAAACCCGAACCTCGGTCATTTATAATGGCTTCCTTCCTTATACCGTATACCTGGTGGAAAAAAATCGAAATCCATTGATCTCACAATAGGTGCTTCAATAAAACATATTCAAGGAAATCGCCAAGAAGTAATATATCCAATAGCCAGGAATTGCAAGTTACTGTTTGTATAGTACTTGTGGAAATAATGAAAAATTTCACCATCAACCGAACGTCGTGTTTTTGCTAAGCCTTAATAGATCAAAAAAGCTACCTGGCTAGCTTGTTGCATACCGTACAGGTGAAAAGTTTCCATTATTTCAACAAGCACTATATAAACAGTAAATTGCAGGTCCTGGCTCTCGGAAAAATTACTTCTTGCCGATTTTCCTTGAAGATGTTTTATTGAAGGGCCTATTACTACCCCGAAATTTTTAAAAGGCGACATCCATTTAAGTTTTTAACTTACACCGGGACTAACCACTCTCAGAAAATCTGTACACCGATAACCGATTACATAAATAAGAAAATGAGTACAGCCTTTGGTAGTGCTAAATCTGTACTCACTTACGTAATCATTTTAGTGCAGTCAAAGCTACAAGCCTGTACACCAATTACGGGGAGTGATCAGCCACTCGAACTGCCCTGAGAGGATTCAATACAGGATAAGAGACATTTTATGTTACGATTAGAAGATGTGGGGTGGTGGAGTGGTTAGCACTTTCGTAGCAAAAGTTGTCGGGTTCGATCCCAGCTTGTGCTCGGAAGAACTCCTACTGCGTAGAGTTTGCAAGTTCTCTCTCCACTGGTTAAATTGGTTTTAAACCAAGTTCTTCGGTTTTCCCTTCCATAAAAACTTGTGGAGGTTAAAGGTAATAGTTAGTGTAGGGAGCCGTTGACTCGCGTGGCATGAAGGGCTAGCCACAACCCTCCTAAGCATTGTAACCCGGCCACCTGAATTTATGGCTTTAATAGTCGCTTGGTGCCTTGGGTATTAGCCTAGCTGATTATTATTAACTTTACTTAGCTACTCGATTTCTTCATGCTAAATAGCCGCTTTGTGTTGTAATACAGAAAAGTGTTTGCTAAACAAAGGAAAACAGTAAACCTTTCGCATTTCCCACTAGGTGGCTCTTATTTTAATTGAAAAGGCTAATTCCTCTCGGAAAAAAACAATGAATTAAATGTTACAAGAGATCGACTACTAGGACCACAGTGCTATCAATCAACAATTATTGGAGGTCAAAGAGTCATGGTCGAAAGTTTAGAAATACTTTAGGGCATTTGGTTGTAGCCTTGGGAGACATCATCAGGATTAGCAGCCCACAATTCGGACAAATCATCGACTCAGGTCAGCGAGAGTTTCATGATCCTATTTTTATTTATAGGAAGTGTCACACTTATGTAAAATATTATAGACTTATGATTTCAATTACAGTGTCGCTGATGCCGCCGTGTCGTACATAACTCTTTACGATTGAGGGATATAAACTTCAACGATATCTAGTTCGACGAAACATTTACCAGCCTCGGTATCCCAATATAAATGTTTTAAATCTGAGCCCAAGAAGTTAATAAATTTTCCATTTAAGTGGTTTTTCGCGATTTTCGACTTTAAATCTACATACTTTTTAAAAATACAACCGACTTGGTATAGATAGATTCGTCCAAACAGAAAATCGCAACGTCCTGCATTTTTGGATAAAAAATAATGGCCCGGGGCCCCAACAGGATTTTTTCCCGATCGCCGCCAGTGCATTATCCCGCTTCCATATCGAATACTAACTGCTCAAGTAGTATACGATGTTAATTCAATTAATGTCTGAATTTCCCATTATATCGAAATTAATTTATGATCATTATTCTGTTCCTTATCTGGATAGATCGTTAACGAAGCGCTTAATACTTCGTACACCCAATAGATGAATCCAAGAATATATAGGGGTTGAGGGTAGCACGTTGTTTGCCTCGTGATTCCCCGAAAGAAGTACCACGCCCTTTCGCCTTTTCCAGCATAATATTTCCCCCATTCCGTCAGTAAGGGGGGAAGACACTCCGGCCCACTCTCCATGTAGGCGGAAAATATCGTTAGGAGATCATAGAAACAGAGGCTACAATACTAGATACATATTATCTATTAAAGTTAATATATTCTTATACATACTTGAATAATATCTTGATTGGGAGAACGCGTTTTAAGCGGTTAAAGAAACTAATGATCCGATACTGGTCCGTTGGGATTTCAGACAATCCTATAACCATTACGAGAAAGAGTCGGCTTCACTGCAACCTCCCTTCGTCCAGCGGGCTGGATTTTTCATTGGCGTTGTATTCATTTAAGACTAATTCGGCCTAATGGTTCGCATAGAAGACCAATTAACGCTTTTAACTCGTGCCCCTGAGAGATTCACTCCCCCTCACATCCGTTAAAAGCAAAACATTAACAAAGAAAGGTAGATAAATTGCAACACTTGTTTTGGTTGTATATTATTGTTATAATAATATGGACCTAATGCCGCATTATCCATAAGGCTGCCTAGGCTGAGCCGCTGAAGCCTAGGGGCCCACCAAAAGCCGGGGGCTAAGCAGGGGCCCATGCGTCAAAAGGGGGATGTAGAGGGGCCCAAAGAAGCTCGAAGCCTAGGGCCCTACCAAGAGCAGGGGCTAGAAGCTTAGGACCCTACCAAGGGCAGGGAGCACGAAGCCTAGGGTCCTACCAAGGGCAGGGAACACGAAGCCTAGGGCCCTACCAAGAGAAGGGGTAGAGCTCACGTTTTGGATAAGAAATAACTGTTTTATTCGTTTTATCCATAGCCAAAAATTATTCGAATTCCAAGTTATTTTTTGCATTTTAAATCGTTTTATAACCACGAATAATATCCGTAGATAAAAAATTAATCGAAATTTTTATGAATGATAAAACAGCCTTTACTACTGGAGATAAATTTACTTTTTTCTAGAGACCATGAAAACAAACCTCGTTTGTTCAAACCCGAACCTCGGTCATTTATAATGGCTTCCTTCCTTATACCGTATACCTGGTGGAAAAAAATCGAAATCCATTGATCTCACAATAGGTGCTTCAATAAAACATATTCAAGGAAATCGCCAAGAAGTAATATATCCAATAGCCAGGAATTGCAAGTTACTGTTTGTATAGTACTTGTGGAAATAATGAAAAATTTCACCATCAACCGAACGTCGTGTTTTTGCTAAGCCTTAATAGATCAAAAAAGCTACCTGGCTAGCTTGTTGCATACCGTACAGGTGAAAAGTTTCCATTATTTCAACAAGCACTATATAAACAGTAAATTGCAGGTCCTGGCTCTCGGAAAAATTACTTCTTGCCGATTTTCCTTGAAGATGTTTTATTGAAGGGCCTATTACTACCCCGAAATTTTTAAAAGGCGACATCCATTTAAGTTTTTAACTTACACCGGGTTCATACAATTACACTAGTGCAAGAGCAACTAGTGTCATTGCTAAGTTAACTAATCTATTAATGAAGAGGTTCAAGAAGCTCATTTTATGATTGACCTTTAAAACAAATTGGTTCCACATTATTATATATAAATCTTTAATTAGAAAAATGTATTAATACAAATTTGTACTCTTTCCGGCAAACTTTCAGAACCCTCATAAATTTCCCTGATCTACCTAATTTTGATTATAAACCGAAATTACCCTGACTTTCTGTCGACAATTTAATTCCCTGATATTTCCAGATCTGTATGAACACTGGTTACAAGTTTGAAATGGCCCGATTATGGTTGCCATTTAACTCGTGATGAAAGACGAGTAAAAATAGACGAAAAACAGTTCGGAAAAACAAAACGAATTTTTTGGCTTCATTAATTCGAAAAGGCGAATGTTCTTTCCCATATTGATGACACGTGACCAAGGCCCACCGAAACTCTATATTAGTAACGGCCAAAAAATAAGCGAGTTCTCTCGAGATTAATTTTTGGTTTCAACGCAACAGCTCCCTTCAAAAATAAAGCAACGCCATAACCAAAAAAAAAACCGCGAAATATCCAAGATGGTTATCCGCTTCGAATCCCAGGTGGGCACCAGGTGCCGCTGCTGAGGAGCGTGTCCCGTAGATCCTATGAAAATATTTTATCTCTACCAGTGATCCTTTATTTTACGACCTAAAGCTTAGTTTTCACTGGACCTCAACGCGTCCAAATTTTGTTCACATTGCTGCCGCTAACGTAAATTTCAAACAGTGACCAGATACTACCCCTACATGCTACCTAGGATCAGCCAACCCACCCCACACAAGGAGAACGCAACGCGTTTTTAGACGCGCTTTTTCGTGTGTACATTCCTCATTGGCCAGACGCTTTAGCGCCTGCCAACATCGGAACTTCGGAAGGGAAAACTTCAGAATGTCTCCCGCCAAACCCATTAAATGCTTTGCCAAAAGGAGCGTCCAATGAAAATTGTACACAAGAAAGGGCTTGGGAGTGTAAACGCTAACTGCATTCTCCTTGTGTTTGCTGCGAACGGTTTGCTGCTCCTAACTGCTACATTTGGCAGGGAAACTAACTAAAGCTGGCAGTTTTCAAAGTATTTTAAATATAATAAACTGAATCTGATAACACTGCTATCATTTTATTTGGTCGACTGAGAATTACTTTTGCCTGGCAACAATGTTTCTTCACAGCGAAATAGCGAATGTTTTCGAATCTTTCCGCCGCTAAAAGATTTTCTAAAACTGACCGTTACTTTGAACATTAGTCCATGCTTTGAATTTTCAACTACACTAGAACTATAGAAAAAGGATCTTTTTCTCAATCAGCTGGTAAATCTCCATAAAACTTAATTGTGTTTATCAAATAAAAGACTCGCAGTTAAAAAAATGTGACAACCGGTGGGAATCTACGTGGTTAGGCCAAGGATTTACATTTAGGCCTTGGCATTGTATATTCACGTTGAATATAAATTACTTCCACGAAGTTGCCGCGCACGTTAACGAATTTTCCGCATAACGAAATTCTACCGCTGGGACCTACGGCGCTTCATGCCCAATGCAAACTAGGCTTAACGCGAACGGGACGCCGAAAGTAGCGTTTTAAGTGTGGAAGTTAGAGGCAAAGTGGCTCCTAAAAATAACTCGCCTACCCCTTTTCTCCCTGAAAAAGGTACTCGGCCGGCTTTAGCTTAATAACTAAGCGTCGTACGGTGTTCGATTTCGGGAGCCCCACGTGTCCCCCCCTTTTGGGGATACGGCGGATGTAACCACGTTATATCAAGAGAGGGAGGGTGGGCAGATGTCGCCCCCCCGTGTCTCTCGAGTAATAAGGAGCTCCACCCAGAGTCTGACCTTGATAAAGAAGCGGAGGAATGCGCCATTCCCGGCTGTTCGCGGGGATGGATGCGGCGGAGGGCCACTGGAGCGAAACGCCGACGCCGGAACGACACGGTTCAACAAGAAGAAGTTAAAGGGTTGGCAAGTGTCGGAGGGCCTTCGATTAAAGAAATAATCGAAAGCTCCAGCGTGGATCAACGCTACTACTAACGGGGGGATTCGCTTGGCTGGTCACTTTGGCGTTCTCTCTAGTTATGTAATCGGTGTACAGATGAACTCAAAGGTACCCGGAGTTTGCCGAGGGGTTCAGATGACCTGTACAATGATTACCGTCATTGGCACGGGCTTGTACACCGATTACGCGGACTCAACAATGATAAAGGTACAGACAGTAAAGATTACGCGTAATCTCATTAGTACTGTCAAAGGCACGGGCTTGTACACCGATTACGCCTACTCAACAATGATAAAAGTACAGACCCTAAAGATTCCGCGTAATCTCATTAGTACCTTCATTGGTACGGGCTTGTACACCGATTACGCCTACTCAACAATGATAAAAGTACAGACCCTAAAGATTACGCGTAATCTCATTAGTACCGTCATTGGCACGGGCTTGTACACCGATTACGCCTACTCAACAATGATAAAAGTACAGACCCTAAAGATTACGCGTAATCTCATTAGTACCGTCATTGGCACGGGCTTGTACACCGATTACGCGGACTCAACAATGATAAAGGTACAGACCCTAAAGATTACGCGTAATCTCATTAGTACCGTCATTGGCACGGGCTTGTACACCGATTACGCGGACTCAACAATGATAAAGGTACAGACCCTAAAGATTACGCGTAATCTCATTAGTACTGTCAAAGGCACGGGCTTGTACACCGATTACGCCTACTCAACAATGATAAAAGTACAGACCCTAAATATAACGCGTAATCTCATTAGTACCGTCATTGGCACGGGCTTGTACACCGATTACGCCTACTCAACAATGATAAAAGTACAGACCCTAAAGATTACGCGTAATCTCATTAGTACCGTCATTGGCACGGGCTTGTACACCGATTACGCGTGCTCAACACTAATAAAGGTACACACCCTAAAGATTCCGCGTAATCTCATTAGTACCGTCATTGGTACGGGCTTGTACACCGATTACGCCTACTCAACAATGATAAAAGTACAGACGCTAAAGATTACGCGTAATCTCATTAGTACCGTCATTGGCACGGGCTTGTACACCGATTACGCCTACTCAACAATGATAAAAGTACAGACCCTAAAGATTACCCGTAATCTCATTAGTACTGTCAAAGGCACGGGCTTGTACACCGATTACGCTTACTCAACAATGATAAAAGTACAGACCTTAAATAAAACGCGTAATCTCATTATTACCGTCATTGGTACGGGCCTGTACACCGATTACGCGTACTCCACAATAATAAAGGTACAGACCCTAAATATAACTCGTTATCTCATTATTACCGTCATTGGCACGGGCTTGTACACCGATTACGCGTGCTCAACAATAATAAAGGTACAGACCGTAAATATAACGCGTAATCTCATTATTACCGTCATTGGCACGGGCTTGTACACCGATTACGCGTGCTCAACAATAATAAAGGTACAGACCCTAAAGATTACGCGTAATCTCATTATTACCGTCATTGGCACGGGATTGTACATCGATTACGCTTACTCAACAATGATAAAAGTACAGACCTTAAATAAAACGCGTAATCTCATTATTACCGTCATTGGTACGGGCTTGTACACCGATTACGCGTACTCCACAATAATAAAGGTACAGACCCTAAATATAACTCGTTATCTCATTATTATCGTCATTGGCACGGGCTTGTACACCGATTACGCGTGCTCAACAATAATAAAGGTACAGACCCTAAATATAACGCGTAATCTCATTATTACCGTCATTGGCACGGGATTGTACACCGATTACGCCCACTCAACAATAATAAAAGTACAGACCCTAAAGATTACGCGTAATCTCATTAGTACTGTCAAAGGCACGGGCTTGTACACCGATTACGCCTACTCAACAATGATAAAAGTACATACCCTAAATATAACGCGTTATCTCATTATTACCGTCATTGGCACGGGATTGTACACCGATTACGCCTACTCAACAATGATAAAAGTACAGACCTTAAAGATTACGCGTAATCTCATTAGTACTGTCAAAGGCACGGGCTTGTACACCGATTACGCCTACTCAACAATGATAAAAGTACAGACCTTAAATATAACGCGTAATCTCATTATTACCGTCATTGGTACGGGCTTGTACACCGATTACGCGTACTCAACACTGATAAAGTTACAGACCCTAAATATAACGCGTAATCTCATTATTACCGTCATTGGTACGGGCTTGTACACCGATTACGCGTGCTCAACAATAATAAACGTACAGACCCTAAATATAACGCGTAATCTCATTATTACCGTCATTGGCACGGGATTGTACACCGATTACGCCCACTCAACAATAATAAAAGTACAGACCCTAAAGATTACGCGTAATCTCATTAGTACTGTCAAAGGCACGGGCTTGTACACCGATTACGCCTACTCAACAATGATAAAAGTACATACCCTAAATATAACGCGTTATCTCATTATTACCGTCATTGGCACGGGATTGTACACCGATTACGCCTACTCAACAATGATAAAAGTACAGACCTTAAAGATTACGCGTAATCTCATTAGTACTGTCAAAGGCACGGGCTTGTACACCGATTACGCCTACTCAACAATGATAAAAGTACAGACCTTAAATATAACGCGTAATCTCATTATTACCGTCATTGGTACGGGCTTGTACACCGATTACGCGTACTCAACACTGATAAAGTTACAGACCCTAAATATAACGCGTAATCTCATTATTACCGTCATTGGTACGGGCTTGTACACCGATTACGCGTGCTCAACAATAATAAACGTACAGACCCTAAATATAACGCGTAATCTCATTATTACCGTCATTGGTACGGGCTTGTACACCGATTACGCGTGCTCAACAATAATAAAGGTACAGACCCTAAATATAACGCGTAATCTCATTATTACCGTCATTGGTACGGGCTTGTACACCGATTACGCGTGCTCAACAATAATAAAGGTACAGACCCTAAATATAACGCGTAATCTCATTATTATCGTCATTGGCACGGGCTTGTACACCGATTACGCAGAGTGATTAGCCCCAGGGAATAACTGCTTAAAGGCCAATGTTTTCTTCTGCCTGTCCCCCTTTAAATTTACTTTATCTCCAAACAATACAGGGTATTTGTTTGGAGGGAAAATAAATTTAAAGGGTGACAGGCAGAAGAAAACCTAGGCCATTAATACGGCAAAAACGATCGGTACGATGAAAGATGCATCCTTCGCAGGATCGAGACAATTAATAGACCCAGATTTCCCACGAAATTAAATTAATAAAGGCTATTCAAATCCGTATCCGTGTGGAACGCAATGTTTTATTTAATTTAATTTAATTAATTATTTATATATTCAAATATCAAGGATAAAGTCAAAATTCACCGTCTTAAGACTATGTGCAAATTGTTAGATATTTCATGCAGAAAAACATAAGATTAAAATTATCTTCCACATACGTGTTCAGTTCCCCATTTTCCGTGCATTATATTTTTACTCAGATCATAAGAAACTTAATAACAATAAGTATGTCAATTATGGAGAATTATCACCGAGCTGATTTTCAGATCTATTTCTTTTAATTCTGAGCACCGCGCCCTCAGCGTCTAAATATACTACTACCAAGGACGATAATACGCGACTCAGCTCGAGTGCCAGTCCAAGTCGGAGCTGGGTGAGTATCATTGTCGATAAGAGGTTCGGTCAGAAAATTTGCATTAAAACAATGGGAAGTGTCATACTTATCGTTATTATGTTACTTACGCTGAAAGTCATTCCAAGTATGAACACACATTTTTGGTGCACAACAGACTAATCAGTGATTCTCAAATGGGGCACCATGGAACCCCAGGCCTCCATTTAAAATTCTTGTGCTATGATAGAATTAGTTTCGGCTGAACATTTTTCTATTTAACTATCGAAAAACTATGTTATGAAAATCAGTGTCAATCGTTTTATAATAAAATTTTAGTGCGACAACTTTTCTTAATTTTCTTAAACTTTTTTCAAGCGAGGGTTTCACGATAAATTTTAAACTGAAATGGGGTTCCACGAAGTGACAAAGTTTAAGGAACCACTGGAGCTTGAAGCGCTTATTTTGTTTGGGTATGACATCAATTCTACGTCACTCCGCACTTAGCTATCGCTAATTAAGTTGACAAACTGACACACTTATGGGATGTAATAATAGACTTATAGAAGAACAGTTCGAAGCTAAAACGGGACAAAGAACAACACGCTATAATTCGATTTTCATAATATTTCGGGTAAATGCCTTCAGTAAATAGTTAGCCACTATTTTGTTAGCTAAACGCCAAAGGCCACAGTGTCTGTTGAATATGCAACATTGGGCTACGATAGCTTAAAGCGCGCATAAGCCGTAGCTGTAACCATGAATACCCTTTGAATGTCTAAGGATCCATTGGCAGCGGGAGGAATTTAAACAACTTAGAAGATCTAACAAGGAGAGTATCCGAGGTGTTTATTTCAGATTTTGTTTAAAGTCAGCCGTAATGTAGACCTATATAAGGTATGAAATTTCCCAAAAGGAGACGTTGCACTACCCATTCGATTTGCCATGGCAACCTAAAATGTTTTTGACCACCTAAAACAAAAATAAGATATTTTCCTTATTTTACCAAAAAATATCCATTTAAAACGCATGGAATTTTCTCGGTTTCAAGAAAAAATTAAAATCACGAAATATGTAATTTGAACCACATTTAGGTAAATTTAATTGTAACATTTTTGGGGTAAAATTGTACAACTCTGATTTTTGTTTTAAGTGGTTAAAAACATTTTCGGTTGCCATGGCAAATAGAATGAGTAGTGCAACGTCTCCTTTTGGGAAATTTCATACCTCATATAGGTCTACATTACGCCCGACTTTGAACAAAATCGGCAATAAACACCTCGGGTACTCTCCTTGTAAGTCATTTCATGGTCTAAGCACGTGCAGGTTTTGCTCAATGGCTAATCCTGCGTTGACTGTAGTAGTTATTATGTCAGACATTTTTACCGTACTGAAAAAGTTTGGCCAAGAAGACCGGTAGGAAATTTAGCATTAAAACAATAAGTAAATTGTCGTACTTCTGATAATTACATTACTCATGATAAAACGTAGGTTGTACTTATTGTAATTAAGTTACTTATGATAAAATGTATGTTTTACTTACGCTTAAGGCGTTTTTCGACTTATTATCGGGAAGACAGAGAAGCGAGTCCTGGAAATAGAAACAAATACATTTATTTTAAAATAAACAATTATATTTTCGATATTTTAATAACAAGCGTTATACTTAAGGCTTGAGGTTTTAAAATAAAAACGGCAATTTCAAACTGCAATTACACCACGAAAGTAACCGAAAAATGGTAACGTTGGATATTGAACGATTTCAGGTTTAGTTTTATTTCATTAATCACAAAATTTTAAAACTACCGTTGTTAAACCTAGTTAAGTATATATTTTTTAATTTTTTTCGTTATCAAAACTACCTTAACATGGTTCAGTACTAAGTTTAGATAAAGGAGTAGCTTTAAGTTTAATTATTATTTATTTATAGTGCGGTTTTATTAATTAATATTATAATTTACTTATTGTTATTTAATCAGTGCATTTAAAATTAATATAAATTTAATTATTATATATCTAAAGTTTGGTTTTATTAATTAATATAACAATTTATTATATATATTATTATAGCATTAATAATCAACATGATTAATTTAATATAATTAAAAATAAAATTAATAATCAATATAATTAATTTAATTTAAAATAAAATTAATAATCAATATTATTAATTTAATTTAATTAAAAATAAAATTAATAATCAACATTATTAATTTAATTTAAATAAAAATAAAATTAATAATCAACATTATTAATTTAATTTAATTAAAAATTAAATTAATAATCAACATTATTAATTTAATTTAATTTTAAATTAAATTAGTAATTAACAAAATCTTCACTCTATTTAGTTCAGAACTTCCTCGATAGATGGCCACAGATGAATGTTAGAAATTTAAGAGAGCGATCGATCCATAACGTTTCGTGTTCATTGTGTCGCAGCCGATTCTAGCGCGATCTTTAACGTCTTCGATTTCAATGGGAATAAAACGGTAATGATGTTTTGTCGGCTCGTACAATCACCACCAGACCAAATGCTCTTCACCAGAAGAAAACCTCACGAAAATGTTTTTAAATTGCTTCTATATTGCCGAACCAACTAATGGAAAAAGGGCGTTTCGACAGAAGTTCATCATACATCTTTTACGATAGAAGTATCCAGAAGAGCACGAATTGATCAACATACCACAACGATTCAAAATTCAGTTAAATAAATAAATAAAAACCTTTATTAGGTTCACGCTTATTTACACAGGGATCCGGTATATTAAATTACAATATTTTAAAACTTGAATTTTTTAAAACCATTCTATTAAGATTTTTTTCTAAGTATGCAAAATTTTAAAAAAATTAACCTTTTTTTCTTTCTGTAATAGTTTCAGAAACTCACTACATGATGTATGTCTATCTTAGGCAGTTATCTGAATTAAAGGCGTTTAAAGTCGCTAGCCTAAGGTGGTGCCAAGGGTATTAGTCTAACCATATGTAACATAATTACTCATAAGTGTGCCTCTGTTTAACATCTCTGTATTACAAATTTAAATGAGACCTTGTTTCACAGCTACTAAAGAAAAGTGGCTTAAGCTTCCTTCCCTCCCCGCCAGGACTAGTTTTGATGACGATAAAACCGTCATCGACGGGGAAGTGACGTCAATTACGTCTTATCCTTGCAACAAGGTCTCATTGAGAAAAAGTTCTATCTGGCACACTTATGTGTAATAAGGTTACATAGGGTCTAGCTGATTACTATTATCATTATTTTATGATTATTATGTCAGCTTGCACTATTTTTGCTTCCCAGCCGTCTTTAAAAAATCAACGGGAGCTAGGGAAGGATATGTTCAGCTAATGATGTTACCTCTAAAGGGTGATGAACACTTCCCTCGTAATAGATATATGATCAACTTCTGGTCGTAGCCGAATAAAATAAATTTAAAAAATATTGAACCTGGAATGCCGAAATTTTCAGTGTAATGCGTTAAATTGTGAACGTTTCAAAATTGTAAATTTTGGGAAACACTTTGATTTAAACTTATAAAAGGTAAAAACTTTTACTCATTTATTATGATAAAATGTCCTGCGTAAAAACATAAATTTATGATTTTAAACAAAATGTGTTTGGGCACTTCAAACGTCATTGTACCTTTTTTCTATATAATTAGAAAATTAGGTTTTTCACCGTGAGAACTCCAAATGACACGACGAATTTCAATTAGAAAGTTGTAAAACATATTCCCTAACATACAAAATGAGTTAATTCGATCAAAAGGATTGTTTTTTTGCCAAGATACGAAGTTATGAAAAATAACAAGCTCCTACACATGGACAAAATTTGCCGGATTTTACCGCCGCCAGCGCTGCCGGTAAGCGAGAAAACGGAGAATTTTTTTAAACCAACCAGCGAGCGTTATGCCGTCACGCGATAGACGCAAAAATTCGTAAGCCTACTTTTGAAGACTTTCAAAATCGCTCCTTATATCACGTGACAGCGTAAGGCTCGCTGATTGGTCGAGCTTAAAGTGCTTCAAAAACCGGGAGAGTAAAGTACAGATATTTCAACATTTTTTCTTCGTTTTGTTAGATATTTTGTTAATTATGGTTCAAATACCAATAAGTATGATTATTATCAAAAATTATCACCGAATTGATTTTCAGGGTTTTTGCGCAATCAAAGTTTAGTTCAGCAAACTGAGCACACACCCCCCTAGTGTCTAAATTTACCCAAGGCCTAATCTACGCGAAAATAATTACTATAATATGTAACTCAGTTCTGTAAGACTCTGTTTCAAAACCTGTAAATCAATGGTGTGTTTTTTCTGAAAATATCACCAAGAAAGTATTCATGTAAGCTTAAGTTCGACTGTAAGTTGGATTGGCAGCAAATCCAAAAATCATCTCCACATAGTCATTCTCCAGAAGTAGAAATAAACCCATTCTTGGGATTACTTAAACCTAAGAGCAACAAACACAAGGACAACGCAGCTAGCCTTTAAACACGCTAACGCAGTATTGTGTACTAATTTCATTGGACGAGCCTTTACGCTGAACGTTTTTCGGAAAGGGGGGACGACAATTTTCCCCTTCCGACTAAAGCGTCTAACCAATGAAAACTGTACGCAAGAAAATCCATGACTTTTAACGGGTTGCGTTCTCCTTATGTGGGGTGCTGTGTTTGTTGCTTCTTGCTTAAACTGACCAAAGATAATGTAGAACTCCGTAGTACCGTAGATTCGAATTCTAAGAGCTTTCTGAATGACGTTTTTGTAAAGAAGCGTTTACCCACTTCTAGCACAAGACCTCCGAAAAATCGGCCTTAGTCGGTCCAATCACGGCCAACATTGATGGCGCGCTTTTGCGCGAACAGCGCGTCATCAAAGTTGGTCGTGTTCTTATCTATATAGTTGCAGGAATCCATACCTCTACTTGGAATGCTTATCGCGGCAGATTTTCGTCTTGATGTGGCTGACGGTTTTTTAGACGTCACTATGTTAACTTACCAAACAACAACGTGTTTGTTATCTCGTAGGCGGGGCCTAAGTAGCCAGAGTGATCTTACCATACGCGATGCGGCCGGATAAGCATTCCAAGTAGAGATATGGATTCCTGATAATTGGTCACTCTGGTAACTATAGAGCGAATGTTTTCGGGGTTCCGACAGAAAGAGGGTAAGCGCTATCGACTACGAGCGAAGCAGTTATTTCGAATCTAGGGTATGAAGGCCATATTATCTTGGCTAAGAGCAGTGTCGTAGGTGATAAATGTGCGTACACTTGGTGCGAGTGTGCGTGCAACGTAGAGAGTGCGCGGCTGCTGAGTGCGGTGATGAGAGCGGAATTAAATGCTCGTAACTTACGGTGGCAACAATTAACTTGGTTGCCATGGTGACCAGCCTCTCAGCTTCCGCTTTCGGGACGCTGCCCAGACGCTCTTGGATTTTCCCCGTCCTAAAAATTAAGCCAAGCCACTCAATCGTTTATTCGTCTACGTCGTCGTTAATGTTTACTGTCGTATTATAATTCGTGGTACCGATAATGTTTGCTCAAAAGGTTGCAAACGCATGCACGCTTAGAGCCCGTTCTATTCGCGACCGAAAGCTATCTCTACGCCATTGAAATCAATGGCGTAGCTAGCTTGGGTGGCACCCGGTGCTTATATCATGGTGTGCTACTTACTAGTCAAAACGTGTAAAAAAGTTTTTCGAATTTCTCTAGTTTTTTTCACGGTCGCTGTCACCCACAAAACGGCCCGAAATGGGTGGAAGCCGGTGCAGGCCACCCCCCCCCCTAGCTACGCCACTGATTGAAACCTAGATAGGTAGCGGCTAAAGATGACGTTATTAGTTTTTGCTCATCTTTATTCGTAAATTTGACGTTATAAATAATGATACTTGCATTTTAATATAATTTTTTCATCGTTTACTTATATTTTGATAAGATTATTTAAGAAAAACGTACTTAGGACCTTTGGAGAAGCTAGCGCCGTTACGCCACCTAGACTCGTTTCGGTCGCGAATATTCTAAAATTTCGATTTTGATATTTAAAACGTAACATTTCACACATTTTACGAGATTTAAAATTGTGATATTTTTACATCGCTACCTGAAAGCGAAGGTCAAGCAAGTCGAGATACCTGATTTTGGAAAGAAATTCGAAATTTGAATTATCGAGTATTTTTATATTACTTATTTTTCATATTTGCTTTAACCTTCTTTCTAGTAAATTTATATTAATTGAAACTATTGGAATTATTTTAGATATAACACTAAAAACTTTTTGTCTAAAAATTAGGTTTTTAATTTGCTGGATGTTGGCTGTTAGGTATCGACATAATTTACTTCAAGAAATATATAAGAGAGGTTAAGCCATCGTCTTGAAACCGTGTAAAGAGTACTTGTACGAGTGTAGATTGTGTTCAATTAAAGCTACACGTCTACACTCAGCTACAAGTGTTCCCTACACGTTTTCGAGGAGTGCCTTAATCAGTCTATCAGCGACGAAATTATGGGTTTCTATTTATCCAATGTACAAACCAATTTCAATGATGACTTAAAGCAACTGTCGGCTCTGTCATTGCCACCCGTATTATTATAAGGCTCTTGTTATTAGAGATGGCAATGAATCTATCCGATTGTTCGAAAAGACGACTTTACTGGAGAGCTTGGTGCCATCTATTAATGGCAAAGGAAGCTAAAATTCAAAATAGCGAAACAATAACGTCGTCAGAGAACCATTTATAATTATTATAATTAGACAACTTATACTTTACTTAGTGGACTTAAACTTAAATTATATATCGCATATAAAATATATCGTTAAAAATTACTATAATTATAGTTATTGTCAAATTTACAAACGAGCCAATCAACGAGAGGGGTACTTTTATGCAGAGTTGGCCAAAATCCGGCTTTTATTGAAAAAATCCAGACCAGTGGTTTTAATTGGCTATAACCGGTTTTTTTCGGTTATAACCAGCTATAATATAAACAGTACCTTTTACTTATGTAAGTAGAAATTGTCTGCAGTTATTGTCGTAAATAAGAAACTAAACAAGTAAAGCAAAATAACACTATATAAAATAACTGAATTATTTTGATTTCCTCGGGAAATTCCCCCTAGTTTTTGTGTATGACGCACCGACAGAAGCGAGGCAGCGAACTTTGGAACTTTAAACCTACCGGAAAACTGGTAAAAGTAAACCGGTTTCTAAATATGAAACAGAAAATAAACTCAATTTCTAAATAAAAACTATTAATTTACTAAAATATTCATATTGTAATTTTTTTTAAAAAAAGCCAAAAAAATCCGGATTTTTTCAAGTGGTTATAACCGGTTTTAGCCAGGTGGCTATAACCGGTATGGCTGGTTCTATGCCAACCCTGCTTTTATGTCCCGCCTGTTGGGTCAAAATGTAGCTTAAGTATCTGGTTTGGATTTCGACGCAGGCGACATCTGTTGAAGAACAGCTAATTCACGTCGAGCCGACACTTGCTTTAAGTATCTTTTCACGTTTTCCAGTTATTTGTTTCTAGTTTGTTTGAAATAATAGCCAAAAATAGCCCACATTTACTTGGCAAAAGTGAAATCGAGTAAAAAAAAAATTTTGTTGCTTTTGCCAATCCAATTTGAAGAAGCATACGAGTTTATAAAGCAGTTTTTTATTTCCTATTTATGCATGGATTGATCCTAATACAGCCAATTCTCCAAATACATCGAAATTCTACCAATAGTGTACGGTGTAGTTAAAGTAAATCTGGGAATAATTTGGAAAGCAGAAAATGTATTGAATGGTTGGTCCCTGTTTAAGCGAATAATTATCGTCAACTATGTCCAAACCGAAGGTAATGTCCAGTTTCAAGATGGCGTTCCCACTTTCATTTCTTATGTCTATTAGACTACTTTGAAAGACATTTGCTCCTGATATTACAAATAGGAAGCAAGTTGCTTTTCCGAATATCGTAGAGCCATCTAGCGACCAACGAGGAAGTTAATTCAGTTATTGGTTTCATCGTTTCATTGGCAGTTGGGAATCAGCTGGGTTAAGTTCTAGCATTGGTCGCTAGGTGGCTCTGTGGTAACCATTTCCCCAATTAACACCAAAATAATATAACATTGTTGATGTATTTCAAGAACACTTCTACTTAATTTGTTCTCAAGGGAAGAATTTGCTGTGCCCACGTGGACACAATACCACGGTGTCCCATTTTATTTACTGCACGGCGAATTTTCTATCATTGTAAAATTAGGGGCTAAGGAATTAATATTAGCTCCTATGAATGAATATCTAAGCATATCTTGGGGGAATTTAAATTAGCTACTAGGAATGAGTATCTAAGCATATATGATTGTGGGGATTTATACTAGCTACTAGGAATGAGTATCTAAGATAGCTTGTTGGGATTTATAGTAGCTACTAGGAATGATTATCTAAGATAGCTTGTTGGGATTTATAGTAGCTACTAGGAATGGGTATCTAAGATAGCTTGTGGGGATTTATAGTAGCTACTAGGAATTATTATCTAAGATAGCTTGTGGGGATTTATAGTAGCTACTAGGAATGAGTATCTAAGATAGCTTGTGGGGATTTATAGTAGCTACTAGGAATGAGTATCTAAGATAGCTTGTTGGGATTTATAGTAGCTACTAGGAATGATTATCTAAGATAGCTTGTTGGGATTTATAGTAGCTACTATTAATGGGTATCTAAGATAGCTTGTGGGGATTTATAGTAGCTACTAGGAATGATTATCTAAGATAGCTTGTGGGGATTTATAGTAGCTACTAGGAATGAGTATCTAAGATAGCTTGTGGGGATTTATAGTAGCTACTAGGAATGAGTATCTAAGATAGCTGGTGGAGATTTATAGTAGCTACTAGGAATGATTATCCAAACATATGTTGTGGGAATTTAGACTATCAATGTAAAATCAGGGCTAAGGAATTAATATTAGCTCCTATGAATGAATATCTAAGCATATCTTGTGGGAATTTATATTAGCCCCTATGAATGAGTATCTAAGCATAGCTTGTGGGGATTTATACTAGCTACTAGGAATGAGTATCTAAGCATAGCTTGTGGGGGTTTATACTAGCTACTAGGAATGAGTATCTAAACATAGCTTGTGGGGATTTATACTAGCTACTAGGAATGAGTATCTAAGCATAGCTTGTGGGGATTTATAGTAGCTACTAGGACTGAGTATCTAAGATAGCTTGTGGGGATTTATTCTAGCTACTAGGAATGATTATCAAAGCATATCTTGTGGGGATTTATACTAGCTACTAAGAATGATTATCTAAGCATATTTTGTCGGAATTTAAACTAGCTACTTGGTATGATTATCAAAGCATATTTTGTGGGAATTTAAACTAGGTACTTGGTATAATTATCTAAGCATATCTTGTGGGGATTTATATTAGCCTTTTTGAAATAATAATCTAAGCGTATCTTTCGGAACTATTTGTATGACCGGAAATTGTCTCGTCTGAGAGCAAGAGGATAGAGAAGCATGCAATTTATGCCAGATCAAGGTGGGGGAAATATAGTGGATAACCATTCCCAGTAGCAAATATGTAACCTACGTCGAATATATACAAAATTAATTAAGGGAGATTATGTTAAAAGTGATAAAACCCAAAAAAGGTGTCTGTTAAACTGTCTTCCTTACTTGGATCTCTTTGACGAAGCGGAAGTAGACGAGGATGCACCTCGGGTGGAAATAGTCGCTGGTGCGGTGCGAGAGGAGTCGGACGAGCTTCCTTTCCTCGACAAGGGCTGCAATTGAAATAAAATCCTTTTAATTATCTCATTGGAGGCTTTTTTGATAGAATGCCGTGATTTTCTAAAGCATAGTATTAGCTAGGAGCAACAAACACAAGGAGGACGCAGCTAGTCTTTAAACACGCTAACGCAGTGTTGTGTACAAATTTCATTGGACGAACCTTTTCGCTGAACGTTTTACGAAAAGGGGGAAGACAATTTACAATCTTTCCCCTTCTGACGGCAGCAAGCGCTACAGTATTTAACCAATGACAACTGTACACAAGAAAATGCACGATTTTTGACGGGTTGCGTTATCCTTGTGTGGGGTGCTGTGTTTGTTGCTCCTAGGTATTAGAAGGTTTAAAAACTAAATATAGAATTGTCTGCTAATACGCGCTGTAACTGATTTTGAACGTAACTAGCGCGTTCATTTTATTTGCGATATTTAGGCAGTTCCTTAGATTATTATTTAGATAAACATAAATGTAATAAAAATAACAATCAGCCAGGATAATTTTAGGCCCAAGTCAGCTAGCGACTATCTAGAATGTTCGGAGGCGTACCAACAGTGAAGCTTAAAACTGTTGGACGAACATTTTCTTGATGACCTAAATCGGGTAATTTTCTATATAATGTGATTCTTTTTATCCATAATGGAGTGCCATTACTAAAAAAAATTCGTTTGTATAACAGGCGCCATGTGGCAACGGAACAGAGGGGCATTCACAAATAGGATGAGTAGGCTTCTGCTTGACGTAATATCCTCCGGTTGGGCATTTACGTACCACATAAAAGGGCTGATCCCTCCTTGTAATAGGTGTACAAACCTGTAGCTTTGATTGTATTAAAGTGATTACGTAGATGAATACAGATTAACTTTCAAGAAAATAGTGAGCACCTTGAATGTTTGTGTGTGTGCAACAATTCCCATATGGGACTCCCCGTAATGTGGCTTTAGATATTTCTGGCTCTAGTAAGTGAATTATTGTTCAAATTGTTACTGGTCTTAATTAAAGAATGCGTTGATGTTATGTCCCCTTTAAGAGGTGGTATTCGCCAGTACATATTTGTCAAGGGAGAAGAAACGTTGACGGGGGTAACGCCATTGAAGGCCTATGCGAGGCCGCGAGGGGTAAGACAGTCTCAGATAATCTGTACACCGAGTTCGTGCATTTAGCACTGTTGAAAGAACATATTTTCAAGAGTTCGCGAGTTCCATTTAGTATTGTCAAAGGTACGGCAGTGTACACCGAGTTCGCAGAGTATCTTACCCCCTAGGGCCTATGTTTTAAACATACGAAGTCTTAAGAGATGGCGCCAACAGTCTGTTAAAAGTAAAAACTTTGAAATATCTAAAAATTGAGAAAATTAGCAATACACCGAATTTTTACCAAGTTGAACTTTACAGTTTTTACATAAAATAAAACATTGTTAGAAGTAGCTTTTTCGAATAAGTTGAACTTTACAGTTTTTACATAAAAAACAGTGTTAGAAGTAGCTTGTTAAATAAATATATAAATAAATATAAATATAAATTTAAATAGAAGTATTAAAATGGAAACTACATGTTTGCTTCCCTGTATGCAATTTGTGTTTTTATTTAAACGATTTTATGCTAGTACAAGAATGCATCGACCTTTTTTCCCGCTGATCTTCTCGGAGTAGCCATTCTCCTAAGTAGAAATACATACATTCTTGGCCGAAGTACTCTTGCGGCTATGACAGAATCGCCAAATAAGAGTTTATTCGTGATCGAAACAACTCTAACTGCTAGCTTCTCCGAGGTAGCACCTATGATCTATAGCGCCTGCTACAGCAAAATTAAAAATCCATAAGAACGTTTTTTTCTGAAATAAACTTATCCAAATATAAGCAAACGATGCTAAAAATTATGTTAAAATGCACGTATAGTTATTTATAAAGTGAAATTCACGAATAACGATGAGGGAAAACTAATAGCGTCTGCTTTAGCCGCTAGCTATCTAGGTTTCAATGGCGAAAAAAAGGGGGCGTTGCCATAGTTTTCGGTCGCGAATATAATACGGTGAGAAATGACTTCAGTTATAGGAAAAACGAGACACCAAGAACGTGGCGAAAAACATTACGACTTAATCAAATTAGTTACATAGCAATTTATATAAGGGCATTGAGTTCTAATACACTGACATCCAATGTGGCCAATGTTGGAAAATATTCTTAAGTTATAATAGTAGCAAGCGCAACTTTTCCTTTAGAGATTTCCCGAGTTCAAACGCGAGCGGCTACGCCCCCGCAATGCTTTTCCGACGTTTCGTCAGATTATCATGGCAGTGATGTTAAGGCATTTCAAAGTGTCACTTAACTTCTTAATTATAGACTATTTTATTTTCTCGGAGATGACAGACAGAAACTTGTACGAGTTCCTTTCCCCACGGCGTACGCTGGAAATGGAGAATTTCTGATTGGGAGCTGCAGTCTCCATGTAAGCGGGACATACCTAAAAAGCATTGCTAAGGATTCCTTGATTAAAAGCTCTTGACTTTCAGCGATACAGATGTTTAAGGGGAAGTACGAACGTTTAACTTCATTTTACAGCGAAAACCGCGTGAAAAATATCCATGTTTAACGGAGTGATTAAATTTGAGATCCTAAAAATCGTCATTTACCATCACGATTCGAGATGGCCGTCTTTGCCTTGTTTATCTTTATTATAATATTTTAGTATAATTTTGAAGGTCAAGATCACCTTTTACTAAAGATCGCCCCTTTTTGGCACCCGTAATATCGACAGTAGATATGATGATGTCAAATTAGAATAAGTGTGAAAGCGCGTTGTAGAATTATGTAAAAGAGTTCATTAATTAAAATACCAAACATAACGGAAAATAACTAAGCCTAACATCTAGTACACCCCTGCTATGAAAGATGGAAGGAATCACACTCTGAATTAACTCTTACACAACTATGTACCAGATCAAGGATTAGATGTAATTAGATCAGGATTGGCACAATTTTGACAAGGGTGGAAAAAACCGGGTGGAAAAAACCAGATTTTTCCGCGGTTTTTTCCACCTATTGTTTTCCTGTTAAAAACCGTGTGGAAAATTGTACTTCCATGGTTTTTCCACCTCTAGTGGCAAAATTCAATAAAAAATAAATAATAAAAGCAGTACATTCTTCTATTCTATTCACTCTTCTTCTGGCCTTTTTTCATGTCTCCTATTTGCAATGACCAAATTAGTCACTTAATAGATATATCAATGATTAATTTAGCATGAAAAGAGTTTTTTTCCATTTTTTCCGGTTTTTATCAGTTTTTGCCAACCCTGACTTATTAGATAAATTAATTAACAAATTTTGACTTGGTCCTACAAGATCCAATTTTTATTGATTTGTTTGGCTATGTGAAACCAAAAAGATTTGAGGTGGCAGTCTATTACCGGAGAATATATTCTTTGATCTACTTAACTAAAAGTTTATAAATTAATAAGAATTTAACCATGTAACTTCAATTTATTTAAACTGTTCTATGACTAAAATATTCTAGATGATTTAAGTGAGCAAAACTTTTCCCATTGAAAATCTATTATTAAAGCGGTTCTGTATAAAATAACTATTAATTTTAAGTATGTAGAGCAAAGTTTTGTATAATTACCGGTATTACTCGCGCAACTTTCAGCTAAGATAAGCTATTATAATCGAGCTTGCTTCCAAATAATTTTTAGATTAAACTTTGTTTCTTTTGGCGAATAAACCGCGAATTTACGAAATGACGTAATATTCCCCGAAACGGCGCGCGTGTTAATAATGGCCAATCACGCGAATTAAAATAATTAACAGAGAAAGGGTTAGGTTAACGCGTCTTGGGCTCCATTTCCAATTTGAGCGACTTCCAACAACAGAAGGCGAACTGCCATTAATGAAACTTTATCCCGGAATCAGTGCCGAGATAGCGAGCAACGGAAACCGGACAACGCTGTACCCCAAAAGTTCATATTGCCTCACTTAGCCGCGGTTATGGCCGATTTGCGTGCTCTTGCCAAAAGTCCGAAAACACCAGTCCAAGTCGAAGAAGAGTTTTAATAAAAAGTTTTGTTTGTTTTTGGTTGGGCATTAGGAGAGGAAAATATTATAATTTGCAGCTGTTCTATAGCTTAGTATTCCTATTGACATATTTATCTAAGTAAAGTGAACTTCATTTGGACACGACATATTTTGAAATAGTTCTAGTACTATACAATGTAATTGTCTCCAACATCGTAAGCCTATAATTAATGTGTCAGCAAGACTAGGTGCGGGCCAAAATATACTTATAAATAAAGACGTTTTATACCTATAGATGCATTCTTGCTGGAGGAAATTGCCCGTGTTAAGACGATCATAGTCTATTTTTACCTCGGCACGAGTGCTGGTAGGAAGCGTGCTTCAATCGCATTAAGAATATTATAATAATTACATTATCGGTGTTATCAAACATAATTATTTATAAGTATGCTGTATGTGCTCTACTGCACCTAGTTACAACAAGCAACGTGCTACTTCCTTCGATGTTTCCTAAATCGCCTGCTAAAAGGATTATTTGTTATTAACATATCGTTATTTCAATGCATATAATGCTTTGTTTTAATCTTTTTACCAATAAAAGAGTTTGGTTTAGCACTGAAATTTACTTATTTGAAATCTGGAACAAACCTGGCTCATTCATTAGAAATCATTCTAGCAAAAGATTGTACACCTACAATCACTACTAGCATAAGTAACATAATAAACATAAGTATGGCACAGAACAAATTCGGTTAATGATAGTCTGTCGTGGAGTGATAGCGAAAAAGGAAGTTTCCGAACAGCAAACTCGTCCCTTCCTACTCTTTCCGTTGGCAAAATAGTTGGTTAGTTTGATGGCGAGAAATACGAGCGTACTCGCGTTTAGGTTTGAAATTCGAAAATAACTACTGAAATGGAGCCAACGTTTATAATCGTTATTTGTATCTTCCGATTCAATAATTCATCACTATTTTCCAAAAGTAAGCTTTATTTACACTTTTTAAAGAATTTCAATTTTCAATACGCCTTGGCTTGTCCGTTAAAAAGGTTGCCGGAGGACCGTCGTCGATTTTCCGGGCATCCCGCAAATACTAGGAGCAGTTCGCGGAGGGTTGTCAGTCCATCGGTACGTAATGGTTTACGTTGTCATTGGGGAAACTGACTATCATCGAGGTTAATGGTAATAGTTAGTGTAGGGAGCTGTTGGCTCGCGTGGCATGAAGGGCTTGCCACCACCCTCCTACGCATTGTAACCCGGCCACCTGTTTAAAGGCTTTATAAGTCGCTAGATGACTTGGGCCTAAGGTGGTGCATTGGGTATTAGCCTAGCTGATTTTTTAAAAATTACATTGGGTGAATAGTAAGTGTTATACTTATGGATATTATGTTACTTATGCTACTGGGTGAGTAACATAGTGAGTGGAAATGGCGGCGCGAAACAAAGTTTATAAACATTTATCTGATTGCCTTTATAGCGCTTTCAATATTTTTGTTTAAGTTTACTGAAAATTTGTTAATTTTCGTGAGAATTCTGGAGGACACCACTTATATTTAAACGTATCATTATGTACTTAATTGTTCGAGCAAATACGGTAATTTTCCCACAACTGGAATCTTTGAATGTCGCTGACTGCTAGTTTAAACAGAGCCACGAAAAATGGTACGTCAGTGTACTGGGAAAAAATGTCGAAAGAAAGTAATTCCAGATAATAAAAGCGAACCATTATCCTTGGCCCCTGACGGAGACACACCCTTCGGCTTATTCAAATATAGAATGTCCCGGGAAGAACTGCTTTATCACGCTTCGGTGAAGGCCACCAGATCAAATGCCAGAAATGGGAAAAACACAGTGTTGCTGCTTGTTTATCTTTTATACGTCTTACCCGCGTTTGGAGAATGAAGAATGTATTTAGCTATGCTTAGGGATAGTGCAAGAATGCGCTTAGCTATGCTTAGGGGGGATGCAAGAATGCGCTTAGCTATGCTTAGGGGGGGATGCAAGAATGAATTTAGCTACGCTTAGGGATAATGCAAGAATGCGTTTAGCTATGCTTAGGGAGAATGCAAGAATGTATTTAGCTATGGTTAGGGAGATTGCAAGAATGCGTTTATCTATATATGCTTAGGGAGAATGCTAGAATGCGTTTAGCTACGCTTAGGGAGAATGCTAGAATGCGTTTAGATACGCTTAGGGAGAATGCAAGAATGCGTTAATCTATATATGCTTAGGGAAAATGCAAGAACGTATTTAGCTATGCTTAGGGAGAATGAAAGAATGTAATTAGCTATGCTTAGGGAGAAAGCCAGAGTGAGTTTAGCTACGCTTAGGGATAATGCGAATGCAAGAATGCATTCAGCTATGCTTAGGGATAATGCAAGAATGTAATTAGCTATTCTTAGGGATAAGGCAAAAATGCATTTAGCTTTGCTTAGGGATAATGTAAGAATGCGTTTAGCTTTGCTTAGGGATAATGCAAGAATGCGTTTAGCTACGCTTAGGGAGAATGCAAGAATGTATTTAGCTATGCTTAGGGAGAATGCAAGAATGCGTTTATCTATATATGCTTAGGGAGAATGCAAGAATGTAATAAGCTATGCTTAGGGAGAATGCTAGAATGCGTTTAGCTACGCTTAGGGATAATGCAAGAATGCGCTTATCTATGCTTAGGGGGGATGCAAGAATGAATTTAGCTACGCTTAGGGATAATGCAAGAATGCGTTTATCTATGCTTAGGGAGAATGCAAGAATTTAATTAGCTATTCTTAGGGAGACTGCAAAAATGCATTTAGCTATACTTTGGGAGAATGCAAGAATATATTTAGCTATGCTTAGGGATAATGCAAGAATGCGTTTAGCTACGCTTAGGGATAATGCAAGAATGCGTTTAGCTACGCTTAGGGATAATGCAAGAATGCGTTTATCTATGCTTAGGGAGAATGCAAGAATGCATTGCGCTATGCTTAGTGGATAATGAAAAAATGCATTCAGCTCGGTTTAGCTTTATATCGAGTGAATGAGTATGTAGAGACGGTTTTTGGCTGTGCTCTTGCAATTCCCTTCCGTTAAAACAGTAATCTTCTTCCCCCTAAAAACTATCAAATCAATGGCTCAGATGCGATTGAAGAACCGTCAGAAAATTCATTCATGATGTCCGTCGATTGTCTCAACATTATCCCTAACTATAAATAAATAAATTATTGATGAATTATTATGTTGAAATGATTCTTACAGCACTACCGCGGTGGACTAAATCATACATAAAATAATTACTCATAAGTGTGCCCTGTGTAACATTTCCATAAAAACCTTGTTTCACACGGAAAATACAATAAGTGGAACAAAAAACCGAAAATTCTTATACTCCATGTACTATTGAGAAGGTTACCATGTAAATGAAATCATGGAGCTCGAAGAACGAGTTTAACTATAGATTGTTCGCTAAGTTCCGTTCCCATCTGTAAAGTTGATGACGCGATTTTCGTCACCGAGTTGGAAGTGACGTAATTTACGTTATATCTCGTGAACAAGGTTCCATGCTATTATGGCATGCTTACGGGTGATTATGTTATATCAGAAGAAAATAGGGGGAAGTACGCTTCTAGTCAGCTTTGGAAAGGCGTCACTTTTCACGAATTTTCGCGCCAAAACGGTTTGGCGGGAAATCGCGGATGAATACATCGTTTAAAAAATCAATTTTTCTTAAATAGAACAATTGTAACATAATGTCCTTCTCATTCTCTGCTAATTGAGCTAAGGCGTATTTGCTTTCGTCGTTTATAGCCGAGTTGAATCAAAACAAAAGTGGAACTACTTTTTCAGTTTGGTTTATTATGCGTAAAAAGGCATTTTCGTGGGTCACACGACGACTTCTATGGCTCAAAGCTACAGATACGTACTTCCCCTATTTTCTTCTGGTTATATATGGCAAGAAAACATAGAAAGACACACTTGAAATGCCCATCGCTCCATAGAACCTAGCCGCAAACGATAGACACAGATATGGCTAAAACTCGCGAATTTAGTACGTCATACTATTGAAGCGCCTGATTGGTTGTTGTAATTCGATTGAAATTTGAAAAAAAAAACACACACACACAATTCCGGAAATTGGCGTCTGCTATTTCTAGGGAAAAGTTTGCGAGGGGATAATCGATTTGGTTTCTCAAGCAAGTTCCTATGAATTAGTGAACCCTGTAAGAATTGTAATATCTGGCTCAACTTTAAGAGCCAGTTTGCAAGTATTTGGTTATGAAATAGGCGTAGTCTCAAACATTATAATAATATAATAAAAAATCTAGCAAACTAATTCTATTAAACCTGAAGTGTTATTGCTACTAATAGAACATGAACTAAGTGTTGATTTGTTACATTTTGAAATATTAAAAACCTTAAGGCTGTGCAGGATATCCCGGAATACGCTTAAAACTGAGTGGGATATAAAATTGAAAATACCCAAGAAAACTTCTTCGGGGGTCTGCCAAAGATATTCTTGACAGAGAATGTGAGCAATAGCATCTCTCAAATTACTAATTTCTAAAAGTAAATGTCAAATACATTATAGCATTTAGTCTAAACAGATTTCAACTTATTCTTATTTATGAAGACAATGACATACCAGTGCTTGATGATTGTAAAACCAAAGATAAGTTGCAATTAATGAACTCCACCTTTTCTGAAGCATTTAGACTAGTAACTAAAACCAAACCCAAATATAAAAAGGACCATTCCTGTAATATATACAAGAAAATTGTATCCTACTTGATGATAGAAATTTGACCAATTTTAAGGCTCCTTCCAAAGCATAAATTCTGCCGTTCTTTTGTAAAGTTTAAAAAGTTTCCTACATTTTTCCCACAAAAGCCTAACTAATAATTTTAAATCCGTTCCTTCAGTCTCATCCCAAAATTCCATGACTTTTAAGCCTACCACTAAATGTTTTTGAAAACCGACAAAAACTTCTTCGTTATCTTTAAGTATATGTTTATCATATTTTTCTAAAAATTGTCTAGTTTTCAAACTAATTTCACTAATTTAAAATTACATAGTTTTTCATCTAAAAGATTTATATCAATTGGTTCTAAATATTATTTCACTGACTTCCTTTTCTCTGGCATTTTCCGCGTCTACTTTAAGCCTTGTTTTCTTAAGCGGACAACTTTTAGAACTTCCGTTAGTGACGTTAAAGACAGCGACGTCAATGGAGCTAGGCCCCGCCCCACGTGTGTACCTATCGTTTGAACAGCGTTGGCTGCGATGGGCATTCCCAGTGTCTTTCTATATTTATTTGCATATGGCTAAATGATACACTAGCTTGTGGCCAAATCATTTGACGCCTTTTGTTGAAGGATTTATTTCATCAAACGAGATTGATATAAAGCGGCATTGCTTACGTTATCTTGACGAAACGTCTGCGAAGCCAACATGTTCCCGTTCGACGGGGAATTTAATCTCTCTATTAAGCGCAGCCAGGTGATTAAGGCGGCTAAAGTTCCGAAAGCTAATGAATCTTCTTCTAATTAGGAAAACGCTAAACGGGTAATTTTTCGCGAGTAGAGTCACTCGTTCGCGAAATCAGCAGATAAAGTGTCAGTCGGATTTAAGGTGTTAAAGAGGGTTTTTGGGCCTCGTCCTACGCAAATTTGTACTAGTTTCTCTCAACGGTTAAGGACACAGAAGAGTGCAGACTGATCAAACATCGGCGGCTATGCCCTCCGAGACCGGAAACCTGCGATTTCTATGGAGACCGGAGGCCGCTAGTCGCGATGGAGACTGGAGGACCGAAGACTGGAGGCCTAGGCTTCCATTGGAAACAGGAGAACCGGAGCCTGGAAGCCCAACCTTCGAGTGGAGACTGGAGACCAAAAGTATGGCTGACCTATGCCACTTATTAATTGTTATTGGTCATTTCTCTCTTCGCTTACGGTGTTGAATTAAATCAGTGTTAGAAGACGTGTATTTATTGAAGTTAAATTGAGTATGAACTTCAATGTTTATGGTGGATCAACGGTTTTAGCATGCCACCAGATTTAACATAAGCTAAGGGTGATTGGCGCTAGTTACGTTAAAGCCTAGTTGTTTCGATATCATACGATTTTTTTAATTGGATCATTCTCCCTCTAAGGGATAATATATGGGCGGTTTCATATTTTAGGTGTAACCTAAGGACCACCTTTTCGGAATAGGTAATTTCGGTTGCATGGCCTGCAGTTTTGCCAAGCTTGTTTTCAGAAAAAGTCGGATAATAATAAATAAATTACCATCTCAGTAAAACAAATCGAAATCTTTATCTTTATCGCAATCGGTCAAATATGATTTATTTATTTATTTCAATTTCAAACTTCAGTGAAGCAACCAAAATTATAAATTGAGAAAGACCCATAGTGCTTTACTAAATTTGCTTAGCTATAAAAATCAATAATAATTCGGACAAAATACAGTGACTTTTCAATACTATTAACGTTTGGAAAATATGATTCATAAGTTAATATTCCCAATACGCAGAGTAATTTGCACAGTTTACATCATTAATCTAAGTAATTCGTGAAGCATATATTTCAAAGGTACTTGATTCTTTTTTCACGACCTAGATCTATGAGATACTCTTCTAGCAAAATAGAACGCACTTTAGGGACGATCAAGTTCATCACGAGTCATTTATCAAAGGGTTGCAAAGCGCAAAGGAATTGTATAGTTTATATAGACATTAGAGAAATATCTGTCTAGAGCCAAAGTAATATATCAACGAGAATGGATTTATTTATACTTAGAAAAATGACTATGTTGAGACGATATTGAGCGTTGCTCCCAATCACCCTCATGCTCTAACAGTAAGCTCCTCCCCCCCGAAACAAATCAAATTAGCCCGGTATCTCATTATTGCTTCCATAAAACTGACGTCTTTCAATGTGATTTAAACAAAAGACGGCGACGTTTTTCCCTCGCCCCTCTGTCGTGCGGCTGGAAAACTAGACAAAGATTATCTCTTGTAAGTGCTAACAATCCGGAGCAACCACACAAAAGACGCTATAGTTGGTAAATTAACAATGAGTTATTATTTTGATATGTCGGTCTGATTCGAAGTGTACCATCTCGACAAGGAAGCGTAGATTACTTTCGCGTGTCGTAGGCCTTGGTACTGACCGTATTGTAAGTGGATAAGAATACAATTTTGCTCTGTTACTGATGACATATTATATTTGCGTCCAAATCGATCTGGCTGTAACGAAAAGTGCCCGTTGCGGCTCTACTAGTACTCGTTCTAAAATGACTTCATAGAACAAACCCGGAGGTCCCTGAGGGACTCTTTTTCTTTGGGTAGGCGTGGTTGGGAAACACGCGAAGCTATTTTCATGTAAAAGAATATCCCGAGACATTGTTCGAACGAGGTACGTGGGTACGAGGTTGCTGCCTATCTACGGGTTCCGAACCATTTCGACTGTATCATGGAAAAAACAACGAAATGCTTTGTTAGAAATAAACCTTAATTGCTATTGCTATGAAAGTCTAGACGACCCTTGGCGCTGTCGGCAGCACCTCCACCCTCAGTGTTACGTAATTTGTGAACGTTTATAATCACGTCTGAATTTGATTTCTAGTGATGTATATACAAATAATCTTTCATTTAAAAAGAGTATAACCCTAGCAGGGAAGATACTAATTCGTGGCGAGACAGTCTAGAAAGTATTAGAAAATTGCAATTTCCCATCCTGCAGCGAGGTCGGTAGAAATATCATTCGAGATGTACGCTCGCAGCAGGATTTTCTACTACATTAGTGTCTGCCGCGTTACGATTGAACAGTGCCACCTTAGCAGTTTTCCGGGCCATAGGCTATTTGTTCTTAACTGGCCCCAATGTAGCATTTAATTTTTCCCTAAAATAACTGTAAGCTAGGAGCAACAAACACAAGCAGAACGCAGCTAGCCTTCAAACAAGCTAAGGCAGAGTTGTGCACAAATTTCATTGGACGAACCATTACGCTGAACGTTTTACGGAAAGGGGGAAGACAATTTCAAAATTTTCCTCTTCTGACGGCAGCAGGCGTTACAGTATCTAACCAATGAAAACTGTACACTAGAAAATAAACGATTTTTACGGGTTGCGTTCTCCTTGTGTGGGGTGCTGTGTTTGTTGCTCCTAGCTGAAAGGAAACGTACCTTTAGAATAATATGTACATTCCTATTTAGCCTAGTCCTTCCTTGCAAGGGTTATACCCTCCCTTTAAACAAGTAACGATCGCGATTTTAAAAGCGAAGTATGAAAAGGGTGTCAATTTGATATGAAAAACCAGCTTTTTTACACCTCGCTTCTTAATTGCTAATCCTAACAAATGCTCCTTTATTCCAACTGTAAAACAAGATGGTAAATGAATCCGGGATTTCTTTCGGTGGCTCGGCGAGGTCGGCCATAGCTATCTCAGATTTCTCGAAATGCAAGCTCAATTATAAATGGAACGCGAAATATAATCCGACAACGCTCTAGTTTTCAAAGAGCCCATATAAATCCGTTGTGGTCCTAATTGTCTGCTCAAAATCATTCGCTTCGTCTTGGTCAATACGTCTGGGGGAAATCCCCACAAAAAGGACTTCGGAGATAGATATTCCATACTATACAGGGGGTTTCAAAAGGTTATACAAAAATTTTAAGGAGTTGTATGGGGTGAATTGAGAAGTATGCCTGTTTTTCCCCTTTTTCCTACAATGAGTTAAAAGAGCGCCAGAGAGCTTCAAAGTGTGGTCTACTAGCCCCTGGAAGTAGGCTGAAACAAGCACTAAAGCAAGCAGCAGGGACTTTAAATTCTGTTTAAGTTTTCTTTATTAAGCTGGTTACCTCGATTTGTTTACTTTTTTACCTATCACACGAACCCAAACCTTAATGTTCGCATTTCCCTGCTGATTGGTTTGGCGCTTGTTGCAGCCTACTTCCACGGGCTAGTAGGACGCACTTTGAGGCTCTATGGCGCTCATAGTAGGAAAATGGACAAAAAATCAGGCGTACTTCGCAACTCACCCCCTACAACTAGCGCAATTCCTTAACATTTTTGCATAACCTTTTGAAACACCCTGTATATAATCCTTGGTTGAAGCGGGAAGACATATTTCCCAATTTTTTGCCAATAGCCATGCAGGGCAGTGGCGTTATCGTCCCAATTACGGTGAATTCCTTAATTTACCGAAAATTTGTATACCTGATTGCCCAAAATTTGTACACCCGACTACTTAAAATTGTATACTTGATTAACTAAGGTTCTGCAAACCTGATTAATATTTGCACACCGGATTTAGATTTCCACACCTGATTAAGATTTGCACACCTGATTAAGATTTGCACACCGGATTATGATTTGCACACCGGATTATGGTTTGCACACCGGATTATGGTTTGCACACCGGATTATGGTTTGCACACCGGATTATGATTTGCACACCTGATTAAGATTTGCACACCTGATTAAGATTTGCACACCTGATTAAGATTTGCACACCTGATTAAGATTTGCACACCTGATTAAGATTTGCACACCTGATTAAGATTTGCACACCTGATTAAGATTTGCACACCTGATCAAGATTTGCACACCTGATTTAGATTTGCACACCTGATTAAGATTTGCACACCCGATAAAGATTTGCACACCCGATAAAGATTTGCACACCCGATAAAGATTTGCACACCCGATAAAGATTTGCACACCCGATCAAGATTTGCACCCCTGATACCCTAAATGTGTACACTTGATAATAATAATAAAAAGGCCTTATTTGGAACATGTTTTAAGATAAATCTATTTACAAAAGAGTCCGTTTGTTTAAAATCATAGCAAATAAAAATTATTTAAGTTTAAATTAAAAAAACCCCAAAATGTTGACTATTAGAGGTAATATGAGACTAGGTTCATATTTTAACAGTCATGTCACTTTCCTTTAATATAACTCTTAAACTTTTTAAAGGTATTAACAGTTTGAAGGGATTTTAAAGTACTATTTAAGTCATTCCACGCTTTGATACCCTTGTCTTTAGTACTTTTATTAATATATTTTTTGTAACTGTTTCCGACGAAGAAATTTAATTTTACACCCATAGTTATAGTATCACAAAAGTGTTCCGGGAACCACCGCTGAATACCGTAGGAACTATATTATTTTTGACTTTAAACATGAATATGAGCAAATTTGGAATATACAGTTTTGGAAAGGAGTCAACTTTCGCAATCTGTTAAGCTTCTGTTAGGGAGGAAAACTTCGTCTTTTTTGCGATGAGTTTTATGGCAAGATTAACTACACCTTCTAATTTTCCTGCTTCATTCTTATTTGCATTGACGTAAAAAATTATTCCATATTCCACTATTGATTTTATTATTGATGTGTATATAATGCGCAACGTATCGCTAGTAAGATAATATTGTAAAGGTCTAATCAGCCATATTCTTGAATTCATTTTATTTACAGTACATTGTATATGTTTGTTCCATGTAAGATCTTCGTCGAACCATAGTCCAAGATATTTCATAGTTTGCGTTCTCTCTACAGTGTTGGGACATAGTGTTTGTAGGTAAGCAGCCTCTCTTTTTTCGCTCGAGTTGGCGCGAAAAGCATAAATTTTGTTTTATTCTTGCTTAGATCCTAAATGTGTACACCAGATACCCTAAATGTGTACACCAGATACCCTAAATGTGTACACCAGATACCCTAAATGTGTACACCAGATACCCTAAATGTGTACACCAGATACCCTAAATGTGTACACCAGATACCCTAAATATGTACACCAGATACCCTAAATGTGTGCACCTGATACCCTAAATGTGTGCACCTGATACCATAAATGTGTGCACCTGATACCCTAAATGTGTACACCTGATACCCTAAATGTGTGCACCTCATACCCTAAATGTGTACACCTGATACCCTAAATGTGTACACCTGATACCCTAAATGTGTACATCTGATAACTTAAGCGATTACACCATCAGATATTTTATACTAATAACTTTATATCACGAGGTGCTATAACTCAGTAAACATTTGGTGTCAACCAAAACGAAAGCAAATTTCATTAACACCCGATAACGACCAAAATTTCCTACCAGATTCTTTCACATGGTAATTATTAAAAGAATAATTTTTGGGCGTAGTACCAAGAAATTGTGAGCTCAAAATCGGTCTATCGATTTTATCAGATAGGGTTTAGTCTGGAGTTAATTAGTAAGAGTGATACTAATTAAAGAGTTATATATGTTTTAATAAATTAATTAATTTTAATTATAAACACAAATGTGTTTTTATAAACACAAATGTGTTTTTATAAACACAAATGTGTTTTTAAGTAAAAGCTAATCAGTAAGGTTTGTTTCTTTAAAAATAACTCTGAACAACAGTTTTTCAGATTCAAATTCCCTGACATTTCTAGATTTTCCCCAAATTAATTTATTCCAAAATTTCCCAGTTTTTATCTATACTTCAGTACAGGTTTTCTATTTGCAACCAAAATTAAATTCCCTGACTTTTATACGAATTTTAAAAATTATCTGACTTTTAGACCTATTATCAAATTTCAGGTTTCCGAGGTACTGCAATAACCCTGAATTGATAAATCGAATGTGTATGCAATCCCACAACCTATACGATTTCTTTAAAACATATTTAATTACAAAGTAAATTTAATCACAAGTTTTTAAAGTTTATATACTCTTTTATGAAAATTAAACGATAATTTTTAATATCTTTAAAAATTTAATGGAATAAAAAAATTTAAAACTAAGTCATTTATAATTTGTTCCTAAAGAAAGTAATTTTAAATTCAAAATCCAATTTCAATATTAATAATGTTATTAATATTAATGGAAACAACGTTTGTAGATATTTTATCTTTTGGATTGCACGACTATTTTTAATTAAGCTAATGGCTACTATATTTTGAAAATGATGATAATATTATTATTGATGTTATTATTATAACATTATTATGATAATTTATGTTATAAGAAGATCAGATAAATAATAATAATATTAACAGGAATTAATACCCACCATTAGGAATGACCATCGAAGTATATACGCGTGTTAAGAACAAGTAGAACATTGTGCACCGGTGTGTTATCACTACGACCTGAGTCTTAATAATACCGCAAAACCAAACGGTTTTCTTCTTGCTGATCAAACTTTACATACAAACAGGAATTCATAGCTACTACTAGGAGTGTCAATCCGGTAATATTCCCGTGGTAAGAACAAGTGTAACGTTGTGTACTAAATTAATAGCTACGAACTCAGTCTTAATAATACATCAAAACTAAAAGGATTTCCTCTAGCTAATAAAAACTTTAGTTACTAACAGCAATTCATATCTACTACTAGGAGTGACAATCCGGTAATATTCCCTTGGTAAAAACAACTGGAACATTGTGCACCGGTGTGGTACCAGTACACCCTAAGTCTTAATAATACGTCAAAACAAAAAGGATTTTTATCTAGCCATTCACTAGTTAAAATAAATGAAATAAACATAAACCTAATCGTTGGCAAACCTTCTACCACGTGCGCCAAGAACGGGATAGTCCAAGTATCGTTACTCTCGTACACCCACACATTTCCGCAGATCACGGAGAATGAAAGTATAACGGATAACCAGTCCTAGAGACGCGTATAAATTCCTGATAATAGTAGTTCCGCGATAAGAAATGGGGAAAGTGCAACAGGAGTTTGGAATCGGCAGCTGGTTTTTATACTTTGTTTTATTTATAGCGGATGATAAGACCGCTACAATGTTGCCGGGTTAAGGCGTGCTTTACAGCAACAATAATCGTTAAGAGAACGTGCCATTACGGGCTGAACAAAGAAACGAAAGGAACAACCAAAACCACTTACCGTCGTTTTGCTTTTCGATTTGAGATTATCCTCCAAAGCCCTTCTCAGATATCGCTCCCTCTCGTTCAAAGGGTTTTTCTTCGAAGAGAGGAAAATAGAGTTAATAAACGCGGTCGCAAGATGGGTATTAGCACCATCGCGAGTTAAGAACGGCGTTTAACGAGGCTCGCGCCGATTGCGCCCTAAAGAGGGAATTTAAATCGTAACCGCGATCGAGGAGCGTTGATAAGCGACTGTCAAAGTGAACGCGTTCTTTTACACGGTTTATCGGCGCTGAGATATTAGCGCTGGCCATTTAAGGGCATCGGCAGAGCGTCTGATCCGCGCTACCATCGCGGACGAAATCCCGGCTGCTCTCTTTCTCCGCCCCTCGACGAGTACTTGGCCGCATTTTTCATTCTCACCTGCTCCAGGTACGTCAGGAGAGTCTGCGCTTGGCCTCCGCGATCCAGACGTCGCAGACTTCGCTCGTGCAGCGCCCCCTTGAGGCGAGCGCCGGAGTCTCCCTGAAATACAAAAGGTTGAGGTGAATACGCGTCTCTCTTCTAAAGGCTGCCGGAGATAGTATGGTGGACTCCTTGTGCGGAAGAACGCGAAAGCATTTTAGCTCTTAAGGCGGGTTTCCACTAAGGCGAAAATGACTCGCGCGCGACCGACGACGCAAAATATATCCGTTGGGCTTACCGCTTCTTTTCCACTAGCGGACGTAAGGGATGGGTTTACACTGGGGAATAAACGCCATGATAGCGAGAGTCACCTGTTAAGTGTTAACTAAGATTTGTACACCCGATTAAGATTTACATACCTGATTACCTACGACGCAAAAATTCCCGTTAGGCCTAAAGGCTCGTTTTCGTTAGGAAAAACCGCCACGACGGCGAGCGTTGACGCAAAATTTCCCGTTATTCCTATTACTTACTTCAAACTAGCAGAGGAATGGTTTTACGGTACGGTGAAAACGACACGACGCGAAAAATCCGTGTTAGGCCTAATATATTTTCTTGATCACAACCGCCGCGTTTATACCCTTGTGAAAACAAGACTACACGGCGTAAAATGTCAACTTTGTGACGAATAAAGGACATCATTACGCGCACTAGTGGGAACTAAGCTTAAATACATTGCTTTTTTTGCGTCGAAGTTCGCCGTCGCGTAATTTTTGTTCTATTGAAAAAGCAGTCTTTACAGGAAACAGAGTTCGCAATGCAAGACGCCGTTTCGAAACCCCTTTGGTCTGTTTCTTCCGTATAACTTAACTTTTCTTCTTTTGAAGTGTAATTGTCTTAAGGGCCATTCACGATATACTCCCCGCGGTAAATGACCTTTTCGGTACCCCCTTCTTATCGTCTAAAGGTCAAATTAAATTCCCTTTGCCCGAAAATTCTTAAAGAAGATTTAAAACTCGTCTGTTGGGGCATAAAATACCAGCTAACGCGTGCTTTCGAGAAGACGTTTTTGGTGATAGAATTACTGTCTGGTGCAGTTGAAACTCTGGGGCTAAAATGCGTTTAGGTTTCAAATTGGCAAAATAATTTATTCAGAAACTTGATCATTTTTAGATTATAATTCAATAATTAATTGCAAATTGGTAGGAATTATCGTGTTTTTACTTTACGAGGGCATTCTAAGCATGTGCAGAAATGTAATAAAACTAATGAGAACTTGAGAAGGCATTTCATTTTAACCAAAATTTCACCAATTAATCTATTTAAAAAGGCAACACAGTCGTGCATGAATCGATTAAAAACTTGCGTTTTAAGAATAGTTTATTATATTACCTAAGAAACTTCAAATAAGTCCTAGATGAAACAAGTTAAACTACGAAAACTTAGCAAACGCGGCCGCTTAAAATGTTTCACTTTTTTCTAGCGCAGTTCCTAGTGAAACATCATCAAAACAATAAGCCCAATGTGACTTCATAGAAAGGCCTATTAGCGGCTTTCAAAATTCATTTTGCTCGTGAAAATACCTGTACCTGTTACGGTCAGAAAGCAGGTACACAATGTTTGTTATTTTGGTTGCCCTGCCCTTCTATTTGGTAGTCTCGCACGCAAGAACTTCATTTCAAATCCAGCCAATTGTACCTAGTAATTGGGCGCGACGAAAAATTCGTGTTTGAGGAGTTAACGTTATGTAGAAAAAAACTCAAAATACGAGTCTTTAAATTAATAATAAATGTAGGCTTCAGTATGAACTAACCTCAACAAAACACTACGAAAACTAGGCCTAGCAATCGATTCTCTAATTTCTTAAAACTCTTGAAAATAAACTGTATGACGTGATCCCCTTGGTAATTGCTAAGTTTATTACAGCAGGCCAAAATATGCTATAGTCGTAGTCTAGTATTAGTTTTCCTACAATTCGCTGAAAACGAAAGTTGGCCATTTTCTTGCGTTTCAAATAAATCATCTGAATCTGACAACACTGCTATTTGTTTTTCCGCTGTTATTTTAAAGAAAGTTTCAGCTCGATGTGAAGTAACTCTTTTTTAAACAGATGTCGCTAGCGTCGAAATCAAAACAAGTTACTTAAGATACATTTTGACTCAAAAGGTGGGACATAAAAGTATCCCTCGCGTTGATTGGCTCGTTTGTAAATTTGACAATAACTTAAATTATAGTAATTTTTAATAATATATTTTATATGGATATAATTTTGGTTAAAGCCCACTAAGTACAGTTTAAGTTTTCTAATTATAATAATTATATATGGTTATCGTTTCGCTATTTTGAATTAGGCTTCCGTTGCCATTAATTGATGGCACCACCCTCTCCAGTAAAGTCTTTTTGGTTTTCGAAGAATCGGATAGATTCATTGCCATCTCTAATAACAAGAGCCTTATCATAATACAGGTTTCAATGATAGAACCGACAGTTGATTTAAATTATCGACTAACACTATTCGTGACCGAAAGCTATCGTTACGCCCTCTTTTGGTGGTCATCGAAAACTAGATAGGTATCGTATTAGCAGACACTACTAACCATAGACTAATAAATAAATAGACCCACGATTCTACGGGTGGTTAATACGGAGGTGACGTCAAGCAGACCACCGGTAGTTGTTCCGTATTCCTGTGGTACTACGTTTAAGCGACGCCTGTCGATTAGGTGAGAAAATAAAAAATCATCACGTGTTCGTGTTTGTAATCATTTAGGTACTCTGACGTGATTCGCAAATATTTCGACTGTGATAATTTAAAAAAGGTTAATTTTAATTACAATTTATAAATAAGTCAATTAATTCTTTCGAAACAGAATAAAAAGCAGCAGATGATCTTTTAATTAAAAATAAATAAATTCTATTTGACGAAATGATATTTGGTCAAAGGCTTAAGTAACTCGTGACGTGTACTATACAGGTGTTGTGGTTATGGCTTGTTATGGGAGCTTGTTAGTGTAGGGAGCTGTTGGCTCGCGTGGCATGAAGGGCTTGCCACCACCCTCCTACGCATTGTAACCCGGCCACCTGAATTAAAGGCTTTAAAAGTCGCTTGATGACTAAGGCCTAAGGTGGTGCCGAGGGTATTAACCTAGCTGATTATTAAAGTAATTTATCTTTCTTTCAATTTTATTAAATTAATTAATTAATTAATTAAACCTACACGAAATGATCCTTGGTCAAAATTTAAAGGTGAGAAGTTAGCATCACCGGTTTTTTCTATTTCACTTTCAACTGGATGTAATTTCTTCACATTAAATAAAAAATAATTTAGACTATTTTTACTTGTTTTAATTCTATGGAAACAAAACCGGAGTTGGAATGGCTTTTGGCGTGAGCCACCTTTTGCCATTTACAATTTGTATATCCCGTTCTAAAAAGTGATCATAACAAAATAAATCATGATTTGAAGGTGTCCAGTTTTCGCGATTTACAGCAATTATCCATTGAGAAAGTATTGTAGGTTTAGATAAGGGAAACCTATAGTTATATAAAGATTTTAAATAAAAATGAATATTTATCTGAATAATATTGTAATTTAATCCTACTTATGGAATGAAACCTTTTCCGTTATTGTTTTACTTGTTGAAAAGTTGCTTAAAAGCACAAATATTAACAATTTTTACCAAATAAAAACAGATTTTCAGTAGAAAACACTTTTACTACTACTTTCTTAATAAAAATCACAAAAAACTGGGAATTTAATTATAAACATGTTAGCTAACATAAACGTACTACCCGTTTTTCAAATTCACCGCTAAACTTTTTGCGTCTGATTTCCCGATAAATATTCTTAAGCGTTAGGTACTACATGTAAGGCCAAGCGCTCACTGCTCTTGGTAACGTCTCCGTCCTAGCTTCCACAAGCCTTAGCTTCGTAACGGAGACAATGCCTTGTGGAAGGCAGAACCGATACGAAACAGAGAGCCAGTGGGCGCCTAGTCTAAAGCGCCACCCAACTTAAGTGGCGCTTTACACGTAGTACCCCATGAATACGGAACAATTGCCGGTTGTCTGCTAGTTATCGCTCCCGTATATTTTTGGCGTAAAGTGTCTGTTAATTTCTTTATTATGTCTATGCTACTAACTCTTGATAGCCAGTAGTAACCTTTCAAGGAACGCAATGTACGTTATTGCTATTTCCTCTAAGCGTCGGAATTTTGAAGCTGATGAATAGAATGAAGCTCTTGAAATGTTTTAGATATAGGGGGCGCTGCACAACATTAGGGGAGCGAATCTGCCTTCGCGTTTGTATAAGCCGCACGAGACATCGCGCGCTGATTCTTTTTTAATTATGAGTTTATTACAAACGCTGTCCCGTGCATATAAAATAAAAGGCTGATTTAGTACCCTAATGTTGTGCAGCGCCCTCTTTTAGTTTCAAACATTTCAAGAACCTCATTGGGGAAGCAGGCGATATTTTAACAGGGTCTCCATGCACTTATCATTCTTTAGCATCAAAAGATGCTTCGCAAAACTTTACTGTTCTTCGGTAACTTGCAAACAGAGTTGTCGTACATTTTTTGGTGTTAAATAAATGAATTTGTATCAAAGAAACTAAGTTAATCAAAAATGAAATTAGCCCTAAAAATTAAGCAGTAGAGAATCCATTGAAATTATAAAACTAAAAAATTACAATCGTTTAATTAACAATCAAGATGGTCCGGCCCGTGTTTTACCCTATATCCAAGTTCTAACTAAAGCTCTATAAAAATAATTAAAGCAACACGGCTGTCTCATGGTAAAACCTTTTAAGCAACACGATCGTAATTTTGAGATATTTGACTTTTTCAAAACCTAAGTTATAAGATTTTAACGTGGTTTTTAATGCGAAAATTAGAAAATCCAAAACCATTTTTTAAGTCATAAATAGTTAAATATTTATGACTTTTACCTGAAACTTTTACAGTACTTTTGTATATGCCTTAGTAATACTTATGCGTAAAAATCTAATTTTTCAAACATTTGTTGGTTAAAAGGCTTTGCCATGGGGCAGCCGAACTGTCGGCTCTATCATTGCCATTGGCAATATGATATGGCTCTTATTTTTAGAGATGGCAATGAATCTATCCGATTCTTCGAAAAAAACGACTGTACTGGAGAGGGTGGTGCCATCTATTATTGGCAATGGAAGCTAAAATAACCAAATGATAACTTCGTCAGAAAGCCATTAAAGAGTATTATAATTAGACACCTTATACTCTATTTAGTGGACTTTAACCTAAATTATATATCCCATGTAAAAATATTGTTTAAAATTGTTGTAATTTATGTTATTGACCAATTTTCAAACGATCCAATCAACGAGAGGTCTCGGTCGCGAATAGCTCATTTCCCAGAAACTATCTTATTAAAAAAAACATTTTGAAATCTCAGATCCGAACAGCACTTAAATAAAATATCTTCATAATTCAAAATCAATAGATTGACAGGGTCCTGGGGCAAGATAGCTGTTAACTTGCGGAACAACGATGTTACCAAGTAATAGAGAGGCTTAGCAGCACGCCCTTGAAGTTTGAACGGCAACGTCGTAAGTATCTAGCCAATTTAAAATCTTTGAAATTGGTTTAGCGGGCTTTCACTTCACCTGTTAAAGGAAACAATACAGACTCTTAACACATTTGAAAATATTTGGTAGACCCGGGAACATGACGAAAATAGAAACGTGTATAACCAATACTAACACGCGTCTTAGGTGGGGTGGCGGAGAGGATAGCACTTTCACCTCGCAGCAAGAGGAGCCGGGTTCGACCTCTGCTTGTAGCACTGGCTGAAAACAACTCCTTCAGCGTTTAAGGGGTTTTCCCCCGAGCTATTCGGTTTCCCCTTCCATAAAAACCTGTTGAGGTTAACGGTAATAGTTAGTGTAGGGAGCTGTTGGCTCGCGTGGCTTGCCACCACCATCCTACGCATTGTAACCCGGTCACCTGAATTAATGGCTTTAATAGTCGCTTGATGACTTAGGCCTAGGGTGGTGACTTGGGTATTAGCCTAGCTGATTATGTATGGCACACATTGGTTTTGGTCAGTAGTAGATAGTCGGCCCTCCAAATAGAATTAATAGAGACGCTAATGCCACCTAGTGGGTGTGCAGTAACATGCATATAAATGTAATGATTGTACCTACGGACAGGCAGTAGACGAGACTCCCGCCATTAAAATGTTTCTTTGTTTGAACCTTTGTTTAATCACTTAAACTATATTTAGGTTTTTAGTGTGAGCATAAATACTAACAGTTTTCGTGTACCCTGCTTTACTGCTGCGATATATACAAGGCTTAGCGCGTTTAAATTTAAACCAGTATTTACGATTGTTAAAACGCACGTTGCTATAACAACTTGCCATAATTATCATATTAGCAAAATGTTGAGCATTGAAATTGAAATAATCAGTATTTTTATTTGAACCCTATAGATATACGTGTCGTCATAAATTTTAAAATTGTTAAAAGTCATGGCTAAAGTTAAATTTAAAAATATAAAATCATAACATTATAATTTCATTAAAATTAAATGAAATTATAATGTTATGATTTTATTTTAATTAAAAAATGTTTTAGTCATGAAGTATCTCGTTTCTATTACTATATATTTTTTAAAATACGTGTCACCATAGGTAACATAATAACAATAAGTATGACAATTAACGAGATTTACAAACAAACTGATTTTCATAGTTATTGCGAAATCAAGATGTTTTCTCAGCACAGAGCCCTCTAGTGTCTAAAATACGCGAGACTTCCGCTAAGCCGAAATATCTGGTTTCCGATAGATAGGCTAAATATTAGGCTAAAATAATAAAAATTAAAAAAGTTTTTATCGGCGTTACCAGCTTATGTTTTTATCACTCATGATTGGCACGCGGGCTTCAAAACAAATCCTAAGCCCCTCGCGACTCCAGAACGTGCTCTCCAATATAAGGCTTAAATTTTTATCAAAAAGTAGTCATTCAAAACGGTAAGTCGCGAGTCCAAGTCACAGCTTGAAGAGAGTATCAGTGCCGAAAAAAGGTTCGGTTAGAAAATTAGCATTAAAGCAATAGGAAGTGTCATACTTATTTTTATTACGTTACTTATGGTGTCACTTACGCTCGACAGAAATTTTGCGTCATCTTCAAGTTATAAAAGGTCTCGACTCGGAAGCATAAATTCGAAAAGAAAACCGTGGAGAATGCTCAAGTGACTTTCGACGTTGCACTGCGCGCAACCTCTCTAATATCGTCGCAAAAGCTGCGACTTGAAGCCTGTCTGCTCGGGATTAAACTTGCAGCATTATCTGGCGCGTCGATAGGCAGATGCTTCCGCTGCAGCGAGAGTCTTAATGCATTAGAACTCTTACATCGGGGAGAGCCGCGGAACAGTCGGGTCTCGACGTTAAATTAATTAATGCGCCGGCAGAAGCGAAAGGATTAACATACATTTCCGGGCTCTTTCGTTTCTCCAATATTTATAAATAGCGCCAGATGTAAATAATAGATCTCCAACGAGTGAAGGGTTTATCTCCATATACCGCTAATATTGTTAGTTCGTAACATTTACCTTCGCAAGTTCTCGTTCATTTCTCGAAATATGTTATGGAAGAAAAAATAATAAATCTACTACCATAAGTGTATAATATTGTTACATAAGTGTGACACTTCGTTTCCTTCTGATGCAAACGTTTTACTGAGAGCTATTCACAAGACAGACTACATTACGAGCTTCGTCGCCGTTTTGCGTCCGCTTGCTAACGCGTCACACGTAGCCTTTGACAGTGCCTCACTAGGGGGAGTTTTTTTGCGATGACGTCACTTCGTTACTAGTTCTCAGTAAAATATTCCCCAAAGTGACACACTTATGTAACAATATTATAGACTTATGCTACTACCAATAATGTGTTGGTTTCTACTTAGGGACATCATGGTACCTAGGAGCAACAAACACGGCACCCCACACAAGGAGAACGCAACCCGTCAAAAGTCGTGGATTTTCTTGTATACATTTTACATTGGCTAGACGCTTTAGCGCCTGCTGCCATCGGTAGGGGAAAACTCGGAAATTGTCTTCCCCCCCCCCGCCCGTAAAATGTTCAGCGTAAAGGCTCGTGACGCTCGTCCAATGAAATTCGTACACAACCCGGCGTTAGCGTGTTTAAAGGCTAGCTGCGTTCTCCTTGTGTTTGTTGCTCCTAGATGGCACGGTAGGAGTGTCCTAAATCCGAGGGCTTACTGAGGTACACCAGCCGCTTTGAAGCGCCTCAAGAATTCTGTTCTTGAAAGTATCACTACAAGAGGCTTAGTCGGGGCTTAGACTACAGCGCGTGCGAGAAAATTAGGTTAGGCGTAGTTCAATAAATTTCGAAGTTTAGAAATGAAATGAATTTGGAAAAAAAACCTCAACCATACGCGGCTTACTGGTTATTTATACTCAACACAATGGTTAGTTACCATTACTTAAACTTTTAAAATACTAATTTCTTAAATAAAAGATCTAAAACTTACTAAGCCTAATCATTTAACCGACTACAACGGCGCCATTTCAAAATTGAACGTGAACGCCCCAGCTTCTCTACGAAACTACGCTGGAAATCGACTTCAGCGACCCCAAGTTTATCCACATTGAACAAAAATTATCCGTGATTTTCCTACTCCCAGTATTAAAGGGAACATAACCTGCAAAGCAATCTTTATGGAAGACCCCTTAAATTTTTCAAATTACCCTGTACAGTGGCGCCAAACATTTCTAAAGCCAAAGGCCAGAGCGGCCAGAGCTGCAAACGTTGTTGTTTCACACCAAATAACTGAGGTTAAATTCCCTTAAACGCATTCTTTTTAAAACCTGAACAGTGAGTGCCCTTGGAATCTTGGTCTATGGGGACATTCAAAATAGCGAAACAATAACGTCGTCAAAGAAACATTTGTAATTAATATAATTAGACAACTTAAACTCTACTTACAATGTTAGTGGGCTTTAACCTAAATTATATATATCCAATATAAAATATATTGTTAAAAATTACTATAATTGAAGTTATTGTCAAATTTACAAATGTGCCAATCAACGCGAGAGGTACTTTTATGTCCCGCCTTTTGGGTCAAAATGTAGCTTAAGTATCTTGTTTTGATTTCGACGCTAGCGACATCTGTTTAAAAAAAGCTTCTTCACGTCGAGCCGACACTTGCTTTAAGCACACATCCGCGGTTTGGAGATAAATTATCGCCCAATGGAATTTGAGGTTGTTCCAGTTTAATCCGCTAAATGGATGTTTCTCTCGTACATAACTTATTACATCCGTCGAGAGTAAATATAGTCCGAGTAGCGAGACTATACGTCTTAACAGTGAAACGGCTATTCCGTCGCGAAAGCGTTTATCCAAATTTATCCGCCTAATCATGAAATATATTATACTAAGGCAGACTGTAGTAGCACTGCGTAGCTTTGACCATGGCCGCCATTTTGGTCGCAAGTTTGTCCACATTGAACTAAAATTAGCCGTGATTTTCCTATTCCCAGTATTCACGCGTGCTTTTTAAAGCCTGAATAGTGAGTCTCCTTAGATTCTTGGTTCATGCTTAGACAGTCCAAGTGTTTACGTATCTTATTTTTCGTTTGCCTAAAGCCACGTAGCGGGCAACACCAAAAGCTCATAAATAGGCTCTTCAATAAATGCCAGTCTCTTTTTTTAATCTCCTACGCGAATGCGCGAGTCACTAAATAAAATAAGTCACGTTTTTATGTTAATTTTATTAACATAGTTGGAGGTGGAGATAGGACCATTTGACCACAGCTAACCTCTCCCCGACTCCCCAGTAAAACCACCAGTGATTGCACACTTCGACCCCTTAAGGGCCTAATGAATCAAATGCCAAATTTGCAGCGAATAAATAAGTGTTTATTTATATTATCGGGTATGTTCGGTACAGAATCAAAAGGTTGGCCCGTCTTCATCGCCATCTTTGTCCAAGAAGTCTTCTCCGTTGTCGAAATAATCTTCTGCGTAATCATTCTCCTTGAAAATGACAAGTTTTGTCAGTATAGACTTGTTTCTAATTTTTGTAGAACACCAGTGACATACAGCGACGATAAAAAGAACAAGCCACCCTGTTTATCGTCTGCTCGTTGTCAAAACTTTAATAATTGAAGTCGGACAATATCATGTAGTTTATGCATTTCACTGATTCAGCAGATGTGGATAATGGGGGAAGTATGAAATGGCCCATAGAGCCAATGGTAAAAATCACGAACTTGAAAGTTTCTCCATAGATAACATAATTCACTCGAGAGCTATGGTCTTTGGGATGGACTAGTAGCGTCTAGTGACGTAACTTGCGAAAGTAGTTCGTTTCAACTCTTTGGCTGGCAGACGGGTTTTGTTACAAATTTATTGGTTTAATAAAAATGGCGGAGTTAAGTCCGCGAATGACGGCGGTTTTTTCATCACAATTTGGCCCAGAAGTTAAATCAAAATTAGGGCAAACAACCGTAAAATATGATGTAACGTTGAATCGCGGTCATATTTGTGTCTGTCCTGAAATTACAGAAGCGTTTTCCAACAAAGAGAAAATGTGAAGAAAAACCTCAGGTAAAGTTAACCCTTGGTAATAATAAAGCTCTTCTACACTGTAGAATCTAAACATTCACTCATTCAAAGTTATATTTCTTAAAATAATTATATTTACCTTCATATTATTATTTAAATTACACATTTCTCTATTTATTAATTACAACTAAACTTTTTGTGGGAGTTGTCATTTGAGAACAATACCAAAGAGGATGTGACGAAAATGAGTGAAATAAAGGCTTGGCTTCGCAATGAAGATAAGAAAAAATGCCTCCTAATTGTAGAAAAGAATGGACTATGCGATACTGAAGTAACAATTTTACATTTAATTATATTAAATCATTGAAATCTGGAAATCTTCTAAATTTATCTGTAATTTAACAGATAATTTTGGAAATAACAAGTAAAGACTGGTTCATAATTGTATGCGGAATGGATCCAGTTAAAATTATTGTAAATGAAAGTGGTGAAGCATCCGTTTTTCATATCTTTAAAGGTCTTATTACAACTGCTAAACTGTTTGAAAGTGAAAGTTTCCACATAAATATTGCCAAAGACATTTTCCAGCAAGTTTTAGAGAACAGTTTTATTTTCTTCCCTGGTCTTACTGAAGATTCTATTACTTCATTAAAAACCTTGCCATTTGTCCCACCAAAAAATGATCTCTCAAATTTCTTTAGGTCTACTAGTGGTTTCTTTTCTTGATTAACGCTATTGTTCATACGGTGGGGAAGAAGTGTGAATTAGTTGAAGACATTCATTTTTGTAGATTCTATCATCATTAACGCCATCAAAGTTGAAAAATGTTAACAAATATACATAGTTTGCATCCCTACGTCATCAATGACGCAGTTCCAAGTATAGATATAAGAACCAAGAATAAATATTTAATTTGAGCAAGAATGAACGGTTCTTTGCCGCCATTTTTCTGGTGTAGATTTCTTAGTAAAACGGGAGGGTTAACAGTTTCAATCGTCTGTTTGCGGATTTTAATTATTTTCACATTATTAAAAAATTATTTTCACGTTAAAAATGGTTATCTGCCTGGTTAAAAATTGTTCGAGTAGTTAAATTACCAAGGAAGAGCGAAAATTGTTTATTTTAATCGATAGCGAAGGTAATTGTAAAAAGGATGACCGCAAAGGCCTAACTTTGATAAGCTTTTTTAACTTCTTTTCGTAGATATTTCTGTCGTAATTTGATATTTTATTTAAATAACCCGGCCTTAGAATCTTATCTGGCTTTGTTTAGGGCCCATTTAAAGCATAAATCTAATACGTTTTGTAGCTTTGACGAGATTACCAACAAAATGGCTACCTATTTAGGAGCTACGCGCGAAATGGTTTGAATTTTTGATCGCCCTCCCAGTTTCCTTGGAGACCATAGGCCCCTCCCTTCGGTGCAAACTATGTATGGGAAATCTTAACGTAAGCGGCCATACCAATCAAGTAATGTTTTTGTATTTTTTTCTACATTGGTAATCTTTATCTTGCGATGATGTTTTGAGGTGGTAGTTACAGAGGCTTAGTGAGGGGGGGGGGCAGGAGGGGCATACGCGCCGGGCGCCGACGGTCAGGGGGGGGCGCCAAAGAGGCGCCTAAAGTATTAAAGCGGATATTGGAAACTTGAAATTTGTTAATATATCAATTAAATTAATATTTATTTTGTTATTGATAATGATTAGGTTTCGTTTAAAAACCAGGGATTTTATGGGGGAAATTGGGGCCGGCGTGGGGGGGGGGGGGCGGAAATTTTGGAGTTTGGCCCTGGGCGCCAAATAACCTCACTACGCCACTGGGTAGTTAAAAATGGGTTAGACGATATTTTATCAATAATATTTAAAAAAGTGTGGCATAGCCTTTTAATAAGTCCTGTTGGCCTAGGTTTCCCCCTTGGAAAGTTGAATAAATTATCTTTAAAACTGTTAAGCCTAATTTCTCCTCTATAATTTGTATCACTTTGTTTAAATCCATATCACAATTAGGTACAAAAAAATATTACACTATCTCCTGCCAGTCTCCCATATTACCATCCAGAAATCATAGCAGACGATTGAAACCGCTTTACCGCGTATGAACACTACAGGCAGTGAAATCGCTGTAACTCTACGCGTAGCTCAAAGACAAAATAGGGCGAGACTCTCATATCACCCAATTTTGGGCTTTTTTCATACTTCCCCCATTATCCACATCTGATTTCAGTCAAAAGTTGCTCCTTATTAACAATATAATATACTGAGTCAAGCGGACTAATTTATAGTATCTAATTCGATCCTATGAATGTAGATGGCACAGTATTTTTTGAACTAGGAGGGCGGGGTTTATTATTATAGAACGTGTAACGACGCAACTAAAATTTTCATAACCAAAAGAAGAAATATATTATATATATATATATATATATATATATATATAATATATTTCTTCTTTTGGTTATGAAAATTTTAGTTGCGTCGTTACACGTTCTATAATAATAAACCCCGCCCTCCTAGTTCAAAAAATACTGTGCCATCTACATTCATAGGATCGAATATATATATATATATATATATATATATATATATCTGAACCGAGAAAATAATTGTAGTAAATCAGATATCAGTTTATCCGGATTAACGCTCAGATATTATCAGATCCTTTGATAACAGTTAAAATGCAATTCAGAATGTTTAAATCCGAATCTAATCTGATTTCATTGTAACCCAACAGTCAGACATAAGGTGAGCAGATTTCTCACCGTTATCCATTTGCAATTCCACAGAAAAAAATTATTTTTGAAATTTTAGTTACCATTTATCTATTAAACCAGAAATACATGAACCGAAATTATCAGCGACCTATTCTTCAAATTCACCGTTTTCCCCTTCTTAACCGCGGTATGTCATCCCACCCTCCTCAAAAAACGAGAATCTCCTTCTCCGGGGTGAACGTTTGAAAACGCCACCTGGTGTTGCCTACGTAAACTTTTGTGTTAACACAAACTAAGAAGGTGCTTCATTTTTAGTCGGCGTAAAAAATTAAAACCACGAGAATTTTCCTTTAATAGTTAAAATGTAATACGAAAACCTTCAAAATGTCGAGTATAGATGCTTTTACACAGTGCATTTATTTCTACAAAACCAGCCGAATTTAAGAGATAAATCGGTACTTTGCAATATAATTAAACGACTAGAAATATCAACGGCATTGAGTATACTTCAGAAGCTCTAGCAGATATTTACATACATTTTCAGACATTAATAATATTAAAAACAACTCTCTTCTTTCCAAAATAAACAGACGCGTAAGGTTTCCCAAATAACGAATTAATTTCTGTAGGTTTTCCATTATTTTTAACTAACGGACGTTTAGCTAACATACACTAAAGCCCCATTTTCATGCTCGCTGGTAGCGGGTAAAAATCGTCAAAATCCGCTTCAGCTATACGCTTTTTCACTTTCCGCTTCGATCTGTTTCAAACAGATATTTTAGCTTTATTTTCACGCTTGCGAGTGGCGGAAGCGAATTTTGACGATTTTGATCCGCTACCAGCGAGCATGAAAATGGGGCTTAAGCCTCGGTTGACAGACGACGTTTCGCGTAGTTTGTTTTAAGATAAATGACACATTTTACCTCACTGGATGGCGAACTAGTTACCCGTGGTGCACTTGGATATTTTCACTGCGGTCGGGCGGGATGAAATAAACGAAGGTAAATTTTCTACCCTCCCCCTGGCGTACAAAGAAAACGTATCCCCCGAAATAAGCGCTAACTGATAATTTCGGTTAATGTATTTCTGATTAAACGTATCAGTAAGCTAACAGTTCAGCTAACCGAATCTGATGCGATGCATTTTAGCAGATCAGTTTAGATCGGTTACTTAGGATAATTAATCAGATACAATTTGAGAGCAGATCTGACTAATCGAGGGGTAAGACACTCTGCGAACTCGGTGTACACTGCCGTACCTTTGACCGTGCTAAATGGAACTAGCGAGCTCTTGAAAATATGTACCTTTAACAGTGCTAAATGCACGAACTCGGTGTACAGATTATCTGAAACTGTCTTACCCCTCGTGACTAACTCATTATCTTCAGCTAACTGAAAATGCCGAGCTGAATAACAGTTGTTCGTTGGAAGCACTGACCTCTTCCGCCAACTCTTCGTCGTCTTCAGCCACCAGCTCATTTTCATCTTCATTTTCTTCATTGTCTTCAGCATCGTCTTTTTTCTCTACTTCCGTGGTACCTTCCGTGTTTTCAGCCGCTTCCAGTTCCTGTTCATCATCATTTCAATTATGAGTTTAATTCGCCAAAACTAAACAATGCCGATAATAATACTTCGAGTTTCTTGGTGAGGTCTTCAATTTTCTTCGTGGTTGTTTTGGCTTTCTTGGTCGAAGGTAAAATCACTTTTTTACTGACTCGCTTGGACTTCACTTCGAAGTGAAGTTCTTTCGGTAAATAATTGAAATCTGCGTTGCGAAAACGCACGACGATCAAACGATTAAGATAATTCTTATTTTAATTCTTGTTTTAATGGCATGGGAGCCAAATAGCCCGTTCTATAAAATCCGAAAAAAAGGCCAAACATTTCACAAAGACTATTCGACCAAGTTTGTGGGTCTAGCGAGTTTCTCTATTCTTTGGTTTCAAAGGTAATTTCAAGAATGTATTTATTTATACTCAGGGAGAATGAATATGTGGAGACTATCGACGGACACGTTGAGCCCCTAACCCCGTCACGCTATGGGGGGGGGGGGGAGGGAAAAAGGAGGCGGTCTTATTTTTTGCGTCCTCGCAGCAGAGTTAATCGCGTCGAAAAACGTCACTTTTAAGAACCAATGAGATTGCAGTATTATTTGATTTTATTAAAGCGGAGGAGCATACCGGGGGCCCCAACGGGTGGAATTGGAGAAACGCTAAAAATAATCTCGACATATTCATTCTCCCTGAGTATAAATAAATACATTCTTGGTAATTTTTGGTCTTTGCGTGAGCCAGACATTATATTTTGAGAGGTATTTCAGGACTTTGGTTTTTCAAAACCGAGCATAGGTTTTCTAGATAAATAATTTTTTTCCTGTCGAAAATCTGGCCAAACTTTCACACCCCTGATATTTTTTAGCTGATTTTATAGAATGGTCTATATTTGTGTTTTACCAAGAATGAATTAAGGTTAACATAGTATGTTAGGCTTGTGATTTCCGGAAGAATAACAACGCCCCTCCGCTTTCCCCCAGTGTAATATTTCCCCTTTCTGTTGTAAGGGGGGAAGACACTCCGGTAAGACCATAGATGCTATAGTTGTATCTACATTATCTATAACCAAACATTATTGGTCTTTAAAATTATTGAGAAAATTATTTTGCCCTTAATTTGATATAATAACTATAGCTTTAAATTCCAATATTTTCTTAAAGCTTTTTGAGTCAACGCGAGAAGCTCACTTAACTGCCGAATTTTTAGCTCATAAAAAGACGGCAGATCGTTTGCTTATCAGACGAAAATACAACATTTAAGTGAACCTCTGAGACCTTCCACCATAAAAAGTCAATCATACTCGTTCCTAGTGGCAAAAACGTTAAATTTGAACGTCCTACCAAGAAGGTATTTATGTATAGGGAGAACAAGAGGGGGGGGGGAAGGAAAATACGTTACTGGAGTGTGCTTTAATTGAGTCAGGCAGGAATCCATACCTCTAATTGGAATGCTTATCGTGGCAGATTTTCGTCTCGATGTGGCTGACGGTTTTTTGATGTCACTATGTTAACTTGACAAACAACAACGTGAGAGGGGGCGCGCGCAAAGGGGATTTTTTATATCGTAGGCGGGGTGATCTTACGCGATACATCAGGATAAGCGTTCCAAGTAGAGGTATCGGAGAAGTCAGATTAGGGAACCAATGAGATAACGGACTGGTATGATTTTTTTAGGTGGAGGAGCTTATTTAATAATAATAATAATAATAATAATAATAATAATCAGCTAGGCTTATAACCCAGGCACCACCTTAGGCCTAAGTCATCAAGCGACTTTTAAAACCAATAATTCAGGTGGCCGGGTTACAATGAGTAAGCCCTTCATGCCACGCGAGCCAACAGCTCCCTACACCTAGGAGCAACAAACACAGCAGCCCACACAAGGAGAACGCAACCCGTCAAAAGTCGCGCGTTCTCTTGTGTACATTTTTCATTGGTTAGACGCTTTAGCGCCTGCTGCCGCCGGAAGGGGAAAATTCGTTAATTATCTTCCCCCTTTCCGTAAAACGTTCAGCGTAAAGGCTCGTCCAATGAACGTTGTACACTACCCTGCGTTAGCGTGTATAAAGGCTAGCTGCGTTCTCCTTGTGTTTGTTGCTCCTAGCCTACACTAACTATTACCGTTAACCTCAACAAGTTTTTATTTAAGGGGAAACCGAAGAGGTTAAGGGAAATAGGGAGCAACTCTGATTATTATTATAATTACTATTATTACTATAGAGTGCTAGCAGTTTATGCAATTTTAAAAGTTAGTGACGTCACAGCCGTAGCTTCCGTAATAGTTGTCATGAAAACTCGCGTTTTTTCTCAATAGACGTTTAACATTGGTGACGTCGCAGGGTTTCAAGCTGCTGGCACTCTATTATTATAATTTCAACACAGTCCTTCTCTCGAAGATTGAATAAATACCTTCTTGATACTATAGAGTACACTTCCTTTAAAGATTTTAGAGTTTCAAAGTCGATTTTCTCAAAGGGGGTACTTGACCGATTGTTCTATAATCATCGACATTACAGAGGAAGAACATCTAGTGTACACTGGAATCTCACCGAGATTGTGAGGCCTTTGAGGAACGCACTGTCTTCTTTTGTCGGAATACCTGTCGATGGAGACGTCCCCCGTCAGCGTGGGTTTGTTGAAATAGAAAGCCGAGTTTTGGAAGTTGAGCAGCAGCTCCTTTTTGATCTCGACCAGCTCTTCGGCCTCCTCGTCCAACAACAAAGAAGCGGGTCTCGCTTCTAAGGACTGGACACGCGGGATTCCGAAAAACACACATTTTATTGCTGGTTTTTAGAGTGCCTCTCAAATTTCAATTACATAGAAGTGTTAAAAAACCTGACCAAAAATAATCAACCTCAACCGCGATTCAATTTTAATCATTTCCACTAAATGGCGCAGTTTTATTACTACCATAAGTTTATGATTACGTTTCATATAAGTGTATCACTGAGATTTAAAATACGTGTTCTGTGTTGACGTCAACGCAGACGCTTATTTACGTCATTATTCCATCACCCCACACATAGCTATCAGTAATTATTTGCACCTACTGAAACACTTATCTGAACATAATTATAGATTTATGACAACACGTCTAGTAGCCACGGGTTATATAACATAACCATAAGTAACAATATTATTATTATTAACTTATTTATTATGCTACTGATGCCATAATATAATAAGGATATTACAAAGAGCTACATAATCGTTTGAATGCCTGGGTCACATGAAGAAGATGTAGGCGCTACCTCAAATTAGTCTAAATTTTCAAACGGTTCTGTGGTTCTTTAAGCAGAGCGCTCTAGAAATTTGAAAATGATCACGTTGGCGTTCAAACTTTTCCGGTGGCGGAATGGTTAGCGCTTTCGCATCGCGGCAAAACGAGTCGGGTTCGATCCTAACTTGTAGCACTAGGTAAAAACTCGCAAACAACTCCTTCCGCGTTGAGTTTGCAGGTTCTGCCCACTGGTTTATGGGGTTTCCCCTTCCATAAAAACTTGTTGACGTTTTTAATAGTGAGTGTAGGGAGCTAATGGCTCACTTGGCATAGTAATCCAGCCACCTAAATTAAGGCATTAAACGTCACTTGATGGTAATCATCAGCTAGGCTAATACCCAAGGCACCATCATGCGACTTTTGTCAGGTGGCCGGGTTACAATGCGTAGGAGGGTGGTGACAAGCCTTGCATGCCACACTAACTATTACCGTTAACCTCAACAGGTTTTTATGGAAGGGGAAACCGAAGATCTCGGGGAAAAACCCTTTAAACCACCGGGGAGAGAACTTGCAAACTCTACGCAGGAGTTGTCCCGAGTTTTCACCCAGCGCCACAAGCTAGGATCGAACCCGGCTCCTCTTGCTGCGAGGCGAAAGTGCTAACCACTCCGCCACCCCACCTAGTTATTAGCCCTAGCTGATTATTATTAAAAGTATTATTATTATTGTTGTTATTATTACTACTTCAAGAGCGCTCTGCATAACCTCTCTAGTAATACGCGACACCTAGACTTAGAAAGGTTGAAGCAACCTTAGGTTGTACACAAAGAAGCAGCCTCTAAAGGTTTTCAAGATGGTGGCTTCAAAGCGAGACGAACCAAGTTGTAACGCACCGATTTTTGTCAAACTCGGTGGTTTGGTAGACCTTCATGCCACTTGAAAAACCCTAAAGGGAAATGTCTCCATAGGCAACCATTTTGCCATGGCAACCAAAAATGTTTTTGACAACACTAAATGGAATTTTTCCCATATAACATGGGAATCTGACCAAGTTTAAGGTGGTAGATTAAGACTGGACAAGATCGGGCAAGATTCACCGCGTAAAAATTTTCTCCTACTTTAAAGATACATTGTGAACGAACCAATGGATGAAATGTTATGAAACTAGCTTTTAAATAAACTTTGAAACTTATTTCAAGTCATATTTATAATTCTCTGATGAAAAATTAGCGAAAAGTATTAATATCATTTTGAATTACAACCTACTTTCTAACATCTCATTTTGCTTTCTAATAGACGAGCAGCTGTTAGATTATCTACATGACGCGTTAAAAATATTATTTTTTGAATGTTATAAAGCGGTAAACGATTTTTCAAGACGATTTTATATTACATTTAAGTTCATATAAACGGGAAAAATTGTCAGTGGAATATTTCTTATATCATTTGGTAGGTTAATTATTAATTTCAATGGGGCGGGGAAAAAACTTTTAAACAAGTTACGCACGAGCTTGCCACGAGAGGCGCTGCGTGTCATTTTCGTTTGAAACCGACAAATCCTATAGAGACATTTCCCCTTAAGGTTTTTCAAGTGGCATGAAGGTCTACCAAACCCCCGAGTTTGAAGGTTTTTCAAGTGGCATGAAGGTCTACCAAACCCCCGAGTTTGAAGGTTTTTCAAGTGGCATGAAGGTCTACCAAACCCCCGAGTTTGAACCAAATTGATGCGTTACACCTCGGGTCGTCTCCTTGTAAGTTCCGTAAATTGTGGAATTTGGGAAAGTGTCCCGTGAATAAACAGAAGTATCTCACTGGGTACGTGGAAGGTGGTTTAAGGGCAGCTGACGGCAGGGCTTCTCCTCTCTGAAACCCAAGTTGTTCGATGTTGAAGGACATCGAGGCCCCTCGGCCACGACCTCTGCCCCGGCCTGCAGACATTTTCACGGAACACGCGACAACTACGCGACTATTTACAAATTACACGACGAGAAGCGAGACACCTCAACTTTGATATACCGAGTTTCAATTAAAATAAAATTGTCGAAATCGTGCGAATGTTTTTTTTTCGTAACAAGCAGGTCAAATAACTGGATAGATAATAAATAGACATGAAACTACAGAAAATATATAAAAGGAATTGTAACTTTAGCTTTGAGAAGACTTTAAGAAGTATCTCGGATGTTCTTTTTTTAAGAGCGATTGTGACGGTTGGGACAATTCAGTCCGCTCGTCCATCTGATTAATCAGGGGTGATATATGTGTTACGGCCACGCCAACAGGGGGATACTTTGGGGACAGGGTTGGGACACCCGTGGCGGAAGTATGACAACCACCCGTTGGGGGATTAGTGGTCGTCCTCACACGGCCATCCACAAACTCTGCCTCCCAGACGCTTGGGATTACAGGAGTACGCCACTACTCCCGGCACTCTTGGATGTTCTGAAGCTAAAAGTATGAGCGCGCCTATTTTGAAGATGGCGCTACATAACATTAGGGGAACTTTCTCACTTCTATTTAAAAACGGCACGCGACGCTCGCTCGGTGTCACGTTCCAAATAACACGTGACACCGAGCGTGCGTCGCGCGCCGTTTTTAAATACAATCCAGAAAGAATCTCAGAGTTTTGTGTAACGCCATCTTCAGCATAGTCGGAGTAAGAAATCTTCCTCATAAGGTCATAACTGCATTATATCATAAGTAACCAAATAACAATACGTATGACATTCCCTACTGAGTTAATGGTAATTTTCTTACCGGGCCTTTTTCGACCATGACATTCTCGCGCCACTGCAACTTGGACTTGCAACCGAACTGAGGGGTATATTATCGTCCTTGCTAGTATAAGTATTTTTCTCCATGCATATTTAAGACACTAGGAGGGCTTCGTACTCGGCTAAACCTTGATTGTGATAATAAGTTCGACGGTAATTTTTCCATGTCATACTTTAAATTATTATGTTACTTATTATAATATAAATCAGCTTAGTTGCTATGCCTGTTATTTATTTTCTTTGATAATACGTCCTCACACCTATAATAGTTAAAAAAATATATACAGTATGTAAAATAAAGCATAAATACGCATCATAAATGGTACCGGTTTGAAGGTTAATTCCGAAAGTCCGTGGGTGATAATTTCGTCTGTTCAATTCCCAAAATCATAATGTTTTTTATCATTTGTTTCGTTATTTCGTGCCAAGATTTTTTAATTAAAAAAAATTAGTGTTTCATCCTCAAAATTTTAATTTATTTGTTCCCTGAGAATTTTTTTAAATTTTAAATTTCAACCTCTCTAAAAGATTTCGTTAATTTTATTACTCTCAGAGGGGTTTTACAATCACCGTGTCTGTCTGTCTGTCTTTTCTGCGAACGCATTTTCGGGGCAAAGTGTAATCACTGCGTTCGCAGTTTCTTGGAACTAGGGAAAAGCTTTTCCAAAAGAGCCCTCTTTTTGTCATTGGGGGTAGTATCAATTATTTTCAATTGGCGTTAGTATCGGGCGGGATTCGAACCCGAGCCCTCGTGCACGATGGGTAAGCGTTCTACAACTTGTATTTCTTAACCCTCTTGGCCGGATCTTGGGGTCCCCTTAAAAGTCCACAGAATCGTTTGAAAAATTCAGGCCGAATTTCAGGTCTTCTCTCTCGCGTTTTCACGTGAATCAAACAAACTCTCCCGCTTCTGAAAACACGTGATTCTGTAGCTCCACACTTAAACTTCAAGCGATTCTGTGGCGTTATTATTTGCGCTTTGTTGAACTCCTTTCCAACGGTGGCTACTAGTCGTATTATCATAATTCTGTAATTACGTTTGCATAAGTCTGTCAGTTAGTCAAATAGGTACAAATTTAACTGCTTAAGATATGACATTGTTTATAAACAGCCTATTTTAAACCACGGCCAACTTTGATCTCACGCTGTTCGCGCTACAGTGGCCAAACCATGAGCCGAAATTCCGTGAGCAAGGATTTTCCGCTATAACAGGCGCTGAACTCATTCAGTTTTTTTTATAATGGCCTCAATGCAAAAAACAATTCTAATAAATATTACAGTCTCGTAGGTGAACATAGAAACTTCATCGAATGGGTTGGTCGCTATAGCTCCCGATCAAAGTGGGCCGTGTTTAAACAATGAGCGATGATAGCAGATGTTGTTAGCGGAGATGGCGGACATAATGCGGGTTTATGGTGGACTTAAATGAGCGTTTAAGGCGGAAATAGTGAGCGTTTATGGCAGACATAATGAGCGTTTATGGCGGAAATAGTGAGCGTTTATGGCGAATAAAGTGAGCGTTTACGGCGGAAATAATGAGTGGTGATGGCGGATGAAGTGAGTGGTGATGGCGGAAATAGTGAGCGTTTATGGGGGATAAAGTGAGCGTTTATGGCGAATAAAGTGAGCGTTTACGGCGGAAATAATGAGTGGTGATGGCGGAAATAGTGAGCGTTTATGGGGGATAAAGTGAGCGTTTATGGCGAATAAAGTGATTGGTGATGGCGGAAATAGTGAGCGTTTATGGGGGATAAAGTGAGTGGTGATGGCGGAAATAGTGAGCGTTCATAGCTGAGCGGACAAAGTGAGTGGAGATAGAGGACCTGGTAAGCGGTGATGGCGGACATAGTGAGCGGAAATGGCGACATTGACGATGTCCACTTTTAAGCTCGAAATAAAGCCTACAGAGAGCAAATATAATTTTTTATTCTTCTGATACGCAGCTACTAATTTCTAATAAACCGTGTTTTATCCAGGGCTCAAATGAGAAGGATTTTTGTAGGTCGCCACGTATGAGCGGAAAGGGCTGGCGAGGAAGGAAATCTGAGGCGGCCTCTCCGATTTGACTTTGGCCTAGATAATGAACCGAGCCTGTGCGCGGACTAAGGCTGACCCGCTGGGCTCGAAAGGAGAACGTCCACGGGACACGCCCAATCAGCTGTCAACCTTTTCCCGGTGTACACGCTAACTCTGTTTTTATGTCGTCACGATATTCGCAAAATGTCACCGAGAATGAGTAATTACCGAGTTTTCTAATAAATAACAAATTAGAAATTATACTAGGACATGTCCTGAAATTTTCCAGCCTAAAACAAAATAATAATAGCTTACCGTATTTAATTTCGCGCGACGAAAATTTATAAATAGAGTTCCACGTGTCATCCTCAGACCCCGGAGTATTGATCAAGTACCGTACATCTCCCGAACTTACTCTAATTAAAGGGTTTGCAAAATATATCTAAATTTCGTGTTGGTTCGGATGACTGGTCTGACCAATAAAATGACCGCATTTTTCCGAACGATAATCGATACGTCAATCGACAGGAAACGACTATTACTCCAACACGGCTGAGTTCGCTTTTAAGTTTCGAGGAATCTCATCTCGAGTAGACTCCTACGTGAACGCTTCATCACACTTAAGATACGTGATAGCCGACAACAGCTAAAGCTGTACTCTAAGTACTTTTATGTCCATGTTACCTCGACTTTCGAAATGATTTTATCTTGACTTTAAAAATGTTTTTATCTTGACCTTCAAAATGTTTTTATCTTGACTTTAAAAATGTTTTTATCTTGACCTTCAAAATGTTTTTATCTTGACCTTCAAAATGTTTTTATCTTGACTTTAAAAATGTTTTTATCTTGACTTTAAAAATGTTTTTATCTTGACTTTAAAAATGTTTTTATCTTGACTTTAAAAATGTTTTTATCTTGAAATTCAAAATGTTTTTATCTTGACCTTCAAAATGTTTATCTTGCCCTTCAAAATGTTTTTATCTTGACTTTAAAAATGTTTTTATCTTGACCTTCAAAATGTTTTTATCTTGACTTTCAAAATGTTTTTATCTTGACTTTAAAAATGTTTTTATCTTGACTTTAAAAATGTTTTTATCTTGACTTTAAAAATGTTTTTATCTTGAAATTCAAAATGTTTTTATCTTGACCTTCAAAATGTTTATCTTGCCCTTCAAAATGTTTTTATCTTGACTTTAAAAATGTTTTTATCTTGACCTTCAAAATGTTTTTATCTTGACTTTAAAAATGTTTTTATCTTGACTTTAAAAATGTTTTTATCTTGACTTTAAAAATGTTTTTATCTTGAAATTCAAAATGTTTTTATCTTGACCTTCAAAATGTTTATCTTGCCCTTCAAAATGTTTATCTTGGCCTTCAAAATGTTTTTATCTTGACCTTCAAAATGTTTTTATCTTGACCTTCAAAATGTTTTTATCTTGACCTTCAAAATGTTTTTATCTTGACCTTCAAAATGTTTTTATCTTGACTTTCAAAATGTTTTTATCTTGACCTTCAACATGTTTTATCTTGACCTTCAAAATGTTTTTATCTTGACTTTAAAATGTTTACCTCGACTTTCAAAATGTTTTTATCTTGACTTTAAAATGTTTACCTCGACTTTCAAAATGTTTTTATCTTGACTTTAAAATGTTTACCTCGACTTACAAAATGTTTTTATCTCTACCTTTAAACTGTTTTTATCTTGGCCTTCAAAATGTTTTTATTTTTAAGGAACATTGTGGTTAGATCATCTCCCCCGAACATTATGCTTTCGACTTTTGCAAAAATTCTTGAAACTAAAGTTCTCGGTGGAAACCCCTATATTTTGTTTTGAAGCTAGGGCTGTGCGAGTAGTGGTTTTAGGTAATCGAGTCGGTTATCGAGAACCAAATTTTTTTTTCGTCGAGTATTCTAGTCGAGTAATATTGAAGTCGAGTCGAGTACTCAAGTACTTGATTAAGGGGAAACTTTCTCTTATTCAAGTCGAGTAACTAAAAAAAACCTCGAGTAATATTTTTAAAGAGTCGGGTTATCGAGTACTTGATTAGGAGCAGTTTTTTTAAAGTAATTATGAAATGAAATCTAAAAGGATTATAAAGTAGCTTTCAATGATGAAAAATATTCCTTTAATTTAAATGAACCACAGTTTCCACAACTTTGTAGGTACCGTTTATTGCCCCCCAAAAGGTTGTAAAAACCACTCTTTGAACTTTGAAGCAACCGGGATAGAAAAAAAAAATACTCGACGAGTTTAGAGAGCAGCTTATTCGAGTAATCGGGTACCCGACTATTCAATTTGTTGGTACTCGGTAATCGAAGAGTATTCTCCAATTACTTATTCGAGGTCGAGTACTTGCACAGCCCTATATGAAGCACCATCCATTAAATGAATTTATATGAAGAATAATTTCCCTTATTGCGTTGTTCTTTTTGAGCTTAAAATGTCAACATTTCAGATGTCACAAAGTAACAAACCAGACTTGAAATGGTTATCCACAAATTTTAAGCTGGCGAGTGTCGCTTTAAGGTTACGTTTATATCGAATGTCCAAGCCCGGACTCCGGATAATCCCTGGACAATGCGGGCTGGAAATGTCAAGGGTAAAAAGCGTCGTGTGATGACACAAGCGCGTCAGGGTGCGGTCCCTTCCCTCATCAAAGAAAAGCTTTCTAAATAACCCTAATACCGACACGAACCATAGAAGAGAATACACTGTGTCACTCTAATAGCGCGCCTTATAAATAAGGCAAGGTGTCTATAGCAACGGAGCCGCAGCCTCCGGAAAGGCCAACCTGGCCGGGAAGCGGCCATCCGGCCTTTGCCCTTTCAACTAAAAGCGTTCAGGGATGTAATAAAAGTTTTCTAAAGCGAGGATGTAAAACTAGTGGCTGTAAATTCCGGCAAATTCCAAAACTCGGCGCTTCGACGCGCTCACTGTTGCCATAAAGGAGAATCGTAAAACAGAGCGACCGGCGAACTTACATTAAATTAACAAGTTTTCTTTATTAAATTTTGTGTTTGCTAACTTTAGGCAAATTCCACCTTTGCCACCCCGTTCCATAAATTAATTATTTCCGTTCCGCTATAAACTGGTTTTATGATAGAAAGTGTAGTTTCTACATTTTAATGATGTGATTTCTTGTACATTACCGTTGAAAAAGATAATTATTACCGAAAGTTTAGCATTATGGCGTATGTTCCAATAATAATTAATATTATGAAATTGTATGCAAAAGTCAAAAATTAATTAAAATGACTAATTAGATTTTCCCCGTCACGAAAGGGGGAAAGCAAATACCTTATTTTTTCAGCGCAGGAACCGACGATTTGTTCAAAATACAAAGCGTCTGCTTAGCAGACGAAAATCCAGGATTGTAAGAGCTTCACGCGTTGTCCGCTACGTGGTTCTATGTAACCTTTAAGTCTACCCGCACTGTCTCCTATTTTCTCGGTGCATCTCCTTATAGCACCTTCTATAGAAATTAATTCCGTTTTTAAAAGTGCGCGTGACTTAATTTAAATCATCACTGACGTCACAGATGCTAGTTAATTTGGCGGGCTCGAACGTAAATAAGATTTAATTCATGTCGCCAAGAATGTATTGAAGTGACTAAGAATATTGGACTACAGGATTCTGATTCCCATCCTCGCAGCCTTTGTAGCTTAAATTCGTCTGCTTTCCCATTCAAGTTTGCTATATGGTATAACCTTGAATGCGCCTTAAATGCAGACGAACTTTCTCCACAAAAGCAGTGAGGATGGTACCAGGGGTTAATGCTATGCTCAAATATTCTTAGTAACTTCAATACATTCTTGATGTCGCTAATGTACTCATTTAGACTACAGCAGCGCCAACCGTGAGATAATTATTCCCTGGTATAAATATTTCTTTCATACAGATGGGGTAAAGATAGTTTCATCCACTGGTATTTAAAACCATGATACGGTAATCAGAGCCCTCTATTTCTTAAAATTTTGCTTTTTAATTTCTATAAGGTGTAGCCAAACGTTTCCATACGTAATCATGATCTATGCAATTTGGCGGTTTGAGTAAAATATATTTTGTTTGGCTTCTTCTAGGTCATACATTCAAGATTTCGTGTTTTCGGGTCAATTGAAAGCGGAAGTTTGTCTGCTAAAATTCACATTTTATATTTGGAACAACTATACATAAACTAATAAAATATTAAATTTTAAATTTTGGGTGCCGGTAGACTTTTCTATAGTGCAAAAACGTCATGAAGGTATAGCGTCGACGCAAAAAAATGACCTAGGCCTAACGCGAATTTTTTGCGTCGACGACTCGACGCTCGCCATTATGGAATTTTCCCGATAGTGAAAACCAGCCTTAAAAGGCTAAATGCCTAATAACTCAGTTCGATGATAACTTTTGTTAATTGTCATACTTATATTAATAATGTTACTTAGGGTCGGAACGTGGCGAAACGATGACGTCAATCCGGGCGACCTTTCAAACTGGCTGTTGCGAAGAAAATCGATCAAGACATCGCTATCAGCAAAGAGTTTAGGTTTGTATACTTGAAATTTACAATTGTTGTTGTGTGGTTTTTACCAGACGTGCACTTCAAAAATATCGATTGAAAATCTCCATCCATCAACTTGAAAGACAACGGAATGCATAAGTAACATAACAATAAGTATGAAAATTAACGAAAATGTCACCGTACTGATTTTAGAAGTTTTGCGTGGTCAAAGTTTAATTCAGAACAGAGCCCCCTAGTGTTTAGAATATACCCAGACGATTTACTATACAAGTCAGTTCTGTTGCGAGAGTGTCAGTGTCGAATAAAGGTTTGGTAAGTATATTAACGTCGCTTGATGATCTAGGCCTAAGGTGGCGCCTTGGGTATTATTATTACAATGGAAAGTGTCTACTAAGGTTATTAGGTTACTTATTAGAGTTGTTAATTTTCCGGAAAAATAAGATGCGGAAAAATTTCCTAAAAATTTTCCGCCAATAAGAAAAATAAAAAATTGAAACATAAATTACTGTTAAGGTTTTTTAATGTTTTTAACTTTTTATCGATATAAAATGTCTAATAACAGTAAACATACTACAAAACATTAATAGTGTTACATTGTTAATCGGTTTAAACTAGTCTAGAGGTTTAGTTTTACTTTTAGATTCGAAAAAATTAGGCGAAAATGCCGCTTTATTTAAATTTGCAAACAACATATAAGACATTAATAAAAATCACTCAAAAACAACGTTTTTTCGTACACTATAAAACTCTTTAATTTGCCTTAAAAGAGGCGCGTGACATGTTTCGGCATTGGCGAATTACGCCGCCGTTTTCAAACGCGTACAAAATCGAATAAGAATATAAGACTATGGAATGAATTTTTTTTATTTTTTTTCGGAAAAATACGGAAAATATTTCAGAAGAAAAGCCTCGGTCATTTTCCGACTTACAACACTAAATCAAAAATGACAGTCAAATCTAGATTCGTGAAAAATGGCAATACACATGTGGAGAAGGGGCAGAATTTGAACTATCGATTTTGTAAGTTCAATTTTAAGTAGTAGCAGTACGTTACGCTATATCCGGTATTTGAGTCATATCATAAACTAAATGCTTAAGCGGACGTACAATACTGGTTTTATTTTTGGTGCCCAAGGCTTAAATTGGCACCATCGAAGAATTTCATTAAAATCACAGACCGCCAAAATTTTGAATTTGACCAATTCTATCGATAGTAGGATATTTCGACAGCAGCCTCTTCTGCGCACGCGCATTGTAATTTTTGATGGTGCATGATTTTAAGTATTGTAGGCTAAAATGTTTTCTCAAAAGTAATGCCTTCTTTAAGACTTTTGAAAATTTCGCCGAAAGGAAATGGCCTTGTGGAGAGTTATCCGAGTCCCCTCCAAATCGATTTATGGGCCCACAAGTAAAATTCAAAGGGTACCAAAGAAATCTCAACAAAATACAAGAGAAAAATCATCAAATCTACTAAATCCAAGAGAAAAATTCGCAAATCTACAAAATCCAAGAGAAAAATCCGCAAATCTACAAAATCGAAGAGAAAAATCCGCAAATCTACAAAATCCAAGAGAAAAATTCGCAAATCTACAAATCCAAGAGAAAAATCCGGAAATCTACAAAATCGAAGAGAAAAATCCGCAAATCTACTAAATCGAAGAGAAAAATCCGGAAATCTACAAAATCGAAGAGAAAAATCCGGAAATCTACAAAATCCAAGAGAAAAATTCGCAAATCTACAAATCCAAGAGAAAAATCTACTGTATTTGCAAACCCCGTATATTTTTCTCTCGGTATTTTACATGTTTGTCAAACAGAGGCGTCGCCACAAATTCATAAAAAGGGGGTTCTATATGGATGTACATTTAGTACATTCAAAGCTGCGGCCAAGGGCAGGTGTTGACACTGTAACCCCCTAGTCTATGCCGCGGTTGTGCATCAGGTGGCTAAATAACTTAACAGACTGTAAGTAAGTTACAATTATACTTTTCAGGTTGCATAGCGCCACGTAGCGGCCAACGCGAGAAGCAAATAAACTGCTGGATTTTCAGAGTTATTAGGCAATTAGCCTTTTAAGGCTGGTTTTCACTATCATAAAAACGCCATGAGCGTTGACGCAATAAATTCCCGTTAGGTCTAGTTCATTTATCGTCTGCTTAGCAGATAAGTCATCCATCAGTTTATGAACTTCTCACGTTGGCCGCTCATGGAGTTAAGTGCGCTTGAAATGTAACGCGTAAGAACCTTGAAATTAAGTGCAATTTATTCAACATTTATAATGTAATATAACAACTAATAAATGGCGTGCATTGCACCGAAGCAAGGCGTCCCAGTAAACTATCTAAAATGCTACTATTTAAAGTGACAAAACGACTATTACATTAACGGTTCCGTGGCAAGAAATCATCCACCCATATCATTTCGGATATTTCTAATTTTAAGCCAATAATTGCACCTTTTTGCTACTATAAATGAGAATCTTTTTTTAACTTTTCCAATCACGACGAGTGAAAAAAACTACGCGATCGCAAAGCCACGAAAAAAAAACCACGCTAAAAATAGAATGGCGGGCCACAGTATTCCGCGGGAAAATATAATGTCGGGCACATATAGATTAAACGCTTCCATTCCCCCCTTTTCTTGATTCTTCGGGGAGCTCCACGCCCGGGTATGACGTCAAAACGACGTCATTCCGAGGTGAAAAGGTCCGACCTATAAACTCCGGGAAGAGCCGTGCACTGGGCTCGATAGAGGGAGCCACTCTCGCTCTCGCTATGATATAAGCCTGCGATTGACGTCGATGGAAACGCGCTAGAGCTGAGAGCAAATGTGAAGTAAGTTAGAAAGGCTTCAGTTGTCTATAATAATTGCAATAATTAAAATGTATTTATTTACTAATTTAAATGTACTAAAGCAACATAAAAATTTAAGCAAAGAATGAAGTATATTGTTAAAACCCCTGAGGATTCTTACATCGAATTGCTTTCGAAAGTCACGTATCTCGACTTGCTTGACGTTTGATTTAAAGTAGCGCTGGATGATGGTTGTCGGCTGAAAGCAAAATCCACGTAACACGAATTAGGTGGTTTTTATTTAAATAGGCATTTAAATTCTGTGACGAATTCTGATAATATTAGTGGAAGATATCATACTTTATATAACGCACATGCCTTACTCTTTCAAATATTTAAATTATTATTTCTAAAAATTTTCTGTCAAAATGTTACGTGAATTTTGCTCTCTGTTTTCCGAATCCGGCTTGAACCTGTCTTAGAGGTCCTTTCATTATTTAACAATTAATCCTTCAATTAGCGGTATAAAAATAAAGGTACCAGCACTAAATCAATATCGGGTGATCTTTTGCGAAAGATAATCCCCGGAATTATCATTGAATTCCAAATGAAGTTATCGGATATTAATTTTTAAGCAGTATAAGAAGAATTGCAATGAAGGTCCAACAGAACAGAGGTTATAATAAAGCTGAACAGATTTCGAATAAATTAAATTAAGGCTAGATTTCACTAGAGCCAAAACGGCGCAACAGAGAGCTTAGGTCTAACTGGGATTTTTTTTGCGTCGACACTAAAGAAAATTATTAGGCTTTGCGTCAACGCAAAAATACATTATTAGACATTATGGGGATTATTTTAGTTCAACGCAAAAATACATTATTAGAAATAACGGGGATTAATTTAGTTCAACGCAAAAATAGATTATTAGACATAACGGGGATTATTTTAGTTCAAAGCTAAAATAGATTATTAGACATAACGGGGATTATTTTAGTTCAACGTAAAAATACATTATTGGACATAACTAGGATTATTTTAGTTCAACGCAAAAATGCATTATTATACATAACGGGGATTATTTTAGTTCAACGCAAAAATACATTATTAGACATAACGGGGATTATTTTAGTTCAACGCAAAAATACATTATTGGACATAACTAGGATTATTTTAGTTCAGCGCAAAAATGCATTATTAGACATAACGGGGATTATTTTAGTTCAACGAAAAAATACATTATTGGACATAACTAGGATTATTTTAGTTCAACGCAAAAATGCATTATTAGACATAACGGCGATTATTTTAGTTCAACGCAAAAATGCATTATTAGACATAACGGGGATTATATTAGTTCAACGCAAAAATACATTATTGGACATAACTAGGATTATTTTAGTTCAACGCAAAAATGCATTATTAGACGTTACGGGGATTATATTAGTTCAACGCAAAATACATTATTGCACATAAATAACGGGGATTATTTTAGTTCAACGCAAAAATACATTATTGAACATAAATAACGAGGATTATTTTAGTTCAACGCAAAAATACATTATTGGACATAAATAACGGGGATTATTTTAGTTCAACGCAAAAATACATTATTGGACATAACGGGGATTATTTTAGTTCAACGCAAAAATACATTATTGGACATAACTAGGATTATTTTAGTTCAACGCAAAAATGCATTATTAGACGTTACGGGGATTATATTAGTTCAACGCAAAATACATTATTGCACATAAATAACGGGGATTATTTTAGTTCAACGCAAAAATACATTATTGAACATAAATAACGAGGATTATTTTAGTTCAACGCAAAAATACATTATTGGACATAAATAACGGGGATTATTTTAGTTCAACGCAAAAATACATTATTGCACATAAATAACGGGGATTATTTTAGTTCAACGCAAAAATAGATTATAAGACATAACGGGGATTATTTTAGTTCAACGCAAAAATGCATTATTAGACATAACGGGGATTATTTTAGTTCAACGAAAAAATACATTATACATTATTGGACATAGCTAGGATTATTTTAGTTCAACGCAAAAATGCATTATTAGACATAACGGCGATTATTTTAGTTCAACGCAAAAATGCATTATTAGACATAACGGGGATTATATTAGTTCAACGCAAAAATACATTATTGGACATAAATAACGGGGATTATTTTAGTTCAACGCAAAAATACATTATTGGACATAAATAACGGGGATTATTTTACTTCAACGCAAAAATACATTATTGGACATAACGGGGATTATTTTAGTTCAACGCAAAAATACATTATTGGACATAACTAGGATTATTTTAGTTCAACGCAAAAATGCATTATTAGACGTTACGGGGATTATATTAGTTCAACGCAAAATACATTATTGCACATAAATAACGGGGATTATTTTAGTTCAACGCAAAAATACATTATTGAACATAAATAACGAGGATTATTTTAGTTCAACGCAAAAATACATTATTGGACATAAATAACGGGGATTATTTTAGTTCAACGCAAAAATACATTATTGCACATAAATAACGGGGATTATTTTAGTTCAACGCAAAAATAGATTATAAGACATAACGGGGATTATTTTAGTTCAACGCAAAAATGCATTATTAGACATAACGGGGATTATTTTAGTTCAACGAAAAAATACATTATACATTATTGGACATAGCTAGGATTATTTTAGTTCAACGCAAAAATGCATTATTAGACATAACGGCGATTATTTTAGTTCAACGCAAAAATGCATTATTAGACATAACGGGGATTATATTAGTTCAACGCAAAAATACATTATTGGACATAAATAACGGGGATTATTTTAGTTCAACGCAAAAATACATTATTGGACATAAATAACGGGGATTATTTTACTTCAACGCAAAAATACATTATTGGACATAACGGGGATTATTTTAGTTCAACGCAAAAATACATTATTGGACATAACTAGGATTATTTTAGTTCAACGCAAAAATGCATTATTAGACGTTACGGGGATTATATTAGTTCAACGCAAAATACATTATTGCACATAAATAACGGGGATTATTTTAGTTCAACGCAAAAATACATTATTGAACATAAATAACGAGGATTATTTTAGTTCAACGCAAAAATACATTATTGGACATAAATAACGGGGATTATTTTAGTTCAACGCAAAAATACATTATTGGACATAAATAACGGGGATTATTTTAGTTCAACGCAAAAATAGATTATAAGACATAACGGGGATTATTTTAGTTCAACGCAAAAATACATTATTGGACATAAATAACGGGGATTATTTTAGTTCAACGCAAAAATAGATTATGAGACATAACGGGGATTATTTTAGTTCAACGCAAAAATACATTATTGGACATAACTAGGATTATTTTAGTTCAACGCAAAAATGCATTATTAGACATAACGGGGATTATATTAGTTCAACGCCAAAATACATTATTGGACATAAATAACGGGGATTACTTTAGTTCAACGCAAAAATACATTATTAGACATAGCTAGGATTATTTTAGTTCAACGTAAAAATGCATTATTAGACATAACGGGGATTATTTTAGTTCAACGTAAAATACATTATTGGACATAACTAGGATTATTTTAGTTCAACGCAAAAATAAATTATTCGATATAACGGGGTTTATTTTAGTTCAATGCAAAAATACATTATAAGCCCTAATTGGTTCAACGCCAAAATAAATTAAGTATTAGGCCTAACGTAGATTTCTTCTAACGACGCCAAAATAAATTTGTAGCCCTGAAGTGTATTTTTTTCAGTCGACGAAAAAACCAATTGTTACACCTAACGTGGATTTTTGTCAGTCGACGAAAAAATAATAATTCTTAGACCTAACGGGTAATTTTTTCCGTAGACGCAAAAATATATTATCCTAACCAGGATTTTTTGGCGTATACGTTCGGCATCGAGGCGTAGTTATTCTAGTGAGAACTAGCTTTAGAGTAGTTTATTAAAAGGTTAATCAAACGATTAGGTCTTGAAGCTTTTACCACAGGTTGAAAAAACCGCGAAAGTTGGCAGGCGAAAATCTGTAATGTGATACTTTGTTTTTCTCAACCCTGCAAACGATGGTGTTAGAAGCGTGGGTAATGAAATGGAAAAAGGACCGTTAATCCCCATTTTCGTGGTCGCTAACACCGTAAAATTATTTAAAATCCGCTTCCGCTGCCGTTATTTTCATTTTCCGTAGATCGTTCAAAGATATATTTCACGTAGTCATAGACTGTTTTCAGATTGATGAGTATCTTGGCATCACGGTCGAATTTTCCTCCGACAGGGGGCGTGCCCTGCGCCCCTTATCCGAGAGTTTAAGTGCGCCTCCCTGATTTAAAAGGGACCAAATTCGGAGTGGAAAAGTGAACTGAACTGAACTGAACAGAAGACGTCAGTTGTAAGGAACCAATGATACGATTTTATTGTTATCATTTTGTCTGAATAGTTGAATACATCCTTTTTTTTTGGAAATCTAATATATAAAGATGAGTGTTTGTTTGTACATATATATATATATATATATATATATATGTTTGTCTGATATCGGAATCTACAGTTCTCAACTTAGGTCGACCACATTTGGTATACTATCTCATGGTACCCTGACGGTGGTTTTCGACGGTTACGGCTGGCAAAACAACTTTAACTAATTTAATTACTTTAATACTTAGGTATATCCGCTATATACAAGACACTACACTTTGAGCTTAGCCAAAAAACCGAGTTTCTTAATTCGGAGTTTTATCCTTGGTTATACAAACAGGCATATTTACCCCAGCTAGTACATAATATTTATTATGTTGTTGTATTATTATTGCTATTCTGTTTAATTATTCATTCGTTCAGTCACTCTCCACAAACCAATGCTATGACCGTTGCCTACGTTGTTACATTACAGAGGTGGGCAAAAAGTGCGAGCGCTCTCTTATAAAAATCATCTCGAAACGAGCGAGCTCTTCAAATCAAGGTCAGTTGATCTTGTTCAGCGAGAAAGATAAATTCCGAAAGAGAGCCGAATAGGTTTTTCAGTCGGTGATTGTTCACGGCGTGGTGACTGGTGAGCGAGATCGGCTGATCGACGGGCTAGCCTGCTTAATTTTAAGCGCGGCGTCCTCTGGCGGCAGGATAGTTCGTTCACTAGAAAGCGCTGCATGCGGGCTGAGCGAGATCGCGCCGAGAGAAGCAGGTAGTATGGGAATTTTTCAACCCGCTGAGCGACGGGTGAGTCTCTTCCTGGAATTCGCTCACAAGTCACAAAGCGGTGAAAAAAATGTAAAAATAATAAATTTTAGTTAATTTGCTTATTCTATGCCAAATTTTGCATACAGGGTGTTTCAAAAGGTTATGCAAAAATTTGAAGGGGATGAGTTGAGAAGTATGCCTGTTTGTCCCCCATTTTCCTACGATGAGTTAAAAGAGCGCCAGAGAGCTTCAAAGTGTGGCCTACTAGCCCCTGGAAGTAGGCTGCAACAAGCGCAAAAACAAGCAGTAGGGAAATTCGAACATTAAGGTTTGGGTTCGTGTGATAGGTAAATAGGGACTTAGTAAACAAATCGAGGTAACCAGGGTAAAAAAGTAAACTTTAACAGTATTTAAAGTCCATGCTACTTTAAGCTAATAGTCCACACTTTGAAACTCTTTTAACTCATCGTAGGAAAATGGGAAAAAAACAGGCATACTTCTCAACTCACCCTCTACAACTCGGAAAACTCGTTAAAATTTCTTCATAACCTTTTGAAACACCCTGTATTTTGTAGCGAAAGTTCGTCGGCTTTCGATTTTAAAGATACTTTCTCACACAGGCGAACGCCATCTATGTATTTCATTTTGTTATGAAAATTCAGACGAACTTTCCCTACGAAGTGGGTTAGGGTGGTATCACAGTGGCTGTCCAAAGACCAAACCTAGTTAACGCTAAATTTTGAATATACAAGTTTCATTTCATTGGACTCAGGGCCACTGAGAACGGGCCCGGGCCCCGGTAAAATATCAGTTCCGGGCCCTAAGAAAGCCGTTACTACTGCAGATAGCTATACTTTAGAGAAATCCGGGAGAAGAATACCTCATCTTTTTGAACCTGGGCCACTAAACACGGGCCCTGGTAATTTCTACCTGCTTCCCCCTCTCTGGTCGGGCCTGATTGGCCTAGATGGATACTTCTTTCGTAGGAGGCATATTATAAACTTCTGATCTCACTCACATTCACAATAAGAAATAATGTTAAATTCAAATAAAGAAATAAAATATAGCAAATTTAAAAAACTGCGTTTACAAGGTTTTGTCATGGGGCACCCTAAGTTAATGCAATTCTTGCTCATATTCTTCGATACCTAAGTGCATTTTATAAGCCGTTTCAATGTAACTTTGGCTTCGGGTTGAAAGCCAAAATAAATCAGATTTTAATCGCGTGAGTATCTTAACTCAGCGAAGCTAATGATCTCAGACCCTTTTTTCTAAGAAATGCGCTCACTTCCAAATACCTTTTCTGAATATTGCGCATATCACCAAGAATGTATTTACGTTACTAAGAACATACCCGTTATAGACACTAAGTACTAACTAACTAACTAAGGCTAAGCTCACACGTAAGCGGTATTAAATATCTATCCGTCAAAAATGGAAATGCGCAGTTGGAGAAGGGGCGGATATCGAAATATCAAACTATCGATTGTGTAAGTTCAATTTTAAGTAGTGTCAGCTAGGAGCAACAAACACAGCACCCCACACAAGGCGAACGCAACCCGTCACAAGTCGTGCAATTTCTTGGGTACAGTTTTCATTGGTTAGACGCTTTTGTGTAAAACGTTCAGTGAAAAGGCTCGTCCAATGAAATTTGTACACAACACTACCTTTGCGTGTTTAAAGGTTAGCTGCGTTCTCCTTGTGTTTGTTGCTCCTAGGTGGCAGTGTGTTACGATATATACCTTATAAATCAAGTGGCCGGGTTACAATGTCTATGAGGTTGGTGACAAGCTCTTGACGCCACACGAGCACAAAGCTCGCTACACTTACTATTACCGTTAACCTCTACAAATGGAATAAAGCTTTTATTAAAGATGCACGAACTATATCAAGAGTGAAATTGAACTTTTCGGAAACTAATTATACTCGTTTTGTCGGAAGTTAAAAGAAAACGTGCTTACGACCAATACTAGATGGCGCTCTATAATTGGGAAAATGGAGGGTTTCTGATTGAATGAAGACCTCAGGTAGTAGACCACGTTAGCAGGCTTGGGAGTTAAATTAATATGGTATCAAATTTTGGTAAGTAATGGTAAAAAGTGGTATTTTGGTAAGCAATCACAAATAGCAGTATTTTGGTAAATAACGGTATTTTGGAAAATAGCGGTATTTTGGCAAATAGCGATATTTTGGTAAATAACGGTAGTTTTGATAATAATGGTATTTTTGTTAATAACGGTATTTTGATAAATAGCAGTAAATAATGGTATTTTGGTAATTAACCGTATTTTGGTAAGTAATGGTAAATAAAGGTATTTTGGTAAACACTGGAAAATAGCAGTATTTTGGTAAATAAAGGTATATTGGTTAATAAAGGTATTTTGTAAATAACGGTTATTTTGGTAAGTAATGGTAAAAAGTGGTATTTTGGTAAACACTGGCTAATAGCAGTATTTTGGTAAATAGCGGTATTTTGGTAAATAAAGGTATTTTGGTAAATAGCAGTAAATATTGGTAAACAGTGAATAATATCATAATCATGAGTAAAAACTTTCAAAAACCTGCCATTTTAAAGATTTTTTACAATTTATAAATTACAAAACATTAGTTCACGTCACACTGAATACCTGATAATGGCCATTTAAATTAAATTAATGAATTAATTGAAATAATTATCTACCATATTTAGCACTTTTTGCGTTTATAGCATAGCGTTATATACCACCTGTTAATTACCAATTTTGGAAACCTGAACAAGGCGCTGATTGCCAAGTACGGAATGTAATTTGGCGAAATCATTTGGGCAAGTTAAAGGCATTCTTTTGGGCAATTAACCCCCGTTTAAAAAAACAGAGTTTCTCGAGCGAATCAGCCTCCTAATCAAACTTAATCACTCGCGTAAAGAAAAGCTAATTTTCTTCATTTACGCGGGCTTCATTTCAGAGTTTATTTGTTGGTATAGCTCCACTGGCTGTAACCAAAAGTGTCATAATCTCTTAAGTGTGCCACTTCCTACACTTTCCAATGCCGAAGATTTACCGAATGAAGGGATCGAGATAAAAAGCGCTTACAGGGCTGGACTTGGATGGACGATGTGCCCACTTTCTGGTTCACATAGATGGCGGTAGCGTTTCTGTCAAGCGGCGCAAATAACATCATCTACCGTCTTCTACTTTTGAACTTGATTCCTTTCCCAGTGTATACCTAGGCTGTGTTCAGTAACTCTAAAAAAGCTCAGCGCTGAGCTCAACGGTCAGCGGTTTTTTACCGAACGGGTTTTTTGACTTCCGGTTTTGACGTCACGTTGGCGGTTTGTTGAGCAACGAAGTCATCGGCTGTCGAGCAGGTTTTTCCGTTGCTCAACGCTCACGTGACGTCGCAGTGCGGAGGATGGCTAGCTGCAGACGCCGCAACAGACGATATTTTACAAAATTTACAACAAGCGTAAAAAGCGTTTAACCAGATACTACATCACGTTAGCAACGGTCTCAAAGAAAATAATTTTTCTGATACTTCGTTTAGAGTTCTATCGCCGTATTTTGGACCATCCCCATCCCCTTGTGATGCATAGGCCCCTGCTTTTGGGGGGAGCCCTAGGCATTTAGCTTCTTTGGGCCCTCGTTATAACCCTCCCCTGCTTTTTGGGGCCCCTAGGTTTCGAGCTTCTTTGGGGACCTCGACATCTACCTCCCCCCTGTGACGCATGGGCCCCTGCTTTTGGGGGACCCCTAGGTTTCGAGCTTCTTTGGGCCTTCAACATAACCCTCTCCCTGTGATGTATGTGCCCCTGCTTAGCCCGTATGAATAATGTGACACTGTGCATTCCTTCCCTCCTCCCCTGACAACTTTGACTACATTCCTTTTAGACACACACACTTTTGCCAATTATGTAACTTTTGGTGTTATAGAAGTGGGTTCGTGGACTTCGAAATCGGCGGGGAAACCTTTGGTGTTTAGCGGGAATAACGATCGAATGGAACGAGACAAAAAGCAAAGATTTGAGCGGAAGCTCGACTCTCTACCCCTTCCCTGCCCCAGTTGTGTGCCCCCCCCCCCAGCGGCGACGGTGGCGATTCCCCGCGGCTGATTGGTCGCTATTTATAGATCGCCGTGATAAAGAAAGGAAGTTCCATCTAATCTCACGGAGTTATTTTAAGCCCTTCGTGCGATAACTGACATCTGGCCGAAGGTACGCCGGACGCATTCAACGTTGCCAAGGCTAGAAATTGCCCCTTTTCGATCGCGGAAAGTTCGACTTTTACAAGGAATTGCCAGGGCTTAGACAATTTACGAGACATAAACGTTTGTCATTACGATATTCTGTTTAAGACTGTACGATAGAACTTGGTGTACGTAGTGCTTCCAACTGCAAATTGACCAGATTATTCAAATCTTAATTTGAGATAGCCGAAGATAATCAGTTAGAGCAGGTTCTCCTCACCCAAGCAAACGGACTTGGTCATTCAAGTCGAATAACTGAAGACAAAAAGATATTCAGATCAGATTAATCTTATACAGGGTGTTTCAAAGAATGAATCTTTTTTTCCCAATTTTCCTACGATGAGTGAAAAGAGTGCCAGAGTGCTTCAAAGTGTGGCTGTGACAAGCGTAAAACCAAGCAGCAGAGACTTGTTTAAGTTTACTTTTTTACGCTGGTTACCGCGATTTGTTTACAAAGTACTTTTTTACCTATCACACGAACCCAAACCTTATTGTTCGCGTTTCCCCGCTGCTTGGTTTGTGCTTGTTGCAGCCTACTTCCAGGGGCTAGTACACCACACTTTGAAGCTCTCTGGCGCTCTGTTAACTCATCGTAGGAAAATGGGGGAAAACAGGCATACTTCTCAACTCACACCCTACAACTCCTTCAAATTTTTGCATAACCTTTTGAAACACCCTGTACATTCCCGTCAATCACCAATCTGATCACAAACTGTATCTGATACATTATCCCAGGGGGTTTAATTTTAGTACAGCCAAAGTTACACCCAAGGGGTGTGACACGGAAACCTCTCCCCGTTGTCTACACCACTGGCAAGCCCTATGCCTACGTTATAACAAGGGCCTATGCAAGCCTCCCTACTGTTGGTTCTCGGATCCCACCATAAAAAAGGGTTTTCAAGAAGTTAGGCTTAGCCTTTATAATTGAGACAACACCACAATTTATATGAACACCATTTAAATTAATGAAATATGTTTGCTCACATTTTTTTCTTTAATTCTGGGAATGAAATAGCTTTAACCAAGCTAAAAAACGTGAATTACACCCCAAATTTGGTGTAATGCAAAAGTTTGCAGGTTTCTCGCGCCCTAAGCGCGCGCTCGTAATATTACCAAAGATAAAGTTGTGACGTAGTAGCTACATTCAAACAAGAAGGCTACGTTAATTTATAAAAACACCTATTGTGGAACTAAATTGGCACAAATTAATTGAAGAAATTTCCAGCGCATGGGCCTTTATAATAACGTAGGCTACGGATATAAATGATTAAACCGGTAGCCTTTTTATAGGACTGCATATAAGGATAAATTAGGCTTATTTAAAGGGTCACACTGGCGTTCGAAAAATCTGATAGAAAATTCAGTAGCTCCTCAAAACAAATTAAAACGTGAATTTCGAGCGTTTAAAGGAAAAGGAAATATGAATTTCCATAGCTATGGTGGGATCAACTTATTTAACATATTTGCCACCACTATTTACAGAAGCTTGTGGTGTTCGGCGCTAGGAGACGATGGTTAGTGTTCTTGCCAGTCCACCTCACGCTCCAACAGTAAGCTCGTTCCCCCTAAACCAAATCTAACCAACTCGGTATCTCATTGGTTGCCTTAAAACTGACGTCTTTCGCCGCGGTTGAAGCTCACGCTGGAGACGTTTTTCCTTCCCCCTTCTGGTGTCCCGGGGAGAAATTCGGCCATAACGCACGCCTATCGTCTCAGCTAGGAGCAACAAACACAGCACCCCAAACAAAAAGAACGCAACCCGTTAAGTCGCCCAATTTCTTGGGTACAGTTTTCATTGGTTAGACGCATTAGCGCCTGCTGCCGTCGGAAGGGGAAAATTCGGAAATTGTAAAACGTTCAGTGACAAGGCTCGTCCAATGTAAATTTGTACCCAACACTGCGTTAGCGTGTTTGAAGGCTAGCTGCGTTCTCCTTGTGTTTGTTGTTCCTAGGTCTCAGCATGGGCCAAATAATGATAAATCCAGGACATGACTCTGGTACCTTCACGCGTACTAAATCGACCGTCCACTAAAAGACACAGGCGGCCATTTTAGTAGGGGGGAAAAGGAGGAAAAATAATAAAAAATTGGGGGCAAAATCAAGCAAGTTTCCGGTTTCCCGAACGTCATCTAGTGATGACTGAGTCGGAATTCGGAAATAAGTGGCGGTTGTAATTCGAAAATCCTGCCATATTTCGCCCCTCATTTTTTGATACATTTTAACGATTCTAGGAAAGTATATGTTTAATATTATATAATTATATATATTATACTAATTATGAACTTAGTACGTATAAAAATAAGTACTTACTTTAATAACCACACTATATATGATAACTGTGAATAAATATTCCAGGATATTTACTACGACGACCACGTGTATTATTTTTGAAAACTCTCCCTAAAACATTTGCCCCCAAAATGACGTAGTTCCGCGATCGCGCGTTTTTCCCAATAGGGGGCAATAGTGATCGGGTGTTAGCGCTGTTGGACGGGTTTTTCGCATAGAGTCATGTCCTGGATTTATCATTATTTGGCCCATGGTCTCAGTAAGGTAATTCTATAAATAAATATATTATTTTAAATAATATAAAGGTTTTCTTTAGATACGCAGTAGCGTATATCAAAATATACCAAGTCTCGCTTCACGGGAGATATATAATTAGGTTTTAAACGTTTTTGCGGTATTAGAAAATTGCTAAATATACTTCGTAGGGAAGAGAAAAATGAGCCTAGTAAGTACAGCAATACGCGTGTAGCTAAACACAAAAGTAATTTACCTTTTAATACTCGCTATTCGGACTGATGTGTAAAACGACATTTAAAGTAAGTCATTTGGGGTAGTATCATTCTTAATAGTCCCGTGGGGAAAAAATCCATAAATGCTTTGTTAGAAATAAACCTTAATTGCTACTATTATCGAAGGCTGTAGACGAGCCCTTGTACGAATAAGGTTTTAAAATCATATAGGTCATAGGGCACTCTGCCACGGTAAAGCCGTAGTGTTGTAAATGTTAGAATTCCATTAGCACGAATTTAAAAACGAATCTCGTGTCGAATTCAACGACCTACAGACGTCCAAAGACGCTTAAATTCTTGTAATGGACATTCTAGGCTCAATATCTAAAAATAAACTGGTAGTTCGGACACTTATTGGTTTTCTTCGAACTGCTCCGAAACTGCTCGCAATTCCCTCTTTCAGACCTAGAAAATGTTACTCGTGACGTCATCGTTCCGTTAGAGAGCACACTAGAGCGATTTCCAAATCAGAAATGCTTTTCGCAACTGTAATTCTCGGGCGATATTTGGCTGAAATTTCAAATAAAGGCTTAACCGGGTTTTATAATATTTCCCTAATCATTAATATAATGAAATAAGTTATTTGTTTTCCAGGTGATACTAATACTAATAATCGGCTAGGCTAATACCCAAGGCACCACCTTAGGCCTAAGTCATCAAGCGACTTTAATGCCTTAAATAGGGTTACAATGAGTAGGAGGGTGGTGGCCAGCTCTTCATGCCACGCGAGCCAACAGCTGCTAACACTAACTATTACCAAGAAAGTATATATGTATAAGAACGTTGAACGATTGAATTGGCGCCTGGTGGCATGATTTAATCGGTTACAGAATAACTCCGCCCAAAAAACCCCGTGTGTGGCGCGCGCTAAAGGTTTAAACCGTTTCTAGTTCAAGCGCGCGCTGCACGCGGTTTTTTGGGCGGAGTTATTCTGAAACCGATTAAATCATGCCACCAGGCGATGCCTTTTGTTCAACGATCTTATACATATATACGTTCTTGCTATTACCTTATTATCCGAGAGCCAGGACCTGCAAGTTACTGATTATTTTGTGCTTGTTGAAATAATGGAAAATTTTCATTTGTAAACAGAACGTGGTGTTTTTGCTAAGCCTTAATACGTCAAAAAAAGCTACCTGGTTAAAAGGAAACACGTGTTGCATACCTTATAGGTTAAAAGATTTCCGGATGCACTATATAAACAGTAACTTGCAGGTCCTGGCTCTTGGATATATTACTTCTTGGTGATTTCTTTGAAGATGTTTAATTGAAGGGCTTATTACGAGTTACGACATTTGCATCTCCCGATACGAACAAATGAGATCAAATCTACTGTATGTAGAAAATAAACGAGTCAAATCTTTTAAAGTGTAATTTAAATTCCAAAATAAATTGCATATTGTTAAAATTTAAAATACACTTCAAAAGATTTGCCTTGTTTATTTATCTACATAAATTCAATAAATGAAGAAATGGAAAAGCAAATCTGGAATTGGCGAAGCATTTGGGGAATAGGGGAAACGGCCCGGGCATTGTAACCATGCCAACAGCGAAAAGTCGAAGACGCGGCGGAATACGAAAATCGGGTACTGGTTTTCCACGAAATTATTCCTTCCAAAAAAAGCATTCATTTTAACCGTGGCTGGAAATGTGTTTCAAGAGATAGAAATAAAAATATTATTTTAAACGCGAAGAATCTGTAGAGCTTCTTGGAGCAAAAATATTTCGGAGAATATTAAATATTTGTAAATTCGAGAAAAGAAATAAGGTTTTCCATTTAGATGTTAAATTAAATCGCGGAGTTAAATGCCGCTACGTTTCGCACCGTGTTACTTATTCGTAGCTATTTTAACTCGAAAAGTGACTAAACGTAGCAATTCTTGCTTAATTTTGGGGTGTATTAGCCACTTAATTTGAAAAAAGCGACTAAACGTAAGCCTTATTTTTCTCAGTTTTTAGATTTATTAATGTTAAATAAAGACAAGGTTAAATCACTTAAATTAATTACTTTAAATTTGGACTTTTATACATTTTCGCGGGTTTTATCAAGTTTAAAACATCGACAAACGAAAGAGTCTTCAGAACAGCTATCCTCTCTCAACTACACCTCGACTACTCGCGCCATCTTTTGAGAAAATGTCGAAGTACGGCACTTTGGGTGCAACTTACGTCACAGAACTTTTAAGGTAATTTTAGACCGATGAATATAGAACCGAAAAATAAGCCGGATATTGTATTCGATTCCGGTTCATCCCCCCCCCCCCAAATGGATTGTTACGTTGACGAAACTAAAATTTTATTATATGGAATTTCGGCCCTGGATGATTGTTTATTTGTCTATGGTTAAATATGGAGGTACAATTAGTGGACTGTAAATGGAAAATTATAATATTCCTAGTGCTCATAAAACGCTCGCATGAAAATATTAGTATGGTTTTAACCTATTAAAACCACCATTTAAAAATTTCTTGTATTAGGCCCTAATATGATATTTTTCCCGGTGTAGATGTATTTAGCAGACAACATAAAGTAGAAAACCATATAAATCTTTTATCGGGCCCTAATGTGAGAACAGTGAGATTTTCTCCAGTGTAGATGTATTTAGCTGACAATATAAAGCAGAAAACAGTAAAAAATATAATATCAGGTCGTAATGTGAGATTTTTCCCAGTGTAGATGTATTTAGCACACAACATAAAAGCAGAAAACAGTAAAAAATCTTATATCAGGACCTAATGTGGGATTTACCCCAATGTAGATGTATTTAGCAGACAATATAAAGCAGAAAACAGTAAAAAATCTTATATCAGATCCTAATATGGCTTAATTTGAACCGAGTTAAGAAATAGTTTATGGTATAAAAAAGCAGAAAAGTTAATTAAAACTAAAAGATATTTAAGCTAAAAGGTGACTGGTAATGTTTTAACTGGTGATATTATTCATGTTTAATTCCAAATAAAAGGGTATTTAGCTTGTTTTCTCAGCTTTTGCGCTTTGATTTATACTATTAAACAAAATAGGTTTTAACCATGGATTTTCTTAGTGGTTAAAACTGGTCTGGCTGGCTCTTTCCAACCCTGAGAAAATACCTTTATGACATACTTATGTGATATTTTGTTCTCTGCTACCATTACGTAGCACGCGTCCTCTGTTGGCAGAATTTTCAATTATATCTACTCTTTAGTCACGTGATCAGCTCTAGGCTCTTGAAGCTTTAAAAGTTCTTTGAGTAGACAAGTATCTTGATTTTAAATATAGAACGCCATCTCTTGAAAATAATACGAAACATTATTCATAAAAAATATTATATTAATTGTTATAAATATATAACTGTTTTTAAATTCGTTATATTTTGTAATATTAATATGTAGTACATTAATGAAATTTCATTCGTATTATATTATGGTTTATTTTCAACAATTAAGTTTAATTTTAGATTAAACATTATCGTTAGAATGTTTTCCAAAACTTTAGTTAGATGTAGTTATAAATTGGGAAAATTTTGTAATTGTGAAATTTGCCGTTATTAATACATTCGATTTCGCTCAATAGATGGCGGCTTCTGCGTCGTACACAAATGCATAAAACAATATGCCACAGGCTTTAATAGCAGCCTCACCCTTGCCCTTTATTATCGTAATTGTGGCCTCAGTGGTCGCTGAGAAATCTAGTGCCCAAAATTACGGGCCCCCAAGGACCCAAACGTGTAACGCGCCTGAGTTCATACTTGTCGCTTACATCAGAGCTTTATTCGGGGGACGAAAAAACCCCTTTGATCGGCACTGGTATAGTTAGATAGAGGAAACTAATACCAGTCGAACGACGTATCAATTAAATTTTTATCAAGTGCCGTTGATGAGCAATCGGCGTTTCGCGGAGTCGCTTTTGGAGCTAGCGCCACGGTGTATTCACCACCACCACCGATAACGTCAAGAGTGAAAATAGCAGCCTCAATCCCTCTATAAATAGAGGGGTGAGGTTCAAAATTGGTTGAGCTATGTGGAAATACAAACTAATCCGGTTCCAAACTCTCCCTTGCGTAAATCGGTTCTTAGCTTGTTTCCACACAGATCTATGGTTGTTTGAACTCCTCACGCGTCTATGTCCTGCTCTCCCGCCTCGGAGCAATCAACGTATGCTAACGAGGACCTCCCCGTGTTGACAAAGATAATTAAGCGATTCTCTATAACAGAAGCCGCGTTCACACCTCGGAAACGCTGCGAGATCCCAGGCCACCACCTTTGTCTCATGTCGTGTAAGCAGTCACAGTTTCGCGTCGAAATACCTTAGATCCATTTTGCTAAGATTCTTGACGTCACAGCGTCGGATTTAGGAAAAAAAATCGTGCATTTTTGCGTCCCATGTAATTTTTAGTGTTTAGAAGTAATAATATTTAATTTTCTATTTGTTTAAAAAATAGAATAACATTTATGTTTAGTAACAATGCTGTAAATCGTAAATCAGAACCACGTGCAGACGAACTCGTCATTGTCTGACTATATTGTGCATGCCTAATGTTCGTTGAAACGCACTAGAACTTCTAAACACTACGAATCGCAGCGAGGGGCAGGTCACTTCCATTTTGGGTGCGTCTTAATCTTAGTAAAATGATTAAATCAGGGTAATCATGGTTAAATCAGGGTAATCCAGATTAAAATTTTTATCAAGATTAGAAAATCTAATCACTTTTTAATCGCAGTGACATCAAAACGACGCAAAACGAGGATACGTGTGAACGCGACTTACCTCCCCTTGATCGTTTCCTGAATGCCAAACCCACGTTACACGAGTTACGTGGTTTTTCCTTTAAAGAAATGTGTAAATTCCGCGATGAAATCTGATAACAGTAACGGAAAATTCAATCTATTATCACAAATATTTGCGAAGATATTAACTTTCTACAAAGCACGTGCTATGCCTACAATTTTAAATATTGAAATCGATATTTTTCAAAATATCCGCCAAAAAGGTTACGTGTTGTTACGCTTCTGACTCTTGAGCATAGTCGTCATATCGATTTAAGCGCGCCAACGAATTTACTGACATCTGCCGTGATATTTCGTTATAAGGTAAACACTTTTCGTGTTTGAAAAACTTTCATAATATTTTTTCACGGTTTTTGCTAATAATAAATATTGACTTTCTAAGCCCCAGAAACAGAGATTGGTTTTCGAAAAAAAGGAAAAACATTTCTATAGCAGATGGCGCTGCACGTTCATTGTTTTTCCATAAGTTTAAATATTTAATGACCTACAAAGTTTTAAAAATTGATAAACTATTAAGGGAAGAATATTTTTATAACTATTGAGTTCTAAAAACTATAATTATCTATATGGCGCATTGGATGTTATTCCTATTTCCAAAAGTAGCATAAGACCCAAAAGTGTGTCAGAACGGTTTAGTAGTTACTGAGAGTAATGGCGGCAAGATTGCGGCCGCTACGCTACGTGTTGCCGCCATTTTCCCGAAATTTTCGCGCCGAGTTCGCGCTAAACTTCTTACAAGGATGCTGGCGCGTTCATCCCTCCTACTTCGCCGCCCGTCCTATCCTCCTTGCTGTAATGATGTAATCTCAACAAGTTGTTCAAAATCTAATGTTTCCGAGTTTGATTTTCTCATTTCAATTGCTGTCCTGTTTGGCTAGTCTTCATCAAAATAATATAGTTCATTGTAACACGGTTATTTTGAAAGAAAAACATGTGAATTTCAAACTTCCATCAAACCCAAGGTCTGTTGAAAAGTTTTTAGACTTAATAAGGTTACCTATAAAAACAAGTTTTGGTTTGGATCACGTGATTAAGTGCAGACGATCGTGACGTCACTGGACCCCTTGAATATTTGGTTAGCTGATTATTTATTTATTTTTAACTGTAGGACCTAGGTTTAAGGTTGGTATTTATTTTATCTTATCTGAATTAATTTATTATTTTAAACAATTAAATTATTTTTTTTAGAAAATGCCAGGAGCTAGGTGTTCCCTTGGGATTTGTCGAAAGTATAATAACAAAACAAAGCTTAGTGAAGAAACGAAACATATAAGCTACCACAAATTTCCCCAAGATCCAAAATTAAGTAAGACTTGGAAAATTCTTTGTTACAGGAAGGACAATTTTAATATCAACAACAACTCGCGAGTGTATTCAGAACATTTTCTTGAAGATAATTTTATGCATGACTTAAAATATGATATAAGAGCTGTTTGGGGGGGGGGGGGGGGTAGCGCAAAACGTCGTTTTTACAAAGGGCTTCATCTCAGAATTCAATACAAATTTCAAATAAGCACCTCCTTGCACATAGAAAAGTCCCTCTTAAATTTGGTGTTGGCGACCAAATTATTTCTATCAAAACGAACTTTTTTGAAATTGGCCATTTTTAGCAACTTTCGCAAAACTTCAGTGCGTGAGTTTAGGCGGGGTGGCATTTAATATTTAAAGATCCCCTCCAAAATTACCAGAAATTTTGACAACTTTTTATTTCTAGGTTTCAAAGAACTTCATTTTTAATTTTCTATTCTTTTTTTATGAAATATTTTTGAGATGAAATCAACAGATAATTTTAAATTAAAATCCTAATTTACTTTTTTTTAAAATAGTGTCTTGGCCTTTAATAAACACTCATTTGAAAAGTAGTAATGCCTTCCCCTTAGCGATTTTGGACGATTAACAGGGCAAAGTATTTCACACTCTGGGATCCAGTGCTCATCTTTTCGATTGGGCCAGTTATAAGAAGTTGAGATACCGTGAGGGTGAATGAAACTGATTAGTGATTCTCGATATTTGTCATTTGTTTCCACAACAACCCCAAAATATAGCATTTGGTCAAAAACTATGGCAACATACTGTCTGGGAATAAATTCGGATCGTGTGTGCAATGCTAAGTTCTCATCACATACTATTAAAAAGGATTCTTCGCCCGAGAGGCGACATATTTTTAATTCAGATTTGCTAATTGGGATAAAAGAATGATGGGTTCGTGTTCCTTGGACAGTTCTGGCTTTTTCAAGTCTGCTTTTAATTTTTTCTCCGTGTAAATCGATGTCCGATTGCAAAGCGTAATGGAAAGTCATTCCTTTTATAGTTTTGATTGCCCAGTGATACAAATCCAAAGGTGCGAGAATCTGGTCGTTTATGAAATTTCTGGTAATTTTGGAGGGGATCTTTAAATATTAAACGCACTGAAGTTTTGCGAAAGATGCTAAAAATGGCCAATTTCAAAAAATTCGTTTGATAAAAATAATTTGGTCGCCAACACCAAATTTAAGAGCGACTTTTCAATGTGCAAGGAGGTGCTTATTCGAAATTGTTATTGAATTCTAAGATGGACCCCTTTGTAAAAACGATGTTTTGCGCTACCTCCCAAACAGCTCTTATATCAAAAACTAGAGCCCATAGAGTAAATTGGAAGCCGAATTCGGACTCTGTAGGTCTTTTGAGCTAAGAGTACAGTCTGTTACAAAATACTTCGCCAAAGGGAGTTTTTGCATTTTTCTTAAATTTTCTCGAAACGTGTAAACGATAGAAAAATGACACCACAAACAATTTTAAATATTTTTGGTTTCCTTTCACGTGGAGTTGTCGGTTTTTTCCGAGCGACAATACTTTCGGCGGTAACGCCAGATGTCGTTTTTGACAACTTTTTTAATAATGCAGTTACGGCCCTGAAACCGGCATTTTCGGATTCAGGGTGGTCGATTCATATTTAGAAAGTGTCACTGTCATTGCTCTACAACCAACGGTTGAGGAGCTATAGCCGGTTGCAATTTTCGATTCCATTTGGGAAAAACTAAAAGACGTCAAATATCACTTGTGGCATTCCCCCGATAACGCAGAGCGTTTCAACAACATTTAATATTGTATAGGAAAAGAGACGATAATGGAAGTAATGAAAGTAGAAAATAGGTGTAGAAAACTGTAATAACTTGATGAAAGAAAAGAGAGATATTGAAAACCACTACTCCATTGTCAAAAAACAACTTCTTTTTGCTGAGAAAAAAATTAAAGATCAAGATGTTACAATTGCCCAGCAGTCAATTGCCATTATTTCGATGAAAAGAGAAGTGAAGCGTTTGCCAAGAAGAAAGATTTAATATTACCGAAGTTCCAAGCCATTTTTACGAAAAACCAAATTGAGATTATTATGGGAAATAAAAAAGGGCTCGTTGTACAAATGGAGAAATATCAAGAGCTTTTTCCCTCCGCTACTTTCGCAAACATTCCTATTTATATTTGAGAAATTTAATACCCTTTACAAGGAATTTCTACCCTGCAGAAATACGCTTCCCCCATTGATGTTACTCAGTGTATATTGAAAGATGTTCTGAAAATAACGGATGTAGCTGGTCAAAAGATGTCTGATCTGGAAAGGTTAACAGTGCTTAGCTTTGGTGAAGTTAAAATAAAATCATGCTACGAGTATGACACTAACAACTTGTAAGAGAGATAAAGTTGTTGGTCCACATTCGCAACTACAAGTTGTCATGGTCAGAGGTCTGGTGGGAAATTGGAAACAATCGATTTACTAGTTCAGAAGATGACCAAAAAAAGTCTATTTGAACTTATCACTGAACTTCACTCCATTAATTATCGTGTCATTGTCTGTGTCTCAGATCTTATACCAGAACATCAATATTTACTCCAGAATCTATTTCACCCGAATCAAAAATTTTCTTTGCAGACGCACCCCATCAACCCAAACTACTACGAAACTAGCTTTTAGATTTAGGTTTTGAACTTATTGATGGAGAAATTGGGAACATTGAACCGATAAAAGCACTACTTGAAATGGATTCGAATGAACTAAAGGCGTGTCCTCGTGTGAAGCCACAACATATATTATGCAAGAAAACCGAACGCCAAAATGTTCGATTGGCAGCCGAGCTTATTTCCCATTCTACTGCTTCTGCTTTACGTCATTTCAAGCCTGGAGACAATTATAAACTTGCTCTGGATACTGCTGATTTCATTGACGTCGTTAGTGATTGGTTTGACATATTGAATAGTCGAGTGAAGAATGTGCCTGATTGTCCCAAAAAAGTGCATATGGAACAAATTTAAGTATACAATACCAATGTCTAGAAGAAATGATACATCTTGCTTCAAGTATTTCATGTAAAGGTAAAAAAGGAATGCAAGTATTTCAGAAAGGTATAATTATGACTTCCAGATCTCTCCAGTCTCTCTATAGGGAGCTTGAACGGGAATTTGGCATTGAATATATACAGCTATCGCTTAAATCAGGATCTTCTGGAGAATTACTTCTCACAGCTCCGAAGTAGAGGTGGTCTCGATGACCACCCTACTGCTCTTAATGCCATTTACAGAATGATGCGTGGAAAAAATCCTGGAATGGTGCAAAAAAATTCAAATACAAAATCAGAAGGTTCCGAACAATTCATGATTGCAGAGCTGGTACGAGAATTTAGAGCAAATTCTAATAATAACATTATTAATAACACAGGAGATACGTATGTAGTGGCTCAAGTTTTACGTTCTTTAGATGTGAACATTGAAAATCTTTGCGAACATAACGAACCTTGGTCAAATTTCGAAGATCAAACTCTACAATTAATTGACCAAACATCATTATCATATACTAAAAAGGAGGTTTCCGGAAAGAAATTGGATAGTATCCAGAATTTCCGCAAGATGTTACCAGGTGCTTTGTAAAAGTCCGAACCTTTCTTAGAATTAAATTTGTTGAATGAAAAATTAGAAGAAGCTAAAGCCAAGAAGTACTCCAAAGCACCTAGCTTTGAAGAAGAAAGTACTACATGGTCAGAAAGAAACGTAAGAAAATTCAGAAACTTTTAAAATAGTGAAATTTTCGCACTGTGATTTTAAATACTCCCTTCAAAGTACCTGATTTGTATTTGATTGATGCTGTTCTTATTAAGCTATGCTATTCTGTGATATTTTAAAATTTTAATTAAAATCAGGTCTTTCAAGGAAATAAATAAGGTTATTTTAACAATGGTTTTCAATATATCTGAATACAGAATAGTCATACTGTAGTGTATACCCATCAGTGGCGTAGCCAGAAATTCGTCAAAGGGGGTCGAAGTATGTGAATGTTAAGAGGGGGTCGAGAAGGGGGTGGAAGTTTAGTACAGTCAAAGGTTTGCCCAAGGGGGGGTGGTCTGAACCCGGAACCCCCCTTGTCTACACCACTGAGACCCATAGTTCAAAACTAAGGCTAAGGAATGAAACAGTTTAATTTATGTTCATTAATAATAATATAACCTATATTAGTAAATTCCATATGTACAATCAAATTTATTTATATTAAATTTATAAATTTGAAATAATACATTTTAAAAATTTTCAATAGCCAATGACATTTACTCAAATTTCTGGTTAGATTAGAAGCGAGTAGAGTATTGAAAACTACTAAAAAAATGCTTAAATAAAACATAATAGCTAAACCGTAAACTAAATTTCTAAACTGTAATTTAGTTCTGAGTATTAAGTTCTAAATAAATGAAGCACTGGAAATCCATTGATAGGGCTGATAAGTAATAAAGTTTAGCTTAAAGGGAATAAATTATGTTTTTGAGATTCTTACTAAATTATGTAGAATTTTAAGTTGGAAAATTTCACGCGGAAAATGACCGAGGTCTTTTTTCCGGAAAAAATAAAATACAATTTCATTCCATCCATGATTAGTCTAATATTGTTTGCAAATTTATATAAAGCGGCATTTTTTCGAATCTAATAGTAAAACTAAACCTCTAGACTAATCTAAACTGATTAACAATGTAACACTATTAATGCTCTGAGGCATTCTCACTTTTCTCAAGAGAACTCGTGAGAAGAGATTTCGTCACTTCCTGTGAGAAGGACCGTCAAAAGTTTGAGAATTGAGAATTCTCACTATCAAGGGAAGAATTCTTAGAATTTTGACGCAGCCCAGGGAAGGGATAGTTAATACAGTATTTGAACGGCAATGACAGTTCCGACTTTAAGAATTCTAGTTCTTTGTTCACCTGGTCAGATTACGTGAAACCTCATCAATTTCTCAATTTTTTTTCTAGAAGATGCTTTGCTTTTCAGTATGGAAAATAGTCTGCTGAGCAGTTGATAAACTTATCACTTTGACAGCTACGTGGCTCTATGAAAGCTGAAACCGCTAATTGTCCGTAGGAGAGTTACTTGTAAATTCTCACCCGAGAGGTGGGGTGTCTAGAATTTTTCTCTTAATATTTGTAAGAAATTAGCAAATATTTCTCTAAGTGATCATAATACTGTACCTCATGAATGGGAAAATAGGAAATGGATGGTATAAGAAAATACACTAGGTCAATAGTTCCGGATGGATTATAATTTTATGAAGTGCAAAGAAAAATAGACTTCTTTGAATAGAATTGGTAACGTGTCTTTTTCAAATCTAGCTCTTCAGTTCACTCGCGTTACTTTGCATTAATCGCATTGAGCCCAGTATATTTCGAAGGAAATTAAAAAGAAATTATTAAAGAATTTTCAACTTCAACACGGAAGAAATCATTTTGGTAAAATAATATAGTTTTATGTATAAAAGACGTTTGGATATTTATGAGTAAAATAGGGACCTACGACCTGTTCGCCTACCTCAAAACAATCCTGGTTCCGTCTACGTTTCAATTTTAACAAAGCATTTACAAAGGAAAGTGATTCCCTTGAATAAGATGAAGGGCTTGCCACCACCTTCCTACGCATTGTAACCCGATGAAGGGCTTGCCACCACCCTCCTATGCATTGTAACCCGATGAATGGTTTTCCACCACCCTCCTACGCATTGTAACCCGGCCACCGGAATTAATGGCTTCAAAAGTCGCTTGATGACTTAGGCCTAAGGTGGTGCCTTGGGTCTTAGCCTAGCTGATTATTATTATTATTATTATTATTATTATTATTATTATTATTATATCATATTTTTAGCCTACTTAAGTTGTTCCGTCGGAAATGGAGTCGAAATACGTCTCATTGTATTGCCCATTCCGTTACGCGTGTACGTACAGGAAAGCATCGCTTTTCAGTTCCAACAAAAGGTCAAACCCTTTTTCCAATACTGTTTCGACTAATATATCACTCTTTAAAAGTTTCGTAACACTCAATAAACACGGTCGACAAATTTAATTCGGCGCGTCGAACAGGGCTCCTAAAATGGGAAGGGGCGTCGAAACGTCTCGCTCGTTGCTCACGCGATTCGGCATTGTTTTTTTCCGGGCTAGACCACTGACACGCTGTTTGGAAAGTAGGTAATCGAGCAGCCGAGGCGAGCTGCGAAGCGTGTTCCAGGGTCAGAAACTCGAAGAGTCCTTTTAGATCAATATCCGAAATCGTTCTTTCACGATTTATCCAGGCAAATAGCGACGGACAAAGGTAAGGCACGCGAATCAAGCGGCGGATCGATCCAAGATTTCAGTGAAATACAAAGAACGGGGACAGAAATTCAATGAATGAAAAGAAAGAAAAACGCGACGTGTAAGAACACGGTCTGGCCAATATTCGATGATTGCTAACTAGTGTAGGAATAAAGGATTGTTTTCACTTGACGGAAAAAACGCAGTGACGCGAAGAAGAACTCAGCTGGGTCTAATACCGTTTATTCAAGTCGACGCAAAGAAGAATTCATTTGGGTCTAATACCACTTATTCAAGTCGACGCGAAGAAGAATTCAGTTGGGTCTAATACCACTTATTCAAGTCGACGCGAAGAAGAATTCAGTTGGGTCTAATACCATTTATTCAAGTCGACGCAAAGAAAAACTCAGTTGGGTCTAATACCGTTTATTCAAGTCGACGCAAAGAAAAACTCAGTTGGGTCTAATACCGTTTATTCAAGTCGACGCAAAGAAAAACTCAGTTGGGTCTAATACCGTTTATTCAAGTCGACGCAAAGAAAAACTCAGTTGGGTCTAATACCGTTTATTCAAGTCGACGCAAAGAAAAACTCAGTTGGGTCTAATACCGTTTATTCAAGTCGACGCAAAGAAAAACTCAGTTGGGTCTAATACCATTTATTCAAGTCGACGCAAAGAAGAACTCAGTTGGGTCTAATACCATTTATTCAAGTCGACGCAAAGAAAAACTCAGTTGGGTCTAATACCATTTATTCAAGTCGACGCAAAGAAAAACTCAGTTGGGTCTAATACCATTTATTCAAGTCGACGCAAAGAAGAACTCAGTTGGGTCTAATACCATTTATTCAAGTCGACAAGAAGAAGAATTCAGTTGGATCTAATACCATTTATTCAAGTCGACAAGAAGAAGAACTCAGTTGGGTCTAATACCGTTTATTCAAGTTGACGCAAAGAAAAACTCAGTTGGGTCTAATACCATTTATTCAAGTCGACGCAAAGAAAAACTCAGTTGGGTCTAATACCATTTATTCAAGTCGACGCAAAGAAGAACTCAGTTGGGTCTAATACCATTTATTCAAGTTGACGCAAAGAAGAACTCAGTTGGGTCTAATACTATTTATTCAAGTCGACGCTAAAAATCGCCGTTAAGCCTTATATATATTTTTTTATTACAACGCCAAAAATTGTCGTTAGCCCTAATACGATTTTTTACGTCGACGCCAGAAAACAATCGCTTTTAGTCTAAAAGTTTGGTTTCCACGGCGCGTCAGTCAACTTTGGGACGTACAAACTTTTACAAACATTTTGACATGAGTAAAGAAAAATATATTATGACGCGCGCTGGTGGAAACCAAGCTAGCGCGCATCACAATGTTTTAATTTTTAAGGTGCGTCAAAACCTTTGTACAGTACGTCCCAAAGTTGAGTGACGCGCCGTTAGGTCCTTCAACTTTGGGACGTACAAACATTTTCAAGAGCGTAAAGAAAAATGCGTTATGACGCGCGTTATGGAATCCAACCTTAAAACGTATTTTTGCATCAACGTTCATCGTAGCTTCGTTTCTTCGATAGTGAAAACAGGTTCTTGGTAGAAACAACTGGAAAATCTAACAACTGGATTTTTTCGTTGGTTCTCAGGTGGTCTGAGGTTGGTTAAAGCTAGCGATGAATGTGAAAGCATATATGGCATTCATATTTAATGTGTACTTCGGTAGATTACAAGTTTCAATTTGGGTTGGGACGGAATTCTGAGTTTTATATTTCGATCAATGCAAATCATTGCTTATTCACATTCACGATATGAAAAAACTAATTGGCGACCGAAACGAGTCTAGGTGGCGTAACTGCACTAGCTTCTCCGAAGTAGCACCTATGATCTAGCGTCTGCTACAGTCTAATTAAGAAGTCATAAGGATGTTTTTTTTAAATAAACTTAACAAAATATAAGTAAACGATGCAGAAATTATACTAAAATGTAACAATCATTATTTATAAAGTCAAATTAACCAATAAGGATGAGGAAAAACTAATAGCGTCTGCGTTAACCGCTACCTATCTGGGTTTTTTTCAGTGCGAACGAAAGGGGGCGTTGCGATAGTTTTCGGTCGCGAATAGCGCTGGTTGGAATTAGCGACCAAAGCTATCGCTACGCCCTCTTTTAAAAATTATATAGGTATAGTGTATTAGCAGTCAGTAGCGTCAGGATCTCTTACGCGTAGTAGAGGTTCATGATGGATTAAATTGTAGCTATTAGCGACCGAAAACTATCGCAACGCCCCCTTAGGTTCGCCTTTGAAAGCTAGAAGGGTAGCGGAAAAAGCAGACGCGGTTTTTCCTCATCGTCATTCGTATATTTGACTTGATAAATAATGATACTTGCATTTTAATATAATTTTTGCATCGCTTGCTTATATTTTGATCAGATTATTTAAGAAAAAAACGTTCTTATGACTTTTTAATTTGTCTGTAGCAAACGCTAGATCATAGGCGCTACCTTGGAGAAGCTATCACCGTTACGCCACCTAGACTCCTTTTGTTCGTTAATAAAACGTAAATTTTTCTATATTTATTATAATTTTACACTGTTGTGTTTCGTCCATAATCAGGCCAAACAATTACGACACCCAGATTTAAGCGTTTTTCCTTAATATGACAATAGCAGACGCTTGGTCATTAAGCGCTATTTCGGAAAAGTAGCGCCACCTAGACTCGTTACGGTCGCGAATAAAATCAAATTTTAAAGTAATTAGCACTTTTAATAGATGTTATACCATATATTTAAAAAAAACTAAGGAAACATTATCTTTGAAAGGTATTGTCATAATGGTATCTTCGGGTGAACTACGAAGCTTCATTTCGTTGGCTAAAGATGATAAATTTTATCCCTAACACTCACTTAAAAGTGAATCCCTGTTATCAGGAAACTACATATAGGCATACACTTTTAATGTCTAAGAAAGACTATGGTGGCCCTAATTATTATCATAGAAATGGGCGTGGTTTACAGACGAGATTTTCGCTCACGACGTGCTATACTAGACTCGGCTCCTACTCGACATTAAGCCTTGCCTCGAAAAGAAGTTCAATTACTTTCTGCGTTCTTTTTAAACAATCTACATTTGTGATTTTACGCGGAACTAGAAATAATCGGGGTTTTCTTAGCGCCAGTTTCCAGCCAATGAATTTTGAAAATCGCATTCGACATAGTTGAATACGCCCTCGTTACACTAGGTCCATTCGCGGCACGTTGCCATTGTTGCCAATGGACCCTTAGACATTCGATGTTTATTTTCTAAAATTACCCGACGAAGACCGAAATGCAAGTGAAAATAGAGTGGCAGTTAACTTACCGCCGGTGGTCGGTTTCGGATCGGTGGCAGATCTGGAGGCGCTGAGCTCTTGAAGGTGACATCGAACTCTTCCTCTCGCCGTTTCAACTCGCAATATTGTTTTCTGTAAAATTAACATATTTCATCAATACGTAAATAAATTCGTGGTATTTACAACCTTTTGAGGTAAACGGTGATGATAGGGGGATACTTTTCGCTTGTTCAGGGATTTCGCAGTAGGGTCAGAAGAGGAACCCTATGACGGTATTTTACTCCAATTCTGAGGTGGAAAATAGTTCGAATCGGATTAGAATTGTTTTCCGAAGTGGCTGCCTATTGCCATTTTACCAGATAAATAAGCAGATGATTTTATTAGCTTAAACTCTTAACAACTTCTATTCAGGAGAGGTAAAAAGTGTAGCCCCAATACGAATAGTTCCCGGTTTAGAGTTATTCGCTTCTGTTCCAGAACAAGCGAATAGTTTCTTTTGGATTAAAAGGTGTGAACCTTCGGTTCCAGAACAAGCGAATAGTTTCTTTTAGTGTAAAAGGTGTACACCTTCTGTTTCAGAACCAGCCTATAGTTTATTTTAGAGTAAAAGGTGTACACCTTCGGTTCCAGAACAAGCGAATAGTTTCTTTTAGAGTAAAAGGTGTACACCTTCGGTTCCAGAACCAGCGAAGTTTTATATAGAGTAAATTTTGTACACCTACGGTTCCAGAACAAGCGAATAGTTTTGTTAAGAGTAAAAGGTGTACACCTTCGGTTCCAGCACAAGCAAATAGTTTAGAGAAAAAGCGAAAAGTATCCATCAAGTGAGTTTAGGGAGCTGTTGGCTCGCATGACATGAAGGGCTTGCCACCACCCTCCTGCGCATTGTAACCCGGTCACCTGAATTAAAGGCGTTAAAAGTTACTTGCTGACTTGGGCCTAATATGCTGCCTTGGTTCTACATATATATACAGGGTCTTTTTTTTGCTCGGAAAAGTGTTTTTTTTCAAAAACTATTTATAGTACCGATTTCAAATTTGGAAGGTCAATTCTCTATACCGGGGGACATCAGTTTGAGAAATTTGAGCGTTTTCGGTAATGTTTTTCACCAATTTTGAAAAATTATTTTTCGACCACTAGGTGCGAGATAAAACATCTCTATTATAAAGTTGTAGGCCGTCATCGAAAACCCTTAAAAATTGTTCACTCGACGAAAAACAACTTATTTATCAGTGAAAATTCGAGCTTGAAAAATTTACAAGTTGGTGAAGCCAAATTACGATTGTTTGAAACGATAATTGAAAAGGGAACAAGTCTAATACAAACGTAGTAGAGTTTTCACACTTGAAAAAATGTACACGTTTGGTTTTTAAATGCAGATATTTTATTCACATAAATTTTTACAAAACATTTTCAATAATATCACCATTGGCTGCAACACAGGTTTGTGCGCGGACAATTAAGTTCTCAAACGCTTTCTCTACCATTTCTGGTGTGACGTCTCGGCAAGCACTGATTATTCGTCTAATGAGTTCCTCCCTAGTTTCAATGGGCGTGGCGTATACCTTTGCTTTAACAAATCCCCAGAGAAAATAATCCAGCGGTGTTAGGTCAGGTGACCTTGCTGGCCAATGCACTGGACCATTTCTCCCTATCCACCTTTCAGGAAACTCTTTGTTGAGGTGCTCAGTTACTTGCCGGGAAAAATGCGGAGGGGCGCCATCTTGCTGAAACCACAACTGACGTCTTTCAGCCAATGGAAGGTCGTCGATTGCGTCACTCAGATCGTTCTGTAGAAAATGTAAATACCTTTGGCCGTTGAGGTTCGTCGGCAGGAAAAAGGGACCAATCAAACGGTTTCCAACAAGTCCAACCCAAACATTGACCCGTTCAAATTGAACCTGGTGATGATATTCAAAACCCCAATGTGGGTTGATGTCAGACCAAAGATGGCTGTTTTGATGATTAAAGGGCCCATCTCTAGAAAATGACGCTTCGTCGGAGAACAAAACATGGCGCAAAAATTGTCTATCTTCTTGGACAGCATTTAGTAACCAGTTGCTAAATTCATAACGTCTTTGATGGTCTCCGTCAATTAGTCCTTGGTGGAGCGTAGCTCTGTATGGGTGATAGCGATTCTTACGAAGAATTTTCCACACACGATTTGCAGAACAACCCAAATCAGCAGCGGCGTTAGCGCAACTGTGACGAGGATATGCCACAAAGTACGCGAGTACATTGTTCTCGAAGTCTAAATCCGGTTGACCCAATCCGCGAAACCTAGGTTGCAAGTTACCAAATTGATTGAAATCGTGAATTGCTCGTCTTACTGTATTTACAGATGGTGCTCCATTTGGATGTCTTTCTGCGAAGATTTCAGTCACTCTTCTAAGGTTTTGCGCTGCTTCTCCATAGTAAATGGCAACTATCTCGGTACGCTCAGCTACTGAATAACGAGGTATTGTTCGAAATATTATCAAACACTGATAATAATCTCCCAAAGTTTTCCTTTAAATACCCAATGCATGTTTAGGATTGACCTATAGCCTCGTGTTTTTTAAATCCGGTCGTTTTTTTAACCAAAGTTTCAACTGGATTAGGTAATTCGGTTTCAATTATCGTTTCAAACAATCGTAATTTGGCTTCACCAACTTGTAAATTTTTCAAGCTCGAATTTTCACTGATAAATAAATTGTTTTTCGTCGAGTGAACAATTTTTAAGGGTTTTCGATGACGGCCTACAACTTTATAATAGAAATTTTTTATCTCGCACCTAGTGGTCGAAAAATAATTTTTCAAAATTGGTGAAAAACATTACCGAAAACGCTCAAATTTCTCAAACTGATGTCCCCCGGTATAGAGAATTGACCTTCCAAATTTGAAATCGGTACTATAAATAGTTTTTGAAAAAAAACACTTTTCCGAGCAAAAAAAAAGACCCTGTATATATATATATATATATATATATACGGAAAATTGATCAATGTAATTTCCGAATAGTCATTAGTCGATAATTCAAAATAACCGTCGAAAAAGCCTCCAATTTAGTTTAAGTTTAGTTAAATATTTCGCCATTTGCGGTGTGAAGAAATAGTGTTCCCAGGAGATGAATTACGGCCAAGTATGAGGGGATGTGACATTTTGGCCAGATTTTCGACGGAGATAAAATTATATATCTGGAAAACCTGTGGTAAATTTCGGAAAACAAATTGCTTGAAATACCTCAAAATATATAATATATCTGGCCCACACAAAAACCGAAAGTAAGCTGAAGTTTTGAAACCAAGGAATAGAAAAAGTTGTTAGTCCCACCACGGCAAACTTTGCGCTATAGCGGCCAACCCATTCGTTGAAGTGTCTATTTTAACCTACGAGCAAAAGATATCTGTATGAATTGAGCGCCCCTAGCGGAATATTATTTTTAGAATAGTTTTTGCATTGAAGCCAATATAAAAAAAACTGTGCGAATTCAGCGCCACGCTTTTTATAGCTGGCTTACGGAATTTCGGCTATATCGCGAGATCAAAGTTTTCCGTGGTCCCACAAACTGGGTAGAAATGTTTGGCTGGTTTTGCTCCGATTTTAACGAACGGGCTAATGTAAAACTTTCGTTTTCCCGCCCAATGAGCAGATAAGAAACTAATATTGATTTAATTTGGTTGATCTCATGCAATTCCAACTTGGATCAACTAAATTCTACGCATGATGTCATCAATCGAAAACCATTTCCAAATGAGAAACATTATTTTAAAGAGCAATATTTCGGGATAATTTTGGGATAAAATTTTAAATAAATTTAGTTTAATATTTCCCTGACAAAAGTGAAATGGGACACTCATCAACTTTTGGAGCAACTCCGTGAGCAATTGGATCTTATTCACCAAAATTATTAAATTGAGGGTACATGTACCAACTTTAAGTAATTGCGAGAAGTACTTGAACTTTTTGAATAAATTTGCATAATTTAATTGTTTAGAAATACCGTAGCTTTCAGCCACGCATTTGCTACCGATGTGAATAAGAATAGCTGGTCATTTGCAAGTTACAAAACCGCTAAGCACGGCGTTAATTGTTTTCTCGATTCGGTAATTGCGAACATTAAAATTCATTTAGACCAAAGAATATTACGCAACAAGATGCCGCGGACGTTTGAGAACACGCAATCACCACAATGTGCTAAGAATATTAATTTGGCTAATGGTCAACGTCTGGGCCCCTGAGTACCCAAATTAATATAGCGGCAGCGAGGGTTCGATATCCCTATTTGGTTCCTTAATGTCCCTAAAGGGCGAGTGCCCAAATTGTTATCCACGCTCATGTAATATATTTAGAGGTAAGCTAGATTGATAGAATTTTCGGCCATTTTAAGCAGAGGTTTTAAAGTGAATAACTTGTTCACATTTAAAAATCATCATAGACGAAGCTCAAGGCTTTCAATTGAGCATTAATGTTCTAGCAACAGTGCATCAATCCATGTAGACGCACTACTAGTGCTGAACAAGATAATCAGGTCGTAATATTCAGGATTCTGAAGATAATCAGATCAGGTTGATCTGTTATGTTTCCAATAGTATCTGATTAATTATTCCAAGTAACCGATCTCAACTGATCTCACCAGATTCGATTAGGTTATACGTTTAGTATATAAGCTTATGGACACAAATTAAAATAAACAATAATCTGATAATATCTGAGCGTCATTTCGGATCTGATAACTGATCTATGGCAATTATTTCCTCTGAGAATCGGTTGGAAACACTACGCGAAGCCAAATCTGTTGCAATGATGAAAACGTCGACTGAAGATGGCGCTACACAACATTAGGGGTGGAGGTTTCCCGCTTCTATTTAATAACGGCGCGCGACGCACGCTCAAAGGCACGTGTTAATTGGAATTTGGAAGTGAGAGATCCCCTAATGTTGTTTAAATCTTCCTCATTAATGTCAAGCTGAAAAATTTCACTAATATATAGCGTCCTTGAACACTTTTGGGTCTTATGTCGCTTCGGCTAATACCAAGGATGATAATATACAACTCAGTTCGTTTAAATGTCCAAATCGGAATAGGGCGATAGTGTCAGTGTCGAAAAATGGCTCGGTGAAAAACATTATCGTAAAAACCATTTGAAGTGTCATTCTTATCAACATTGTGTTACTTAAGCTTTTACCGCTATAGTGTAACATTCGTTTTACAACTACGAAAATGTAAACCGACATTAGGTTTAACAATTCCTTTGCCAAATATGACTGACGTATTAAAGTGATGCAATTTTGGACTCTTAACCTCTGTAATAAGAGATTATATGATAGCTTCACACGACTTGATTGATTCGCCACTGGGAAATTTTTCCGCGAAATGCTTTTATGACTATGAAATAGTGTAGAAATTATAATTTCGCTTTAAAGGGGAACCGCCAAGCTTTGCCCAATATGGCCTTATTTCCGTATCAAAAGATTCATTAACACGCACCTTTTTTGCCTTGAAAAAATAGCTTTTGGCCCAAAAAGTTGAAACGAAAAATAACGCCAGGTGTTTGGGTTTGAATTTTCGCCGACATCTTAGGGGCTGCCGCCAGCGCCCCTAACCCCGTATGAGCGATTTGCGAACTATCCTAACTTTTAAAATCGCGCAATTTAGGCTTAAGTCTCTTATAACTGGAACGCGCCGCGTGTACAAAACCAGTTTTTCGCGTCTTCAGCAGCGCGCGCTTTTACTTTGTTTTTCTGTCTCACCGACTACTCACCGGGTGTCGCGGCGGACGCGCGCTTTTCCCGAAATTTCTTTATTTTATTAAAAATTAACCACTCAATATTTTTTGATGCGGTTTTCGCCATAAATTTTAGTTTTTAATGGGCTATAGGGCTATCTAACTGGTTAAAGCTTGACCCTTTAAGTAGTAAATAGCCTTTTCAAGTAACATAGAACCACCTAGTGTTCAACGCGAGAAGCTCACTTAATATCCTTATTTTCATCTGTTAAACAGACGCCTTGTGTTTTCAAAGGCCAAATGAGTATTGGCCGGTACAGGTCGAGGTCCGCAATTTACAGTATGAGAAAAGTGGCTATAGTTGTGGCGACATATTATCTGTAAACCCATGGAGTAAATACGTTAAGGGGCGGTTTGTAACCGAGAACGTGCGGTGACAATTTTAGCGCTAACCCGGAAAAGTAATTCGAATTTTTAGAATGGGGAGGGGGGGGGGGAGATAAAATTGTGTTCTGCCAATTTGAATGTACCAGAAATTACTCCATTATTGGAAGTAACAAAAACATCGTCTTCAACAAAACCGTATGTATAAAATAGCTATAATTATTTGATGTAAATTGTATTTACTTCACTAAAAAGACCTCCAAATTGCTCTCGGAAAATTAATATAATGACAAGTTTCAACTAGCTTGGGAAAATGCCAAGAAAGAATTACTAATGTTTCGTGATGACATGCCTACCACAGAAAGGAACTTTTTAGCCATTAATTTTATGAAAATCTTTAATATCATTTGCGCTTATTATTAACAACAAGCCGGCCAAGGCCGTAATATTAGTTCCACATGGATGAATTAATTAATTATTCTCTAAGCCTTGGCGCGTGTTAAAAGGCTTAAGCATAACGTTAGACGTAAGCTTCTTTATCTGTATTGTAAGTTTGAGCTCCGTATCTCAAATCCAATAGGAACTACGAATAAAATTCGCATACGGTCACTAACCCTTGGCGCGGGTTAAAAGAGTTAAACATAGGGTCAAACTTCAGCCTCTTAACTGTATAAAAAGTTTGAGCCCCGTATCTCAAATCCAGTCCAAACTACGAAGAAAATTCGTGTAGGATCTATAAGCCTTGGCGCGTGTTAATATGGTTAAGCATAGTGCCAAACGTAACCACCTTTACCTATATTCAAAGTTTAAGCCCCATATTTCAAATCCAATAGGAACTACGAAGATAATAAATTTTTCTCTTAGACTAAGCCTCGGCATAAGGGTTAAGCATAGCGTCAGACGTAAGCTCCGTTATCTGTATTCTAAGTTTGGGTTCAGTATCTCAAATCCAATAGGAACTAATCTATTAATAACGCTTTACCCGGGAGATTTTTGGCAACTTTCGTACTCTGCGTAAATCAACGCTCAAAATAGGAAAAGGGGGGCTGTTGCGACCCCTGTTTACCTGACAGAGCTGAAACGTGCACACAGAGCAGAGGTATAGCAGTAATATAGATTAAAAATTAAAGTCAATCGGATCCAAAATGATAAGACTGCGTAAAAATGCTTAATTTAAAATTAAGTCTGGTAAAATATCCGCAATACCCATCCAAAAAACTACATCAAGTTTAAAATCGCACGCGAATAGCGTTAAAATTAGGCCAAAACAAGCTAAGCCTTGGTTAAATTAAAATTAAGTCTGGTAAAATATCCGCAATACCCATCCTAATAACTACATCCAGTTTCAAAGTTATACCTCAAATCGCACCCGAAAAGCGTTAAAATTGGGCCAAAATAAGCTAAGCCTTGGTTAAATTAAAATTAAGTCTGGTAAAATATCCGCAATACCCATCCTAATAACTACATCAAGTTTCAAAGTTATACCTCAAATCGCACCCGAATAGCTTTAAAATTAGGCCAAAACTAGCTAAGCCTTGGTTAAATTAAAATTAAGTCTGGTAAAATATCCGTAATGACCATCCTAATAACTACATCCAGTTTCAAAGTTATACCTCAAATCGCACCCGAATAGCGTTAAAATTGGGCCAAAACAAGCTAAGCCTTGGTTAAATTAAAATTAAGTCTGGTAAAGGATGGTCATTACGGATATTTTACCAGAGATGGGCCAAAATTGCGAGCGCTCATATTTGAAAATCCTTTGTAGTGAGCGAGCACTTTAGATTAGAAGTCAGCTAATCTTGTTCAGAGTTAGGCCAAAACTGAGCCAGCTCAGTAGGAGCGCCGAGATATTATCTCAGTCGTTGATCGTTCACGGCGCGTTGAGCGAGATTGGCCGATCGACGCGCTAGCATGCTCAATTCTGAGCGCCGCGTCGTCTAGCGGCCAAATAGTTCGTTCAATAAAAAGCGCTGCCGTAAAGTCGAGAGAGATCTACCCGAGCGATTGAATTCGTTTTTTAAGGCTGACGGATCTCATTCACGGTGAGCGACCGGATGGTCTGTTCGACCACAACCGCTCACTCGGCGGGATGCTTACGTCTCAAGATTCTTAATTTTTTATCATCATAACTTATTTTTTAATTGTTATAATCAGTGACGGGATGAATATTTTTCTTTATTTTCTCATCGATTTATGTGTTCTAAAATTAAATAAAAAGCTGAACAGAGGGTTCGCAATACTAACTGCAAAAAGTTTAAAAATATTTAGAGTAATATAAAGGAAGACGAAAAACAATTGGATAAAATAAATAATTAGACTTCCATATCTATATGGCACTATTTAATTATAAAAGATTTTGACCGACTAACCCCTTCTAGATTGAATGTTACCGTTTTAAGTAACAGGTTCATCAAAATCTGGGGTGCTCGATTGCTGCAAACATTTTTATCTCTATATTAATTAATCCTGGTTTTATACTGAAAAATTATTTGGGTTTTTAGTCATTCCGCTGGATACGTCACATGACCCCTTTTTGTTAGAATAGTTTTTATTGCCTACGGATGTAATCAGAAGCGTACAGAAGGGGTCGGATGGGAGGGGAGTTTGTGTATCAGATTTGTTGCCCGGTGTACCGAAAACAAAGTGCACACCACCGGAGGTCCTTATCATAATGCCCTACGCCAGCGTCCACAGAACAGACAGGTGACAGAACAGCCAAGGCAGCGAGAGAACCCTACCGCTGACGGTCTCACCTTCGACGCAAGCCGCTCAACCCAGCAGAAGGTGCAACAATGGGAAGACCAATCCCTCACTTCCCACACAGCAGTGGGAATAAGAGCGGATGCTATGGCAACTCCAGCCGACAACCTACCTACGTAGGTAGAGAGCCATACCCTTCAGAAAGAGTGTTTAAAAGGGAATGACGGGCACACAGCAGTCCGCATAACCCGGAACAGCTGGCACCGGGAAATGGGACCACTGCGCCTCATACGGAGACCCGCCGCCCCACAGCAGGTAACCCAATCCTCCGAGGCGGCCAGTTTGCCCTGACTCTCTCCGTTAGCCTGAGCCGAAGCTCAGTTTCCAGCCCATACGTGACCGAAGTCGGGGGTGGAGATAATAATAATAATCAGCTAGGACCATTTGATCAGAGCTAACATCTCCCAGTGCCCCACTACCCTTATGATTTACAAGAGCTGGACCCCAACTCCCCGGTAAAGCCACCAGTTATTGCACACCCCAACCCCTTGAGGGGGTGTAGCTGTTTTACGAAGTCTACCCGAATGTTTTCACAAACTAGACCTCAGTTTACCGACAATCAAAAACTTAAGGGACGCCTCTGGAAATAACGATTATAATATAATAACTTATTTTAACTTAAGGCGTTTACAATTATATAAAGCCTTCAATATGCTTTCCCAATTCCAATACGTTAAGTCTAGCAGGTTGCCCACACAGTTGAAATGTCTGGTTTCAGCGTTTTTTATATTAGCCTCTATGGAGAGATGACCCTAAAAAAGAGTGATCAATGAAGATGGCATCAACGGTCACCGTCGAGCTGAGGATGTGGCGGACGACCACCCGCTGGTTAGTTGGAGTACCAACACCTCTTATATCCTTGGGGAAAAGGGGGATATAAAACATTACGAAGGTACTTTTTGAACTGTTTACAAAGTGACGTGTAGGCAGTGTCCACTTAAGTGTTGCGTTCGTACGCGGGCTTGCAAACCAAACGTTCTAATTACAAAATCAACTAAATTCTGCGCCAAAGAAATGCGGGGTAAATGGTATTCACTGGAACTTAATGTTTTTTTACATACTATCCCTAAGGTATTTGTTTCTATTGAATATAAAATAGCTGTTTTTGGGATAATAATATGATGTAAAAAATCTGGCGTATTCTCATATTTAAAATAGATATTTGCGGTTTTTAAAAGTATTAAGATTACGTTTTTCTTACAAATGACCTAATTGCCTTTAGGGTATTATTTACTTTTTAAAGTAAGAGTCTTCTGGCGGATTTTGAATTATTATGCCCACTTTTTATAAAGTGTTAATTGATGCGGTCAGTTGAGTTTTTTTATTAGTACTTTTACTGTTAATGTAGAGTTGTTTGCTGTTTTATAACACTAATTTTCTCAGTTGGTTTTTACAGACACTTGTATGTCGTTAGTCAAACTGAAACAAAACCATTTGCTTTTCATCTTTTTATGAACATAAAAAATTTAGCGAATTATTTCCCGGTTAAATAGTTTTTATTTATATTTAAGAACACACAATTTATTAAACACTATCAATAATTATTTTTAATGGCCTATAAAAAGCTCATTTTTATTGGAAACATTTAGCCCTTACCTTTTTTGTCATTAAATCTAAACCTTTTTTAATTAAAATGTCAAATAATAATGGCCTAAAATATGAAACAAAAATCGCGAATTAGCCTCTTAAACTGGAATGAGAACAGAAAATAAAATTTTCAAATATCTAAAAGCTCTTATCCCGTAACGGTTAATCGCGCTATTGTATGTTTAGAAATTGATTATTACCTCTCCGAGGGGACTTAGTACCCTAGGAGGGGTTATACAACCACCGTGTCTGTCTGTCTGTGGGTCTGTTTGTCAGGCCAAAGGGTAATCACTGCCTACGCAGTTTCTTAGAATCAGGGAAAAGGTTTTTCCAAAAGCGCCCTCTTTTTGTCATTGGGTGTAGTATAATTTTTTAATCGGCCGGGATTCGAACCCGAGTCCTCTTGAACGACAGGTGAGCGTTCTACCGCAAAACCAGGGATACAGTTACGCTTCACTGAAAATTAAAAACTCTTCCGAGGAGAGGTATATTTTGGCTTGCCAACTTGAATTTATTTTTGTTTTCAAATTATTAATATTCCATCGCTAAATTCACCAGCTTAGTCGATATCAAAACCTTTTTTACCTACAATTTTTAATGGGTAAAGTTTATCTGCACGCTAGAAAAAACCGGTAAAAATATTACAGGAAAGTAGACCAAAGGACTAACGTATAAGTGTATTGCATCTTGCACCTACCCTATGCATTCCGATTCAGTGGTCCACTTTTCTCGACCTTTTTGGATATCTCGACGCAGGTGGTCTGCAGACGTTGAGGCGGCCCTTCCGACCATTTCGACATTAGAACTGAGGAGGGCCTAATCTTCCACGTGCTTAATTGGTACTTGCCACAATAGGGTAGAAATATTGAGCAAACTAAATTATTCCTAATAAATTTGTTCTTCTGAAATGTGTTTTACACTTTTTTTTCAAAACGAGTGAAACTACATTGTTAAGTTCTGAATGGAAACGAGAGTGAATCGGTTGAAACCTAAGAAATAAATTGAATGATACATCCTATTTTAGCAAAGTATATACTACGTTAGTATTGTTATTTAGTAGTATTATTTTTAGCGTTTACATTTTGTACATTTACATGTTTCACAATTCGTATAAATAAAATCTGCTTATCAACGGTTAATAAACAGCGTATTTAGCATTCACTATTAAAAATACCTCAACTACCCGTATATAAAACATCAATTAACACTTTATAAAGATTGGGCATAATAATACAAAATCCAACAGTAGACTGTTACTTTAAAAAGTAAATAATGCCGTAAAGGCAATTAGGACATTTTTAAGAAAAACTTGATCCAAATACTTTTAAAACCCCAAATATCTATTAAAGACATGAGATTATGCCCAAATTTTTACATCACATTATTCTTCCGAAAACAGTATTTTATATTCAATGGAAACAAATTGGGATTGTATGTAAAAAACAATTAAGTTTCATTGAAAACCAATTACACCCACCAAATAAAATTTGGCGCAGAATTAAGTTGATACAGAAGAAAATAGGGGAAGTACGTATCTGTAGCTTTGAGCTGTAGAAGTCGTCGTGTGACCCACGAAAACGCCTTTTTACGCATAATAAACCAAACTGAAAAAGTAGTCCTACTTTTGTTTTGATTCAACACGGCTATAATCGACGAAAGCAAATACGCCTTAGCTCAAACAGCAGAGAATGAGAAGGGCAATATGTTACAATTGTTCAATTTAAGAAAAATGACTTTTTAAACGATGTATTCATCCGCGATTTCCCGCCAAACCGTTTTGGCGCGAAAATTCGTGAAAAGTGACGCCTTTCCAAAGCTGACTAGAAGCGTACTTCCCCCTATTTTCTTCTGGTTGATATCGTTATTGGAACGTATGGTTTGCAAACCCGCGTATGAACTTGATTTGATACTGTCTACACGTCACTACGTATAGAGTTCAAAAAGTACCTTCGTAAGGTTTTACATCCCCTTTTTCCCCAAGGAAAAACAGGTGTTTGTTCTCCGACTAACCAGCGGGTCGTCCTCCGCCACAACCTCAGCTCTACGGTGACCGCTGACGCCATCTTCATTGTTCACTCTTTCTTAGAGTCATCTGTCCATATAGGATAATATAAACCAGACGTACGACGGTCAGACTACATAAAATACTTCTAATGTGTTAAGTTTGTTTGAGCTATTCACAGCAACCTGCAACGCCGGTATCACAACCAATATCCACGGCCACACATAATTGTATTTACACTTATTTGTTACTTCTAGTCATACGTTGTAAGCATCGCGTTTACTCCGATAAGTGCCACACTTATTTGTTACTTTGGGTCATATTAGAACGGCCTTGGAAAATGCCAGAGATAAATTCGCGTATAATCTCTATAACCACGCGTATTTCCAATGTTGGAAGTTGAGGGGGGTACGTATACGCTGTCCAAAAAACCTTACTTAGAATTAAAATTAAGCAACGCAATTGCAATTCTAGGTTATATGGAAACCACGGCTATTCAAAAATATAACTTTCATGAAAATCGGACTTCAATTAAGGAACGCTATGTCGACTTTCAGGCGGAAATATAAAACCACGAAAATTTGGGTCCCTTAAATTACCCCGAAAACCACACTTAACATTAATATTTACTGATATAACCGAAGGGATAGTTCCGCTGAATCCTAACCTATCCAATAATATTTTCTTTAACGTTACCGGTCTTAATTTTTAACAAAATATCTACCACACAAAGCCAAACTACCAAAAACGGTAAATTGGGAAAATGCCCAACTTCTTGGGCTTCGATTTAAAAAAATTATGAAAGGCTATCAGTTTCGAGATATGTACACTCGAACGAGATATCATTGACTCTTCTAGCCCTAACCGTTGAAGAGATATGCGCGACACGGCGGCATCGGCATCGGCATCGGCAACGGCTACACTGTACGTGAAACTAATACACACAAATCCTTAGGATTGTGTGTAAAAACGCTGAAACCAGACATTTCAACTTTGTGGGCAACCTTCGGCAACCTTCTAGAATTACCGTATTAGAATTGGGAAAACATATTGAATTCTTTAAATAATTGTAAACGTCTTAAAATAAGTTATAATATTATAATCGTTATTTTTAGAGGCGTCCCTTAGGGAATGTGGGAGCCCCCCCCCCCCCCCTAAGTTTTGGATAGTCGGTAAACTGAGGTCTAGTTTGTGACTTGGAAAATATCCGGGGAGACTTGGTAAAATCGATACTCTCCTCCCAATCCGACCAGTGATTACGTTCGTAGACAATAAAACACTAGTCTAACAAAAATTTGGTTTCTTGAAGGGTCATATGACGTATCAGGCGGAATGACCAGCATAAAACGATAAAACCAGCATTTATTAATAGCGAGAGAAAAATGTTTGCATCGAGTCACCGAGATTTCAATGAACCTTTTACCTACAGTGGAAAAATTCAATCTGGAAGGGGTTTCGTCGTTCAATATCTCGACGGACGATTTATTTTCAAATTAAAATAAAGCAATATAGATACAAAAGTCTAATTTTACAGATCCTATCCCTGGTTTGAGGTTTATTTTATCCAATTGTTTTTCGTCTTCCTTTATATTACTCTAAATATTTTTTAAATTTTTGCAGTTAGTATTGCGAACCCTCTGTTCAGCTTTTTATTTAATTTTAGAACACACAAATCGATGAGAAAATAAAGAAAAATATTCATCCCGTCACTGATTATAACAATTAAAAAATAAGTTATGATGATAAAAAATTAAGAATCTTGAGACGTAGGCATCCCGCCGAGTGAGCGGTTGTGGTCGAACAGACCATCCGGTCGCTCACCGTGAATGAGATCCGTCAGCCTTAAAAAACGAATTCAATCGCTCGGGTAGATCTCTCTCGACTTTACGGCAGCGCTTTTTATTGAACGAACTATTTGACCGCTGGACGACGCGGCGCTCAGAAGTGAGCATGCTAGCGCGTCAATCGGCCGATCTCGTTCAACGCGCCGTGAACGATCAGTGACTGAGATCAAAGACTATATAACGCTTCGCTTACTAGACAGGCGTGTTCTATGGCTCAACTTGCATACCGATTGTGGCTCCATCTCGACGCTGGCCCAAAATTTCCCATAGCTTGAGCTGTGTTACTAGTGGCGCCTCTAGCCGCGGGTCCAAATATTACCCCAGCTTTAACAGTGCTACAGAGGTGTTAACAGGTTTTTCCTAGGAACACGCCTGTCTAGTAAGCGAAGCGTTATATAGTCTTTGACTGAGATAACATTTTGGCACTCGGGCTGAGCCTGCTCAGCTGAAGAAAGAGAAAATAGCGTCACCTGCATTGAGCACTCACCGACTTGATCACTAAAATAAAAAACGTCTGAGCGTTCATTTCGGAATTCGCTCACAATTTTTGCCCACCTCTGCTAATAACTACATCCAGTTTCAAAGTTATACCTCAAATCGCACCCGAATAGCGTTGGCCATACTTGGCTCCGTTAAGTAAGTGCCAAACTTATTTGTTACTTGAGGCCATACACGGCTTCGATAAGTAAGTGTCACACTTATTTGTTACTTCTGGACATACACGGCTTCGTTAAGTAAGTGTCACACTTATTTGTTACTTCTGGACATACACGGCTTCGTTAAGTAAGTGTCACACTTATTTGTTACTTCTGGCCATACACGGCTTCGATAAGTAAGTGTCAAACTTATTTGTTACTTCTGGCTATACACGGCTTCGATAAGTAAGTGTCACACTTATTTGTTACTTCTGGCCATACACGGCTTCGATACGTAAATCACGCACTCTAAGTGTCACACTTATTTATTTCTTCTGGCCATACGGGGCTTCGATACGTAAATCACGCACTCTGCGTAAGGCAAAAACGAACGTCAGCGGTAAGGTGGTTTATGCGGCGCCCAAGGGCCCCTAATTTTTCTAGGGCACCGAAACCTGGCAAACCATTAGAGCTAAAGTAAATACGTAATTTAAAAAGAAATTAAATTTTTAAGTCACTCAGTTGGGTAATAATCAGTGTGCGTAAATAAAAGCTCACAATCGGAAAAGGGGGGCTTTTGCGCCCCGTGTTTCCACGACAGAGCTGAAACGTGCACACATTGTAGAGGTATAGCGGTTATATAGATTAAAACTTAAACGGAATTTAAAAGTCAATCTTATCCAAAATTGTAAGACTGCGTATTTTTTTTAAAAGTGTCTAAGGGGGGTCGGATAGAAGGGGCTGGCAAAGCGCCGCTAACTAAATTTAACCCGTGAAACTTGGTTGTGCAGATAGTGGCAACCATATTAAGCATTCTTAGAAAAAACGGCGGGGTTATGTCACCCCGTTCAAAAGATATGGAAGGTGTTTAAAAGGTGGACGACGCCGACGACTACGACGACTACACTTCACAACATTCTAACGAAAACAATAGTCCCACTCTATATATATATATATATATATATAGATGTGGAACTAAAAACGAAAGAAGACAAATTATAGTTTACAAAAACAAAAGAAGATGAATCTTACGCAGTTTTTTTAAAATTTGCACGACGTACAAAGTAGACCTAAATTTTACTTGGAACATACATAATTAACAAAAATTAACAATTTATTAATAATTTCAGGACGATACTGATTTATGGGGGAAAAGAGGCAGCAGTTTCCAACTTCATGGATTTGTATATATTAAACTTATTATTTACCATGGTGAATATTAGTAGAAATTATGTTTAATTCAGAGAAAATGGCATGGTATTAGAAGATAAAACTTATTTTATACAAGACGTTTCGAGCCGAGTCGTTCGTTAGTTTTAATTTTATTCATGGATTTGGTTTATCAGGCCGGGAACTCATCAGTGAGGAAATAAATGCATGTACTACCTCGGATGTCCCTTTAGCTACAGGCAGTGATGTTGCTCTATATTTGGTGGTAGGCACCATAATCAATAAACTAATCAAGGTTCGAAAGTGCGAAACCGCTTAAGTTATTCTTGGGCGAAAAATCAGAAAAGGCCACTAGCGAAAGAAATATTGAAAATGTTCGTTAAGAGTGGCGACAATGGGTTGATCATCGAAATAGAAAGAGCCACTCAGCTCACTCACCGCTCGCCTATTATCCGCTCGCGCTCACGAATTTTTGAGCGTTGAAATTGGCACTCCTCTCTTTTCGCTTGGGGCAGTAAAATAAGCGTTCCTCTATTTCCGCTCTTTTTTGAGAGGTAAAATAAGCGCTCCTCTGTTTTCGATCTTTTTGGGGCGGTAAAATAAGCGCTCCTCTCTTTCAGCTCTATTTTGAGCGCCGAAATTGGCGTTCATCTCACTTTCGTTTCGTACTCTTTTGAAAAAAAACATTTAGCCGCTCAATTTCTCTCATAATAACTAAAGAACTCACAATGAGAGGAGCGGTGCCCATCACTAACCTAATGTACTCAACTGAAGACGAATTTGAGATGATTCAAGATATGTACAGAAGAGTGGAAGATTTCTTTAATATATCATATATAGAAAACAAAAACATTCTAACCTAATGTGCTACGTCACACGACGTCACCCATGCTTTTTCCTATTAATAAAAAAATTCGCGCCCACAATGGCGGCCATGGCCAAAGCTACTCTATAGAAGAGAATGAAAGTTTTGGAAATAAATGGGATGGTTTATACGAAAAAGCAGAAGTCACTATTGAGGAAGCCAAAGCTATTTTGACCATTATCAAGAGCACTTTTATCAACCCAATGGGAAATGGTCATAAAAACATTTAGAAAAATACCCTCAAATATGAGGTTCCAAAAAACCTTGGACACCAAGTAAAAAAGTCCAAATAAACTAAAAACCAAAGTTTTAAGCTCTAGAAGAAATCAAGAATGATGTTTATACGAAATACAACATTATGATTTAATGTTCCTTAAAAATCAATAAAAATGCAATCATGTTGGGGCTACGTCCGGCCTTGCACGACTGTCGCACCTTGCTGTTAGTATCAAACTGACTGCCTTTTCAAGTACCAAAGGAATTATTTACAGCATACATTTGGCTATTTAAAGGAATGCAACAAAAATAGCATAGAGACAATTAATTTTAACAGTAGTTTTGATCTTAGCAAAAGTGACATAATTACCAAAAGTGTGTCAATCGGACCTATTTCTTAATGAATGTTACGAGCGAAATACAAGTTGGGAGGGGAGAAGTTAAAACCAACAAATAACGCCTCGTAGTGAGGAACGGAGTAACTAAGTTGCACTGGTCAAAGTTGGTGCTATCATTAAAAAAAAAAGATCCAGAAAGGCGACAATAAATAGTCTTTTATGTGGTCGATCTCGAGTCGAACATTCATTAAACCTTTAGCATACGAAAGTACAGGGATTGTCACACTTTGGTAATTATGTCACTTTGATCTTAGTAGTTTGGCGTAGTTCTGAAAGCGTCTCGGGAGTTATAGAAGCATTTTCTTTTTGGTGGTCTTGATATGTTTGCTTTCAACGTAAGCTTCCCACTCATCTAGGTATGGGAGGAATCCGTCTTTCAACCAACTGAGCCTGGGGTCGGTGGTGTCCCTAAATGTATTTAGATTTGGATTGCATGAACGGTATCCTTTGAAAGGGTGACCCACGTTCATAATATCAAACCACTGATTAAATATTTCAATGAAGCGTACTGCCTCGGTGATTTTTCCGGCGAAATCCACTTTAATGGCATTTTCCACAGATTGGCTCAGAACTTGCGTGGCTAATTTAACTTTCATTCTATTCACTAAATGTATTTGGTCCGAGGTCAGTGCAATTTTCTTAAATTACTAGACTTGTCTATTATACACCTTTCTGATTGTGTTCCAAGTTAGCTTTTCACTATTAATTTCCATCAAACGATACATGCACTGCGGCGTAGCGAGAGAAAATGGCGCCCGGGGTATTTAGCCGCTTTTGCGCCTCCCTTAATATATAGTTTTAAAGGGAGTATGTATATGTACATCCATACTTATGTTGGATCAACGAATTTCCCATTTCTGCCACCAGGTTTAACAAAGGTATGTGACTAGTAAGCTTTTCTTTTTTTTCCATTTGTTGAATCCTGGGGCGTTGATAAAATTAGATCGAGAGTTTGTATTAAATGATGATGAATACAATAAACAACAAAAACAGTAAGCGGAATTTTTAGAAGGCGAATATAAAAGCCAAGTTCGGCAAACTTCATTCCCTTGTTCATTAGCTAGTCTTCGTGAAAACCACGAGGAGGGTATTGAACGTTCACCTGATATTGCATTTGCAAATTTGTTTTGAAATCTACCTGGTCCAAGTTCAGTGAGTTCCTGACGTAGTTGCTGTGAAATATCTGATAAATTTGATATTTTATGAAATTTTAAATAGCCAATGTCATTAAATTTGAGAACATTCGGAATAATTAAATTTTCGATAGCTACATCATTTGACAAATTTTTAGGCATTTTATTATCAATGTTGGATTTCACGCAAAATATTTCAGATGGATCTTCAGTGTGAGGTTTTGTAATATCAAATGAGTTGCTAGGTTCTGTATCTAGACTATCTTCACATGAACTTTGAGCTTTTGTCGCTGTCGGTTTAAAAAATTATTGCATAAATCTTTTTGATTTATCGTCCACTTTCTTATTTTCCAATCGTCGTTTCCGAAACTGGGCGCCACTCAGTTTACTGGTAGACATATCTGCCTAAATATGAAACACTTATTTGTAATTTCACTACATTTAGGTGTTTAGAAATAATTCGAAACGGGTCGAGTGAACCGTTCTGAAAATTCTTCATGTTAATTTTTAACCTGCGTATTTTAGTACAGTTTAACGCTAAAATTGCTCTTATCCGTCGCGTACCCCAATTCGACTTGCAATTTACTATTTACTGTTTTCGTGCCTATTTTTTACCTAACGTAAGGTTATAAATATTTCATCAAAAGCGGGGGTTGAATTTGAACACTTTAAAAAAAGTTGGAATTTAGTTATTGGAATTTCGGATAACACAATCCTGATTCTTTAAATCTTTCTAAATAATTTAGTGACTGTGACCAATCATGATAATTTAGCGACTACCAGGGGCGTGCCAACGTTTTAACGAGAGCCCGGGCAAAAACCCTAACATAAGCACAACCTTGTTAAATAGGCTGCGTCCGAAAAACACAAAGGTGTCGCATGTTTAGCCAACCTGTCGGGTTGACTAAAATTGCGACATCTCAAGAGTCAGCCAGTGGCAAATTAGTATAATGAGTGAAATACAAGTCTGCCCTGAGAAAAGGTTAGCGGGGGCAAGTCGCCCACGCTGCCCCCGTGGTTGGCACGCGCCTGGCGACTACCGTAACCGTAGAGCTTAGAAGACGCTGGGATGTTTATTACTAACAACCACAAGCGTATATTTAAATTTTATTAGATAAAAAATTAACTTACTTTTGATTTCTAGCACCCACTACTCCGCTACTCACTAGCGAACCGATACTGGTAGTTGGGACCGTCTCATTACCTCTAAAACGAGATGTGAAGACTGAAGACAGGTTTCCGTTTAAATCAGTGTTGCCAATGTTCGAAAGTTAAAAATCCCACAGTTTCGGTGAAAAACCGCCCAAAAGCCACAACCCCGTTACATTCACGAAAACTCCTCGGAAAACAGGTACAATTTTTTGGGACCGAATTAAATTAGGTTTTTTTGTTGTGTATTTTATTTATTTTTATTTTTTGGAAAAATTATTAATGTCATATTTAAAGAACTAGTTTACTTTTACATTTTTGAATTGTGGAGATCGAAATGTCGGGGTTCTGGCTTAAAGTTAGTGCAATTGATATTATTGGCCTCAAAGCTAGATCTCAAAATGAAATATGCATTCCACAGTAACGTTATGATAGCTTAAGCCTCAGAATTTTCGTGGGTATTTTGAACTGGCGATCGAAAATCTCCCAAAAAGTGAAAAATCCCACAAAACCCTTTGATTTGGTTAAGAAGACCCATTATCCCATTTCCAAAAATAACATCCTAAAAATCCCACAATATGGAATTTATCCCACGATCTGGCATCACTGGTTTAAATTAGCGACGACTACCGGGCTACCTTTCACGAGCTGCACTTACTCTACAACCTGGAACTAGGCTGTGCCTGATTTTCCCTAATTCAGCGTAGAAGTCGGAGCTCTGCGGTTGCATTACTAAATAAGCGCTCTTAACAAGCGTCGGCTAAATATGCGATAATTACGCAACATTGCGATTTAAGCATAGTTATAGGCAATGTATATTAAGGTTTAGATAAATTTCGGGGCGGCAAAGCAGAAATTTGGCGCCCTCTCATGGTGGCGCCCGGGGCATGATGCCCATTTTGCCCCCCCCCCTTGCTACGCCTCTGTACATGCACGCTTCTGTGCTGAACATTTGCAAGACAATTACGCACAGTCTTGATTAAATGTGGTACATCGATAAGGGAAATATACTGGGGACCCATCTAACAGCAAGAAGTTTAAACCCGCATCCCTCTAGCTTAGCAATTGCTTCAAAAATTAGCACTTCTAGAGTTTCCGCAGTAATTGATGATGTGCCAAAGTGCGCAAAAGAATACTTAAACCCAGTGGTCAATCATGAATTGCAGTGCATGAGTTGCAAGTGGTTTTTCTTTGTTGACTGGTTCTAGATCTCTTCGATTTTTTCTAGTTAATTGTTCAATCGAGTGTAACCAATAATATTTCCAGTTTCAACCCTATAAACTAGATCTTCTTCGGTCTTAATTTCATCTAAAACAAGTATAAAATACTCTGGATCAACCCTAGATTGGCTGTTGGTTTTATTTTACATAATAACAATAAGTATTGCTTTAATGCTAATACTTTTTCGGGACTGTTACTCTCTTCAAGCTGTCACTTGGACTCGCTTCTTACCGTTTTGGATGACTACTATTTGTCAAAAATTTAAGCCTAATATCGGAGAGCACGAATTATTGCGTATAAATCCAAACCAGTTTAGTAAGCATCAAAATCTAGCCTGAAAGGTGTGGCCAATTGGAAGCTTCTCGCTTTGATTGGCTTTTCGCAATCACGTAATTATTAACTTATTAAACTAGTGGTTTCGGGAAGCCAATAGATCACAGACAACTCGCCTTTGCTTTAAGTCCCCGGAAGGTGCTGCCACCTAGAAGCGCTTTTAGATGCATTTTGGTAAAATTTTTAAACTTTTTTTGATAGAGTCGCCATCACTTGCTTTAAGCTATGATATTTCACTTTAACTTTGGAACAATTCTTACGTAATCAGTTTCAGAATATTACATTTATATTATATTTATTCATAGAGAGACTATTTTTTGTTGCTCAAAATCTCACCTCACGTTATCTCATTAATTCCCTAAAACCTGCATCTTCCAAAGCTGTGATGGTTTTCCTTCCCCTTTTCAAGTGCCCCCCCCCCAGTGACCATTATAATTCTGCCTTAGTATAAACAGATATATAGATAAATTTGATTTATTTGTGCTTAGTAACGTACATTCATACTTTTTAAAACTAAACATATGTATCATAATCACTAATAGTACGCCTCTGTGTAATATTTATATAGAAAAAATTTCAATGAGACCTAATTGTTTCACATGGAACATACAATAAGTGAGCCCAAAAATGTAAATGTCTTTTATTGTTGACGTTTGGAGAATACGATAAAAGATGTATGTATAAAAAACCATTCGCTTTACGATGTTTTTTTCCACGCAAAGTTTTTTGTAGTTTAGTATATAAACATATACTCGCCTGAAGCTCACTTTAACAGCTCACTTCGCTACGGCGCATTACCAAGTTCCTTTAACGTGTTGTTTTTATAAATAAATTACTTTCATATTTTATTTATCGTTTCTGGTCATTTCATCACTTTGCCGGGCTATTAAGGTTAAAAACTTCAATACTTCAATACTAAAGCCTAGTTCCTACTTGACGAAATATTTCCACGAATTGATTTTTCGCGTGGCGAAAAAATAAAACAAGTTTTTATTAATCGCTAGGGGGTAGGTTCTCATTTGGCGCGAATATTTAAAATCACTAAGCCGAATATCGCTTCAAAATGAACCAAATGCGGAGTAATGTTGAGAATTTCAATAAAATAAATTTAATTTGACTTAATATCTTATTGGTTTTTCTCCAAAAATCAAAGACGTTTTTGGATTAGAGATATGTTTCTAAAAAGACACGAACAGGGCTGTTTCAATAACCTTATTCAAGAAATGAGGAATTGTGACCGAGAAAGTTTTTTCAAGTGATAAATTTGAGTAGTTTAACGGATAAAGAAATTAAAATTTTATTTGCTTTGTGGGTTCTTTCAAGCTAGGAGCAACAAACACAAGCAGAACGCAACCCGTTAAAAGTCGTGGATTTTCTTGTGTACGTTTTTCATTGGCTAGACGCTTTAGCGCCTGCTGCCGTCGGAAGGGGAAAATTCGGAAATTGTCTTCCCCCCCGCCCGTATAACGTTCAGCGTAAAGGCTCGTGACGCTCGTCCAATGAAATTCGTACACGTGTTTAAAGGCTAGCTGCGTTCTCCTTGTGTTTGTTGCTCCTAGTTTCAAGTGAGTCCAGAACAATACGATGTATTACTAAATCGAGTTAGAAATAGGATTGAGAAGAAAAGTACCAGATTTGGAAAAGCAAACGAAGCGACTCTTACGTTTCGGGATGTGCCGTCTCTGATTGGCTGAAATGTTATTTCGCTGAGACGCCGGCTCAAAAAATAGAACGTTCGCATCGAACCGCGGAGGCGCGATTTTGGTGGCGAATTTGAAAACCGCAAATTTTATTCGTGCGCGTCATTTTTACAGCGCGAAAACTGCTTTTTTTCGCCAAGTGGGAACTAGGCTTAAAAGGTGATTCTGAAATATAATGTCGACAAATACATGTACAAAAGAGTTAATTTTTAGGGCGCGTGCTCTTGATACATTAGTAGATTGTGACTCGCGCGATTTTGCACGCGCATTGAAAGCTAGGGCGCGCGCGCTAAAATACTTTAAGCATACAACAGAAAATAACCAAATCATGTGACCACCGATCTTTTTCGGAATCACCTTAATATCCTTGTGCTATTGAAAAAGGTTACCATGGAAACTAAATCTCGTGATCGCCTGGCATGAGCTAAGCTATAGATTGTAAAAGCTAGAAACGCTCGAGGGAAAAAATTATTTTGCGCGTTTTCAAAATCCGCTCAACTTTAACTTCCGTTTCCCTTTTATAAAGTTAATAACGCATTTTTCGTCACAGAATTGGAAGTGACGCAATTTACGTCATATCCCTTGAACAAGTTATCATTATAGATAATACTTTGATGGCATAATGAATAATTATGTTACATATAAATAAATACATTTAACAACATTTTTGCATAATGTTATCTTGGCTAAGGGTGGCCGTGACGGCTGAAACTTAGGAGCCCACTAACGTCGTAAGAGCAGCGGCCAAACAGGGGCCCATGCGCGGCAAAGGGGAGGAGGGTTGAGGTACCCAAAGAAGCACAAAACCAAGGGGCCCAGCCATGATTTCCACTAGTTTCTCAGTGATTTCCACTGATTTTTCTCAATTTCTCAGTGTTTTCCAGTGATTTTCTTAAGCGATTTCCCGTGATTACCGACGATTTGTACACCTGATTACCTTAGTGACTACCCCCTCGGTTAATACGGCATCTAGGAGAGTTTCAAAATGGGGTATTTATATTGCAAAAAAGTTTTCTCGAACAATTAAATTCCTTCGTGACGATTATATAGCGTAACTTTCTTGTAACGCACTGGACGGAAAACCGCAAATCGATTTAAATAAAAATATGAGCCCAATTCAAAATCAAATCATGGCTCAGGGTTGGCATAGAACCAGCCATACCGGTTATAGCCACCTGGTTAAATTCGGTTATAGCCACTTGAAAAAATCCAGATTTTTGTGGCTTTTAAAAAAAAAATTACAATATGAATATTTTAGTAAATTAATAGTTTTATTTAGAAATTTAGTTTATTTTTGGTTTCATATTTAGAAATTGGTTTACTTTTACCAGTTTTTCGGTAGGTTTAAAGTTTCAAAGTTCGCTGCCTCGCTTCTGTCGGTGCGTCATACACAAAAACTAGGGGGAATTTCCCGAGGAAATCAAAAGAATTCAGTTATTTTATATAGTTATTTCGCTTTATTTGTTTAGTTCCTTATTTACGACAATAACTGCAGACAATTTCTACTTACATAAGTAAAAGGTACTGTTTATATTTTAGCCGGTTGTAACCGAAAAAAACCGGTTATAGCCATTTAAAACCACTGGTCTGGATTTTTTCAATTGAAGCCGGCTTTTTCCAACCCTGTCATGGCTAGGTCGTGACGAAGCCCGAATAAAACAATTTAAATTTGTAGTGATTTAAGGGGTGACGTTTGCCATTCAAATATAAAATTCAAAAATTTAATGGTATTTTTGAAGCTATAAAACAAATAAATTATTACTTGGACCAACATCTATTGTTTTCCGGGTTGCATTCGTGCTGGGAGTGACTGCGAGAACATCGCAATAAATTTAATGGTTTCCAACTGCTGCTTTATTTATTTTTATATGAAATGCAAATAAATAATAAAGTGATTTAATATTTTATATATTTAACAATTCAATATTGGAAAATGCTGAATCAGATCTTGCCCTTGGAACATTCTCATTTAGAGATATTTATTTGAATTCAACGTAAAAACACACTTTAATTTACGAAAATTAATGACAATTGATGTTTTTAACTCGTTTCCGATTTAGACACGATTTTTTCTACGGGGCTTGAGTGTAGTTCTACCAAAAACAGTAGCGGAGGAAGGAAAATTATGATTTCGAATTTTGTTTGTTTTTCTAAATTTCTATGGTATATTTGCTAGTGATTTTCCCGACATTAGATCAATGGTGTTTAGCAAATAGCTTATTATTCAGTATTTAATTCAAACACTTTCTTAATTTATATAATTATATGAATAGATTATGTAAAATGTATTTATGAGGCTTTTGGAAAATTATAAACCAAAATGTGATTTATGCAATTTTTGTAATGGCAATTTGGGGGTGGTAAAATGCATTGATTGCACCCCCGCTTGAAACCTAGGTGGTACAATGTACCCCCTATTCCGTCGTCACTGGCCAAAAAGACACCTACATAATGAAATTTAACTTCAAAGGCACTTAATTGAAATAGCAAAAACGCTGAGCTACTCAATCGTTTGAAAAATTCGAGATAAATTTCAGGTAGCTCCTCACCCATCGTCACATGACTCAGGCATGCTTTCGAGATAGATCCTCACCTATCGTCACGTGACTCAGGCATGCTTTCGAGATAGCTCCTCCCCTTTCGTCACGTGACTAAAGAATTCTTTCCTGCTTCCCAAAACACGTGATTATGTAGCCCCACCATCAATATTCAAACGATTTGGCAAATGACACAAACCATTAACTATTAATAGTTAAAATTTGAAGGGCACCTAATGACGTTGTTCGATGGGCTGACAAAACTATTCGTTTTGAAATAAATTTAAATTTTTTTACTTTTACTTGAAAATATACTGTATATATGACACAAATAATTTAGTATTTGATCAAAAATTTTCGTTTCGTGAGTAGATGGGTTTTTTCCGTGTTCAGATTTTGAATTTTTCATGGTTTCTTGGGAATCAAAATTCCGTGAAGTACAATATGGGAAAACCACTTAAATGCGAAATAAATGGTTTGATCACGAAACTTTTAAGAATTCGATTTTAAATAATACTTTAGAAACATAATATGTGTTAATTCTTGGGAAAACATGCAAATACTCTACGTAGACACTGGAATATCGCCGGTGTCTACGAGCGAGCTGAGTCGCGTTTCGCTCGAAGGAATCTGACCCGATTCGGGTTTCGCTTGAAAAAATCTGACCCGATTCGGGTTTCGCTCGAAGGAATCTGACACGATTCGCGTTTCGCTCGAAGGAATCTGACCTGATTCGAGTTGCGCTCGAAGGAATCTGACCTGATTCGAGTTGCGCTCGAAGAAATCTGACCTGATTCGAGTTGCGCTCGAAGGAATCTGACCCGATTCGAGTTGCGCTCGAAGGAATCTGACACGATTCGAGTTTCACTTGAAGCAATCTGACCTGATTCATTATCTATCATAATCAAATGGACCTAAAAACTAGTTATACAATCACACAGATTTCTCAAAAGTAAGACCCGCTATGAACGAAATATAATTGCAGCCCAAACTAAACCAAAGAAGTATAACATGAAAACCACTTTGTTCACCAAACGAGTGGGCCATTGCTATCATTAAAGGTATAGTTGATTGCGGGCCAAATAAAATTACATGTTGGGCCACAAATGACCCGCGGGTCAACGTTTGCCCATCACCAGTTACCAGAAAAATACCACCTATCCTTTCCATAAAAGCTTGCTGAGGTTAGTGGTAATAGCACGAACATGTAAATGTAAAAGAACGTTGAACAAAAGGCATCGCTTGGGCCATCATGCTATCGTTTTCAGAATAACTCCGCCCTAAAATCCGCGTGCAGCGCGCGCTTGAGCTAGAAACGGTTTTAACCTTTAGCGCATGCCGCACGCGGTTTTTTGAGCGGAGTTATTCTGTAACCGATTGAATCATGGCACCAGGCGCCAATTTGACCGTTCAACGTTCTTATACATATATACCTTCTTGGTAATAGTAAGTGTAGGTAGCTGTTGGCTCACGCGGCTTGAAGGACTCGCCACCACCCTCCTACGCAATTAAACCCGGCCAACGGTAATTGGCTTCACAAGTCACTAGTTGCGAGGTTCCTTGTTTATTTGCTTAGCTGGTTATTAGTATTATTATCAAAATTTTGCATGAAAAAAGTCGACTCGTAAAGCGTTGTAATCAGGGGGCCCCTATGCTCTGACCTCGATGATTTCTTAATTTAGTTCAGGTCCGCGAGCCTTATCGGTAATTAATTGAATTGTAGCCCACGTGCACCTTTTATAAATTTTGAATTCCGTTTTTTAAATGTAACTCGCATTTTATAATGTTATCATTCCCTTCGAGAAAACAGCAGCTTCATGTTCTTGAATTTTCCCTAATGATAATTAAAAAATCCTTATTTCTCACCCAGCATTCAGTGACCGTCAACAAAGGGGAAATTGATTATTAACCGTTGATCTCCGTTTACAATCGTGATGTAGAACTAGGCTATTGAACGGCTTCACGAGAAATTTACAGAATTTCTAGTTAATTCATCAGCTATTTCTACCGCAGATTTAGTTTACTCCTTTAAAGTTGCCAAAATTTTAGTCTAACTCGTACTTGGCGACAACGTCGAAGGGTCGTTGAAAATGCCGTAGTTTTTGCAAAAGATTTTACGCAAGCAATTGAATTCGTTCATGACGATTATCTAGCGTTACTTCCTTTCCTCATGACGCGCTCTAAGGCCCACGAAGAAGAAATAATCGATTTAAATTGAAATATGAACATAACTCAAAACAAAATCATGGCTAGGTCGTGACGAAATCGGAATTTTAAAATTTAATTTCAAATGTAAGATTTCAACGTTTAATGATAATAATAATTATAATTATATAATCATGAAATGTTCATGAATTTTTACCCGAGGTATTTGAGCTGTTACTAGATGGATACTTTTCGCTAGGGGTCTGCAAAATATTTGGTACTACCAAATTATTTGTACCAAATACCAAATCAAATAACCGGCTTGCCAAATCAAATAGTGCTTAAAACTATTTGTCAAATATTTGATTTCTTGAACAAATAATTTGATATTTGAAAGTAGCTATAAAATGTATTTGATAATATCTAATAGTTTGGTATTTGGTCAAATAGTTCCATAACCAAATAATTTGGGGTCTTCAAATAGTATTTGTTGATTTCAAATATTTGATTAATTGCACAAATAATCAATTAACAGCTAGAAGTTGTCTGGGTTTTCCCGCCCAAAATTTTAAAGCTGGCGCGTATTTGCCGGAAAGAGAAAAATTGAAAATGGAAAAATGAAAGCGAAAATAAAACTAAAACTTAAAGCAAGAAGCAATATAAGCTGAGCCAGTGTAAAAGAAACTTGGTCTGAGGAGTGAGGTCTCTTTACTACTTTAATACTATTTATTTACTAGTTAGTCTAGTGTTTTAGTTAGATTTATAAATTATTTAAATTTATTTATGTTAAACCGCCGAACCGGCATTAATCATGCTGGTTTAATTGATTTCATTTAAATAGTAGAGACTTAATTTTAAACGTTCAAGATTAAGACGGATTAATTGATAATTGATTAATGTCATTAATCAATTATCAATTATTTTTTATTCTAATTAAGTTTTTACTCTTGTTAAAATACTAGTGTTTCGTTTCATATTTTACTTTTTATTATTTTAACCTTTAAAAAGTTTCGGAGTGTTTCCCTTAAATTTTGGTATAATTTCAATAATTTATTAATTTGCAAACCAAATATGCATATTATTTGACACTATTTGTGAACCAAATAGTCAAATTATTTGACACTATTTGGGAACCAAATAGTCAAATTATTTGACACTATTTGGGAACCAAATAGTCAAATTATTTGACACTATTTGAAAACCAAATTATTTGATATTTAACCAAATACTATTTGACCAAATTACTTGATTTTTCAAATATTTGATTTGGTATTTGATGATCTTGAAAAAAATATTTGATATTTGATTTGGTCTCCAAAAAAGGTATTTGCACACCCCTACTTTTCGCTTGTTCTGGGATTTCGGAGTAGGGTCCGAAGAGAAACCCTATGACGTTATTTTACTCCGATTCTGTGGTGGCGAATAGCTAGAGTAAAAAGATTTTCCCAAAATGGCTGCCAGTGGCCATTTACCAGTTACAATTTATCTAGCAGCGTACTTGTTAAAAAGCGTAAATATTTGTTTGAATTGAAATACTCCTAGGCCTTGTTAGACGCCTCCGATTATTTTCCAGCGAGACGCCGATTAGTTCTGTATAAAATGCTGCCACGCGGTTTTTGCGGTTTTCAGCAGTAGCGAAGCTTGGAATTACTTTGGACAATTGCAACGTTATGAAGACGGAATTATTATATGCTGTTAAGATATGTAACATAATTACTCATAAGTATGCCACTAGCTCTATTTCTTCACTAACGGTTTGTTTCATAGATATTGCGTCATCCGTATTCTACGTAATATTTGACGTCATATTTGATGTCATCGAATCTCAAATGCCGATTATGCCGTCGCACAATTAGCTCTACGTTTGATAAACCGACGGACATTATTTTAGTAAACAAACAGGTTTGAACAACCAAGGCTTAAGAGCTAAAATGAACTACAATATACTGTCAAGTGCTGTTAATGCAATTAATTTGCATATTAATGAAGTTTTCGGATAGGCTTGGTATGGGTTTAATAACGCTGGTGGAATATCCATCCCACTTCGACATCGACTTGTTCCAACCGTTTCTTTTTCTAAACTACTCATTATTTAACTTCATCCGCACAAACCGAGCGAGTTTATAAATTTCAATAAAGCTACATTGGGCTGACTAAAATTCCTTCTCAATTTATAGGTTTTCCATGATTGGCTTAAATAAATTAGTTAGTAGCCAATAGTGTGACTCCCAAAATTACTAGGATGAATAAAAAAGTTAATATCTAACGTAGTCCACCTTTTTACTGGTTCTAGGTGAAACAAACCGTAGTGAAGATTTTTGAATTATGTTACATATGCTGTTAATTATTATTCTAAACTAGCGTAAATAAAATAAGCCTATACTTGGAATAAATTAAACCAGGAGCAGGACCACAGGTAGGTTGATTTGTACTTTCTAGTATAAAAATATTTTTTTTATAAAGAAACGCCGGCTCACGCCGCCGCCGCCAATCAGTGGCGGCGCCAGGAATTTTCGCGAGGGTAGGCAAACCAAATAAATGGGCCCCCGACCCGGGACCCCCCTTTTCTCAACGAAATGCTTCAATAAAATAAAGTAGTGATGTACCGTGACGAACAAAGAAGTTCTAACAACAGTAAAACGAGTCCAAATATAACAGAACTGGTTTTATTTACTAGGAGATACCTCCAAAATTTCTAAAAACATTATCGACAATTGTTTCATTGTTATTTATAAATAATTTTATCTCTTGGGACAATTTTGAGACCCTTTCTAGATCAATTTGGGGCCCCTTATAGGATGATTTTGGGGCCCCTCAAAATTTTAAGGTAGGCAGTGGCCTACCTGGCCTACCCCCTAGCGCCGCCACTGCCGCCAATGTATTTTAAGCCAACGCCATGCCGACAAAAATTTGGCGGCGTCGGGGTCTAGGCCTTGTACAGTTAAGACGAATTTGGCGAAATAAGTACGAGTGTACAAAGAGAGATATTTGTAATACACCCGGGCTCACGAAGGAACAAATACTTGTATTTCGACAATACTCATACCCATACATAACGCCTGTTTTAGTATTATTCAAACGATGTTTTTAATTCTTCGTGTACCCTGGGTTAACCAAAGGTGTACAATTTGTTAAAATTCGATTGCAAGCGTACTCACTAGAGTCCCTACTTCATTGCGTTAGCCGGCGAACTGAAAGAGCGCTTAACCAATTTTAAAGGTACTCCGGACGTGGTTGTTAAAACTTCTAGAGCGCTTTGCTTAACCTCTCTATTGAGAAAATGAATCAGATACAGTTTGAGATCAGTTTTACTAGGTGAGGGCAATATAAAAGATAAACCAGATCTCACTAAACTGATTATCTTCTGGTATCTGAAATTACGACCTGAATAATATGATCAGCTTGCATTCAGAAGAACTGTTTTAGATCTAAAGTTACGTTCTTAATTTAAATCAAATCGGTTCACTTTTACAACGGCTACGACGATTACAGACGTTTGAGACTAGTTGGTCTGCGGTAATGAAACTTCGCTTAAAGAAACACGATATGAAATTAGAGTGGAATGTCACTTACAGTTGTCGAGATACTTCGGCGGTGACTTCTTTGGCAGACATTGGATTAATCCTAGTGAAACACATCAATGACTATCGTCAACTGGTGCTCGTCTCCATTTGTACAATGAGGCGCTTATCCATTCGCACAGTGCGTGTGCAATATAACTCCATGTTTTATGGTGGCGCGCGCTCCAGACAGTCGTATTTTAGTCCCTTCCGTAATTACCGGTGTTCCCTCTGTGTGCATTCCGTAAATCTTAAAAGGGGTGCACAACAGTTGTCATTCCGCGCTACAATTCCTAAAATCGATTTCAACGTTTTTAGGCTAATCCATAAAGCCACGACGCGTTAAGTGTTCTTTTTTTCAGTCCCAATTTTAATGGTAGCATTTTGCGTTAAAACCTATTTTCCGACCGTGCACTTCCTGTTTTTGTAAATATATGGAAGAAACCTTTAATTATAGCAATTTCAAGACGTCAAAATTAGGTACGTGGTTTGTTGACGCTTCAACTGTTTAAAACTGTCGGCTTTTGGCTGGCGCTAAAACGCGCACTTTTCTTATTTGAACAAATACAACAACGTGCACCCGTTTCTTCGTGGCGGCCTACTTCCGAAGTTTCGCGTTCGCTGAAAAAGGGCCTCACGTGCGAGCGTGCCGACGCTAAAACAGCGTCGCCATGGAAACGCGATTGACTCTGCTTACGCGGCTCGTATTGAGCAGTTTCACGTTCATTTTGCTTTTCCGATAATCAAGACCGAACTGCAGCACGACACCCGTAATTTCTATCCCGCGGCGCGACAAATGAGTTGTTACTGAGATGGACGGAGTCTGGGAATTCTGGTTTAATGGTGGCGACATCTATCGAACTGTTCGAGAACAACGCGCCACACTATTTGAGGACATATTTAATAACTTGGAGCACTTGTAAGTATGAGATGTAATCACTGATGTTACCGAGATCGACGGAGTCGGGGAATTTTTGTTTTATGATGCAGTGAGACAGCAATATCTATCGAACTGTTAAATAATTACGCGACAGACAATTTGAGGAAATATTTCATAATTTGATGTATGAGTTGTTAATTTTCGAACTATTTACGGCTGTTTCTATTTCTCCAACCATAGATCTAATACATAGGGATTCGCAACGTAAGCAAAGCAGTTTTCATCCGGTTTTCGTGCCGGATAGTTGACGCCACCTAGTGGTGGTTATTAGAAAGAAATCGGGTAGATAATTAAGAGTAAAATATAAAATTGTTATTTTTAAGGCACGTGCTTCCTAATATTTTAGTGTTATATGTTTCGTGGAATTTTTGACGCGTACAAAGTCTCGAGATCTAAAAAAAAGTCAACTGTAAGAAAATATTATTTGATTGTTTTAAGCCCAATTCACACTTTACAATTATTTATTAAATAATCTGATCAGTTTGCCTTCAGAAGAACTGTTTTAGATCTAAAGTTGCGTTCTTAATTTAATTCAAATCGGTTCACTTGCCGGGAGTAGTGGCTCACTCCTGTAATCCCAGGCGTCCGGGAGGCAGAGTTTGTGGAAGGCCGTGTGAGAACGACTACCAATCCCCCAACGGGTGGTCGGGATACTTCCACCACGGGTGTCCCCACCCCTGTCCCCACGTATCCCCCCGTTGGCGTGGCCGTTACACATATATCACCCTGATTAATCAGTTATTTTGTGTGTGCTGGTGTCTAAGGCCTCGGGTCGACACCGATGTTTGTGTATCTCAAAAAAAAAAAAAATCGGTTCACTTTTACAACGGCTACGACGATTACAGACATTTGAGACTAGTTGGTCTGCGGTAATGAATTATTATTAATTAAATAATTGTATCCGACTAATTGTAAGGAAGAAAATTGTATAGAGTAAACAAAAAATTGTAGAAATTGTTTCAACTTTTTCTGTTCACACTATACAATTTTCTTGCTTACAATTAGTTGGATACAATTAAGTGACCCAATTAATTGTCTAGTGTGAACACGGCTTAAGTAATATTAAAAATTGATATATTGTGCTAACAACCGGCAGCAAAATTATTGGAAATAAGTTGTTCTACAAACTTTAAAATCAGAACTTCAGGTAATTATTTACCTATAGCTCGTACTGCACAAACCGTCATCATCAACCCAATTTATTTACTAGAGGGGTGTTTTTCGAACAAAATTTTCTACCGAAGCTTAACATTACGTTGCGAATACCTTTGTATTTCATCTATTCTCCGACGGAAAGCACTGCTCAACAAGAATACACATATATATATATATATCCATCTCAGCACCTACTGCTATAAATACTCATTCTTCGTATTATATCCGAGATTATATCTCTGATAACTATGATCTGGAGACAATTTTTGGTGCGAAATAAATAAAATAAAACATAAATGAAGAAAATTTCGTCGGCTTTCCCAAATCTCTTCATGTAACTCCAAAAGCCACTAGAGAAATGGACAATTGAAATGTAATGGAATTTTTAAGGTAAATTTCCCATGACTGAGGAAATTTTATCTATCAAACATTGGCAACATTGTTTGTGGAACGACATAAAGGGAATATAACTAATATAAAACTTTTTGATCCATTTTAAATTAAAAAAAACTTTAAAGGAAATATAACCTCAAATAATTGGTGTAGTGTCTTTGGCTTTAGAAATGTTTGGCGCCACTGTACAAGGATATTTTAAAAATTGAAAGGGTCTTGATTTAACAATTAAAATGTTCGTTGGAACTTTCCTAAAATACGCGCGTGCGTAAGAAAGACCATTATTTTAAGAAGTTAAAAATGAAAAAAGACTGTTAGAAGCATTAAAAAAGAACAACCATCAACCTTTCAAACGCGCTAACCATTGCATCCGGGAGGCTTCGTTATAAGCGGAAACGTATTATTCGACGATTTATCTTTAACTTCTCCTACATTGGCCCCTCACTTTTCTTAAAAAATTAATAATAATACGGAATGAACGAAAGTAAAAAACAAGAGTTGCCACCGAGCCTTCAACCTTTCGGTTCACAGCCGAACGCGCTAACCATTGCGCCACGGAGGCTCCAATTTATCATGAAACGTACTATTCGACGATTAATCCCTCTTTTTAATACGTTGGCCCTACCATTTCTTAAAGAGTTAATAATAATACGCAATGAACGAAAGTAAAACAATAAGCGTCGCCACCGGATGGACTCGAACCATCAACCTTTCGGATAACAGCCGAACGCGCTAACCATTGCGCCACGGAGGCTCCAATTTATAATGAAACGTACTATTCGACGATTAATCCCTCTTTTTAATACGTTGGCCCTACCATTTCTTAAAGAGTTAATAATAATACGGAATGAACGAAAGTAAAACAATAAGCGTCGCCACCGGATGGTCTCGAACCATCAACCTTTCGGTTAACAGCCGAACGCGCTAACCATTGCGCCACGGAGGCTCCGGTTCACGCGGAAACGTACTATTCGAAGATTAATCCCTCTTTTTAATACGTTGGCCCTTCCATTTCTTAAAGAGTTAATAATAATACGGAATGAACGAAAGTAAAACAATAAGCATCGCCACCGGATGGACTCGAACCATCAACCTTTCGGTTAACAGCCGAACGCGCTAACCATTGCACCACGGAGGCTCCGGTGCACGCGGAAACGTACTATTTGACGATTTATCCCTGCTGTTCCTACGTTGGCCCTTCCATTTCTTAAAGGGTTAATAATAATACGGAATGAACGAAAGTAAAACAATAAGCGTCGCCACCGGATGGACTCGAACCATCAACCTTTCGGTTAACAGCCGAACGCGCTAACCATTGCGCCACGGAGGCTCCGATTTATCGTGAAACGTACTATTCGACGATTAATCCCTGTTTTTAATACGTTGGCCCTTCCATTTCTTAAAGAGTTAATAATAATACGCAATGAACGAAAGTAAAACAATAAGCGTCGCCACCGGATGGACTCGAACCATCAACCTTTCGGTTAACAGCCGTACGCGCTAACCATTGCGACACGGAGGCTCCAATTTATCATGAAACGTACTATTCGACGATTAATCCCTGTTTTTAATACGTTGGCCCTTCCATTTCTTAAAGAGTTAATAATAATACGCAATGAACGAAAGTAAAACAATAAGCATCGCCACCGGATGGACTCGAACCATCAACCTTTCGGTTAACAGCCGAACGCGCTAACCATTGCGACACGGAGGCTCCAATTTATCATGAAACGTACTATTCGACGATTAATCCCTGTTTTTAATACGTTGGCCCTTCCATTTCTTAAAGAGTTAATAATAATACGCAATGAACGAAAGTAAAACAATAAGCGTCGCCACCGGATGGACTCGAACCATCAACCCTTCGGTTAACAGCCGAACGCGCTAACCATTGCGACACGGAGGCTCCAATTTATCATGAAACGTACTATTCGACGATTAATCCCTGTTTTTAATACGTTGGCCCTTCCATTTCTTAAAGAGTTAATAATAATACGCAATGAACGAAAGTAAAACAATAAGCATCGCCACCGGATGGACTCGAACCATCAACCTTTCGGTTAACAGCCGAACGCGCTAACCATTGCGCCACGGAGGCTCCGGTTCACGCGGAAACGTAATATTCGACGATTTATTCCTGTTGTTCCTACGTTGGCCCTTACATTTCTTAAAGGGTTAATAATAATACGGAAAGAACGAAAGTAAAAGAATAAACATCGGCGCCGGATGGACTCGAACCATCAACCTTTCGGTTAACAGCCGAACGCGCTAACCATTGCGCCACGGAGGCTCCGATTCACGCGGAAACGTAATATTCGACGATTTATCCCTGTTGTTCCTACGTTGGCACTTCCATTTCTTAAAGAGTTAATAATAATACGGAAAGAACGAAAGTAAAAGAATAAACATCGGCACCGGATGGACTCGAACCATCAACCTTTCGGTTAACAGCCGAACGCGCTAACCATTGCGCCACGGAGGCTCCGATTCACGCGGAAACGTAATATTCGACGATTTATCCCTGTTGTTCCTACGTTGGCACTTCCATTTCTTAAAGAGTTAATAATAATACGGAATGAACGAAAGTAAAACAATAAGCGTCGCCACCGGATGGACTCGAACCATCAACCTTTCGGTTAACAGCCGAACGCGCTAACCATTGCGCCACGGAGGCTCCGGTTCACGCGGAAACGTAATATTTGACGATTTATCCCTGTTGTTCCTACGTTGGCACTTCCATTTCTTAAAGAGTTAATAATAATACGGAATGAACGAAAGTAAAACAATAAGCGTCGCCACCGGATGGACTCGAACCATCAACCTTTCGGTTAACAGCCGAACGCGCTAACCATTGCGCCACGGATGCTCCGGTTCACGCGGAAACGTAATATTTGACGATTTATCCCTGTTGTTCCTACGTTGGCACTTCCATTTCTTAAAGAGTTAATAATAATACGGAATGAACGAAAGTAAAACAATAAGCGTCGCCACCGGATGGACTCGAACCATCAACCTTTCGGTTAACAGCCGAACGCGCTAACCATTGCGCCACGGATGCTCCGGTTCACGCGGAAACGTAATATTTGACGATTTATCCCTGTTGTTCCTACGTTGGCACTTCCATTTCTTAAAGAGTTAATAATAATACGGAATGAACGAAAGTAAAACAATAAGCGTCGCCACCGGATGGATTCGAACCATCAACCTTTCGGTTAACAGCCGTACGCGCTAACCATTGCGACACGGAGGCTCCAATTTATCATGAAACGTACTATTCGACGATTAATCCCTGTTTTTAATACGTTGGCCCTTCCATTTCTTAAAGAGTTAATAATAATACGCAATGAACGAAAGTAAAACAATAAGCATCGCCACCGGATGGACTCGAACCATCAACCTTTCGGTTAACAGCCGAACGCGCTAACCATTGCGCCACGGAGGCTCCGGTTCACGCGGAAACGTAATATTCGACGATTTATTCCTGTTGTTCCTACGTTGGCCCTTCCATTTCTTAAAGAGTTAATAATAATACGCAATGAACGAAAGTAAAACAATAAGCATCGCCACCGGATGGACTCGAACCATCAACCTTTCGGTTAACAGCCGAACGCGCTCACCATTGCGACACGGAGGCTCCAATTTATCATGAAACGTACTATTCGACGATTAATCCCTGTTTTTAATACGTTGGCCCTTCCATTTCTTAAAGAGTTAATAATAATACGCAATGAACGAAAGTAAAACAATAAGCGTCGCCACCGGATGGACTCGAACCATCAACCCTTCGGTTAACAGCCGAACGCGCTAACCATTGCGACACGGAGGCTCCAATTTATCATGAAACGTACTATTCGACGATTAATCCCTGTTTTTAATACGTTGGCCCTTCCATTTCTTAAAGAGTTAATAATAATACGCAATGAACGAAAGTAAAACAATAAGCATCGCCACCGGATGGACTCGAACCATCAACCTTTCGGTTAACAGCCGAACGCGCTAACCATTGCGCCACGGAGGCTCCGGTTCACGCGGAAACGTAATATTCGACGATTTATTCCTGTTGTTCCTACGTTGGCCCTTACATTTCTTAAAGGGTTAATAATAATACGGAAAGAACGAAAGTAAAAGAATAAACATCGGCGCCGGATGGACTCGAACCATCAACCTTTCGGTTAACAGCCGAACGCGCTAACCATTGCGCCACGGAGGCTCCGATTCACGCGGAAACGTAATATTCGACGATTTATCCCTGTTGTTCCTACGTTGGCACTTCCATTTCTTAAAGAGTTAATAATAATACGGAAAGAACGAAAGTAAAAGAATAAACATCGGCACCGGATGGACTCGAACCATCAACCTTTCGGTTAACAGCCGAACGCGCTAACCATTGCGCCACGGAGGCTCCGATTCACGCGGAAACGTAATATTCGACGATTTATCCCTGTTGTTCCTACGTTGGCACTTCCATTTCTTAAAGAGTTAATAATAATACGGAATGAACGAAAGTAAAACAATAAGCGTCGCCACCGGATGGACTCGAACCATCAACCTTTCGGTTAACAGCCGAACGCGCTAACCATTGCGCCACGGAGGCTCCGGTTCACGCGGAAACGTAATATTTGACGATTTATCCCTGTTGTTCCTACGTTGGCACTTCCATTTCTTAAAGAGTTAATAATAATACGGAATGAACGAAAGTAAAACAATAAGCGTCGCCACCGGATGGACTCGAACCATCAACCTTTCGGTTAACAGCCGAACGCGCTAACCATTGCGCCACGGATGCTCCGGTTCACGCGGAAACGTAATATTTGACGATTTATCCCTGTTGTTCCTACGTTGGCACTTCCATTTCATAAAGAGTTAATAATAATACGGAATGAACGAAAGTAAAACAATAAGCGTCGCCACCGGATGGATTCGAACCATCAACCTTTCGGTTAACAGCCGAACGCGCTAACCATTGCGCCACGGAGGTTCCGATTCACGCGGAACCGTAATATTTGACGATTTATCCCTGTTGTTCCTACGTTGGCACTTACATTTCTTAAAGAGTTAATAATAATACGGAATGAACGAAAGTAAAACAATAAGCGTCGCCACCGGATGGATTCGAACCATCAACCTTTCGGTTAACAGCCGAACGCGCTAACCATTGCGCCACGGAGGCTCCGATTCACGCGGAAACGTAATATTTGACGATTTATCCCTGTTCTTCCTACGTTGGCACTTACATTTCTTAAAGAGTTAATAATAATACGGAATGAACGAAAGTAAAACAATAAGCGTCGCCTCCGGATGGACTCGAACCATCAACCTTTCGGTTAACAGCCGAACGCGTTAACCATTGCGCCACGGAGGCTCCGATTCACGCGGAAACGTAATATTTGACGATTTATCCCTGTTCTTCCTACGTTGGCACTTACATTTCTTAAAGAGTTAATAATAATACGGAATGAACGAAAGTAAAACAATAAGCGTCGCCTCCGGATGGACTCGAACCATCAACCTTTCGGTTAACAGCCGAACGCGTTAACCATTGCGCCACGGAGGCTCCGGTTCACGCGGAAACGTAATATTTGACGATTTATCCCTGTTGTTCCTACGTTGGCACTTCCATTTCTTAAAGAGTTAATAATAATACGGAATGAACGAAAGTAAAACAATAAGCGTCGCCACCGGATGGACTCGAACCATCAACCTTTCGGTTAACAGCCGAACGCGCTAACCATTGCGCCACGGAGGCTCCGATTCACGCGGAAACGTAATATTTGACGATTTATCCCTGTTGTTCCTACGTTGGCACTTCCATTTCTTAAAGAGTTAATAATAATACGGAATGAACGAAAGTAAAACAATAAGCGTCGCCACCGGATGGACTCGAACCATCAACCTTTCGGTTAACAGCCGAACGCGCTAACCATTGCGCCACGGAGGCTCCGGTTCACGCGGCAACGTAATATTTGACGATTTATCCCTGTTGTTCCTACGTTGGCACTTCCATTTCTTAAAGAGTTAATAATAATACGGAATGAACGAAAGTAAAACAATAAGCGTCGCCACCGGATGGACTCGAACCATCAACCTTTCGGTTAACAGCCGAACGCGCTAACCATTGCGCCACGGAGGCTCCGGTTCACGCGGAAACGTAATATTTGACGATTTATCCCTGTTGTTCCTACGTTGGCACTTCCATTTCTTAAAGAGTTAATAATAATACGGAATGAACAAAAGTAAAACAATAAGCGTCGCCACCGGATGGACTCGAACCATCAACCTTTCGGTTAACAGCCGAACGCGCTAACCATTGCGCCACGGAGGCTCCGGTTCACGCGGAAACGTAATATTTGACGATTTATCCCTGTTGTTCCTACGTTGGCCCTTACATTTCTTAAAGGGTTAATAATAATACGGAAAGAACGAAAGTAAAAGAATAAACATCGGCACCGGATGGACTCGAACCATCAACCTTTCGGTTAACAGCCGAACGCGCTAACCATTGCGCCACGGAGGCTCCAATTTATCATGAAACGTACTATTCGACGATTAATCCCCCTTTTTAATACGTTGGCCCTTCCATTTCTTAAAGAGTTAATAATAATACGGAATGAACGAAAGTAAAACAATAAGCGTCGCCACCGGATGGACTCGAACCATCAGCCTTTCGGTTAACAACCGAACGCGCTAACCATTGCGCCACGGAGGTTCCGATTCACGCGGTAACGTAATATTTGACGATTTATCCCTGTTGTTCCTACGTTGGCCCTTCCATTTCTTAAAGAGTTAATAATAATACGGAATGAACGAAAGTAAAACAATAAGCGTCGCCACCGGATGGACTCGAACCATCAACCTTTCGGTTAACAGCCGAACGCGCTAACCATTGCGCCACGGAGGCTCCGGTTCACGCGGAAACGTAATATTTGACGATTTATCCCTGCTGTTCCTACGTTGGCCCTTCCATTTCTTTAAGGGTTAATAATAATACGGAAAGAACGAAAGTAAAAGAATAAACATCGGCACCGGATGGACTCGAACCATCAACCTTTCGGTTAACAGCCGAACGCGCTAACCATTGCGCCACGAAGGCTCCGATTCACTCGGCAACGTAATATTTGACGATTTATCCCTGTTGTTCCTACGTTGGCACTTCCATTTCTTAAAGGGTTAATAATAATACGGAATGAACGAAAGTAAAACAATAAGCGTCGCCACCGGATGGACTCGAACCATCAGCCTTTCGGTTAACAGCCGAACGCGCTAACTGTCGTGAACAGCGAAATAAAAGACGCGAACTATTCCGACATAAAAACCGGTAGACCTTTTTCCTCTTATTTCAAAACAGAACTGGCCGTTAATTTATTTTTACACGCGCAAAATAACACCTTTTTTAACAGCAACCAAAAACTCACTTTCACGCGCGCGTGCGCTATATAAACATTTGAAAACGAATATAGGTACATGTACTATACAAAATTACGATGTGTACAACCGAACATTCCGCCCGCCTTGAAATAACGAATTTCAAATGAGATAGTAAAAGTCCGAAAAGTTACATTTGCATACATAAATAACCCTTAGTATACAGTTTGAATACAATTAAAATCAGTCTAGTGGTAACTGGCATAATTTAACTACGGGTCTTTTCAGTGATTTGTCAGAGGTTCTGACAGTTACGACGCGAACTTGATTGTCTTGTCCTGGATGAAGTTCAGTGATTCTTGCCATTCTCCACTTGGTTGGAGGTAAATCTTCATCTTTGAGCAAGACCAAGTCGCCGACTCGTAGATTCGGTTTTGGTGTAGTCCACTTTGGACGTTGTTGAAGGCGAGAGAGGAATTCATTTCGCCAACGGTTCCAAAAGTGCTGCAGTACTTGTTGGCCCAATTGCCAACGTGACAGGCGGTTGACGTTTTCAGAAGTGAGATCGGGTTCGGGTATTGCGGTGAGTGCATCTCCGATTAGGAAATGTCCAGGTGTCAACGCATTGAAGTCGTTTGGATCCGAGCTTAACGCCGTTAAAGGACGTGAATTTAAGCAAGCTTCAATTTGTCAAAGAAGCGTTTGCATTTCTTCAAAGTTTAGAACCATGGTGCCAAGAACTCGTTTCAGATGATACTTGACGGACTTCACCCCGGCTTCCCAGAGGCCTCCAAAATGTGGCGCTGCAGGCGGGTTGAAGTGCCAATTAATTCCTTCGTCTGCGAGCCATCGTGATACTTGATCGTTGTTGTTTGTAGAGACTATGAATTTGATGAATGTTTTCATCTCTCGATCGGCTCCTGTAAAGTTGGTTCCACAGTCGCTGTAAATGTCGGCGCATTTTCCTCGTCGAGCAACAAAGCGTTTCAATGCTGCCAGAAATGCTTCGGTGGTCATGTCACTGACAAGCTCAAGATGAATTGATCTTGTGGTAAAGCAAGCGAAGACGGCAATGTATCCCTTAAACCTGAGGTGACTTCGTCCCTTCATTAGTTTAAGGGTAAAAGGTCCTGCGTAGTCGACTCCACACTTCAAAAATGGCCGAGCAGGATTTACTCTCGCTGGTGGTAAATCGCCCATAAGTTGCTTTACAGTGACTGCCTGCTGTCGCACACATGAAACACATCTTCTGATATGGAAACGTATGGCATCACGAAGACCGACGATCCAATAACGTTTCTGTAAGACAGAAGTTAGTAGTTGAGCACCTCCGTGAAAATGTTTCTCGTGCTCGTGTTGTATTAGAAGTTCTGTTAATTTGCTCTGTCTCGGTAACAGTGCCGGATGCCTTTGTTCGTATGGTAAGTTGGAGTGGCAAAGTCTGCCACCAACTCTAAGAATCCCATCTTGATCGATGTACGGACGCATCGAAAGGATTTTACTTTTCCGTGGTAATTCTTTGTTTTGTTTAAGGCAAGCTATCTCTTCGTTAAAACTGTTGCTTTGGACGACCCGAATCCAATGGGATAGCGCCTTTTCGTTCTCTTCCTTCGATAAAGGTCCAGTAATCCTCAATTCTGTCGCATTTCGCGAATTGAAGACAAAACGTAGAATGTAGGCGGTGATATGAATGAGTTTTTTACGCGCTGAAAATTTGGAAAGGAGCGTGAAATCCATTTGATGATGTGTTACTAACGAAATAATTCGTCTTTCCTCGGATAAACATTCATTTGGCTCTGAGAGTTCATGTAGTTCTTGCGTTGTTGCGGCGAAAATAAGGCACTGCGGTCCATGCCACCAGAGACCATGATTTCCCAGTTCGCTAGCGGATATTCCTCGAGAAGCGCAATCTGCAGGGTTGCTGTCTCCTGAAATGTGATGCCATTGCGCTCTCGGTAGTTTCTCGTGGATTTCTGACACTCGATTGGCTACGAACGTTTTCCAACGTTGCGGTGGAGCTTTCAACCAAGCTAGGACGATTGTTGAGTCCGACCAGCAATGAACATCAGCTATATCCAATCTCAATGACTCCCTGATCAGTTGAATCAGAGAAGCCAAAAGTAATGCACCAGATAATTCCAGTCTCGGAAGTGTGATTTGTTTGAGCGGAGCGACTCTTGTTTTCGCAGCGATCAGTTGTATTTTGATTTGTCCGTTGTTATTCACCGTCTTCAGGTATACGGCAGCTGCGTACGCTTTCTCCGATGCGTCACAAAATCCATGCAGGCTAATGTCTGTAGCATTAGCTTGCGAAATGTGCCGTTGAACCGTAATGTTTTCAATTTCTGGTAAATCGGTTCGAAACGACCTCCATTTAGCTTCAAGTGGTTGGGGAAGTTGCTCATCCCAATTCAATTTTAGCTGCCACATTTCCTGTAACATCAGTTTCGCTCGAACGGTTACTGGTGCCAACAGTCCCAGAGGATCGAATATCCTTGCTGTATCCGAAAGAATCGTACGTTTAGTGATTGAACTTCTTGACGCTGGAGAAGTAACCATAAACGAGAAATTATCAGCCGAAGGAGTCCAATATAGGCCGAGAGTCTTGACTGATTCGTCGTTCTCGATGCATAGTGGCTTTTGTAAATCCTTCATGTTGGCTGGTAGTGTATCCAATAATGCAGCTTCATTCGACGCCCATTTCCTTATTTCAAATCCTGCTTGAGATGTAGCTTGAATGATTTCTGACTGAAGTCTTAAAACGTTCTCAATCGTTTCGTCTCCTGTCATTAGATCGTCCATGTAGAAGTCATTTTGTAAAGCCGAAGATGCCAACGGAAGTGTCTCTTTCACGTCATGGCCGAGTTGCTTCAAGACTTTAGTTGCTAGGTATGGCGCTGATGCGGTTCCATATGTAACCGTTAGCAAACGGTATTCGAGCAAGGGTTCGTGTGAGTTGTTTCGCCAAACAATTCTTTGAAGATCGGAGTCGTCTGGATGTACTCTAATTTGACGAAACATTTTGGCAAGGTCTGCTTTCATTACAATGCGATGTTGACGAAAGCGAATAAGGAGATTGACCAAATCATCTTGAAGTTTTGGCCCCACTAGCAGATGATCGTTTAGGGAAACTCCAGTTGTAGATTTGGCAGAGGCGTCGAACACCACACGAACTGTCGTGGTGGTACTGTCTTCTTTGAATACCGCATGATGAGGCACGTAGTAAGATGGATTGGTTTCGATTTTTATTTCATTCGAGGGAATGAGTTCCATATGTCCAAGGGCAATGTATTCCCCCATGAACTTGCGGTACTCCTCATAGAGATTCGGGTTAACACGTAGACGTCGTTCTAAGTGAGAGAATCGACGGATTGCCATTTGTTTAGAATCTCCAAGTTTTGGTGCATCGTTTATCTTTGGTAATCGTACAGTGAATCTTCCTGTAGAGTCACGTGTATGTGATTCTTCAAAGTTCTTTTCACATTGAATTTCTGTTGGAGATAGTATTCTTCGAGGCTGGATGTCTTCTAGCTCCCAAAGATGTTTCAAATCTGCTTCCAATGTACAATGGTGGACCTTTATTTTCGAACTTCTTCCGGCCATCAGCAATGGACCGGAAACTGCCCATCCGAAAAGAGTATTAAAGGCACCTGGAAGACCTTCTTTCCCCTTGCAAATGCCATCTTGTAAGAGCTCTAGATACACGTCAGCACCTAGTAAAATATCCACTTGTCCAGGGCTATGAAAAGTTGGATCAGCAAGTGTTAAGCCTTTCAAATGTAGACAATTTCCAGGATCGAACGGACTGTTAGGTAAATAATCCGTGACCTTTTTCAGGACGATTGCCTCGACGATGACCTCCGACGTGTTAATGATATTTGACTGAATATTCACCATGACACTGCCTTGAGAGGTGTTCATTCCGGTTGCTCCAATTCCGTCAACTGAGACGTTGAAACGTGTTCGCTTCAATCTTAGTTTCCTCGTGAATTGTTCCGTGATGAAACTGGCTTGAGAACCCGAGTCCAGAAGCGCTCGGGCTGGATAAAGTTGCTCGTCAAGTCCCTTGACTTGGACCATTGCGGTTGCCAAGATAACTTGGGTTGATCCAATTATTTCACGAGATGGGCATGAAACTACACCGGAGGTTGCCTTCGTCTTCGTTAATTCCTTCTCTTGATGTAGAAGTGTGTTATGTCGTGCGTTGCATTTCCTACAATGACCAGATTTGCAGTCATTGCTTTGATGACCGGTTCGTAAGCAATTGAAACACATGGCACTCCTCTTGACCATGTTCCAACGCTCGTCCGAAGATGCATTCAGAAAATTGGTACATTTGTATACAGAGTGTGTTTCGTTGCAAAAGTGACACGTCTCGCTCAGAGCACCATGATGAGCCTTTGTACTCGGTCTCTGATGTAATGGAGGCTTCGACTTGATTGCAGTAGTTGTAGGCGGAGCTGCTGCTAAGGCTCTGGTCCGTTGTTCAAGAAATGTAACGAGATCCTCGAAAGTTGGTCTTTCGGTCCCCCTCAGGGAAAGTTCCCATTGTCGGCGAGATTCTGAATCCAGTTTTTCCTTTACAAGATGAAATAGTATGGAGTCCCAATGTTGTACTGGTTCTTTGAGAACCTTGAGCGCCCTTATGCATTCGGCGGTGGTATCGATGAGCGTTCGTAAAGCGGATGAAGATTCTTGGATGACGTTAGTTTGACTGAAGAGACGTTTTACGTGTGCATCGATGATTTCCCGGGTATTGTTGAACCGATTGTTTAAGATATCCCAAGCTTCCAGATAATTAGCGTCAGTTACCGGAATAGATTGAACTAGGAGCGCTGCTTCGTTTCGTAATGATGACTTCAAATACTGAAACTTCTGAGCTCCGGTGAGCGATTCGTTGTTGTGTACGGTGGCCGTGAAGAGATCATGAAATGGAAGCCAATCGACGTAACCACCGCTGAATGATGGAAGTTCCAGCTTAGGTAAACGTACATCACTAGCTGGTCTGACTTGTCTCACTGGAATGTTTGCTGCTCTTTCATTTGATTCAGTGACGAGTAGGATTGTCAGATCTTCGAGTCGAGCGACTAGAGGGTTGTATTCATCTTCATGATCCGCGAAGTCGTCGTCGTCGGGATCGATATTTGCAACTACGGCATCGTGAACCTCATCCAAGTCTTTCGATAGTTTTTCCACCTTGTCTACATACAGCTTCAAGGCGACGTCAAATAGATTCGTTGCTGTTTGACCCACCGCATTTTCAATCCTGGTGATCTGTCCCTTGATAGCTGCTCTTCTTCTCACCAGAACATCCATGATGACTTATGTTGATTCGTTTACGATCGGGATATGATCGATGGTTTAAACGGTTTCCAACGGAGAATCCACGCTAATTTTCACTGTCTCTCACGGAAAGATAGCCGATTCGATGATTAGTTGAGGAACATAATCAAGTTGACGAATGTATCCGGCTCGACGGACCAAAAAATGTCGTGAACAGCGAAATAAAAGACGCGAACTATTCCGACATAAAAACCGGTAAACCTTTTTCCTCTTATTTCAAAACAGAACTGGCCGTTAATTTATTTTTACACGCGCAAAATAACACCTTTTTTAACAGCAACCAAAAACTCACTTTCACGCGCGCGTGCGCTATATAAACATTTGAAAACGAATATAGGTACATGTACTATACAAAATTACGATGTGTACAACCGAACACTAACCATTGCGCCACGGAGGCTCCGATTCACGCGGAAACGTAATATTTGACGATTTATCCCTGTTGTTCCTACGTTGGCCCTTCCATTTCTTAAAGAGTTAATAATAATACGGAATGAACGAAAGTAAAACAATAAGCGTCGCCACCGGATGGACTCGAACCATAAACCTTTCGGTTAACAGCCGAACGCGCTAACCATTGCGCCACGGAGGATCTAATTTATCATGAAACGTACTATTCGACGATTAATCCCTCTTTTTAATACGTTGGCCCTTCCATTTCTTAAAGAGTTAATAATAATACGCAATGAACGAAAGTAAAACAATAAGCGTCGCCACCGGATGGACTCGAACCATCAACCTTTCGGTTAACAGCCGAACGCGCTAACCATTGCGCCACGGAGGCTCCGGTTCACGCGGAAACGTAATATTTGACGATTTATCCCTGTTGTTCCTACGTTGGCACTTCCATTTCTTAAAGGGTTAATAATAATACGCAATGAACGAAAGTAAAACAATAAGCATCGCCACCGGATGGACTCGAACCATCAACCTTTCGGTTAACAGCCGAACGCGCTAACCATTGCGCCACGGAGGTTCCGGTTCACCGGATTGTCCTTCTTGGCAGAGAGATCTTGCCGTGGCACTCTTGAATCCTTTTGACGGTACTTCCAGCCCCAGAATTAATGTTTTACGGTGCCAGTTAACTCAGCCGTTATTAAGTCGTCTTTCTCCGCGTTATCGCGAAATGTGGATTGCCTGGCAGACATTTCTCACTTCGCAGAATTTACGTCTACAGATGGCAGCCGATCCGTTCCACGAGCCGGTGTTTTATAGTCAGCGTGTTGATCTATCTACTCTGACTTCGCGGTGACGGCTTCCGTTTCTTTCGCATGGACTACTATGTCTCCGCGATTTTTGTTACGAAGTCATACCTGGTTTTCTTCCAGAGGACAGTGTATTGGAACTATGCGATATTGATGCCTCGATGCAGCGGGCTCTGGATGTCAAACGCGTTTATTCCGTTATTAAAGAATCTTTGCCGAAAGATTTCAACCGCGTGTACGCTTCTCGTCGCGGGTTCCAGTCGAGAATGCAATACGTGTTTTTTCCAAAGACAACACCGAATTGGATTATTTGGCGGCCTCGGCTAAAGAACTATATCAGCGCTACCTTTCGGTTCGAAATTACGAGTCATCCGGTGAGCTTAAGTGGCGGGAATATTTAGGAGGTCCCTTACCCAAACCAGGATGGAGTTGGTTAAAAGGCCGAGTTTTAAGTCCCGAACAACGCGATAATAATTTAAGAATTGTTCATCACGCGCTATTTCTTAACAAACGTATTCATTTGTTCGATCCGCAGATCTCTCCCATGTGTACTTTTTGTAAAAACGCAGAAGAAACATTATCACGTATATTATTTGGGTGTAGCATTGTTGAGGCCTGGTGGTCATGGCTATTTAAAGATAAACTTTGTTTAAAACTCGATTATTTTACCAATCCCGGCTTTGTTCGAAATTGTTTTATTGTTTTTCAAGGTAAATGCCCGATATCTTTAAATTCTCATGAGTTAAAAATAATACATTTCATGGTATCTCTTTTAAAGTAACTTATTCTGGACTGCCGTTCCTTTTATAATTTCAATCAAAACATACCTCTCGTAGTAGTTCAACATAGATTTTATGCAAAATTTAAATGCGAAATACGTAAAACCATTAAAATTTTTAAAGATAAAGATAAAGAATTTACTAACATGTTGTCAAAAATATTTTAAGAACTCTAATTTAACAGTGTCAATAGTCTTTAAAATGCACTCCAGTCTGTTTTAAGGGGTTAACTATTGTTCTTTAATTGCATTCATATATATATCGCATTCCAAGAGTTGGTTTTGGGTTAATATACACAAACGCATTAGAATTCCTGTATTTTTATGATTGTTGTTATTATTTTATTACTATTGGTCTCGCAACTTTTGTAATATACACTAAAAATGTATTTTTTAATGATATAATTAAAAAAAAAAAGCGTTCGGCTGTTAACCGAAAGGTTGATGGTTCGAGTCCATCCGGTGGCGACGCTTATTGTTTTACTTTCGTTCATTGCGTATTATTATTAACTCTTTTAGAAATGGAAGGGCCAACGTATTAAAAAGGGGGATTAATCGTCGAATAGTACGTTTCATGATAAATTGGAGCCTCCGTGGTGCAATGGTTAGCGCGTTCGGCTGTTAACCGAGAGGTTGATGGTTCGAGTCCATCCGGTGGCGATGCTTATTGTTTTACTTTCGTTCATTGCGTATTATTATTAACTCTTTAAGAAATGGAAGGGCCAACGTATTAAAAAGGGGGATTAATCGTCGAATAGTACGTTTCATGATAAATTGGAGCCTCCGTGGCGCAATGGTTAGCGCGTTCGGCTGTTAACCGAAAGGTTGATGGTTCGAGTCCATCCGGTGGCGACGCTTATTGTTTTACTTTCGTTCATTGCGTATTATTATTAACTCTTTAAGAAATGGAAGGGCCAACGTATTAAAAAGAGGGATTAATCGTTGAATAGTACGTTTCATGATAAATTGGAGCCTCCGTGGCGCAATGGTTAGCGCGTTCGGCTGTTAGCCGAAAGGTTGGTGGTTCAAGTCCAACCGGTGGCGACGCTTATTGTTTTACTTTCGTTCATTGCGTTACATTATTAACTCTTTAAGAAATGGAAGGGCCAACGTATTAAAAAGGGGATTAATCGTCGAATAGTACGTTTCATGATAAATTGGAGCCTCTGTGGCGCAATGGTTAGCGCGTTCAGCTGTTAACCGAAAGGTTGATGGTTCGAGTCCATCCGGTGGCGACGCTTTTTGTTTTACTTTCGTTCATTGCGTATTATTATTAACTCTTTAAGAAATGGAAGGGCCAACGTATTAAAAAGGGGGATTAATCGTCGAATAGTACGTTTCATGATAAATTGGAGCCTCCGTGGCGCAATGGTTAGCGATGGGCCAAAGAGAAGACGAACTTGTTTTCGAAACGACTATTTTTAAAGAGGCGGGAAAGATTTCATCGAAATTCACTGGAATGGCCCATTAACTCAGTTAGTAAGAGCGTCGTGCTAATAACGCGCAGGCCGTGGTTCGATCCCCCCATGGGCCAAAGAGAAGAAGAATTTGTTTTCGAAACGACTAATTTTAAAAACGTGGGAAAGATTTCATCGAAATTCACTGGAAAGGCCCATTAACTCAGTTGGTTAGAGCGTCGTGCTATTAACGCGAAGGTCGTGGGTTCGACCCCCCCATGGGCCAAAGAGAATAAGAATTTGTTTTCGAAACGACTAATTTTAAAAAGGTGGGAAAGATTTCATCGACATCCACTGGAAAGGCCCATTAACTCAGTTGGTTAGAGCGTCGTGCTAATAACGCGAAGGTCGTGGGTTCGATCCCCCCATGGGCCAAAGAGAATAACAATTTGTTTTCGAAACGACTAATTTTAAAAAGGCGGGAAAGATTTCATCGAAATTCATTGAAAAGGCCCATTAGCTAAGTTGGTTAGAGCGTCGTGCTAATAACGCGAAGGTCATGGGTTCGATCCCCCATGGGCCAAAGAGAAGAAGAATTTGTTTTCGAAACGACTAATTTTAAAAAGGCGTGAAAGATTTCATCGAAAATTATTGGAAAGGCTCATTAGCTCAGTTGGTTAGAGCGTCGTACTGATAACGCGAAGGTCGTTGGTTCGATCTCCCCATGGGCCAAAGAGAAGAAGAATTGGTTTTGAAAGACTATTTTTAAAAATGCTGGAAAGAATACATCAAAATTCATCGGAATGGCCCATTAGCTCATTTGGTTAGAGCATCGTGCTAATAACGCGAAGGTCGTGGGTTCGATCCCCCCATGGGCCAAAGAGAAGAAGAATTGGTTTTGAAAGACTATTTTTAAAAATGCGGGAAAAATTTCATCGAAATTCATCGGAATGGCCCATTAGCTCAGTTGGTTAGAGCGTCGTGCTAATAACGCGAAGGTCGTGGGTTCGATCCCGCCATGGGCCAAAGAGAAGAAGAATTGGTTTTGAAAGACTATTTTTAAAAATGCGGGAAAGATTTCATCGAAATTTTTCTGAAAGGCCCATTAGCTAAGTTGGTTAGAGCGTCGTGCTAATAACGCGAAGGTCATGGGTTCGATCCCCCATGGGCCAAAGAGAAGAAGAATTTGTTTTCGAAACGACTAATTTTAAAAAGGCGTGAAAGATTTCATCGAAAATTATTGGAAAGGCTCATTAGCTCAGTTGGTTAGAGCGTCGTACTGATAACGCGAAGGTCGTTGGTTCGATCTCCCCATGGGCCAAAGAGAAGAAGAATTGGTTTTGAAAGACTATTTTTAAAAATGCTGGAAAGAATACATCAAAATTCATCGGAATGGCCCATTAGCTCATTTGGTTAGAGCATCGTGCTAATAACGCGAAGGTCGTGGGTTCGATCCCCCCATGGGCCAAAGAGAAGAAGAATTGGTTTTGAAAGACTATTTTTAAAAATGCGGGAAAAATTTCATCGAAATTCATCGGAATGGCCCATTAGCTCAGTTGGTTAGAGCGTCGTGCTAATAACGCGAAGGTCGTGGGTTCGATCCCCCCATGGGCCAAAGAGAAGAAGAATTGGTTTTGAAAGACTATTTTTAAAAATGCGGGAAAGATTTCATCGAAATTTTTCTGAAATGCCCATTAGCTCAGTTGGTTAGAGCGTCGTGCTAATAACGCGAAGGTCGTGGGTTCGATCCCCCCATGGGCCAAAGAGAAGAAGAATTGGTTTTGAAAGACTATTTTTTAAAATGCGGGAAAGATTTCATCGAAATCATCGGAATGGCCCATTAGCTCAGTTGGTTAGAGCGTCGTGCTGGAGAGCGCTGCTGACTCTTGACCTAGGCGGTTCGTTAATTTTTCGCTCCGCTTTCTTCTGCCTCGGTTTCGCCATTTTCCCTATTATTTTACATTAATTTATAGTTTTCTTAATATTACCTTTCGCTTGGTTTTTAACTTTGTTGTTCCTCCTGGTTTCTCGGGCGAGAGCCAGGATGGATTTATTAAAACGTACTAATTTTATAACCTGCAATGACGCCGCTGTTTCCGAAAATGCCGTTCACGTTGCTATCCAGAAGGCCTTTGGTTTGGATGCTGTTACGTCCGTTGTTCCCTCGGACGGTGGGTTTTACGCTACTTTTGTTTCGGCGAGTGATGCCGAAGCGTGCGTTGCTGAAGGAGTGGAGGTAGGAGGAATAGTTTTTGCAGTGTCGAATGTTGCCGTGAAGGTGATTACTGCTACTTTCTTTGGTATGCCTGAAATCGTTACCGATGAATGTTTGAAGGAGAAATTACAGTCTATGGGCTGTGAGCTTAAAAGTGAAATAATTTGGCTTAAGAATAAGAAAAATCTTTATACAGGGGTACGTCGAATACATTTGGCCCTCCCTGAGAAGGTCTCGGCTCTCCCTTATCGCGTATGGTCTCGAAAATAAGATCGGAGGGAATTCTACCCCCTAGTATGCGTGAAGGCATGATAATCTTGTTGCCAAAGAAAGGAGATTTAAATCTTTTAATGAACTGGAGGCCCATATCGCTCTTAAACATTGATTACAAGATTATCGCCAAGGTGCTTTCCAGTAGACTGTCGGCTCTTCTCCCCCGTATCACGTCTCCGAGTCAGTCGGGAGCCGTCAAAGGACGGGATCTCTCTCGTACTACGCGCCTTCTCAACGACATTTCGGACCTTTTGCGCTCACGCGAAGAACGAGGAATTGTCATGCAATTAGATTTGCACAAAGCATTTGATCGCGTGAATTGGTCGTATCTCTTCGCGGTCTTGCAATCAATGGGATTTGGACCTCGGTTTCGGACATGGATTCAAATTCTGCTCACATCCTCGAAGTCGTGTATCAAAGTTAATGGGTACCTAACTAACGTATTCAGCCTTGGAAAGTCAGTTCGCCAAGGCTGCCCGCTCAGCCCACTCTTGTACGTATTATCTACAGAGCCTCTTTGCGCTGCGTTAACTACTTCGTCACGTATTCCTCGGATCCCAATCGGGCCGGATTCGTATGTTCCTCTAATTTACGAACATGTTGATGACACCACGATCCTGACTTCTAGCATTGACGGTATTCGAGAGTCTTTAGTTATTTACCACGACTATTGCCAAGCATCTGGAGCAATTTTAAATCGGAGTAAAAGTAGTGCCATGTGGCTTGGTTCATTGAGACACACGGCAGCGACAGTGGTGGATGGTGTCACGATTGATAATGGCCCCCTGAAGATTTTGGGCATTCATCTCTCGCATAACCAGGAGGATTCTGAGCAGTTAAATTGGCAAAACCGTTTTGAAAAGTTCACGGGGGTTTTACGTCGCTGGCGGCAACGCCATTTGAATACGTGTGGTAAAGTCATCGTTTTGAACATACTGGCGTCTTCCGTTCTTTGGCACGTTCTGAACTCCGTTGCTATTTCTCAGTCATGGGCGCAACGTTTCAAAAAGGCTTCGATGGAGTTTATTTGGGGCACTGGACCTCATCACGTCGAATATGGCATTTTAATTCGTCCAACAAATGCCGGAGGCTACGGTCTTGTTGACGTCACTACGAAAATGGCGGCGTTTCGCGTAAAAGAAATTGTGGCTCTTCTTACTGCCACAGCCACGTCTTATGAAGTCGATCTCGTCGCGGCGCTTCTCTCGATGTACGGCGCGTACGACGGTCTTGGCCTTCAAGTCTTTCGTTTGTCCATCGCGAAAAAGCATTTCGGCGCCATGAGCCCTCGGATCGCGAGCCTTTTAACATCATGGCAAGCGCTGCTATCAGCCACTGGCTGGGAAGTTTCGCCGCATTCCAGTCCCGCGCTCGAACCTCTCTTTTTCAACCCGCGCATTTCGGCGTTTCCGTTTCCGGCTATTGATAGGCGAATTTTTATCCAGGCGGGTTTTCTGCTCGTGAAGGACATCGCGTACGAGTTAATTCCGGGGTTTCTTCCGGTTACTATGGTTTTGGACGCTTGTGCGGAGTCAGCACCGTCATTCACGGGAGTTACGGTTTCTCGTTCGTACGAATCGTTACGTAACGCTCTTCCGCCGTCGTGGCGGTCTGCCATCGAGACTAAACCTTCATGGCCTAACGTGGTTTGCTCTGGCGAAGTTGTGATCCTTCGCGATCGCGATCGGGAAATTGTCGACCTCGGAAAGCTCACGTCTCGCGCACTTTACCACTTGCTTTGGCGCGCCTTCGGTACAATCGAGTCTCGTGGTGAAGAACAATGGCGTGGATATTTTCCGGCTCCGTTACCTGAAGTCAAGTGGGGCATGGTCACTTGTTCTCTGTTTGGACCTCGGCTCAATGACGTGAATTTGAAGCTTATTCACAAAGGCTTTCCAGTGAGGACTCGACTGGTGCATTTCGGCGTTGTTCCTGATTCTACGTGCGTTCTCTGCACTTCCGCTCCCGAATCGGTGGAACACTTGTTTCTCCGTTGCCCAGTGTCAAATCGCTGGTGGTCATGGCTGTTCCTTGAGACATTTGGTTTACCCAGTAATATTTTTAATTCGGATTCTATGTTACGTGATTTATGCATTGTTTTTTCTATTTTACCAACCCAAGTTTTAAAAGCCAAAGGTGCAATCTTTTGTAAAATTGTAAGATTTTTAATGTCAGTGCTCAAACAAGAAATTTGGATAAGTCGTTGTTTACTAAGCTTTGGAAAAATTAATAATTTTGTTGTGTTAGAAAAGAAAATTAAAGCTCGTATTAAGTTGGCTGCCCTAAACATTGTTAAAAATGACAATTCATCGAATTTAACGCGTACAGAATTACAAAGCCATCTAACAAAAATTTTTCGCTATAAGCCACCTTAAATAATTTTTTTCCTAACCGAAACGTCTAATATATATATTTCATAAAGCCTAAATTGTTGTTGATAAAGTTGTTTAAAGTCACAAAATAATAGTAACTTCAAATGTGTAAACACCAGTGCCTTATGCTTCTTTTTAACAAACATTTTCATACTTCATTAACGTTATTTGTAAAATAAAAAAGTTTTAAATAAAAAAAAAAAAAAAAGAGCGTCGTGCTAATAACGCGAAGGTCGTGGGTTCGATCCCCCCATGGGCCAAAGAGAAGAAGAATTGGTTTTGAAAGACTATTTTTAAAAATGCGGGAAAGATTTCATCGAAATTCATCGGAATGGCCCATTAGCTCAGTTGGTTAGAGCGTCGTGCTAATAACGCGAAGGTCGTGGGTTCGATCCCCCCATGGGCCAAAGAGAAGAAGAATTGGTTTTGAAAGACTATTTTAAAAAATGCGGGAAAGATTTCATCGAAATTCATCGGAATGGCCCATTAGCTCAGTTGGTTAGAGCGTCGTGCTAATAACGCGAAGGTCGTTGGTTCGATCTCCCCATGAGCCAAAGAGACGAAGGAACTGTTTTAAACGACTATTTTTAAAAAGGCGGGAAAGATTTCATCGAATTTCATTGGGAAGGCCCATTAGCTCAGTTGGTTAGAGCGTCGTGCTAATAACGCGAAGGTCGTGGGTTCGATCCCCCCATGGGCCAAAGAGAAGACGTATTTGTTTTCGAAACTACTATTTTTCAAAAGGCGGGAAAGATTTCATCGAAATGCATTGGAAAGGCCCAGTAGCTCAGTTTGTTAGAGCGTCGTGCAAATAACGCGGAGGCCGTGGGTTCGATCCCCCCATGAGCCAATGAGACGAAGGAACTGTTATAAACGACTTTTTTCTAAAAAGGCCGGAAAGATTTCATCGAAGATCATCGGAACGGCCCATTAGCTCAGTTGGTTAGAGCGTCGTGCTAATAACGCGAAGGTCGTGGGTTCATTCCCCCCATGAGCCAATGAGACGAAGGAACTGTTTTAAACGACTTTTTTTTAAAAAGGCGGGAAAGATTTCATCGAAATTCATTAGAAAGGCCCATTAGATCAGTTGGTTAGAGCGTCGTGCTAATAACGCGAAGGTCGTGGGTTCGATCCCCCCCTTGGCCAAAGAGTAGACAAACTTGTTTTCGAAACGACTATTTTTCAAAAGGCGGGAAAGATTTCATCGAAAATCATTGGAAAGGCCGATTAGTTCAGTTGGTTAGAGTGTCGTGCTAATAACGCAAAGGTCGTGGGTTCGGTCCCCCCCCATGGGCCAAAGAGAAGAATAAGTGCTTAAAAACTACTATTTTCAAAAAGGTGGGAAAGATTTCATCGTATTTTATTGAAAAGGCCCATTAGCTCAGTTGGTTAGAGCGTCGTGCTAATAACGCGAAGGTCGTGGGTTCGATCCCCCATGGGCCAAAGAGAAGAAGAATTGGTTTTGAAAGACTATTTTTAAAAATGCGGGAAAGATTTCATCGAAATTCATCGGAATGGCCCATTAGCTCAGTTGGTTAGAGCGTCGTTCTAATAACGCGAAAATCGTGGGTTCGATCCCCCATGAGCCAAAGAGAAGAAGAATTTGTTTTCGAAACGACTAATTTTAAAAAGGTGGGAAAGATTTCATAGAAATTCATTGGTAAGGCCCATTTGCTCAGTTGGTTAGAGCGTCGTGCTAATAACGCGAAGGTCGTGGGTTCGATCCCCCCATGGGCCAAAAAGAAGAAGAATTGGATTTGAAAGACTATTTTTAAAAATGCGGGAAAGATTTCATCGAAATTCATCGGAATGGCCCATTAGCTCAGTTGGTTAGAGCGTCGTGCTAATAACGCGAAGGTCGTGGGTTCGATCCCCCCATGGGCCAAAGAGAAGAAGAATTGGTTTTGAAAGACTATTTTTAAAAATGCGGGAAAGATTTCATTGAAATTCATTGGAAAGGCCCATTAGCGCAGTTGGTTAGAGTGTCGTGCTAATAACGCGAAGATCGTGGGTTCGATCCCCCATGAGCCAAAGAGAAGAAGAATTGGTTTTAAACGACTATTTTTGAAAAGGTGGGAAAGATATCATCGAAATTCATTGGAAAGGCCCATTAGCTCAGTTGGTTAGAGCGTCGTTCTAATAACGCGAAAATCGTGGGTTCGATCCCCCATGAGCCAAAGAGAAGAAGAATTTGTTTTCGAAACGACTAATTTTAAAAAGGTGGGAAAGATTTCATAGAAAGTCATTGGTAAGGCCCATTTGCTCAGTTGGTTAGAGCGTCGTGCTAATAACGCGAAGGTCGTGGGTTCGATCCCCCCATGGGCCAAAAAGAAGAAGAATTGGTTTTGAAAGACTATTTTTAAAAATGCGGGAAAGATTTCATTGAAATTCATTGGAAAGGCCCATTAGCGCAGTTGGTTAGAGTGTTGTGCTAATAACGCGAAGATCGTGGGTTCGATCCCCCATGAGCCAAAGAGAAGAAGAATTTGTTTTAAACGACTATTTTTAAAAAGGTGGGAAAGATATCATCGAAATTCATTGGAAAGGCCCATTAGCTCAGTTGGTTAGAGCGTCGTTCTAATAACGCGAAAATCGTGGGTTCGATCCCCCATGAGCCAAAGAGAAGAAGAATTTGTTTTCGAAACGACTAATTTTAAAAAGGTGGGAAAGATTTCATAGAAATTCATTGGTAAGGCCCATTTGCTCAGTTGGTTAGAGCGTCGTGCTAACAACGCGAAGGTCGTGGGTTCGATCCCCCCATGGGCCAAAGAGAAGAAGAATTGCTTTTAAACTATTATTTTCAAAAAGGTGGGAAAGATTTCATCGGAATTCATTGGAAATGCCCATTAGCTCAATTGGTTAGAGCGTCGTGCTAATAACGCGAAGGTCGTGGGTTCGATCCCACCATGGGCCAAAGAGAAGAAGAATTGGTTTTGAAAGACTATTTTTAAAAATGCGGGAAAGATTTCATCGAAATTCATCGGAATGGCCCATTAGCTCAGTTGGTTAGAACGTCGTGCTAATAACGCGAAGGTCGTGGGTTCGATCCCACCATGGGCCAAAGAGAAGAAGAATTGGTTTTGAAAGACTATTTTTAAAAATGCGGGAAAGATTTCATTGAAATTCATTGGAAAGGCCCATTAGCGCAGTTGGTTAGAGTGTCGTGCTAATAACGCGAAGATCGTGGGTTCGATCCCCCATGAGCCAAAGAGAAGAAGAATTTGTTTTCGAAACGACTAATTTTAAAAAGGTGGGAAAGATTTCATTGAAATTCATTGGAAAGGCCCATTAGCTCAGTTGGTTAGAGCGTCGTGCTAATAACGCGAAGGTCGTGGGTTCGATCCCCCCATGGGCCAAAGAGAATAAGAATTGGTTTTGAAAGACTATTTTTAAAAATGCGGGAAAGATTTCATCGAAATTCATCGGAATGGCCCATTAGCTCAGTTGGTTAGAGCGTCGTGCTAATAACGCGAAAATCGTGTGTTCGATCCCCCATGAGCCAAAGAGAAGAAGAATTTGTTGTCGAAACGACTAATTTTAAAAAGGCGGGAAAGATTTCATCGAAATTCATTGAAAAGGCCCATTAGCTAAGTTGGTTAGAGCCTCGTGCTAATAACGCGAAGGTCATGGGTTCGATCCCCCCATGGGCCAAAGAGAAGAAGAATTTGTTTTCGAAACGACTAATTTTAAAAACGTGGGAAAGATTTCATCGAAATTCACTGTAAAGGCTTATTAACTCAGTTGGTTAGAGCGTCGTGCTAATAACGCGAAGGTCGTGGGTTCGATCCCCACATGGGCCAAAGAGAAGAAGAATTGGTTTTGAAAGACTATTTTTAAAAATGCGGGAAAGATTTCATCGAAATTCATCGGAATGGCCCATTAGCTCAGTTGGTTAGAGCGTCGTGCTAATAACGCGAAGGTCGTGGGTTCGATCCCCCCATGGGCCAAAGAGAAGAAGAATTGGTTTTGAAAGACTATTTTAAAAAATGCGGGAAAGATTTCATCGAAATTCATCGGAATGTCCCATTAGCTCAGTTGGTTAGAGCGTCGTGCTAATAACGCGAAGGTCGTTGGTTCGATCTCCCCATGAGCCAAAGAGACGAAGGAACTGTTTTAAACGACTATTTTTAAAAAGGCGGGAAAGATTTCATCGAATTTCATTGGGAAGGCCCATTAGCTCAGTTGGTTAGAGCGTCGTGCTAATAACGCGAAGGTCGTGGGTTCGATCCCCCCATGGGCCAAAGAGAAGACGTATTTGTTTTCGAAACTACTATTTTTCAAAAGGCGGGAAAGATTTCATCGAAATGCATTGGAAAGGCCCAGTAGCTCAGTTTGTTAGAGCGTCGTGCAAATAACGCGGAGGCCGTGGGTTCGATCCCCCCATGAGCCAATGAGACGAAGGAACTGTTGTAAACGACTTTTTTCTAAAAAGGCCGGAAAGATTTCATCGAAGATCATCGGAACGGCCCATTAGCTCAGTTGGTTAGAGCGTCGTGCTAATAACGCGAAGGTCGTGGGTTCATTCCCCCCATGAGCCAATGAGACGAAGGAACTGTTTTAAACGACTTTTTTTTAAAAAGGCGGGAAAGATTTCATCGAAATTCATTAGAAAGGCCCATTAGATCAGTTGGTTAGAGCGTCGTGCTAATAACGCGAAGGTCGTGGGTTCGATCCCCCCCTTGGCCAAAGAGTAGACAAACTTGTTTTCGAAACGACTATTTTTCAAAAGGCGGGAAAGATTTCATCGAAAATCATTGGTAAGGCCCATTTGCTCAGTTGGTTAGAGCGTCGTGCTAATAACGCGAAGGTCGTGGGTTCGATCCCCCCCATGGGCCAAAGAGAAGAAGAATTGGTTTTGAAAGACTATTTTTAAAAATGCGGGAAAGATTTCATCGAAATTCATCGGAATGGCCCATTAGCTCAGTTGGTTAGAGCGTCGTGCTAATAACGCGAAGGTCGTGGGTTCGATCCCCCCATGGGCCAAAGAGAATAAGAATTGGTTTTGAAAGACTATTTTTAAAAATGCGGGAAAGATTTCATCGAAATTCATCGGAATGGCCCATTAGCTCAGTTGGTTAGAGCGTCGTGCTAATAACGCGAAAATCGTGTGTTCGATCCCCCATGAGCCAAAGAGAAGAAGAATTTGTTGTCGAAACGACTAATTTTAAAAAGGCGGGAAAGATTTCATCGAAATTCATTGAAAAGGCCCATTAGCTAAGTTGGTTAGAGCCTCGTGCTAATAACGCGAAGGTCATGGGTTCGATCCCCCCATGGGCCAAAGAGAAGAAGAATTTGTTTTCGAAACGACTAATTTTAAAAACGTGGGAAAGATTTCATCGAAATTCACTGTAAAGGCTTATTAACTCAGTTGGTTAGAGCGTCGTGCTAATAACGCGAAGGTCGTGGGTTCGATCCCCACATGGGCCAAAGAGAAGAAGAATTGGTTTTGAAAGACTATTTTTAAAAATGCGGGAAAGATTTCATCGAAATTCATCGGAATGGCCCATTAGCTCAGTTGGTTAGAGCGTCGTGCTAATAACGCGAAGGTCGTGGGTTCGATCCCCCCATGGGCCATAGAGAAGAAGAATTGGTTTTGAGAGACTATTTTTAATAATGCGGGAAAGATTTCATCGAAATTCATCGGAATGGCCCATTAGCTCAGTTGGTTAGAGCGTCGTGGGCGTTTGGTTTTTTGGAGAGTGCGGTTCGTTTTTCTTTGCTCTCCTCGTCTTCTCGCTAAGCCTTAGTTTCGGTTCTTTTTCTAAAATTTACTAATTCGCGCAGTTTATTTTTCGTTTTTCGTGCCTTCCTGGGTTTTCTTCTGAAATCCAGGATGGATATTTTAAAGCGCTCCGTTTTTGTGGAGTGTGAAGTTAAAGAAGTTTCGAAGCAGGAAATATTGACGGCATGTATTTTGGATTACGGGCCTCATTCGGTTTCGTCGGTTGTTGCTACGGACGGTGGCTATTACGTCACCTTCTTTCGCCAGGATGACGCCGATCTTTGTCTGGATGCTGATCTTCAGGTGGGAGACAAGCGTTTTGATGTGTCTGGGATTGCGAGGAAGACAGTCATTGTTAATATCTTTGGCTTACCAGAATTTCTGAGTGATGAGGCTGTTAAAGAAAAATTGGAGAGCTTATTATGCGAGATTAAAGGGGAAATACTTTGGCGTAAAAATGACGAAGGTGTTTATTTTGGTCTCCGGTCGGTCAAGGTTCGTCTTGCCGAATGCGTTAGTTCCTTACCGTACGGCTTAAAAATAAAGGACGTTCTTGGTCGGGAGACTTTTTACAGAGTTCGTCATAACTCCCAGAGTAAAGTTTGTAATGGGTGTCTTTCATCTAGCCACCTCTACAAGGAATGCCCATCTTTTATTTGTTTTCGATGTAAGAAGCCGGGCCATATGGCTCGGGTCTGCCCCACTCGGTCTACGATCATTGAGTCGAGGGAGACTGACGATGAAGCCAGTTCCGGAATTCTCGGTAATTATCGCTCTAACGATCATAATGTTCAGGATGTACATATGCCTAATGATACCGGTGCCGCCAAGGGTGGTGACGACGTGGAGAAAAATGAAGTAGCTCTTAGCGTGAAGGACTCGGGTAAACGAGTCCTGCCTTTTACTAGTGCGTCGGACGCTGAAAAACGACAACCTCCACCTAAGAAGTCGAATGTAGTTTCCAAGGATCCGAAGACTAATTCTTCGGACACTCCCGCATCGAAGTCCCTTCCCAGTGTTGTTACCCCCATCCCCAACTCGCATCATGCCGCTAAGAATCGTAACAGTTAACGTCAAAGGTCTTCGGAACCTTGACAAGATGAGGGAACTTCTTGTTTTTATAGGCGCGTACGACGTGGTTTTCCTACAGGAGACCCATTGGACGAATGAGCACGTAGGAGTTTTTCGGGACATTTTTCGTGGGCGTGTTTTTTGGGATATTGATCCAGTTACCACTTTTTGCGGCGTAGCGACATGTTTCCGTGCCGGCCTTGACATTATTCCTTCGCGGGTTTTTCGTAGTGGTTGCGGGCGTTTTTTATCTGTCTCCGCGCTCGTTGACGATTTACCTTTGAATTTTGCGAATATCTACGCGCCGAATGACGCATCGGCGCGAACAGCTTTTTTGTCTACTGCGAAATTATGGTGCTCTATTTTACCTCGTCCGATTATTGTGGGCGATTTTAACGATGTTTTAAGCTATAATCTCGATCGCCGCCCTGCTTCGAAGGCCCGCCCTGTTTGTCAGCCTTCGTCACTTAAATTGTGGTCGGTGGGACTGGATCTTCATGATCCCTGGCGGGCGTGTCACCAAGATCACTTTGATTACACGTGTTCGGGTTTCGTGTACGGGAACTTTGTACTGTCACGTATTGATTATATATTTACCCGCCCTACGGATGGCCATAATTGTTCACGATGTCTCATTTCGCCCATCTCTTTTTCCGATCATAAAGCCGTGTCTCTTGTTTTTGATCCTAGTGGTGTTCAACGCGGGCCTGGGGTTTGGGCATTTAATTCTACTTTACTGGAAGAGGATCGCTTTCGCAACGGCATCCAGCGTATTGTTAATCGGAGTCGCGACACTATAGAGTACCGCGAGAACATATTTAGCTGGTACGAGAACCTTAAAGTCACTATCAAGGACTACGCTATCTTCTATGGTAAAGTTCGCGCTCAGAAGTTACGGAATTCGCGGTCTGCTCTGATAGAGCGGATTTCGCCAATGATCCGAGCTGCCTGTCGGAATTGTTAGTAGCGAAGCAGTTGCTTGCGGATTTCGATGCTGGGGTAATTCGGGGCCAGGTTCTTCGCGTGAAGGCAGATTTTCAAGAATTGGGAGAGAGACCTACGCGTTATTTTTTGCGTTTGGAGACCCACCGCCAGGGCATTAAGTCAATTGGTCGTTTGGTTTCTAGCTCTGGTGAGGTGTTACGTGACGGGGTTCTTATCCGTAACGAAATATTCGAGTTTTACAATGCCCTTTATACCAACGAGCCTATCTGCGAGGAACAGTGTCGCCGTTTTACTGACCTAGTCCGTAACCGTGTTGATGCCGTTGATAGCTCTGCCCTTGAGCAACCGGTTGCTTGGGGGGAAATCGAACACGCCTTGGGTTCTATGAAGAACAATAAGAGTCCGGGTCTTGACGGTTTAACGGTGGAGTTTTGGCGCTTTTTTCTCCCTCTAATCAAAAACGAATATCTCGGTATGGTTCAAACTACCCGCGACCATGGGCACATTCCTCCCAGTATGAAAGTTGGTCTCATAGTTCTTGTGCCGAAAGCTGATGACTTGTCGCTTTTAAAAAATTGGCGTCCTATTACATTGTTAAACACGGACTAAAAAATTTTATACAAGGTTTTCGCGCTTCGGCTCGCTCGACTGTTACCAAATATTACGTCACCGACTCAGACGGGAGTGGTTCGCGGTCGGGACATTTCTCTCACTACAAGGACTTTGTCGGATGTAACGGAGCTTCTGCGGATTCGTGGGGAAGGTGGTATTCTCGTACAGTTGGACCTCTTGAAAGCTTTCGATTGGGTGTCTTGGCCGTTTTTATTCGCATTATTAGCCTCGATGGGGTTTGGCCCTTTCTTCTGCCGGTGGATTCAAGCTTTTATCGCGGGTTCCAAGGCCTGTGTCAAAATCAACGGTCATTTAACTCCTCTGTTCTCGTTGGGTCGCTCGGTTCGTCAAGGTTGCCCTCTCAGCCCATTGCTGTATATATTAGCTTCGGAACCATTGTTTAGCGCGGTGAATCGCCACGACACAATACCGGCACTCCGTCTCTCTGCTCATTCGCATTTGCCGAAACTCTTTCAACATATGGATGACACTACTATCGTATCTACATCTGAGACTGCTATCCCTTCGATATGCGAAATTCTTTCGGATTTTGGTCAGGCTTCGGGTGCTAAATTAAACCCAGCGAAGTGTCAAGCGAAATGGCTTGGTCTTTATCACGGTCGGGATCTTCTCGTCTCGCGTGGTATAACTATCTCAAGTGCGCCTTTGAAGATTCTCGGCATTTGGATTGACTATGACTATGCCAATTTACCTCAACTTCAGTGGGAAGAGTGGTACAGAAAGTTTTGTCGCGTCTTGCGTTCTTGGAAGGGTCGTCCTCTATCTATCATTGGGAAAGTCTTAGTTGTTAACGTTTTGGCTGCGTCTACGCTTTGGCATATCTTAAAAGCCGTCGACATTTCTCGGTTTTGGCTCAGCCAATTTCAAGCCGCCATTTTATCATTTATTTGGGGAACCGGTCCTCACCTTGTCGCGTATGACACTCTCGTTCGGCCAACGTTTTTTGGGGGTTTCGGCCTCGTGGATATCCCGACAAAAGTCAAAGCGTTTCGCGTTCGCGAAATCCTTACTCTGTTTGAAGACGCTACTTCGGATTACTATTGGGACCTTTATTCAGCGATCCTTGACCACTATGGGGGCGATTTGCAACTTGGCATTCAAGTCTTCCGATTAACTATTGACTCGCGTCGTGCTGCCGAGGATTCGATAATCAGAATGTCGCAGTCCAAAACGATGGACCTCTATAAAGAACTTATCGCTGCTATTCCTCCTGCCTGGGCAACCAAGATTGCGCGGAGTGTGAAGAAACCGCGTCGTTTTCCTGTCGCGCCTAATTTCGGGTTATCGGTTGTAAATGACAATGGTGAAACGATCAAATTCGCTCTTTCGGTCAAGTTTATTTACGATACTTTCGCGACCGGTTTATCTACTGAGTCCAGCGGCGAGGAGCGTTGGCGTCGCTTTTTCGGTGGCCCTCTATGCCGTGTTCGTTGGAAATTCGTCCGTTCCAACTTTTTGGGCCCTTCCCTTTCTGCCATGAATCTTCGACTGATCCATCAGGGATTTCCAGTAAAGTCACGTTTAGTGCACGGTCTCGTGGTCCCGGACTCTCGATGTCCCTTTTGTCAAACCGGCTCCGAAACTGTAGAACATCTTTTCGTGGAGTGTCCCGTGGTGTCGCAATGGTGGACTTGGTTGTTCTGTGCCGTCTTGGCCCTTTCCCGGGACTTATTCGGTGGTCCTACAAAAACTCGAAACTCTTTTATAATTTTTGGCGAGATAACTACTGATGTAAAAAAACCTGTTATTTTTTGGAAAGTTGTAAATTTATTAAGTGCAATTTTTAAACGAGAAATTTGGATGTATCGTTGTCAATGTTCCTTTAATGAAACCGTATTTCAGGATGTCATATTTCCAAAAAAAGTCCGCGCAATATTAAAAAGAGAATGTCGGAATAAGCAAAGAAAACTAAATATGGATATTCCGTCTGACGTTATTAAATATAGTTTTTCGGTAATTGCAATATTTATCATTATCAATGTCGAAATTATTTATTTTTTAACAATAGAGACATTTCCTCTTTTATATTCGTACCCGCTATGATCACATAAAATTGTTATATTTGTATTGTATTGTTTTAGACATGTGAATAAAGATTTTATAAAAAACAAAAAAAAAAAACGCGTTCGGCTGTTAACCGAAAGGTTGATGGTTCGAGTCCATCCGGTGGCGACGCTTATTGTTTTACTTTCGTTCATTCCGTATTATTATTAACCCTTTAAGAAATGGAAGTGCCAACGTATTAAAAAGGGAGATTAATCGTCGAATAGTACGTTTCATGATAAATTGGAGCCTCCGTGGCGCAATGGTTAGCGCGTTCGGCTGTTAACCGAAAGGTTGATGGTTCGAGTCCATCCGGTGGCGATGCTTATTGTTTTACTTTCGTTCATTGCGTATTATTATTAACCCTTTAAGAAATGGAAGTGCCAACGTAGGAACAACAGGGATAAATCGTCAAATATTACGTTTCCGCGTGAACCGGAGCCTCCGTGGCGCAATGTTTAGCGCGTTCGGCTGTTAACCGAAAGGTTGATGGTTCGAGTCCATCCGGTGGCGACGCTTATTGTTTTACTTTCGTTCATTCCGTATTATTATTAACCCTTTAAGAAAAGGAAGTGCCAACGTAGGAACAACAGGGATAAATCGTCAAATATTACGTTTCCGCGTGAACCGGAGCCTCCGTGGCGCAATGGTTAGCGCGTTCGGCTGTTAACCGAAAGGTTGATGGTTCGAGTCCATCCAGTGGCGACGCTTATTGTTTTACTTTCGTTCATTGCGTATTATTATTAACTCTTTAAGAAATGGAAGGGCCAACGTATTAAAAAGGGGGATTAATCGTCGAATAGTACGTTTCATGATAAATTGGAGCCTCCGTGGCGCAATGGTTAGCGCGTTCGGCTGTTAATCGAAAGGTTGATGGTTCGAGTCCATCCGGTGGCGACGCTTATTGTTTTACTTTCGTTCATTGCGTATTATTATTAACTCTTTTAGAAATGGAAGGGCCAACGTATTAAAAAGAGGGATTAATCGTCGAATAGTACGTTTCATGATATATTGGAGCCTCCGTGGCGCAATGGTTAGCGCGTTCGGCTATTGACCGAAAGGTTGATGGTTCGAGTCCATCCGGTGGCGACGCTTATTGTTTTACTTTCGTTCATTGCGTATTATTATTAACTCTTTAAGAAATGGAAGGGCCAACGTATTAAAAAGAGGGATTAATCGTCGAATAGTACGTTTCATGATAAATTGGAGCCTCCGTGGCGCAATGGTTAGCGCGTTCGGCTGTTAACCGAAAGGTTGATGGTTCGAGTCCATCCGGTGGCGATGCTTATTGTTTTACTTTCGTTCATTGCGTATTATTATTAACTCTTTAAGAAATGGAAGGGCCAACGTAGGAACAACAGGGATAAATCGTCAAATATTACGTTTCCGCGTGAACCGGAGCCTCCGTGGCGCAATGGTTAGCGCGTTCGGCTGTTAACCGAAAGGTTGATGGTTCGAGTTCATCCGGTGGCGATGCTTATTGTTTTACTTTCGTTCATTGCGTATTATTATTAACCCTTTAAGAAATGGAAGTGCCAACGTATTAAAAAGAGGGATTAATCGTCGAATAGTACGTTTCATGACAAATTGGAGCCTCCGTGGCGCAAGGGTTAGCGCGTTCGGCTGTTAACCGAAAGGTTGATGGTTCGAGTCCATCCGGTGGCGACGCTTATTGTTTTACTTTCGTTCATTGCGTATTATTAATAACTCTTTAAGAAATGGAAGGGTCAACGTATTAAAAAGAGGGATTAATCGTCGAATAGTACGTTTCATGATAAATTGGAGCCTCCGTGGCGCAATGGTTAGCGCGTTCGGCTGTTAACCGAAAGGTTGATGGTTCGAGTCCATCCGGTGGCGATGCTTATTGTTTTACTTTCGTTCATTGCGTATTATTATTAACCCTTTAAGAAATGGAAGTGCCAACGTAGGAACAACAGGGATAAATTGTCAAATATTACGTTTCCGCGTGAACCGGAGCCTCCGTGGCGCAATGGTTAGCGCGTTCGGCTGTTAACCGAAAGGTTGATGGTTCGAGTCCATCCGGTGGCGACGCTTATTGTTTTACTTTCGTTCATTGCGTATTATTATTAACTCTTTAAGAAATGGAAGGGCCAACGTATTAAAAAGAGGGATTAATCGTCGAATAGTACGTTTCATGATAAATTGGAGCCTCCGTGGTGCAATGGTTAGCGCGTTCGGCTGTTTACCGCAAAATTGATGGTTCGAGTCCATCCGGTGGCAACGCTTATTGTTTTACTTTCGTTCATTGCGTATTATTATTAACTCTTTAAGAAATGGAAGGGCCAACGTATTAAAAAGAGGGATTAATCGTCGAATAGTACGTTTCATGATAAATTGGAGCCTCCGTGGCGCAATGGTTTGCGCGTTCGGCTATTAACCGAAAGGTTGATGGTTCGAGTCCATCCGGTGGCGACGCTTATTGTTTTACTTTCGTTCATTGCGTATTATTATTAACTCTTTAAGAAATGGAAGGGCCAACGTATTAAAAAGAGGGATTAATCGTCGAATAGTACGTTTCATCACAAATTGGAGCCTCCGTGGCGCAATGGTTAGCGCGTTCGGCTGTTAACCGAAAGGTTGATGGTTCGAGTCCATCCGGTGGCGATGCTTATTGTTTTACTTTCGTTCATTGCGTATTATTATTAACCCTTTAAGAAATGGAAGTGCCAACGTAGGAACAACAGGGATAAATCGTCAAATATTACGTTTCCGCGTGAACCGGAGCCTCCGTGGCGCAATGTTTAGCGCGTTCGGCTGTTAACCGAAAGGTTGATGGTTCGAGTCCATCCGGTGGCGACGCTTATTGTTTTACTTTCGTTCATTCCGTATTATTATTAACCCTTTAAGAAAAGGAAGTGCCAACGTAGGAACAACAGGGATAAATCGTCAAATATTACGTTTCCGCGTGAACCGGAGCCTCCGTGGCGCAATGGTTAGCGCGTTCGGCTGTTAACCGAAAGGTTGATGGTTCGAGTCCATCCAGTGGCGACGCTTATTGTTTTACTTTCGTTCATTGCGTATTATTATTAACTCTTTAAGAAATGGAAGGGCCAACGTATTAAAAAGGGGGATTAATCGTCGAATAGTACGTTTCATGATAAATTGGAGCCTCCGTGGCGCAATGGTTAGCGCGTTCGGCTGTTAATCGAAAGGTTGATGGTTCGAGTCCATCCGGTGGCGACGCTTATTGTTTTACTTTCGTTCATTGCGTATTATTATTAACTCTTTTAGAAATGGAAGGGCCAACGTATTAAAAAGAGGGATTAATCGTCGAATAGTACGTTTCATGATATATTGGAGCCTCCGTGGCGCAATGGTTAGCGCGTTCGGCTATTGACCGAAAGGTTGATGGTTCGAGTCCATCCGGTGGCGACGCTTATTGTTTTACTTTCGTTCATTGCGTATTATTATTAACTCTTTAAGAAATGGAAGGGCCAACGTATTAAAAAGAGGGATTAATCGTCGAATAGTACGTTTCATGATAAATTGGAGCCTCCGTGGCGCAATGGTTAGCGCGTTCGGCTGTTAACCGAAAGGTTGATGGTTCGAGTCCATCCGGTGGCGATGCTTATTGTTTTACTTTCGTTCATTGCGTATTATTATTAACTCTTTAAGAAATGGAAGGGCCAACGTAGGAACAACAGGGATAAATCGTCAAATATTACGTTTCCGCGTGAACCGGAGCCTCCGTGGCGCAATGGTTAGCGCGTTCGGCTGTTAACCGAAAGGTTGATGGTTCGAGTTCATCCGGTGGCGATGCTTATTGTTTTACTTTCGTTCATTGCGTATTATTATTAACCCTTTAAGAAATGGAAGTGCCAACGTATTAAAAAGAGGGATTAATCGTCGAATAGTACGTTTCATGACAAATTGGAGCCTCCGTGGCGCAAGGGTTAGCGCGTTCGGCTGTTAACCGAAAGGTTGATGGTTCGAGTCCATCCGGTGGCGACGCTTATTGTTTTACTTTCGTTCATTGCGTATTATTAATAACTCTTTAAGAAATGGAAGGGTCAACGTATTAAAAAGAGGGATTAATCGTCGAATAGTACGTTTCATGATAAATTGGAGCCTCCGTGGCGCAATGGTTAGCGCGTTCGGCTGTTAACCGAAAGGTTGATGGTTCGAGTCCATCCGGTGGCGATGCTTATTGTTTTACTTTCGTTCATTGCGTATTATTATTAACCCTTTAAGAAATGGAAGTGCCAACGTAGGAACAACAGGGATAAATTGTCAAATATTACGTTTCCGCGTGAACCGGAGCCTCCGTGGCGCAATGGTTAGCGCGTTCGGCTGTTAACCGAAAGGTTGATGGTTCGAGTCCATCCGGTGGCGACGCTTATTGTTTTACTTTCGTTCATTGCGTATTATTATTAACTCTTTAAGAAATGGAAGGGCCAACGTATTAAAAAGAGGGATTAATCGTCGAATAGTACGTTTCATGATAAATTGGAGCCTCCGTGGTGCAATGGTTAGCGCGTTCGGCTGTTTACCGCAAAATTGATGGTTCGAGTCCATCCGGTGGCAACGCTTATTGTTTTACTTTCGTTCATTGCGTATTATTATTAACTCTTTAAGAAATGGAAGGGCCAACGTATTAAAAAGAGGGATTAATCGTCGAATAGTACGTTTCATGATAAATTGGAGCCTCCGTGGCGCAATGGTTTGCGCGTTCGGCTATTAACCGAAAGGTTGATGGTTCGAGTCCATCCGGTGGCGACGCTTATTGTTTTACTTTCGTTCATTGCGTATTATTATTAACTCTTTAAGAAATGGAAGGGCCAACGTATTAAAAAGAGGGATTAATCGTCGAATAGTACGTTTCATCACAAATTGGAGCCTCCGTGGCGCAATGGTTAGCGCGTTCGGCTGTTAACCGAAAGGTTGATGGTTCGAGTCCATCCGGTGGCGACGCTTATTGTTTTACTTTCGTTCATTGCGTATTATTAATAACTCTTTAAGAAATTGAAGGGCCAACGTATTAAAAAGAGGGATTAATCGTCGAATAGTACGTTTCATGATAAATTGGAACCTCCGTGGCGCAATGGTTAGCGCGTTCGGCTGTTAACCGAAAGGTTGATGGTTCGAGTCCATCCGGTGGCGCTGCTTATTGTTTTACTTTCGTTCATTGCGTATTATTATTAACCCTTTAAGAAATGGAAGTGCCAACGTAGGAACAACAGGGATAAATCGTCAAATATTACGTTTCCGCGTGAACCGGAGCCTCCGTGGCGCAATGGTTAGCGCGTTCGGCTGTTAACCGAAAGGTTGATGGTTCGAGTCCATCCGGTGGCGACGCTTATTGTTTTACTTTCGTTCATTGCGTATTATTATTAACTCTTTAAGAAATGGAAGGGCCAACGTATTAAAAAGAGGGATTAATCGTCGAATAGTACGTTTCATGATAAATTGGAGCCTCCGTGGCGTAATGGTAAGCGCGTTCGGCTGTTAACCGCAAGGTTGATGGTTCGAGACCATCCGGTGGCGACGCTTATTGTTTTACTTTCGTTCATTGCGTATTATTATTAACTCTTTTAGAAATGGAAGGGCCAACGTATTAAAAAGGGGGTTTAATCGTCGATTAGTACGTTTCATGATAAATTGGAGCCTCCGTGGCGCAATGGTTAGCGCGTTCGACTGTTTACCGAAAGGTTGATGGTTCGAGTCCATCCGGTGGCGACGCTTATTGTTTTACTTTCGTTCATTGCGTATTATTAGTAACTCTTTAAGAAATGGAAGGGCCAACGTATTAAAAAGAGGGATTAATCGTCGAATAGTACGTTTCATGATAAATTGGAGCCTCCGTGGCGCAATGGTTAGCGCGTTCGGCTGTTAACCGAAAGGTTGATGGTTCGAGTCCATCTGGTGGCGACGCTTATTTTTTTACTTTCGTTCATTGCGTATTATTATTAACTCTTTTAGAAATGGAAGGGCCAACGTATTAAAAAGGGGGATTAATCGTCGAATAGTACGTTTCATGATAAATTGGAGCCTCCGTGGCGCAATGGTTAGCGCGTTCGGCTGTTAACCGAAAGGTTGATGGTTCGAGTCCATCTGGTGGCGACGCTTAGTGTTTTACTTTCATTCATTGCGTATTATTATTAACTCTTTAAGAAATGGAAGGGCCAACGTATTAAAAAGAGGGATTAATCGTCGAATAGTACGTTTCATGATAAATTGGAGCCTTCGTGGCGCAATGGTTAGCGCGTTCGGCTGTTAACCGAAAGGTTTATGGTTCGAGTCCATCTGGTGGCGACGCTTATTGTTTTACTTTCGTTCATTGCGTATTATTAGTAACTCTTTAAGAAATGGAAGGGCCAACGTATTAAAAAGAGGGATTAATCGTCGAATAGTACGTTTCATGATAAATTGGAGCCTTCGTGGCGCAATGGTTAGCGCGTTCGGCTGTTAACCGAAAGGTTTATGGTTCCTGTCCATCCGGTGGCGACGCTTATTGTTTTACTTTCGTTCATTGCGTATTATTATTAACTCTTTAAGAAATGGAAGGGCCAACGTATTAAAAAGAGGGATTAATCGTCGAATAGTACGTTTCATGATAAATTGGAGCCTCCGTGGCGCAATGGTTAACGCGTTCGGCTGTTAACCGAAAGGTTGATGGTTCGAGTCCATCCGGTGGCGACGCTTATTGTTTTGTTTCGTTCATTGCGTATTATTAGTAACTCTTTAAGAAATGGAAGGGCCAACGTATTAAAAAGAGGGATTAATCGTCGAATAGTACGTTTCATGATAAATTGGAGCCTCCGTGGCGCAATGGTTAGCGCGTTCGGCTTTTAACCGAAAGGTTGATGGTTCGAGTCCATCTGGTGGCGACGCTTATTGTTTTACTTTCGTTCATTGCGTATTATTATTAACTCTTTTAGAAATGGAAAGGCCAACGTATTAAAAAGGGGGATTAATCGTCGAATAGTACGTTTCATGATAAATTGGAGCCTCCGTGGCGCAATGGTTAGCGCGTTCGGCTGTTAACCGAAAGGTTGATGTTTCGAGTCCATCCGGTGGCGATGCTTATTGCTTTAATTTCGTTCATTGCGTATTATTATTAACCCTTTAAGAAATGGAAGTGCCAACGTAGGAACAACAGGGATAAATCGTCAAAAATTACGTTTCCGCGTGAACCGGAGCCTCCGTGGCGCAATGACTAGCGCGTTCGGCTGTTAACCGAAAGGTTGATGGTTCGAGTCCATCCGGTGGCGACGCTTTTTGTTTTACTTTCGTTCATTGCGTATTATTAGTAACTCTTTAAGAAATGGAAGGGCCAACGTATTAAAAAGAGGGATTAATCGTCGAATAGTACGTTTCATGATAAATTGGAGCCTCCGTGGCGCAATGGTTAGCGCGTTCGGCTGTAAACCGAAAGGTTGATGGTTCGAGTCCATCCGGTGGCGACGCTTATTGTTTTAATTTCGTTAATTGCGTATTATTATTAACTCTTTAAGAGATGGAAGGGCCAACGTATTAAAAAGAGGGATTAATCGTCGAATAGTACGTTTCATGATAAATTGGAGCTTCCGTGGCGCAATGGTTAGCGCGTTCGGCTGTTAACCGAAAGGTTGATGGTTCGAGTCCATCCGGTGGCGATGCTTATTGTTTTACTTTCGTTCATTGCGTATTATTATTAACCTTTTAAGAAATCGAAGTGCCAACGTAGGAACAACAGGGATAAATCGTCAAATATTACGTTTCCGCGTGAACCGGAGCCTCCGTGGCGCAATGGTTAGCGTGTTCGGCTGTTAACCGAAAGGTTGATGGTTCGAGTTCATCCGGTGGCGATGCTTATTGTTTTACTTTCGTTCATTGCGTATTATTTATAACCCTTTAAGAAATGGAAGTGCCAACGTAGGAACAACAGGGATAAATCGTCAAATATTACGTTTCCGCAGGAACCGGAGCCTCCGTGGCGCAATGGTTAGCGCGTTCGGCTGTTAACCGAAAGGTTGATGGTTCGAGTCCATCCGGTGGCGATGCTTATTGTTTTACCTTTGTTCATTGCGTATTATTATTAACCCTTTAAGAAATGGAAGTGCCAACGTAGGAACAACAGGGATAAATCGTCAAATATTACGTTTCCGCGTAAACCGGAGTCTCCGTGGCGCAATGGTTAGCGCGTTCGGCTGTTAACCGAAAGGTTGATGGCTCGAGTCCATCCGGTGGCGACGCTTATTGTTTTACTTTCGTTCATTTCGTATTATTATTAACTCTTTAAGAAATGGAAGGGCCAACGTATTAAAAAGAGGGATTAATCGTCGAATAGTACGTTTCATGATAAATTGGAGCCTCCGTGGTGCAATGGTTAGCGCGTTCGGCTGTTTACCGCAAAATTGATGGTTCGAGTCCATCCGGTGGCAACGCTTATTGTTTTACTTTCGTTCATTGCGTATTATTATTAACTATTTAAGAAATGGAAGGGCCAACGTATTAAAAAGAGGGATTAATCGTCGAATAGTACGTTTCATGATAAATTGGAGCCTCCGTGGCGCAATGGTTTGGGCGTTCGGCTATTAACCGAAAGGTTGATGGTTCGAGTCCATCCGGTGGCGACGCTTATTGTTTTACTTTCGTTCATTGCGTATTATTATTAACTCTTTAAGAAATGGAAGGGCCAACGTATTAAAAAGAGGGATTAATCGTCGAATAGTACGTTTCATGACAAATTGGAGCCTCCGTGGCGCAATGGTTAGCGCGTTCGGCTGATAACCGAAAGGTTGATGGTTCGAGTCCATCCGGTGGCGACGCTTATTGTTTTACTTTCGTTCATTGCGTATTATTAATAACTCTTTAAGAAATGGAAGGGCCAACGTATTAAAAAGAGGGATTAATCGTCGAATAGTACGTTTCATGATAAATTGGAGCCTCCGTGGCGCAATGGTTAGCGCGTTCGCCTGTTAACCGAAAGGTTGATGGTTCGAGTCCATCCGGCGGCGCTGCTTATTGTTTTACTTTCGTTCATTGCGTATTATTATTAACCCTTTAAAAAATGGAAGTGCCAACGTAGGAACAACAGGGATAAATCGTCAAATATTACGTTTCCGCGTGAACCGGAGCCTCCGTGGCGCAATGGTTAGCGCGTTCGGCTGTTAACCGAAAGGTTGATGGTTCGAGTCCATCCGGTGGCGACGCTTATTGTTTTACTTTCGTTCATTGCGTATTATTATTAACTCTTTAAGAAATGGAAGGGCCAACGTATTAAAAAGAGGGATTAATCGTCGAATAGTACGTTTCATGATAAATTGGAGCCTCCGTGGCGTAATGGTAAGCGCGTTCGGCTGTTCACCTCAAGGTTGATGGTTCGAGACCATCCGGTGGCGACGCTTATTGTTTTACTTTCGTTCATTGCGTATTATTATTAACTCTTTTAGAAATGGAAGGGCCAACGTATTAAAAAGGGGGATTAATCGTCGAATAGTACGTTTCATGATAAATTGGAGCCTGCGTGGCGCAATGGTTAGCGCGTTCGGCTGAGCTCAGTTGGTTAGAGCGTCGTGCTAATAACGCGAAGGTCGTGGGTTTGATCCCCCCATGGGCCAAAGAGAAGAAGAATTGGTTTTGAAAGACTATTTTTAAAAATGCGCTAAAAATTTCATCGAAATTCATCGGAATGGCTAATTAGCTCAGTTGGTTAGAGCGTCGTGCTAATAACGCGAAGGTCGTGGGTTCGATCCCCCCATGGGCCAAACAGAAGAAGAATTGGTTTTGAAAGACTGTTTTTAAAAATGCGGGAAAGATTTCATCGAAATTCATCGGAATGGCCCATTAGCTCAGTTGGTTAGAGCGTCGTGCTAATAACGCGAAGGTCGTGGGTTCGATCCCCCCAAGGGCCAAAGAGAAGAAGAATTGATTTTGAAAGATTATTTTTAAAAATGCGGGAAAGATTTCATCGAAATTCATCGGAATGGCCCATTCGCTCAGTTGGTTAGAGCGTCGTTCTAATAACGCGAAGGTCGTGGGTTCGATCCCCCCATGGGCTAAAGAGAAGAAGAATTGGTTTTGAAAGACTATTTTTTAAAATGCGGGAAAGATTTCATCGTTATTCTTCGGAATGGCCCATTAGCTCAGTTGGTTAGAGCGTCGTGCTAATAACGCGAAGGTCGTGGGTTTGATCCCCCCCCCCATGGGCCAAAGAGAAGAAGAATTGGTTTTGAAATACTATTTTTCAAAATGCGGGAAAGATTTCATCGAAATTCATCGGAATGGCCCATTAGCTCAGTTGGTTAGAGCGTCGTGCTAATAACGCGAAGGTCGTGGGTTCGATTCCCCCATGGGCCAAAGAGAAGAAGAATTGGTTTTGAAAGACTATTTTTAAAAATGCGGGAAAGATTTCATCGAAATTCATCGGAATGGCCCATTAGCTCAGTTGGTTAGAGCGTCGTGCTAATAACGCGAAGGTCGTGGGTTCGATGCCCCCATGGGCCATAGAGAAGAAGAATTGGTTTTGAGAGACTATTTTTAAAAATGCGGGAAAGATTTCATCGAAATTCATCGGAATGGCCCATTAGCTCAGTTGGTTAGAGCGTCGTGCTAATAACGCGAAGGTCGTCGGTTCGATCCCCCCATGGGCCAAAGAGGAGAAGAATTGGTTTTGAAAGACTATTTTTAAAAATGCGGGAAAGATTTCATCGAGATTCATCGGAATGGCCCATAAGCTCAGTTAATTAGAGCGTCGTGCTAATAACGCGAAGGTCGTGGGTTCGATCCCCCCATGGGCCAAAGAGAAGAAGAATTGGTTTTGAAAGACTGTTTTTAAAAATGCGGGAAAGATTTCATCGAAATTCATCGGAATGGCCCATTAGCTCAGTTGGTTAGAGCGTCGTGCTAATAACGCGAAGGTCGTGGGTTCGATCCCCAAATGGGCCAAAGAGAAGAAGAATTGGTTTTGAAAGACTATTTTTAAAAATGCGGGAAAATTTCATCGAAACTCATTGGAGTGGCCCATTGGCTCAGTTGGTTAGAGCGTCGTGCTAATAACGCGAAGGTCGTGGGTTCGATCCCCCCATGGGCCAAAGAGAAGAAGAATTGGTTTTGAAAGACTATTTTTAAAAATGCGGGAAAGATTTCATCGACATTCATCGGAATGACCCATTAGCTCAGTTGGTTAGAGCGTCGTGCTAATAACGCGAAGGTCGTGGGTTCGATCCCCCCATGGGCCAAAGAGAAGAAGAATTGATTTTGAAAGATTATTTTTAAAAATGCGGGAAAGATTTCATCGAAATTCATCGGAATGGCCCATTCGCTCAGTTGGTTAGAGCGTCGTTCTAATAACGCGAAGGTCGTGGGTTCGATCCCCCCATGGGCCAAAGAGAAGAAGAATTGGTTTTGAAAGACTATTTTTTAAAATGCGGGAAAGATTTCATCGTTATTCTTCGGAATGGCCCATTAGCTCAGTTGGTTAGAGCGTCGTGCTAATAACGCGAAGGTCGTGGGTTCGATCCCCCCATGGGCCAAAAAGAAGAAGAATTGGTTTTGAAAGACTATTTTTAAAAATGCGGGAAAGATTTCATTGAAATTCATTGGAAAGGCCCATTAGCGCAGTTGGTTAGAGTGTTGTGCTAATAACGCGAAGATCGTGGGTTCGATCCCCCATGAGCCAAAGAGAAGAAGAATTTGTTTTAAACGACTATTTTTAAAAAGGTGGGAAAGATATCATCGAAATTCATTGGAAAGGCCCATTAGCTCAGTTGGTTAGAGCGTCGTTCTAATAACGCGAAAATCGTGGGTTCGATCCCCCATGAGCCAAAGAGAAGAAGAATTTGTTTTCGAAACGACTAATTTTAAAAAGGTGGGAAAGATTTCATAGAAATTCATTGGTAAGGCCCATTTGCTCAGTTGGTTAGAGCGTCGTGCTAACAACGCGAAGGTCGTGGGTTCGATCCCCCCATGGGCCAAAGAGAAGAAGAATTGCTTTTAAACTATTATTTTCAAAAAGGTGGGAAAGATTTCATCGGAATTCATTGGAAATGCCCATTAGCTCAATTGGTTAGAGCGTCGTGCTAATAACGCGAAGGTCGTGGGTTCGATCCCACCATGGGCCAAAGAGAAGAAGAATTGGTTTTGAAAGACTATTTTTAAAAATGCGGGAAAGATTTCATTGAAATTCATTGGAAATGCCCATTAGCTCAATTGGTTAGAGCGTCGTGCTAATAACGCGAAGGTCGTGGGTTCGATCCCCCCCATGGGCCAAAGAGAAGAAGAATTGGTTTTGAAAGACTATTTTTAAAAATGCGGGAAAGATTTCATCGAAATTCATCGGAATGGCCCATTAGCTCAGTTGGTTAGAACGTCGTGCTAATAACGCGAAGGTCGTGGGTTCGATCCCACCATGGGCCAAAGAGAAGAAGAATTGGTTTTGAAAGACTATTTTTAAAAATGCGGGAAAGATTTCATTGAAATTCATTGGAAAGGCCCATTAGCGCAGTTGGTTAGAGTGTCGTGCTAATAACGCGAAGATCGTGGGTTCGATCCCCCATGAGCCAAAGAGAAGAAGAATTTGTTTTCGAAACGACTAATTTTAAAAAGGTGGGAAAGATTTCATTGAAATTCATTGGAAAGGCCCATTAGCTCAGTTGGTTAGAGCGTCGTGCTAATAACGCGAAGGTCGTGGGTTCGATCCCCCCATGGGCCAAAGAGAAGAAGAATTGGTTTTGAAAGACTGTTTTTAAAAATGCGGGAAAGATTTCATCGAAATTTATCGGAATGGCCCATTAGCTCAGTTGGTTAGAGCGTCGTGCTAATAACGCGAAGGTCGTGGGTTCGATCCCCCCATGGGCCAAAGAGAATAAGAATTGGTTTTGAAAGACTATTTTTAAAAATGCGGGAAAGATTTCATCGAAATTCATCGGAATGGCCCATTAGCTCAGTTGGTTAGAGCGTCGTGCTAATAACGCGAAAATCGTGTGTTCGATCCCCCATGAGCCAAAGAGAAGAAGAATTTGTTGTCGAAACGACTAATTTTAAAAAGGCGGGAAAGATTTCATCGAAATTCATTGAAAAGGCCCATTAGCTAAGTTGGTTAGAGCCTCGTGCTAATAACGCGAAGGTCATGGGTTCGATCCCCCCATGGGCCAAAGAGAAGAAGAATTTGTTTTCGAAACGACTAATTTTAAAAACGTGGGAAAGATTTCATCGAAATTCACTGTAAAGGCTTATTAACTCAGTTGGTTAGAGCGTCGTGCTAATAACGCGAAGGTCGTGGGTTCGATCCCCACATGGGCCAAAGAGAAGAAGAATTGGTTTTGAAAGACTATTTTTAAAAATGCGGGAAAGATTTCATCGAAATTCATCGGAATGGCCCATTAGCTCAGTTGGTTAGAGCGTCGTGCTAATAACGCGAAGGTCGTGGGTTCGATCCCCCCATGGGCCAAAGAGAAGAAGAATTGGTTTTGAAAGACTATTTTAAAAAATGCGGGAAAGATTTCATCGAAATTCATCGGAATGTCCCATTAGCTCAGTTGGTTAGAGCGTCGTGCTAATAACGCGAAGGTCGTTGGTTCGATCTCCCCATGAGCCAAAGAGACGAAGGAACTGTTTTAAACGACTATTTTTAAAAAGGCGGGAAAGATTTCATCGAATTTCATTGGGAAGGCCCATTAGCTCAGTTGGTTAGAGCGTCGTGCTAATAACGCGAAGGTCGTGGGTTCGATCCCCCCATGGGCCAAAGAGAAGACGTATTTGTTTTCGAAACTACTATTTTTCAAAAGGCGGGAAAGATTTCATCGAAATGCATTGGAAAGGCCCAGTAGCTCAGTTTGTTAGAGCGTCGTGCAAATAACGCGGAGGCCGTGGGTTCGATCCCCCCATGAGCCAATGAGACGAAGGAACTGTTGTAAACGACTTTTTTCTAAAAAGGCCGGAAAGATTTCATCGAAGATCATCGGAACGGCCCATTAGCTCAGTTGGTTAGAGCGTCGTGCTAATAACGCGAAGGTCGTGGGTTCATTCCCCCCATGAGCCAATGAGACGAAGGAACTGTTTTAAACGACTTTTTTTTAAAAAGGCGGGAAAGATTTCATCGAAATTCATTAGAAAGGCCCATTAGATCAGTTGGTTAGAGCGTCGTGCTAATAACGCGAAGGTCGTGGGTTCGATCCCCCCCTTGGCCAAAGAGTAGACAAACTTGTTTTCGAAACGACTATTTTTCAAAAGGCGGGAAAGATTTCATCGAAAATCATTGGTAAGGCCCATTTGCTCAGTTGGTTAGAGCGTCGTGCTAATAACGCGAAGGTCGTGGGTTCGATCCCCCCCATGGGCCAAAGAGAAGAAGAATTGGTTTTGAAAGACTATTTTTAAAAATGCGGGAAAGATTTCATCGAAATTCATCGGAATGGCCCATTAGCTCAGATGGTTAGAGCGTCGTGCTAATAACGCGAAGGTCGTGGGTTCGATCCCCCCATGGGCCAAAGAGAATAAGAATTGGTTTTGAAAGACTATTTTTAAAAATGCGGGAAAGATTTCATCGAAATTCATCGGAATGGCCCATTAGCTCAGTTGGTTAGAGCGTCGTGCTAATAACGCGAAAATCGTGTGTTCGATCCCCCATGAGCCAAAGAGAAGAAGAATTTGTTGTCGAAACGACTAATTTTAAAAAGGCGGGAAAGATTTCATCGAAATTCATTGAAAAGGCCCATTAGCTAAGTTGGTTAGAGCCTCGTGCTAATAACGCGAAGGTCATGGGTTCGATCCCCCCATGGGCCAAAGAGAAGAAGAATTTGTTTTCGAAACGACTAATTTTAAAAACGTGGGAAAGATTTCATCGAAATTCACTGTAAAGGCTTATTAACTCAGTTGGTTAGAGCGTCGTGCTAATAACGCGAAGGTCGTGGGTTCGATCCCCACATGGGCCAAAGAGAAGAAGAATTGGTTTTGAAAGACTATTTTTAAAAATGCGGGAAAGATTTCATCGAAATTCATCGGAATGGCCCATTAGCTCAGTTGGTTAGAGCGTCGTGCTAATAACGCGAAGGTCGTGGGTTCGATCCCCCCATGGGCCATAGAGAAGAAGAATTGGTTTTGAGAGACTATTTTTAATAATGCGGGAAAGATTTCATCGAAATTCATCGGAATGGCCCATTAGCTCAGTTGGTTAGAGCGTCGTGGGCGTTTGGTTTTTTGGAGAGTGCGGTTCGTTTTTCTTTGCTCTCCTCGTCTTCTCGCTAAGCCTTAGTTTCGGTTCTTTTTCTAAAATTTACTAATTCGCGCAGTTTATTTTTCGTTTTTCGTGCCTTCCTGGGTTTTCTTCTGAAATCCAGGATGGATATTTTAAAGCGCTCCGTTTTTGTGGAGTGTGAAGTTAAAGAAGTTTCGAAGCAGGAAATATTGACGGCATGTATTTTGGATTACGGGCCTCATTCGGTTTCGTCGGTTGTTGCTACGGACGGTGGCTATTACGTCACCTTCTTTCGCCAGGATGACGCCGATCTTTGTCTGGATGCTGATCTTCAGGTGGGAGACAAGCGTTTTGATGTGTCTGGGATTGCGAGGAAGACAGTCATTGTTAATATCTTTGGCTTACCAGAATTTCTGAGTGATGAGGCTGTTAAAGAAAAATTGGAGAGCTTATTATGCGAGATTAAAGGGGAAATACTTTGGCGTAAAAATGACGAAGGTGTTTATTTTGGTCTCCGGTCGGTCAAGGTTCGTCTTGCCGAATGCGTTAGTTCCTTACCGTACGGCTTAAAAATAAAGGACGTTCTTGGTCGGGAGACTTTTTACAGAGTTCGTCATAACTCCCAGAGTAAAGTTTGTAATGGGTGTCTTTCATCTAGCCACCTCTACAAGGAATGCCCATCTTTTATTTGTTTTCGATGTAAGAAGCCGGGCCATATGGCTCGGGTCTGCCCCACTCGGTCTACGATCATTGAGTCGAGGGAGACTGACGATGAAGCCAGTTCCGGAATTCTCGGTAATTATCGCTCTAACGATCATAATGTTCAGGATGTACATATGCCTAATGATACCGGTGCCGCCAAGGGTGGTGACGACGTGGAGAAAAATGAAGTAGCTCTTAGCGTGAAGGACTCGGGTAAACGAGTCCTGCCTTTTACTAGTGCGTCGGACGCTGAAAAACGACAACCTCCACCTAAGAAGTCGAATGTAGTTTCCAAGGATCCGAAGACTAATTCTTCGGACACTCCCGCATCGAAGTCCCTTCCCAGTGTTGTTACCCCCATCCCCAACTCGCATCATGCCGCTAAGAATCGTAACAGTTAACGTCAAAGGTCTTCGGAACCTTGACAAGATGAGGGAACTTCTTGTTTTTATAGGCGCGTACGACGTGGTTTTCCTACAGGAGACCCATTGGACGAATGAGCACGTAGGAGTTTTTCGGGACATTTTTCGTGGGCGTGTTTTTTGGGATATTGATCCAGTTACCACTTTTTGCGGCGTAGCGACATGTTTCCGTGCCGGCCTTGACATTATTCCTTCGCGGGTTTTTCGTAGTGGTTGCGGGCGTTTTTTATCTGTCTCCGCGCTCGTTGACGATTTACCTTTGAATTTTGCGAATATCTACGCGCCGAATGACGCATCGGCGCGAACAGCTTTTTTGTCTACTGCGAAATTATGGTGCTCTATTTTACCTCGTCCGATTATTGTGGGCGATTTTAACGATGTTTTAAGCTATAATCTCGATCGCCGCCCTGCTTCGAAGGCCCGCCCTGTTTGTCAGCCTTCGTCACTTAAATTGTGGTCGGTGGGACTGGATCTTCATGATCCCTGGCGGGCGTGTCACCAAGATCACTTTGATTACACGTGTTCGGGTTTCGTGTACGGGAACTTTGTACTGTCACGTATTGATTATATATTTACCCGCCCTACGGATGGCCATAATTGTTCACGATGTCTCATTTCGCCCATCTCTTTTTCCGATCATAAAGCCGTGTCTCTTGTTTTTGATCCTAGTGGTGTTCAACGCGGGCCTGGGGTTTGGGCATTTAATTCTACTTTACTGGAAGAGGATCGCTTTCGCAACGGCATCCAGCGTATTGTTAATCGGAGTCGCGACACTATAGAGTACCGCGAGAACATATTTAGCTGGTACGAGAACCTTAAAGTCACTATCAAGGACTACGCTATCTTCTATGGTAAAGTTCGCGCTCAGAAGTTACGGAATTCGCGGTCTGCTCTGATAGAGCGGATTTCGCCAATGATCCGAGCTGCCTGTCGGAATTGTTAGTAGCGAAGCAGTTGCTTGCGGATTTCGATGCTGGGGTAATTCGGGGCCAGGTTCTTCGCGTGAAGGCAGATTTTCAAGAATTGGGAGAGAGACCTACGCGTTATTTTTTGCGTTTGGAGACCCACCGCCAGGGCATTAAGTCAATTGGTCGTTTGGTTTCTAGCTCTGGTGAGGTGTTACGTGACGGGGTTCTTATCCGTAACGAAATATTCGAGTTTTACAATGCCCTTTATACCAACGAGCCTATCTGCGAGGAACAGTGTCGCCGTTTTACTGACCTAGTCCGTAACCGTGTTGATGCCGTTGATAGCTCTGCCCTTGAGCAACCGGTTGCTTGGGGGGAAATCGAACACGCCTTGGGTTCTATGAAGAACAATAAGAGTCCGGGTCTTGACGGTTTAACGGTGGAGTTTTGGCGCTTTTTTCTCCCTCTAATCAAAAACGAATATCTCGGTATGGTTCAAACTACCCGCGACCATGGGCACATTCCTCCCAGTATGAAAGTTGGTCTCATAGTTCTTGTGCCGAAAGCTGATGACTTGTCGCTTTTAAAAAATTGGCGTCCTATTACATTGTTAAACACGGACTAAAAAATTTTATACAAGGTTTTCGCGCTTCGGCTCGCTCGACTGTTACCAAATATTACGTCACCGACTCAGACTGGAGTGGTTCGCGGTCGGGACATTTCTCTCACTACAAGGACTTTGTCGGATGTAACGGAGCTTCTGCGGATTCGTGGGGAAGGTGGTATTCTCGTACAGTTGGACCTCTTGAAAGCTTTCGATTGGGTGTCTTGGCCGTTTTTATTCGCATTATTAGCCTCGATGGGGTTTGGCCCTTTCTTCTGCCGGTGGATTCAAGCTTTTATCGCGGGTTCCAAGGCCTGTGTCAAAATCAACGGTCATTTAACTCCTCTGTTCTCGTTGGGTCGCTCGGTTCGTCAAGGTTGCCCTCTCAGCCCATTGCTGTATATATTAGCTTCGGAACCATTGTTTAGCGCGGTGAATCGCCACGACACAATACCGGCACTCCGTCTCTCTGCTCATTCGCATTTGCCGAAACTCTTTCAACATATGGATGACACTACTATCGTATCTACATCTGAGACTGCTATCCCTTCGATATGCGAAATTCTTTCGGATTTTGGTCAGGCTTCGGGTGCTAAATTAAACCCAGCGAAGTGTCAAGCGAAATGGCTTGGTCTTTATCACGGTCGGGATCTTCTCGTCTCGCGTGGTATAACTATCTCAAGTGCGCCTTTGAAGATTCTCGGCATTTGGATTGACTATGACTATGCCAATTTACCTCAACTTCAGTGGGAAGAGTGGTACAGAAAGTTTTGTCGCGTCTTGCGTTCTTGGAAGGGTCGTCCTCTATCTATCATTGGGAAAGTCTTAGTTGTTAACGTTTTGGCTGCGTCTACGCTTTGGCATATCTTAAAAGCCGTCGACATTTCTCGGTTTTGGCTCAGCCAATTTCAAGCCGCCATTTTATCATTTATTTGGGGAACCGGTCCTCACCTTGTCGCGTATGACACTCTCGTTCGGCCAACGTTTTTTGGGGGTTTCGGCCTCGTGGATATCCCGACAAAAGTCAAAGCGTTTCGCGTTCGCGAAATCCTTACTCTGTTTGAAGACGCTACTTCGGATTACTATTGGGACCTTTATTCAGCGATCCTTGACCACTATGGGGGCGATTTGCAACTTGGCATTCAAGTCTTCCGATTAACTATTGACTCGCGTCGTGCTGCCGAGGATTCGATAATCAGAATGTCGCAGTCCAAAACGATGGACCTCTATAAAGAACTTATCGCTGCTATTCCTCCTGCCTGGGCAACCAAGATTGCGCGGAGTGTGAAGAAACCGCGTCGTTTTCCTGTCGCGCCTAATTTCGGGTTATCGGTTGTAAATGACAATGGTGAAACGATCAAATTCGCTCTTTCGGTCAAGTTTATTTACGATACTTTCGCGACCGGTTTATCTACTGAGTCCAGCGGCGAGGAGCGTTGGCGTCGCTTTTTCGGTGGCCCTCTATGCCGTGTTCGTTGGAAATTCGTCCGTTCCAACTTTTTGGGCCCTTCCCTTTCTGCCATGAATCTTCGACTGATCCATCAGGGATTTCCAGTAAAGTCACGTTTAGTGCACGGTCTCGTGGTCCCGGACTCTCGATGTCCCTTTTGTCAAACCGGCTCCGAAACTGTAGAACATCTTTTCGTGGAGTGTCCCGTGGTGTCGCAATGGTGGACTTGGTTGTTCTGTGCCGTCTTGGCCCTTTCCCGGGACTTATTCGGTGGTCCTACAAAAACTCGAAACTCTTTTATAATTTTTGGCGAGATAACTACTGATGTAAAAAAACCTGTTATTTTTTGGAAAGTTGTAAATTTATTAAGTGCAATTTTTAAACGAGAAATTTGGATGTATCGTTGTCAATGTTCCTTTAATGAAACCGTATTTCAGGATGTCATATTTCCAAAAAAAGTCCGCGCAATATTAAAAAGAGAATGTCGGAATAAGCAAAGAAAACTAAATATGGATATTCCGTCTGACGTTATTAAATATAGTTTTTCGGTAATTGCAATATTTATCATTATCAATGTCGAAATTATTTATTTTTTAACAATAGAGACATTTCCTCTTTTATATTCGTACCCGCTATGATCACATAAAATTGTTATATTTGTATTGTATTGTTTTAGACATGTGAATAAAGATTTTATAAAAAACAAAAAAAAAAACGCGTTCGGCTGTTAACCGAAAGGTTGATGGTTCGAGTCCATCCGGTGGCGACGCTTATTGTTTTACTTTCGTTCATTCCGTATTATTATTAACCCTTTAAGAAATGGAAGTGCCAACGTATTAAAAAGGGAGATTAATCGTCGAATAGTACGTTTCATGATAAATTGGAGCCTCCGTGGCGCAATGGTTAGCGCGTTCGGCTGTTAACCGAAAGGTTGATGGTTCGAGTCCATCCGGTGGCGATGCTTATTGTTTTACTTTCGTTCATTGCGTATTATTATTAACCCTTTAAGAAATGGAAGTGCCAACGTAGGAACAACAGGGATAAATCGTCAAATATTACGTTTCCGCGTGAACCGGAGCCTCCGTGGCGCAATGTTTAGCGCGTTCGGCTGTTAACCGAAAGGTTGATGGTTCGAGTCCATCCGGTGGCGACGCTTATTGTTTTACTTTCGTTCATTCCGTATTATTATTAACCCTTTAAGAAAAGGAAGTGCCAACGTAGGAACAACAGGGATAAATCGTCAAATATTACGTTTCCGCGTGAACCGGAGCCTCCGTGGCGCAATGGTTAGCGCGTTCGGCTGTTAACCGAAAGGTTGATGGTTCGAGTCCATCCAGTGGCGACGCTTATTGTTTTACTTTCGTTCATTGCGTATTATTATTAACTCTTTAAGAAATGGAAGGGCCAACGTATTAAAAAGGGGGATTAATCGTCGAATAGTACGTTTCATGATAAATTGGAGCCTCCGTGGCGCAATGGTTAGCGCGTTCGGCTGTTAATCGAAAGGTTGATGGTTCGAGTCCATCCGGTGGCGACGCTTATTGTTTTACTTTCGTTCATTGCGTATTATTATTAACTCTTTTAGAAATGGAAGGGCCAACGTATTAAAAAGAGGGATTAATCGTCGAATAGTACGTTTCATGATATATTGGAGCCTCCGTGGCGCAATGGTTAGCGCGTTCGGCTATTGACCGAAAGGTTGATGGTTCGAGTCCATCCGGTGGCGACGCTTATTGTTTTACTTTCGTTCATTGCGTATTATTATTAACTCTTTAAGAAATGGAAGGGCCAACGTATTAAAAAGAGGGATTAATCGTCGAATAGTACGTTTCATGATAAATTGGAGCCTCCGTGGCGCAATGGTTAGCGCGTTCGGCTGTTAACCGAAAGGTTGATGGTTCGAGTCCATCCGGTGGTGATGCTTATTGTTTTACTTTCGTTCATTGCGTATTATTATTAACTCTTTAAGAAATGGAAGGGCCAACGTAGGAACAACAGGGATAAATCGTCAAATATTACGTTTCCGCGTGAACCGGAGCCTCCGTGGCGCAATGGTTAGCGCGTTCGGCTGTTAACCGAAAGGTTGATGGTTCGAGTTCATCCGGTGGCGATGCTTATTGTTTTACTTTCGTTCATTGCGTATTATTATTAACCCTTTAAGAAATGGAAGTGCCAACGTATTAAAAAGAGGGATTAATCGTCGAATAGTACGTTTCATGACAAATTGGAGCCTCCGTGGCGCAAGGGTTAGCGCGTTCGGCTGTTAACCGAAAGGTTGATGGTTCGAGTCCATCCGGTGGCGACGCTTATTGTTTTACTTTCGTTCATTGCGTATTATTAATAACTCTTTAAGAAATGGAAGGGTCAACGTATTAAAAAGAGGGATTAATCGTCGAATAGTACGTTTCATGATAAATTGGAGCCTCCGTGGCGCAATGGTTAGCGCGTTCGGCTGTTAACCGAAAGGTTGATGGTTCGAGTCCATCCGGTGGCGATGCTTATTGTTTTACTTTCGTTCATTGCGTATTATTATTAACCCTTTAAGAAATGGAAGTGCCAACGTAGGAACAACAGGGATAAATTGTCAAATATTACGTTTCCGCGTGAACCGGAGCCTCCGTGGCGCAATGGTTAGCGCGTTCGGCTGTTAACCGAAAGGTTGATGGTTCGAGTCCATCCGGTGGCGACGCTTATTGTTTTACTTTCGTTCATTGCGTATTATTATTAACTCTTTAAGAAATGGAAGGGCCAACGTATTAAAAAGAGGGATTAATCGTCGAATAGTACGTTTCATGATAAATTGGAGCCTCCGTGGTGCAATGGTTAGCGCGTTCGGCTGTTTACCGCAAAATTGATGGTTCGAGTCCATCCGGTGGCAACGCTTATTGTTTTACTTTCGTTCATTGCGTATTATTATTAACTCTTTAAGAAATGGAAGGGCCAACGTATTAAAAAGAGGGATTAATCGTCGAATAGTACGTTTCATGATAAATTGGAGCCTCCGTGGCGCAATGGTTTGCGCGTTCGGCTATTAACCGAAAGGTTGATGGTTCGAGTCCATCCGGTGGCGACGCTTATTGTTTTACTTTCGTTCATTGCGTATTATTATTAACTCTTTAAGAAATGGAAGGGCCAACGTATTAAAAAGAGGGATTAATCGTCGAATAGTACGTTTCATCACAAATTGGAGCCTCCGTGGCGCAATGGTTAGCGCGTTCGGCTGTTAACCGAAAGGTTGATGGTTCGAGTCCATCCGGTGGCGACGCTTATTGTTTTACTTTCGTTCATTGCGTATTATTAATAACTCTTTAAGAAATTGAAGGGCCAACGTATTAAAAAGAGGGATTAATCGTCGAATAGTACGTTTCATGATAAATTGGAACCTCCGTGGCGCAATGGTTAGCGCGTTCGGCTGTTAACCGAAAGGTTGATGGTTCGAGTCCATCCGGTGGCGCTGCTTATTGTTTTACTTTCGTTCATTGCGTATTATTATTAACCCTTTAAGAAATGGAAGTGCCAACGTAGGAACAACAGGGATAAATCGTCAAATATTACGTTTCCGCGTGAACCGGAGCCTCCGTGGCGCAATGGTTAGCGCGTTCGGCTGTTAACCGAAAGGTTGATGGTTCGAGTCCATCCGGTGGCGACGCTTATTGTTTTACTTTCGTTCATTGCGTATTATTATTAACTCTTTAAGAAATGGAAGGGCCAACGTATTAAAAAGAGGGATTAATCGTCGAATAGTACGTTTCATGATAAATTGGAGCCTCCGTGGCGTAATGGTAAGCGCGTTCGGCTGTTAACCGCAAGGTTGATGGTTCGAGACCATCCGGTGGCGACGCTTATTGTTTTACTTTCGTTCATTGCGTATTATTATTAACTCTTTTAGAAATGGAAGGGCCAACGTATTAAAAAGGGGGTTTAATCGTCGATTAGTACGTTTCATGATAAATTGGAGCCTCCGTGGCGCAATGGTTAGCGCGTTCGACTGTTTACCGAAAGGTTGATGGTTCGAGTCCATCCGGTGGCGACGCTTATTGTTTTACTTTCGTTCATTGCGTATTATTAGTAACTCTTTAAGAAATGGAAGGGCCAACGTATTAAAAAGAGGGATTAATCGTCGAATAGTACGTTTCATGATAAATTGGAGCCTCCGTGGCGCAATGGTTAGCGCGTTCGGCTGTTAACCGAAAGGTTGATGGTTCGAGTCCATCTGGTGGCGACGCTTATTTTTTTACTTTCGTTCATTGCGTATTATTATTAACTCTTTTAGAAATGGAAGGGCCAACGTATTAAAAAGGGGGATTAATCGTCGAATAGTACGTTTCATGATAAATTGGAGCCTCCGTGGCGCAATGGTTAGCGCGTTCGGCTGTTAACCGAAAGGTTGATGGTTCGAGTCCATCCGGTGGCGCTGCTTATTGTTTTACTTTCGTTCATTGCGTATTATTATTAACCCTTTAAGAAATGGAAGTGCCAACGTAGGAACAACAGGGATAAATCGTCAAATATTACGTTTCCGCGTGAACCGGAGCCTCCGTGGCGCAATGGTTAGCGCGTTCGGCTGTTAACCGAAAGGTTGATGGTTCGAGTCCATCCGGTGGCGACGCTTATTGTTTTACTTTCGTTCATTGCGTATTATTATTAACTCTTTAAGAAATGGAAGGGCCAACGTATTAAAAAGAGGGATTAATCGTCGAATAGTACGTTTCATGATAAATTGGAGCCTCCGTGGCGTAATGGTAAGCGCGTTCGGCTGTTAACCGCAAGGTTGATGGTTCGAGACCATCCGGTGGCGACGCTTATTGTTTTACTTTCGTTCATTGCGTATTATTATTAACTCTTTTAGAAATGGAAGGGCCAACGTATTAAAAAGGGGGTTTAATCGTCGATTAGTACGTTTCATGATAAATTGGAGCCTCCGTGGCGCAATGGTTAGCGCGTTCGACTGTTTACCGAAAGGTTGATGGTTCGAGTCCATCCGGTGGCGACGCTTATTGTTTTACTTTCGTTCATTGCGTATTATTAGTAACTCTTTAAGAAATGGAAGGGCCAACGTATTAAAAAGAGGGATTAATCGTCGAATAGTACGTTTCATGATAAATTGGAGCCTCCGTGGCGCAATGGTTAGCGCGTTCGGCTGTTAACCGAAAGGTTGATGGTTCGAGTCCATCTGGTGGCGACGCTTATTTTTTTACTTTCGTTCATTGCGTATTATTATTAACTCTTTTAGAAATGGAAGGGCCAACGTATTAAAAAGGGGGATTAATCGTCGAATAGTACGTTTCATGATAAATTGGAGCCTCCGTGGCGCAATGGTTAGCGCGTTCGGCTGTTAACCGAAAGGTTGATGGTTCGAGTCCATCTGGTGGCGACGCTTAGTGTTTTACTTTCATTCATTGCGTATTATTATTAACTCTTTAAGAAATGGAAGGGCCAACGTATTAAAAAGAGGGATTAATCGTCGAATAGTACGTTTCATGATAAATTGGAGCCTTCGTGGCGCAATGGTTAGCGCGTTCGGCTGTTAACCGAAAGGTTTATGGTTCGAGTCCATCTGGTGGCGACGCTTATTGTTTTACTTTCGTTCATTGCGTATTATTAGTAACTCTTTAAGAAATGGAAGGGCCAACGTATTAAAAAGAGGGATTAATCGTCGAATAGTACGTTTCATGATAAATTGGAGCCTTCGTGGCGCAATGGTTAGCGCGTTCGGCTGTTAACCGAAAGGTTTATGGTTCCTGTCCATCCGGTGGCGACGCTTATTGTTTTACTTTCGTTCATTGCGTATTATTATTAACTCTTTAAGAAATGGAAGGGCCAACGTATTAAAAAGAGGGATTAATCGTCGAATAGTACGTTTCATGATAAATTGGAGCCTCCGTGGCGCAATGGTTAACGCGTTCGGCTGTTAACCGAAAGGTTGATGGTTCGAGTCCATCCGGTGGCGACGCTTATTGTTTTGTTTCGTTCATTGCGTATTATTAGTAACTCTTTAAGAAATGGAAGGGCCAACGTATTAAAAAGAGGGATTAATCGTCGAATAGTACGTTTCATGATAAATTGGAGCCTCCGTGGCGCAATGGTTAGCGCGTTCGGCTTTTAACCGAAAGGTTGATGGTTCGAGTCCATCTGGTGGCGACGCTTATTGTTTTACTTTCGTTCATTGCGTATTATTATTAACTCTTTTAGAAATGGAAAGGCCAACGTATTAAAAAGGGGGATTAATCGTCGAATAGTACGTTTCATGATAAATTGGAGCCTCCGTGGCGCAATGGTTAGCGCGTTCGGCTGTTAACCGAAAGGTTGATGTTTCGAGTCCATCCGGTGGCGATGCTTATTGCTTTAATTTCGTTCATTGCGTATTATTATTAACCCTTTAAGAAATGGAAGTGCCAACGTAGGAACAACAGGGATAAATCGTCAAAAATTACGTTTCCGCGTGAACCGGAGCCTCCGTGGCGCAATGACTAGCGCGTTCGGCTGTTAACCGAAAGGTTGATGGTTCGAGTCCATCCGGTGGCGACGCTTTTTGTTTTACTTTCGTTCATTGCGTATTATTAGTAACTCTTTAAGAAATGGAAGGGCCAACGTATTAAAAAGAGGGATTAATCGTCGAATAGTACGTTTCATGATAAATTGGAGCCTCCGTGGCGCAATGGTTAGCGCGTTCGGCTGTAAACCGAAAGGTTGATGGTTCGAGTCCATCCGGTGGCGACGCTTATTGTTTTAATTTCGTTAATTGCGTATTATTATTAACTCTTTAAGAGATGGAAGGGCCAACGTATTAAAAAGAGGGATTAATCGTCGAATAGTACGTTTCATGATAAATTGGAGCTTCCGTGGCGCAATGGTTAGCGCGTTCGGCTGTTAACCGAAAGGTTGATGGTTCGAGTCCATCCGGTGGCGATGCTTATTGTTTTACTTTCGTTCATTGCGTATTATTATTAACCTTTTAAGAAATCGAAGGGCCAACGTAGGAACAACAGGGATAAATCGTCAAATATTACGTTTCCGCGTGAACCGGAGCCTCCGTGGCGCAATGGTTAGCGTGTTCGGCTGTTAACCGAAAGGTTGATGGTTCGAGTTCATCCGGTGGCGATGCTTATTGTTTTACTTTCGTTCATTGCGTATTATTTATAACCCTTTAAGAAATGGAAGTGCCAACGTAGGAACAACAGGGATAAATCGTCAAATATTACGTTTCCGCAGGAACCGGAGCCTCCGTGGCGCAATGGTTAGCGCGTTCGGCTGTTAACCGAAAGGTTGATGGTTCGAGTCCATCCGGTGGCGATGCTTATTGTTTTACCTTTGTTCATTGCGTATTATTATTAACCCTTTAAGAAATGGAAGTGCCAACGTAGGAACAACAGGGATAAATCGTCAAATATTACGTTTCCGCGTAAACCGGAGTCTCCGTGGCGCAATGGTTAGCGCGTTCGGCTGTTAACCGAAAGGTTGATGGCTCGAGTCCATCCGGTGGCGACGCTTATTGTTTTACTTTCGTTCATTGCGTATTATTATTAACTCTTTAAGAAATGGAAGGGCCAACGTATTAAAAAGAGGGATTAATCGTCGAATAGTACGTTTCATGATAAATTGGAGCCTCCGTGGTGCAATGGTTAGCGCGTTCGGCTGTTTACCGCAAAATTGATGGTTCGAGTCCATCCGGTGGCAACGCTTATTGTTTTACTTTCGTTCATTGCGTATTATTATTAACTATTTAAGAAATGGAAGGGCCAACGTATTAAAAAGAGGGATTAATCGTCGAATAGTACGTTTCATGATAAATTGGAGCCTCCGTGGCGCAATGGTTTGGGCGTTCGGCTATTAACCGAAAGGTTGATGGTTCGAGTCCATCCGGTGGCGACGCTTATTGTTTTACTTTCGTTCATTGCGTATTATTATTAACTCTTTAAGAAATGGAAGGGCCAACGTATTAAAAAGAGGGATTAATCGTCGAATAGTACGTTTCATGACAAATTGGAGCCTCCGTGGCGCAATGGTTAGCGCGTTCGGCTGATAACCGAAAGGTTGATGGTTCGAGTCCATCCGGTGGCGACGCTTATTGTTTTACTTTCGTTCATTGCGTATTATTAATAACTCTTTAAGAAATGGAAGGGCCAACGTATTAAAAAGAGGGATTAATCGTCGAATAGTACGTTTCATGATAAATTGGAGCCTCCGTGGCGCAATGGTTAGCGCGTTCGCCTGTTAACCGAAAGGTTGATGGTTCGAGTCCATCCGGCGGCGCTGCTTATTGTTTTACTTTCGTTCATTGCGTATTATTATTAACCCTTTAAGAAATGGAAGTGCCAACGTAGGAACAACAGGGATAAATCGTCAAATATTACGTTTCCGCGTGAACCGGAGCCTCCGTGGCGCAATGGTTAGCGCGTTCGGCTGTTAACCGAAAGGTTGATGGTTCGAGTCCATCCGGTGGCGACGCTTATTGTTTTACTTTCGTTCATTGCGTATTATTATTAACTCTTTAAGAAATGGAAGGGCCAACGTATTAAAAAGAGGGATTAATCGTCGAATAGTACGTTTCATGATAAATTGGAGCCTCCGTGGCGTAATGGTAAGCGCGTTCGGCTGTTCACCTCAAGGTTGATGGTTCGAGACCATCCGGTGGCGACGCTTATTGTTTTACTTTCGTTCATTGCGTATTATTATTAACTCTTTTAGAAATGGAAGGGCCAACGTATTAAAAAGGGGGATTAATCGTCGAATAGTACGTTTCATGATAAATTGGAGCCTGCGTGGCGCAATGGTTAGCGCGTTCGGCTGAGCTCAGTTGGTTAGAGCGTCGTGCTAATAACGCGAAGGTCGTGGGTTTGATCCCCCCATGGGCCAAAGAGAAGAAGAATTGGTTTTGAAAGACTATTTTTAAAAATGCGCTAAAAATTTCATCGAAATTCATCGGAATGGCTAATTAGCTCAGTTGGTTAGAGCGTCGTGCTAATAACGCGAAGGTCGTGGGTTCGATCCCCCCATGGGCCAAACAGAAGAAGAATTGGTTTTGAAAGACTGTTTTTAAAAATGCGGGAAAGATTTCATCGAAATTCATCGGAATGGCCCATTAGCTCAGTTGGTTAGAGCGTCGTGCTAATAACGCGAAGGTCGTGGGTTCGATCCCCCCAAGGGCCAAAGAGAAGAAGAATTGATTTTGAAAGATTATTTTTAAAAATGCGGGAAAGATTTCATCGAAATTCATCGGAATGGCCCATTCGCTCAGTTGGTTAGAGCGTCGTTCTAATAACGCGAAGGTCGTGGGTTCGATCCCCCCATGGACTAAAGAGAAGAAGAATTGGTTTTGAAAGACTATTTTTTAAAATGCGGGAAAGATTTCATCGTTATTCTTCGGAATGGCCCATTAGCTCAGTTGGTTAGAGCGTCGTGCTAATAACGCGAAGGTCGTGGGTTTGATCCCCCCCCCATGGGCCAAAGAGAAGAAGAATTGGTTTTGAAATACTATTTTTCAAAATGCGGGAAAGATTTCATCGAAATTCATCGGAATGGCCCATTAGCTCAGTTGGTTAGAGCGTCGTGCTAATAACGCGAAGGTCGTGGGTTCGATTCCCCCATGGGCCAAAGAGAAGAAGAATTGGTTTTGAAAGACTATTTTTAAAAATGCGGGAAAGATTTCATCGAAATTCATCGGAATGGCCCATTAGCTCAGTTGGTTAGAGCGTCGTGCTAATAACGCGAAGGTCGTGGGTTCGATGCCCCCATGGGCCATAGAGAAGAAGAATTGGTTTTGAGAGACTATTTTTAAAAATGCGGGAAAGATTTCATCGAAATTCATCGGAATGGCCCATTAGCTCAGTTGGTTAGAGCGTCGTGCTAATAACGCGAAGGTCGTCGGTTCGATCCCCCCATGGGCCAAAGAGGAGAAGAATTGGTTTTGAAAGACTATTTTTAAAAATGCGGGAAAGATTTCATCGAGATTCATCGGAATGGCCCATAAGCTCAGTTAATTAGAGCGTCGTGCTAATAACGCGAAGGTCGTGGGTTCGATCCCCCCATGGGCCAAAGAGAAGAAGAATTGGTTTTGAAAGACTGTTTTTAAAAATGCGGGAAAGATTTCATCGAAATTCATCGGAATGGCCCATTAGCTCAGTTGGTTAGAGCGTCGTGCTAATAACGCGAAGGTCGTGGGTTCGATCCCCAAATGGGCCAAAGAGAAGAAGAATTGGTTTTGAAAGACTATTTTTAAAAATGCGGGAAAATTTCATCGAAACTCATTGGAGTGGCCCATTGGCTCAGTTGGTTAGAGCGTCGTGCTAATAACGCGAAGGTCGTGGGTTCGATCCCCCCATGGGCCAAAGAGAAGAAGAATTGGTTTTGAAAGACTATTTTTAAAAATGCGGGAAAGATTTCATCGACATTCATCGGAATGACCCATTAGCTCAGTTGGTTAGAGCGTCGTGCTAATAACGCGAAGGTCGTGGGTTCGATCCCCCCATGGGCCAAAGAGAAGAAGAATTGATTTTGAAAGATTATTTTTAAAAATGCGGGAAAGATTTCATCGAAATTCATCGGAATGGCCCATTCGCTCAGTTGGTTAGAGCGTCGTTCTAATAACGCGAAGGTCGTGGGTTCGATCCCCCCATGGGCCAAAGAGAAGAAGAATTGGTTTTGAAAGACTATTTTTTAAAATGCGGGAAAGATTTCATCGTTATTCTTCGGAATGGCCCATTAGCTCAGTTGGTTAGAGCGTCGTGCTAATAACGCGAAGGTCGTGGGTTCGATCCCCCCCCCATGGGCCAAAGAGAAGAAGAATTGGTTTTGAAAGACTATTTTTCAAAATGCGGGAAAGATTTCATCGAAATTCATCGGAATGGCCCATTAGCTCAGTTGGTTAGAGCGTCGTGCTAATAACGCGAAGGTCGTGGGTTCGATTCCCCCATGGGCCAAAGAGAAGAAGAATTGGTTTTGAAAGACTATTTTTAAAAATGCGGGAAAGATTTCATCGAAATTCATCGGAATGGCCCATTAGCTCAGTTGGTTAGAGCGTCGTGTTAATAACGCGAAGGTCGTGGTTTCGATGCCCCCATGGGCCATAGAGAAGAAGAATTGGTTTTGAGAGACTATTTTTAAAAGTGCGGGAAAGATTTCATCGAAATTCATCGGAATGGCCCATTAGCTCAGTTGGTGAGAGCGTCGTGCTGATAACGCGAAGGTCGTGGTTTCGATCCCCCCATGGGCCAAAGAGAAGAAGAATTGGTTTTGAAAGACTATTTTTAAAAATGCGGGAAAGATTTCATCGAAGTTCATCGGAATGGCCCATTCGCTCAGTTGGTTAGAGCGTCGTGCTAATAACGCGAAGGTCGTGGGTTCGATCCCCCCTTGGGCCAAAGAGAAGAAGAATTGGTTTTGAAAGACTATTTTTAAAAATGCGGGAAAGATTTCATCGAAATTCATCGGAATGGCCCATTAGCTCAGTTGGTTAGAGCGTCGTGCTAATAACGCGAAGGTCGTGGGTTCGATCCCCCCATGGGCTAAAGAGAAGAAGAATTGGTTTTGAAAGACTATTTTTAAAAATGCGGGAAAGATTTCATCGAAATTCAAAGGAATGGCCCATTAGCTCAGTTGGTTAGAGCGTCGTGCTAATAACGCGAAGGTCGTGGGTTCGCTCCCCCCATGGGCCCAAGAGAAGAAGAATTGGTTTTGAAAGACTAATTTTAAAAATGCGGGAAAGATTTCATCGAAATTCATCGGAATGGCCCATTAGCTCAGTTGGTTAGAGCGTCGTGCTAATAACGCGAAGGTCGTGGGTTCGATCCCCCCATGGGCCAAAGAGAAGAAGAATTGGTTTTGAAAGACTATTTTTAAAAATGCGGGAAAGATTTCATCGAAATACATCGGAATGGCCCATTAGCTCAGTTGGTTAGAGCGTCGTGCTAATAACGCGAAGGTCGTGGGTTCGATCCCCCCATGGGCCAAAGAGAAGAAGAATGGGTTTTGAAAGACTATTTTTAAAAATGCGCTAAAAATTTCATCGAGATTCATCGGAATGGCTAATTAGCTCAGTTGGTTAGAGCGTCGTGCTAATAACGCGAAGGTCGTGGGTTCGATCCCCCCATGGGCCAAAGAGAAGAAGAATTGGTTTTGAAAGACTATTTTTAAAAATGCGGGAAAGATTTCATCGAAATTTATCGGAATGGCCCATTAGCTCAGTTGGTTAGAGCGTCGTGCTAATAACGCGAAGGTCGTGGGTTCGATCACCCCATGGGCCAAAGAGAAGAAGAATTGGTTTTGAAAGACTATTTTTAAAAATGCGGGAAAGATTTCATCGAAATTCATCGGAATGGCCCATTAGCTCAGTTGGTTAGAGCGTCGTGCTAATAACGCGAAGGTCGTGGGTTCGATCCCCCCATGGGCCAAAGAGAAGAAGAATTGGTTTTGAAAGACTATTTTTAAAAATGCGGTAAAGATTTCATCGAAATTCATCGAAATGGCCCATTAGCTCAGTTGGTTAGAGCGTCGTGCTAATAACGCGAAGGTCGTGGGTTCGATCACCCCATGGGCCAAAGAGAAGAAGAATTGGTTTTGAAAGACTATTTTTAAAAATGCGGGAAAGATTTCATCGAAATTCATCGGAATGGCCCATTAGCTCAGTTGGTTAGAGCGTCGTGCTAATAACGCGAAGGTCGTGGGTTCGATCCCCCCATGGGCCAAAGAGAAGAAGAATTGATTTTGAAAGATTATTTTTAAAAATGCGGGAAAGATTTTATCGAAATTCATCGGAATGGCCCATTCGCTCAGTTGGTTAGAGCGTCGTTCTAATAACGCGAAGGTCGTGGGTTCGATCCCCCCATGGGCCAAAGAGAAGAAGAATTGGTTTTGAAAGACTATTTTTAAAAATGCTTGAAAGATTTCATCGACATTCTTCGGAATGGCCCATTAGCTCAGTTGGTTAGAGCGTCGTGCTAATAACGCGAAGGTCGTGGGTTCGATTCCCCCATGGGCCAAAGAGAAGAAGAATTGGTTTTGAAAGACTATTTTTAAAAATGCGGGAAAGATTTCATCGAAATTCATCGGAATGGCCCATTAGCTCAGTTGGTTAGAGCGTCGTGCTAATAACGCGAAGGTCGTGGGTTCGATGCCCCCATGGGCCATAGAGAAGAAGAATTGGTTTGAGAGACTATTTTTAAAAATGCGGGAAAGATTTCATCGAAATTCATCGGAATGGCCCATTAGCTCAGTTGGTGAGAGCGTCGTGCTGATAACGCGAAGGTCGTGGTTTCGATCCCCCCATGGGCCAAAGAGAAGAAGAATTGGTTTTGAAAGACTATTTTTAAAAATGCGGGAAAGATTTCATCGAAATTCATCGGAATGGCCCATTCGCTCAGTTGGTTAGAGCGTCGTGCTAATAACGCGAAGGTCGTGGGTTCGATCCCCCCTTGGGCCAAAGAGAAGAAGAATTGGTTTTGAAAGACTATTTTTAAAAATGCGGGAAAGATTTCATCGAAATTCATCGGAATGGCCCATTAGCTCAGTTGGTTAGAGCGTCGTGCTAATAACGCGAAGGTCGTGGGTTCGATCCCCCCATGGGCCAAAGAGAAGAAGAATTGGTTTTGAAAGACTATTTTTAAAAATGCGGGAAAGATTTCATCGAAATTCATCGGAATGGCCCATTAGCTCAGTTGGTTAGAGCGTCGTGCTAATAACGCGAAGGTCGTGGGTTCGATCCCCCCATGGGCCCAAGAGAAGAAGAATTGGTTTTGAAAGACTAATTTTAAAAATGCGGGAAAGATTTCATCGAAATTCATCGGAATGGCCCATTAGCTCAGTTGGTTAGAGCGTCGTGCTAATAACGCGAAGGTCGTGGGTTCGATCCCCCCATGGGCCAAAGAGAAGAAGAATTGGTTTTGAAAGACTATTTTTAAAAATGCGGGAAAGATTTCATCGAAATACATCGGAATGGCCCATTAGCTCAGTTGGTTAGAGCGTCGTGCTAATAACGCGAAGGTCGTGGGTTCGATCCCCCCATGGGCCAAAGAGAAGAAGAATGGGTTTTGAAAGACTATTTTTAAAAATGTGGGAAAGATTTCATCGAAATTCATCGGAATGGCCCATTAGCTCAGTTGGTTAGAGCGTGGTGTAATAACGCGAAGGTCGTGGGTTCGATCCCCCCATGGGCCAAAGAGAAGAAGAATTGGTTTTGAAAGACTGTTTTTAAAAATGCGGGAAAGATTTCATCGAAATTCATCGGAATGGCCCATTAGCTCAGTTGGTTAGAGCGTCGCGCTAATAACGCGAAGGTCGTGGGTTCGATCACCCCATGGGCCAAAGAGAAGAAGAATTGGTTTTGAAAGACTATTTTTAAAAATGCGGGAAAGATTTCATCGAAATTCATCGGAATGGCCCATTAGCTCAGTTGGTTAGAGCGTCGTGCTAATAACGCGAATGTCGTGCGTTCGATCCCCCCATGGGCCAAAGAGAAGAAAAATTGATTTTGAAAGATTATTTTTAAAAATGCGGGAAAGATTTTATCGAAATTCATCGGAATGGCCCATTCGCTCAGTTGGTTAGAGCGTCGTTCTAATAACGCGAAGGTCGTGGGTTCGATCCCCCCATGGGCCAAAGAGAAGAAGAATTGGTTTTGAAAGACTATTTTTAAAAATGCTTGAAAGATTTCATCGACATTCTTCGGAATGGCCCATTAGCTCAGTTGGTTAGAGCGTCGTGCTAATAACGCGAAGGTCGTGGGTTCGATCCCCCCCCCCATGGGCCAAAGAGAAGAAGAATTGGTTTTGAAAGACTATTTTTAAAAATGTGGGAAAGATTTCATCGAAATGCATCGGAATGGCCCATTAGCTCAGTTGGTTAGAGCGTCGTGCTAATAACGCGAAGGTCGTGGGTTCGATCCCCCCATGGGCCAAAGAGAAGAAGAATTGGTTTTGAAAGACTGTTTTTAAAAATGCGGGAAAGATTTCATCGAAATTCATCGGAATGGCCCATTAGCTCAGTTGGTTAGAGCGTCGTGCTAATAACGCGAAGGTCGTGGGTTCGATCACCCCATGGGCCAAAGAGAAGAAGAATTGGTTTTGAAAGACTATTTTTAAAAATGCGGGAAAGATTTCATCGAAATTCATCGGAATGGCCCATTAGCTCAGTTGGTTAGAGCGTCGTGCTAATAACGCGAAGGTCGTGGGTTCGATCCCCCCATGGGCCAAAGAGAAGAAGAATTGATTTTGAAAGATTATTTTTAAAAATGCGGGAAAGATTTTATCGAAATACATCGGAATGGCCCATTCGCTCAGTTGGTTAGAGCGTCGTTCTAATAACGCGAAGGGCGTGGGTTCGATCCCCCCATGGGCCAAAGAGAAGAAGAATTGGTTTTGAAAGACTATTTTTAAAAATGCTTGAAAGATTTCATCGACATTCTTCGGAATGGCCCATTAGCTCAGTTGGTTAGAGCGTCGTGCTAATAACGCGAAGGTCGTGGGTTCGATTCCCCCATGGGCCAAAGAGAAGAAGAATTGGTTTTGAAAGACTATTTTTAAAAATGCGGGAAAGATTTCATCGAAATTCATCGGAATGGCCCATTAGCTCAGTTGGTTAGAGCGTCGTGCTAATAACGCGAAGGTCGTGGGTTCGATGCCCCCATGGGCCATAGAGAAGAAGAATTGGTTTTGAGAGACTATTTTTAAAAATGCGGGAAAGATTTCATCGAAATTCATCGGAATGGCCCATTAGCTCAGTTGGTGAGAGCGTCGTGCTGATAACGCGAAGGTCGTGGTTTCGATCCCCCCATGGGCCAAAGAGAAGAAGAATTGGTTTTGAAAGACTATTTTTAAAAATGCGGGAAAGATTTCATCGACATTCTTCGGAATGGCCCATTAGCTCAGTTGGTTAGAGCGTCGTGCTAATAACGCGAAGGTCGTGGGTTCGAACCCCCCCATGGGCCAAAGAGAAGAAGAATTGGTTTTGAAAGACTATTTTTAAAAATGCGGGAAAGATTTCATCGAAGTTCATCGGAATGGCCCATTAGCTCAGTTGGTTAGAGCGTCGTGCTAATAACGCGAAGGTCGTGGGTTCGATCCCCCCATGGGCCAAAGAGAAGAAGAATTGGTTTTGAAAGACTATTTTTAAAAATGCGGGAAAGATTTCATCGAAATTCATCGGAATGGCCCATTAGCTCAGTTGGTTAGAGCGTCGTGCTAATAACGCGAAGGTCATGGGTTCGATCCCCCCATGGGCCATAGAGAAGAAGAATTGGTTTTGAGAGACTATTTTTAAAAATGCGGGAAAGATTTCATCGAAATTCATCGGAATGGCCCATTAGCTCAGTTGGTTAGAGCGTCGTGGGCGTTTGGTTTTTTGGAGAGTGCGGTTCGTTTTTCTTTGCTCTCCTCGTCTTCTCGCTAAGCCTTAGTTTCGGTTCTTTTTCTAAAATTTACTAATTCGCGCAGTTTATTTTTCGTTTTTCGTGCCTTCCTGGGTTTTCTTCTGAAATCCAGGATGGATATTTTAAAGCGCTCCGTTTTTGTGGAGTGTGAAGTTAAAGAAGTTTCGAAGCAGGAAATATTGACGGCATGTATTTTGGATTACGGGCCTCATTCGGTTTCGTCGGTTGTTGCTACGGACGGTGGCTATTACGTCACCTTCTTTCGCCAGGATGACGCCGATCTTTGTCTGGATGCTGATCTTCAGGTGGGAGACAAGCGTTTTGATGTGTCTGGGATTGCGAGGAAGACAGTCATTGTTAATATCTTTGGCTTACCAGAATTTCTGAGTGATGAGGCTGTTAAAGAAAAATTGGAGAGCTTATTATGCGAGATTAAAGGGGAAATACTTTGGCGTAAAAATGACGAAGGTGTTTATTTTGGTCTCCGGTCGGTCAAGGTTCGTCTTGCCGAATGCGTTAGTTCCTTACCGTACGGCTTAAAAATAAAGGACGTTCTTGGTCGGGAGACTTTTTACAGAGTTCGTCATAACTCCCAGAGTAAAGTTTGTAATGGGTGTCTTTCATCTAGCCACCTCTACAAGGAATGCCCATCTTTTATTTGTTTTCGATGTAAGAAGCCGGGCCATATGGCTCGGGTCTGCCCCACTCGGTCTACGATCATTGAGTCGAGGGAGACTGACGATGAAGCCAGTTCCGGAATTCTCGGTAATTATCGCTCTAACGATCATAATGTTCAGGATGTACATATGCCTAATGATACCGGTGCCGCCAAGGGTGGTGACGACGTGGAGAAAAATGAAGTAGCTCTTAGCGTGAAGGACTCGGGTAAACGAGTCCTGCCTTTTACTAGTGCGTCGGACGCTGAAAAACGACAACCTCCACCTAAGAAGTCGAATGTAGTTTCCAAGGATCCGAAGACTAATTCTTCGGACACTCCCGCATCGAAGTCCCTTCCCAGTGTTGTTACCCCCATCCCCAACTCGCATCATGCCGCTAAGAATCGTAACAGTTAACGTCAAAGGTCTTCGGAACCTTGACAAGATGAGGGAACTTCTTGTTTTTATAGGCGCGTACGACGTGGTTTTCCTACAGGAGACCCATTGGACGAATGAGCACGTAGGAGTTTTTCGGGACATTTTTCGTGGGCGTGTTTTTTGGGATATTGATCCAGTTACCACTTTTTGCGGCGTAGCGACATGTTTCCGGGCCGGCCTTGACATTATTCCTTCGCGGGTTTTTCGTAGTGGTTGCGGGCGTTTTTTTTTTGTCTCCGCGCTCGTTGACGATTTACCTTTGGATTTTGCGAATATCTACGCGCCGAATGACGCATCGGCGCGAACAGCTTTTTTGTCTACTGCGAAATTATGGTGCTCTATTTTACCTCGTCCGATTATTGCGGGCGATTTTAACGATTTTTTAAGCTATAATCTCGATCGCCGCCCTGCTTCGAAGGCCCGCCCTGTTTGTCAGCCTTCGTCACTTAAATTGTGGTCGGTGGGACTGGATCTTCATGATCCCTGGCGGGCGTGTCACCAAGATCACTTTGATTACACGCGTTCGGGTTTCGTGTACGGGAACTTTGTACTGTCACGTATTGATTATATATTTACCCGCCCTACGGATGGCCATAATTGTTCACGATGTCTCATTTCGCCCATCTCTTTTTCCGATCATAAAGCCGTGTCTCTTGTTTTTGATCCTAGTGGTGTTCAACGCGGGCCTGGGGTTTGGGCATTTAATTCTACTTTACTGGAAGAGGATCGCTTTCGCAACGGCATCCAGCGTATTGTTAATCGGAGTCGCGACACTATAGAGTACCGCGAGAACATATTTAGCTGGTACGAGAACCTTAAAGTCACTATCAAGGACTACGCTATCTTCTATGGTAAAGTTCGCGCTCAGAAGTTACGGAATTCGCGGTCTGCTCTGATAGAGCGGATTTCGCCAATGATCCGAGCTGCCTGTCGGAATTGTTAGTAGCGAAGCAGTTGCTTGCGGATTTCGATGCTGGGGTAATTCGGGGCCAGGTTCTTCGCGCGAAGGCAGATTTTCAAGAATTGGGAGAGAGACCTACGCGTTATTTTTTGCGTTTGGAGACCCACCGCCAGGGCATTAAGTCAATTGGTCGTTTGGTTTCTAGCTCTGGTGAGGTGTTACGTGACGGGGTTCTTATCCGTAACGAAATATTCGAGTTTTACAATGCCCTTTATACCAACGAGCCTATCTGCGAGGAACAGTGTCGCCGTTTTACTGACCTAGTCCGTAACCGTGTTGATGCCGTTGATAGCTCTGCCCTTGAGCAACCGGTTGCTTGGGGGGAAATCGAACACGCCTTGGGTTCTATGAAGAACAATAAGAGTCCGGGTCTTGACGGTTTAACGGTGGAGTTTTGGCGCTTTTTTCTCCCTCTTATCAAAAACGAATATCTCGGTATGGTTCAAACTATCCGCGACCATGGGCACATTCCTCCCAGTATGAAAGTTGGTCTCATAGTTCTTGTGCCGAAAGCTGGTGACTTGTCGCTTTTAAAAAATTGGCGTCCTATTACATTGTTAAACACGGACTATAAAATTTTATCCAAGGTTTTCGCGCTTCGGCTCGCTCGACTGTTACCAAATATTACGTCACCGACTCAGACGGGAGCGGTTCGCGGTCGGGACATTTCTCTCACTACAAGGACTTTGTCGGATGTAACGGAGCTTCTGCGGATTCGTGGGGAAGGTGGTATTCTCGTACAGTTGGACCTCTTGAAAGCTTTCGATCGGGTGTCTTGGCCGTTTTTATTCGCATTATTAGCCTCGATGGGGTTTGGCCCTTTCTTCTGCCGGTGGATTCAAGCTTTTATCGCGGGTTCCAAGGCCTGTGTCAAAATCAACGGTCATTTAACTCCTCTGTTCTCGTTGGGTCGCTCGGTTCGTCAAGGTTGCCCTCTCAGCCCATTGCTGTATATATTAGCTTCGGAACCATTGTTTAGCGCGGTGAATCGCCACGACACAATACCGGCACTCCGTCTCTCTGCTCATTCGCATTTGCCGAAACTCTTTCAACATATGGATGACACTACTATCGTATCTACATCTGAGACTGCTATCCCTCCGATATGCGAAATTCTTTCGGATTTTGGTCAGGCTTCGGGTGCTAAATTAAACCCAGCGAAGTGTCAAGCGAAATGGCTTGGTCTTTATCACGGTCGGGATCTTCTCGTCTCGCGTGGTATAACTATCTCAAGTGCGCCTTTGAAGATTCTCGGCATTTGGATTGACTATGACTATGCCAATTTACCTCAACTTCAGTGGGAAGAGTGGTACAGAAAGTTTTGTCGCGTCTTGCGTTCTTGGAAGGGTCGTCCTCTATCTATCATTGGGAAAGTCTTAGTTGTTAACGTTTTGGCTGCGTCTACGCTTTGGCATATCTTAAAAGCCGTCGACATTTCTCGGTTTTGGCTCAGCCAATTTCAAGCCGCCATTTTATCATTTATTTGGGGAACCGGTCCTCACCTTGTCGCGTATGACACTCTCGTTCGGCCAACGTTTTTTGGGGGTTTCGGCCTCGTGGATATCCCGACAAAAGTCAAAGCGTTTCGCGTTCGCGAAATCCTTACTCTGTTTGAAGACGCTACTTCGGATTACTATTGGGACCTTTATTCAGCGATCCTTGACCACTATGGGGGCGATTTGCAACTTGGCATTCAAGTCTTCCGATTAACTATTGACTCGCGTCGTGCTGCCGAGGATTCGATAATCAGAATGTCGCAGTCCAAAACGATGGACCTCTATAAAGAACTTATCGCTGCTATTCCTCCTGCCTGGGCAACCAAGATTGCGCGGAGTGTGAAGAAACCGCGTCGTTTTCCTGTCGCGCCTAATTTCGGGTTATCGGTTGTAAATGACAATGGTGAAACGATCAAATTCGCTCTTTCGGTCAAGTTTATTTACGATACTTTCGCGACCGGTTTATCTACTGAGTCCAGCGGCGAGGAGCGTTGGCGTCGCTTTTTCGGTGGCCCTCTATGCCGTGTTCGTTGGAAATTCGTCCGTTCCAACTTTTTGGGCCCTTCCCTTTCTGCCATGAATCTTCGACTGATCCATCAGGGATTTCCAGTAAAGTCACGTTTAGTGCACGGTCTCGTGGTCCCGGACTCTCGATGTCCCTTTTGTCAAACCGGCTCCGAAACTGTAGAACATCTTTTCGTGGAGTGTCCCGTGGTGTCGCAATGGTGGACTTGGTTGTTCTGTGCCGTCTTGGCCCTTTCCCGGGACTTATTCGGTGGTCCTACAAAAACTCGAAACTCTTTTATAATTTTTGGCGAGATAACTACTGATTTAAAAAAACCTGTTATTTTTTGGAAAATTGTAAATTTATTAAGTGCAATTTTTAAACGAGAAATTTGGATGTATCGTTGTCAATGTTCCTTTAATGAAACCGTATTTCAGGATGTCATATTTCCAAAAAAAGTCCGCGCAATATTAAAAAGAGAATTTCGGAATAAGCAAAGAAAACTAAATATGGATATTCCGTCTGACGTTATTTAATATAGTTTTTCGGTAATTGCAATATTTATCATTATCAATGTCGAAATTATTTATTTTTTAACAATAGAGACATTTCCTCTTTTATTTTCTTACCCGCTATGATCACATAAAATTGTTATATTTGTATTGTATTGTTTTAGACATGTGAATAAAGATTTTATAAAAAACAAAAAAAAAAAAACGCGTTCGGCTGTTAACCGAAAGGTTGATGGTTCGAGTCCATCCGGTGGCGACGCTTATTGTTTTACTTTCGTTCATTCCGTATTATTATTAACCCTTTAAGAAATGGAAGTGCCAACGTATTAAAAAGGGAGATTAATCGTCGAATAGTACGTTTCATGATAAATTGGAGCCTCCGTGGCGCAATGGTTAGCGCGTTCGGCTGTTAACCGAAAGGTTGATGGTTCGAGTCCATCCGGTGGCGATGCTTATTGTTTTACTTTCGTTCATTGCGTATTATTATTAACCCTTTAAGAAATGGAAGTGCCAACGTAGGAACAACAGGGATAAATCGTCAAATATTACGTTTCCGCGTGAACCGGAGCCTCCGTGGCGCAATGGTTAGCGCGTTCGGCTGTTAACCGAAAGGTTGATGGTTCGAGTCCATCCGGTGGCGACGCTTATTGTTTTACTTTCGTTCATTCCGTATTATTATTAACCCTTTAAGAAAAGGAAGTGCAAACGTAGGAACAACAGGGATAAATCGTCAAATATTACGTTTCCGCGTGAACCGGAGCCTCCGTGGCGCAATGGTTAGCGCGTTCGGCTGTTAACCGAAAGGTTGATGGTTCGAGTCCATCCGGTGGCGACGCTTATTGTTTTACTTTCGTTCATTGCGTATTATTATTAACTCTTTAAGAAATGGAAGGGCCAACGTATTAAAAAGGGGGATTAATCGTCGAATAGTACGTTTCATGATAAATTGGAGCCTCCGTGGCGCAATGGTTAGCGCGTTCGGCTGTTAACCGAAAGGTTGAAGGTTCGAGTCCATCCGGTGGCGACGCTTATTGTTTTTCTTCGTTCATTGCGTATTATTATTAACTCTTTAAGAAATGGTAGGGCCAACGTATTAAAAAGGGGGATTAATCGTCGAATAGTACGTTTCATGATAAATTGGAGCCTCCGTGGCGCAATGGTTAGCGCGTTCGGCTGTTAACCGAAAGGTTGATGGTTCGAGTCCATCCGGTGGCGACGCTTAATGTTTTACTTTCGTTCATTCCGTATTATTATTAACCCTTTAAGAAAAGGAAGTGCCAACGTAGGAACAACAGGGATAAATCGTCAAATATTATGTTTCCGCCTGAACCGGAGCCTCCGTGGCGCAATGGTTAGCGCGTTCGGCTGTTAACCGAAAGGTTGATGGTTCGAGTCCATCCGGTGGCGACGCTTATTGTTTTACTTTCGTTCATTGCGTATTATTATTAACTCTTTAAGAAATGGAAGGGCCAACGTATTAAAAAGGGGGATTAATCGTCGAATAGTACGTTTCATGATAAATTGGAGCCTCCGTGGCGCAATGGTTAGCGCGTTCGGCTGTTAACCGAAAGGTTGAAGGTTCGAGTCCATCCGGTGGCGACGTTTATTGTTTTTCTTCGTTCATTGCGTATTATTATTAACTCTTTAAGAAATGGTAGGGCCAACGTATTAAAAAGGGAAATTAATCGTCGAATAGTACGTTTCATGATAAATTGGAGCCTCCGTGGCGCAATGGTTAGCGCGTTCGGCTGTTAATCGAAACGTTGATGGTTCGAGTCCATCCGGTGGCGACGCTTATTGTTTTACTTTCGTTCATTGCGTATTATTATTAACTCTTTAAGAAATGGTAGGGCCAACGTATTAAAAAGGGGGATTAATCGTCGAATAGTACGTTTCATGAAAAATTGGAGCCTCCGTGGCGCAATGGTTAGCTTGTTCGGCTGTTAACCGAAAGGTTGATGGTTCGAGTCCATCCGGTGGCGATGCTTATGGTTTTACTTTCGTTCATTGCGTATTATTATTAACTCTTTAAGAAATGGAAGGGCCAACGTATTAAAAAGAGGGATTAATCGTCGAATAGTACGTTTCATGATAAATTGGAGCCTCCGTGGCGCAATGGTTAGCGCGTTCGGCTGTTAACCGAAAGGTTGATGGTTCGAGTCCATCCGGTGGCGATGCTTATTGTTTTACTTTCGTTCATTGCGTATTATTATTTACTCTTTAAGAAATGGAAGGGCCAACGTATTAAAAAGGGGAATTAATCGTCGAATAGTACGTTTCATGATAAATTGGAGCCTCCGTGGCGCAATGGTTAGCGCGTTCGGCTGTTAACCGAAAGGTTGATGGTTCAAGTCCATCCGTTGGCGACGCTTATTGTTTTACTTTCGTTCATTCCGTATTATTATTAACTCTTTAAGAAATGGAAGTGCCAACGTAGGAACAACAGGGATAAATCGTCAAATATTACGTTTCCGCGTGAACCGGAGCCTCCGTGGCGCAATGGTTAGCGCGTTCGGCTGTTAACCGAAAGGTTGATGGTTCGAGTCCATCCGGTGGCGACGCTTATTGTTTTACTTTCGTTCATTGCGTATTATTATTAACTCTTTAAGAAATGGAAGGGCCAACGTATTAAAAAGAGGGATTAATCGTCGAATAGTACGTTTCATGATAATTTGGAGCCTCCGTGGCGCAATGGTTAGCGCGTTCGGCTGTTAACCGCAAGAATGATGGTTCAAGTCCATCCGGTGGCGACGCTTATTGTTTTACTTTCGTTCATTCCGTATTATTATTAACCCTTTAAGAAAAGGAAGTGCCAACGTAGGAACAACAGGGATAAATCGTCAAATATTACGTTTCCGCGTGAACCGGAGCCTCCGTGGCGCAATGGTTAGCGCGTTCGGCTGTTAACCGAAAGGTTGATGGTTCGAATCCATCCGGTGGCGACGCTTATTGTTTTACTTTCGTTCATTCCGTATTATTATTAACCCTTTAAGAAATGGAAGTGCCAACGTATTAAAAAGGGAGTTTAATCGTCGAATAGTACGTTTCATGATAAATTGGAGCCTCCGTGGCGCAATGGTTAGCGCGTTCGGCTGTTAACCGAAAGGTTGATGGTTCGAGTCCATCCGGTGGCGATGCTTATTGTTTTACTTTCGTTCATTGCGTATTATTATTAACCCTTTAAGAAATGGAAGTGCCAACGTAGGAACAACAGGGATAAATCGTCAAATATTACGTTTCCGCGTGAACCGGAGCCTCCGTGGCGCAATGGTTAGCGCGTTCGGCTGTTAACCGAAAGGTTGATGGTTCGAGTCCATCCGGTGGCGACGCTTATTGTTTTACTTTCGTTCATTCCGTATTATTATTAACCCTTTAAGAAAAGGAAGTGCAAACGTAGGAACAACAGGTATAAATCGTCAAATATTACGTTTCCGCGTGAACCGGAGCCTCCGTGGCGCAATGGTTAGCGCGTTCGGCTGTTAACCGAAAGGTTGATGGTTCGAGTCCATCCGGTGGCGACGCTTATTGTTTTACTTTCGTTCATTGCGTATTATTATTAACTCTTTAAGAAATGGAAGGGCCAACGTATTAAAAAGGGGGATTAATCGTCGAATAGTACGTTTCATGATAAATTGGAGCCTCCGTGGCGCAATGGTTAGCGCGTTCGGCTGTTAACCGAAAGGTTGAAGGTTCAAGTCCATCCGGTGGCGACGCTTATTGTTTTTCTTCGTTCATTGCGTATTATTATTAACTCTTTAAGAAATGGTAGGGCCAAAGTATTAAAAAGGGGGATTAATCGTCGAATAGTACGTTTCATGATAAATTGGAGCCTCCGTGGCGCAATGGTTAGCGCGTTCGGCTGTTAACCGAAAGGTTGATGGTTCGAGTCCATCCGGTGGCGACGCTTAATGTTTTACTTTCGTTCATTCCGTATTATTATTAACCCTTTAAGAAAAGGAAGTGCCAACGTAGGAACAACCGGGATAAATCGTCAAATATTATGTTTCCGCCTGAACCGGAGCCTCCGTGGCGCAATGGTTAGCGCGTTCGGCTGTTAACCGAAAGGTTGATGGTTCGAGTCCATCCGGTGGCGACGCTTATTGTTTTACTTTCGTTCATTGCGTATTATTATTAACTCTTTAAGAAATGGAAGGGCCAACGTATTAAAAAGGGGGATTAATCGTCGAATAGTACGTTTCATGATAAATTGGAGCCTCCGTGGCGCAATGGTTAGCGCGTTCGGCTGTTAACCGAAAGGTTGAAGGTTCGAGTCCATCCGGTGGCGACGTTTATTGTTTTTCTTCGTTCATTGCGTATTATTATTAACTCTTTAAGAAATGGTAGGGCCAACGTATTAAAAAGGGAAATTAATCGTCGAATAGTACGTTTCATGATAAATTGGAGCCTCCGTGGCGCAATGGTTAGCGCGTTCGGCTGTTAATCGAAAGGTTGATGGTTCGAGTCCATCCGGTGGCGACGCTTATTGTTTTACTTTCGTTCATTGCGTATTATAATTAACTCTTTAAGAAATGGAAGGGCCAACGTATTAAAAAGGGGGATTAATCGTCGAATAGTACGTTTCATGATAAATTGGAGCCTCCGTTGCGCAATGGTTAGCGCGTTCGGCTGTTAACCGAAAGGTTGAAGGTTCGAGTCCATCCGGTGGCGACGCTTATTGTTTTTCTTCGTTCATTGCGTATTATTATTAACTCTTTAAGAAATGGTAGGGCCAACGTATTAAAAAGGGGGATTAATCGTCGAATAGTACGTTTCATGAAAAATTGGAGCCTCCGTGGCGCAATGGTTAGCTTGTTCGGCTGTTAACCGAAAGGTTGATGGTTCGAGTACATCCGGTGGCGATGCTTATGGTTTTACTTTCGTTCATTGCGTATTATTATTAACTCTTTAAGAAATGGAAGGGCCAACGTATTAAAAAGAGGGATTAATCGTCGAATAGTACGTTTCATGATAAATTGGAGCCTCCGTGGCGCAATGGTTAGCGCGTTCGGCTGTTAACCGAAAGGTTGATGGTTCGAGTCCATCCGGTGGCGATGCTTATTGTTTTACTTTCGTTCATTGCGTATTATTATTTACTCTTTAAGAAATGGAAGGGCCAACGTATTAAAAAGGGGAATTAATCGTCGAATAGTACGTTTCATGATAAATTGGAGCCTCCGTGGCGCAATGGTTAGCGCGTTCGGCTGTTAACCGAAAGGTTGATGGTTCAAGTCCATCCGTTGGCGACGCTTATTGTTTTACTTTCGTTCATTCCGTATTATTATTAACTCTTTAAGAAATGGAAGTGCCAACGTAGGAACAACAGGGATAAATCGTCAAATATTACGTTTCCGCGTGAACCAGAGCCTCCGTGGCGCAATGGTTAGCGCGTTCGGCTGTTAACCGAAAGGTTGATGGTTCAAATCCATCCGGTGGCGACGCTTATTGTTTTACTTTCGTTCATTGCGTATTATTATTAACTCTTTAAGAAATGGAAGGGCCAACGTATTAAAAAGAGGGATTAATCGTCGAATAGTACGTTTCACGATAAATTGGAGCCTCCGTGGCGCAATGGTAAGCGCGTTCGGCTGTTATCCGAAAGGTTGATGGTTCGAGTCCATCCGGTGGCGACGCTTATTGTTTTACTTTCGTTCATTGCGTATTATTATTAACTCTTTAAGAAATGGAAGTGCCAACGTAGGAACAACGGGGATAAATCGTCAAATATTACGTTTCCGCGTGAAACGGAGCCTCCGTGGCGCAATGGTTAGCGCGTTCGGCTGTTAACCGAAAGGTCGATGGTTCGAGTCCATCCGGTGGCGACGCTTATGGTTTTACTTTCGTTCATTGCGTATTATTATTAACTCTTTAAGAAATGGAAGGGCCAACGTATTAAAAAGAGGGATTAATCGTCGAATAGTACGTTTCACGATAAATTGGAGCCTCCGTGGCGCAATGGTAAGCGCGTTCGGCTGTTAACCGCAAGGTTGATGGTTCGAATCCATCCGGTGGCGACGCTTATTGTTTTACTTTCGTTCATTGCGTATTATTATTAACTCTTTAAGAAATGGAAGGGCCAACGTATTAAAAAGAGGAATTAATCGTCAAATAGTACGTTTCATGTTAAATTGGAGCCTCCGTGGCGCAATGGTTTGCGCGTTCGGCTGTTAACCGAAAGGTTGATGGTTCGAGTCCATCCGGTGGCGACGCTTATTGTTTTACTTTCGTTCATTGCGTATTATTATTAACTCTTTAAGAAATGGAAGGGCCAACGTATTAAAAAGAGGGATTAATCGTCAAATAGTACGTTTCATGATAAATTGGAGCCTACGTGGCGCAATGGTAAGCGCGTTTGGCTGTTAACCGAAAGGTTGATGGTTCGAGTCCATCCGGTGGCGATGCTTATTGTTTTACTTTCGTTCATTGCGTATTATTATTAACTCTTTAAGAAATGGAAGGGCTAACGTATTAAAAAGAAGGATTAATCGTCGAATAGTACGTTTCACGATAAATTGGAGCCTCCGTGGTGCAATGGTAAGCGCGTTCGGCTGTTAACCGCAAGTTTGATGGTTCGAATCCATCCGGTGGCGACGCTTATTGTTTTACTTTCGTTCATTGCGTATTATTATTAACTCTTTAAGAAATGGAAGGGCCAACGTATTAAAAAGAGGGATTAATGGTCGAATAGTACGTTTCACGATAAATTGGAGCGTCCGTGGCGCAATGGTAAGCGCGTTCGGCTGTTAACCGCAAGGTTGATGGTTCGAATCCATCCGGTGGCGACGCTTATTGTTTTACTTTCGTTCATTGCGTATTATTATTAACTCTTTAAGAAATGGAAGGGCCAACGTATTAAAAAGAGGGATTAATCGACAAATAGTACGTTTCATGATAAATTGGAGCCTCCGTGGCGCAATGGTTTGCGCGTTCGGCTGTTAACCGAAAGGTTGATGGTTCGAGTCCATCCGGTGGCGACGCTTATTGTTTTACTTTCGTTCATTGCGTATTATTATTAACTCTTTAAGAAATGGAAGGGAAAACGTATTAAAAAGAGGGATTAATCGTCAAATAGTACGTTTCATGATAAATTGGAGCCTCCGTGGCGCAATGGTAAGCGCGTTCGGCTGTTAACCGCAAGGTTGATGGTTCGAATCCATCCGGTGGCGACGCTTATTGTTTTACTTTCGTTCATTGCGTATTATTATTAACTCTTTAAGAAATGGAAAGGCCAACGTATTAAAAAGAGGGATTAATCGTCGAATAGTACGTTTCGTGATAAATTGGAGCCTCCGTGGCGCAATGGTTTGCGCGTTCGGCTGTTAACCGAAAGGTTGATGGTTCGAGTCCATCCGGTGGCGACGCTTATTGTTTTACTTTCGTTCATTGCGTATTATTATTAACTCTTTAAGAAATGGAAGGGCCAACGTATTAAAAAGAGGGATTAATCGTCGAATAGTACGTTTCATAATAAATTGGAGCCTCCGTGGCGCAATGGTTAGCGCGTTCGGCTGTTAACCGAAAGGTTGATGGTTCGAGTCCATCCGGTGGCGATGCTTATTGTTTTACTTTCGTTCATTGCGTATTATTATTAACACTTTAAGAAATGAAAGTGCCAACGTAGGAACAACATGGATAAATCGTAAAATATTACGTTTCCGCGTGAACTGGAGCCTCCGTGGCGCAATGGTTAGCGCGTTTGGCTGTTAACCGAAAGGTTGATGGTTCGAGTCCATCCGGTGGCGATGCTTATTGTTTTACTTTCGTTCATTGCGTATTATTATTAACCCTTTAAGAAATGGAAGTGCCAACGTAGGAACAACAGGGATAAATCGTCAAATATTACGTTTCCGCGTGAACCGGAGCCTCCGTGGCGCAATGATTAGCGCGTTCGGCTGTTAACCGAAAGGTTGATGGTTCGAGTCCATCCGGTGGCGACGCTTATTGTTTTACTTTCGTTCATTGCGTATTATTATTAATTCTTTAAGAAATGGAAGGGCCAACGTATTAAAAAGAGGGATTAATCGTCGAATAGTACGTTTCATGATAAATTGGAGAATCCGTGGCGCAATGGTTAGCGCGTTCGGCTGTTAACCGCAAGGTTGATGGTTCGAGTCCATCCGGTGGCGACGCTTATTATTTTACTTTCGTTCATTGCGTATTATTATTAACTCTTTAAGAAATGGAAGGGCCAACTTATTAAAAAGAGGGATTAATCGTCGAATAGTACGTTTCATGATAAATTGGAGCCTCCGTGGCTCAATGGTTAGCGCGTTCGGCTGTTAACCGAAAGGTTGATGGTTCGAGTCCATCTGGTGGCGACGCTTATTGTTTTACTTTCGTTCATTGCTTATTATTATTAACTCTTTTAGAAATGGAAGGCCCAAGGTATTAAAAAGGGGGATTAATCGTCGAATAGTACGTTTCATGATAAATTGGAGTCTCCGTGGCGCAATGGTTAGCGCGTTCGGCTGTTAACCGAAAGGTTGATGTTTCGAGTCCATCCGGTGGCGATGCTTATTGTTTTACTTTCGTTCATTGCGTATTATTATTAACTCTTTAAGAAATGGAAGGGCCAACTTATTAAAAAGAGGGATTAATCGTCGAATAGTACGTTTCATGATAAATTGGAGCCTCCGTGGCTCAATGGTTAGCGCGTTCGGCTGTTAACCGAAAGGTTGATGGTTCGAGTCGATCTGGTGGCGACGCTTATTGTTTTACTTTCGTTCATTGCTTATTATTATTAACTCTTTTAGAAATGGAAGGGCCAACGTATTAAAAAGGGGGATTAATCGTCGAATAGTACGTTTCATGATAAATTGGAGCCTCCGTGGCGCAATGGTTAGCGCGTTCGGCTGTTAACCGAAAGGTTGATGTTTCGAGTCCATCCGGTGGCGATGTTTATTGTTTTACTTTCGTTCATTGCGTATTATTATTAACTCTTTAAGAAATGGAAGGGCTAACGTATTAAAAAGAGGGATTAATCGTCGAATAGTACGTTTCATGATAAATTGGAGCGTCCGTGGCGCAATGGTTAGCTCGTTCGGCTGTTAACCGAAAGGTTGATGGTTCGAGTCCACCCGGTGGCGACGCTTATTGTTTTACTTTCGTTCATTGCGTATTATTATTAACTCTTTAAGAATGGAAGGGCCAACGTATTAAAAAGAGGGATAAATCGTCGAATATCACGTTTCATGATAAATTGGAGCCTCCGTGGCGCAATGGTTTGCGCGTTCGGCTGTTAACCGAAAGGTTGATAGTTCGAGTCCATCCGGTGGCGACGCTTATTGTTTTACTTTCGTTCATTGCGTATTATTATTAACTCTTTAAGAAATGGAAGGGCCAACGTATTAAAAAGAGGGATTAATCGTCGAATAGTACGTTTCATGATAAATTGGAGCGTCCGTGGCGCAATGGTAAGCGCGTTCGGCTGATAACCGCAAGGTTGATGGTTCGAATCCATCCGGTGGCGATGCTTATTGTTTTACTTTCGTTCATTGCGTATTATTATTAACTCTTTAAGAAATGGAAGGGCCAACGTATTAAAAAGAGGGATTAATCGTCAAATAGTACGTTTCATGATAAATTGGAGCCAACGTGGCGCAATGGTTAGCGCGTTTGGCTGTTAACCGAAAGGTTGATGGTTCGAGTCCATCCGGTGGCGACGCTTATGGTTTTACTTTCGTTCATTGCGTATTATTATTAACTCTTTAAGAAATGGAAGGGCCAACGTATTAAAAAGAGGGATTAATCGTCGAATAGTACGTTTCACGATAAATTGGAGCCTCCGTGGCGCAATGGTAAGCGCGTTCGGCTGTTAACCGCAAGGATGATGGTTCGAATCCATTCGGTGGCGACGCTTATTGTTTTACTTTCGTTCATTGCGTATTATTATTAACTCTTTAAGAAATGGAAGGGCCAACGTATTAAAAAGAGGGATTAATCGTCGAATAGTACGTTTCATGATAAATTTCATTGAAATTCATTGGAAAGGCCCATTAGCGCAGTTGGTTAGAGTGTCGTGCTAATAACGCGAAGATCGTGTGTTCGATCCCCCATGAGCCAAAGAGAAGAAGAATTGGTTTTAAACGACTATTTTTCAAAAGGTGGGAAAGATATCATCGAAATTCATTGGAAAGGCCCATTAGCTCAGTTGGTAAGACCGTCGTTCTAATAACGTGAAAATCGTGGGTTCGATCCCCCATGAGCGAAAGAGAAGAAGAATTTGTTTTCAAAACGACTAATTTTAAAAAGGTGGGAAAGATTTCATAGAAATTCATTGGTAAGGCCCATTAGCTCAGTTGGTTAGAGCGTCGTGCTAATAACGCGAAGGTCGTGGGTTCGATCCCCCATGGGCCAAAGAGAAGAAGAATTGCTTTTTAACTATTATTTTCAAAAAGGTGGGAAAGATTTCATCGGAATTCATTGGAAAGGCCCATTAGCTCAGTTGGTTAGAGCGTCGTGCTAATAACGCAAAGGTCGTGGGTTCGTTTCCCCCATGGGCCAAAGAGAAGAAGAATTGGTTTTGAAAGACTATTTTTAAAAATGCGGGAAAGATTTCATCGAAATTTATCGGAATGGCCCATTAGCTCAGTTGGTTAGAGCGTCGTGCTAATAACGCGAAGGTCGTGGGTTTGATCCCCCCATGGGCCAAAGAGAAGAAGAATTGGTTTTGAAAGACTATTTTTAAAAATGCGCTAAAAATTTCATCGAAATTCATCGGAATGGCTAATTAGCTCAGTTGGTTAGAGCGTCGTGCTAATAACGCGAAGGTCGTGGGTTCGATCCCCCCATGGGCCAAAGAGAAGAAGAATTGGTTTTGAAAGACTGTTTTTAAAAATGCGGGAAAGATTTCATCGAAATTCATCGGAATGGCCCATTAGCTCAGTTGGTTAGAGCGTCGTGCTAATAACGCGAAGGTCGTGGGTTCGATCCCCCCATGGGCCAAAGAGAAGAAGAATTGGTTTTGAAAGACTATTTTTAAAAATGCGGGAAAGATTTCATCGAAATACATCGGAATGGCCCTTTAGCTCAGTTGGTTAGAGCGTCGTGCTAATAACGCGAAGGTCGTGGGTTCGATCCCCCCATGGGCCAAAGAGAAGAAGAATTGGTTTTGAAAGACTATTTTTAAAAATGCGGGAAAGATGTCATCGAAATTCATCGGAATGGCCCATTAGCTCAGTTGGTTAGAGCGTCGTGCTAATAACGCGAAGGTCGTGGGTTTGATCCCCCCATGGGCCAAAGAGAAGAAGAATTGGTTTTGAAAGACTATTTTTAAAAATGCGCTAAAAATTTCATCGAAATTCATCGGAATGGCTAATTAGCTCAGTTGGTTAGAGCGTCGTGCTAATAACGCGAAGGTCGTGGGTTCGATCCCCCCATGGGCCAAACAGAAGAAGAATTGGTTTTGAAAGACTGTTTTTAAAAATGCGGGAAAGATTTCATCGAAATTCATCGGAATGGCCCATTAGCTCAGTTGGTTAGAGCGTCGTGCTAATAACGCGAAGGTCGTGGGTTCGATCCCCCCATGGGCCAAAGAGAAGAAGAATTGATTTTGATAGATTATTTTTAAAAATGCGGGAAAGATTTCATTGAAATTCATCGGAATGGCCCATTCGCTCAGTTGGTTAGAGCGTCGTTCTAATAACGCGAAGGTCGTGGGTTCGATCCCCCCATGGGCCAAAGAGAAGAAGAATTGGTTTTGAAAGACTATTTTTTAAAATGCGGGAAAGATTTCATCGTTATTCTTCGGAATGGCCCATTAGCTCAGTTGGTTAGAGCGTCGTGCTAATAACGCGAAGGTCGTGGGTTCGATCCCCCCCCATGGGCCAAAGAGAAGAAGAATTGGTTTTGAAAGACTATTTTTCAAAATGCGGGAAAGATTTCATCGAAAGTCATCGGAATGGCCCATTAGCTCAGTTGGTTAGAGCGTCGTGCTAATAACGCGAAGGTCGTGGGTTCGATTCCCCCATGGGCCAAAGAGAAGAAGAATTGGTTTTGAAAGACTATTTTTAAAAATGCGGGAAAGATTTCATCGAAATTCATCGGAATGGCCCATTAGCTCAGTTGGTTAGAGCGTCGTGCTAATAACGCGAAGGTCGTGGGTTCGATGCCCCCATGGGCCATAGAGAAGAAGAATTGGTTTTGAGAGACTATTTTTAAAAATGCGGGAAAGATTTCATCGAAATTCATCGGAATGGCCCATTAGCTCAGTTGGTTAGAGCGTCGTGCTAATAACGCGAAGGTCGTGGGTTCGATCCCCCCATGGGCCAAAGAGGAGAAGAATTGGTTTTGAAAGACTATTTTTAAAAATGCGGGAAAGATTTCATCGAGATTCATCGGAATGGCCCATTAGCTCAGTTAATTAGAGCGTCGTGCTAATAACGCGAAGGTCGTGGGTTCGATCCCCCCATGGGCCAAAGAGAAGAAGAATTGGTTTTGAAAGACTGTTTTTAAAAATGCGGGAAAGATTTCATCGAAATTCATCGGAATGGCCCATTAGCTCAGTTGGTTAGAGCGTCGTGCTAATAACGCGAAGGTCGTGGGTTCGATCCCCAAATGGGCCAAAGAGAAGAAGAATTGGTTTTGAAAGACTATTTTTAAAAATGCGGGAAAATTTCATCGAAACTCATCGGAGTGGCCCATTAGCTCAGTTGGTTAGAGCGTCGTGCTAATAACGCGAAGGTCGTGGGTTCGATCCCCCCATGGGCCAAAGAGAAGAAGAATTGGTTTTGAAAGACTATTTTTAAAAATGCGGGAAAGATTTCATCGACATTCATCGGAATGACCCATTAGCTCAGTTGGTTAGAGCGTCGTGCTAATAACGCGAAGGTCGTGGGTTTGATCCCCCCATGGGCCAAAGAGAAGAAGAATTGGTTTTGAAAGACTATTTTTAAAAATGCGGGAAAGATTTCATCGAAATACATCGGAATGGCCCATTAGCTCAGTTAATTAGAGCGTCGTGCTAATAACGCGAAGGTCGTGGGTTCGATCCCCCCATGGGCCAAAGAGAAGAAGAATTGGTTTTGAAAGACTATTTTTAAAAATGCGGGAAAGATGTCATCGAAATTCATCGGAATGGCCCATTAGCTCAGTTGGTTAGAGCGTCGTGCTAATAACGCAAAGGTCGTGGGTTCGTTTCCCCCATGGGCCAAAGAGAAGAAGAATTGGTTTTGAAAGACTGTTTTTAAAAATGCGGGAAAGATTTCATCGAAATTCATCGGAATGGCCCATTAGCTCAGTTGGTTAGAGCGTCGTGCTAATAACGCGAAGGTCGTGGGTTCGATCCCCCCATGGGCCAAAGAGAAGAAGAATTGGTTTTGAAAGACTATTTTTAAAAATGCGGGAAAGATTTCATCGAAATACATCGGAATGGCCCATTAGCTCAGTTGGTTAGAGCGTCGTGCTAATAACGCGAAGGTCGTGGGTTCGATCACCCCATGGGCCAAAGAGAAGAAGAATTGGTTTTGAAAGACTATTTTTAAAAATGCGGGAAAGATTTCATCGAAATTCATCGGAATGGCCCATTAGCTCAGTTGGTTAGAGCGTCGTGCTAATAACGCGAAGGTCGTGGGTTCGATCCCCCCATGGGCCAAAGAGAAGAAGAATTGATTTTGAAAGATTATTTTTAAAAATGCGGGAAAGATTTCATCGAAATTCATCGGAATGGCCCATTCGCTCAGTTGGTTAGAGCGTCGTTCTAATAACGCGAAGGTCGTGGGTTCGATCCCCCCATGGGCCAAAGAGAAGAAGAATTGGTTTTGAAAGACTATTTTTTAAAATGCGGGAAAGATTTCATCGTTATTCTTCGGAATGGCCCATTAGCTCAGTTGGTTAGAGCGTCGTGCTAATAACGCGAAGGTCGTGGGTTCGATCCCCCCCCCCCCATGGGCCAAAGAGAAGAAGAATTGGTTTTGAAAGACTATTTTTCAAAATGCGGGAAAGATTTCATCGAAATTCATCGGAATGGCCCATTAGCTCAGTTGGTTAGAGCGTCGTGCTAATAACGCGAAGAACGTGGGTTCGATTCCCCCATGGGCCAAAGAGAAGAAGAATTGGTTTTGAAAGACTATTTTTAAAAATGCGGGAAAGATTTCATCGAAATTCATCGGAATGGCCCATTAGCTCAGTTGGTTAGAGCGTCGTGCTAATAACGCGAAGGTCGTGGGTTCGATGCCCCCATGGGCCATAGAGAAGAAGAATTGGTTTTGAGAGACTATTTTTAAAAATGCGGGAAAGATTTCATCGAAATTCATCGGAATGGCCCATTAGCTCAGTTGGTGAGAGCGTCGTGCTGATAACGCGAAGGTCGTGGTTTCGATCCCCCCATGGGCCAAAGAGAAGAAGAATTGGTTTTGAAAGACTATTTTTAAAAATGCGGGAAAGATTTCATCGAAGTTCATCGGAATGGCCCATTCGCTCAGTTGGTTAGAGCGTCGTGCTAATAACGCGAAGGTCGTGGGTTCGATCCCCCTTGGGCCAAAGAGAAGAAGAATTGGTTTTGAAAGACTATTTTTAAAAATGCGGGAAAGATTTCATCGAAATTCATCGGAATGGCCCATTAGCTCAGTTGGTTAGAGCGTCGTGCTAATAACGCGAAGGTCGTGGGTTCGATCCCCCCATGGGCTAAAGAGAAGAAGAATTGGTTTTGAAAGACAATTTTTAAAAATGCGGGAAAGATGTCATCGAAATTCATCGGAATGGCCCATTAGCTCAGTTGGTTAGAGCGTCGTGCTAATAACGCGAAGGTCGTGGGTTTGATCCCCCCATGGGCCAAAGAGAAGAAGAATTGGTTTTGAAAGACTATTTTTAAAAATGCGCTAAAAATTTCATCGAGATTCATCGGAATGGCTAATTAGCTCAGTTGGTTAGAGCGTCGTGCTAATAACGCGAAGGTCGTGGGTTCGATCCCCCCATGGGCCAAAGAGAAGAAGAATTGGTTTTGAAAGACTATTTTTAAAAATGCGGGAAAGATTTCATCGAAATTCATCGGAATGGCCCATTAGCTCAGTTGGTTAGAGCGTCGTGGGCGTTTGGTTTTTTGGAGAGTGCGGTTCGTTTTTCTTTGCTCTCCTCGTCTTCTCGCTAAGCCTTAGTTTCGGTTCTTTTTCTAAAATTTACTAATTCGCGCAGTTTATTTTTCGTTTTTCGTGCCTTCCTGGGTTTTCTTCTGAAATCCAGGATGGATATTTTAAAGCGCTCCGTTTTTGTGGAGTGTGAAGTTAAAGAAGTTTCGAAGCAGGAAATATTGACGGCATGTATTTTGGATTACGGGCCTCATTCGGTTTCGTCGGTTGTTGCTACGGACGGTGGCTATTACGTCACCTTCTTTCGCCAGGATGACGCCGATCTTTGTCTGGATGCTGATCTTCAGGTGGGAGACAAGCGTTTTGATGTGTCTGGGATTGCGAGGAAGACAGTCATTGTTAATATCTTTGGCTTACCAGAATTTCTGAGTGATGAGGCTGTTAAAGAAAAATTGGAGAGCTTATTATGCGAGATTAAAGGGGAAATACTTTGGCGTAAAAATGACGAAGGTGTTTATTTTGGTCTCCGGTCGGTCAAGGTTCGTCTTGCCGAATGCGTTAGTTCCTTACCGTACGGCTTAAAAATAAAGGACGTTCTTGGTCGGGAGACTTTTTACAGAGTTCGTCATAACTCCCAGAGTAAAGTTTGTAATGGGTGTCTTTCATCTAGCCACCTCTACAAGGAATGCCCATCTTTTATTTGTTTTCGATGTAAGAAGCCGGGCCATATGGCTCGGGTCTGCCCCACTCGGTCTACGATCATTGAGTCGAGGGAGACTGACGATGAAGCCAGTTCCGGAATTCTCGGTAATTATCGCTCTAACGATCATAATGTTCAGGATGTACATATGCCTTATGATACCGGTGCCGCCAAGGGTGGTGACGACGTGGAGAAAAATGAAGTAGCTCTTAGCGTGAAGGACTCGGGTAAACGAGTCCTGCCTTTTACTAGTGGGTCGGACGCTGAAAAACGACAACCTCCACCTAAGAAGTCGAATGTAGTTTCCAAATATCCGAAGACTAATTCTTCGGACACTCCCGCATCGAAGTCCCTTCCCAGTGTTGTTACCCCCATCCCCAACTCGCATCATGCCGCTAAGAATCGTAACAGTTAACGTCAACGGTCTTCGGAACCTTGACAAGATGAGGGAACTTCTTGTTTTTATAGGCGCGTACGACGTGGTTTTCCTACAGGAGACCCATTGGACGAATGAGCACGTAGGAGTTTTTCGGGACATTTTTCGTTTGCGTGTTTTTTGGGATATTGATCCAGTTACCACTTTTTGCGGCGTAGCGACATGTTTCCGTGCCGGCCTTGACATTATTCCTTCGCGGGTTTTTCGTAGTGGTTGCGGGCGTTTTTTATCTGTCTCCGCGCTCGTTGACGATTTACCTTTGGATTTTGCGAATATCTACGCGCCGAATGACGCATCGGCGCGAACAGCTTTTTTGTCTACTGCGAAATTATGGTGCTCTATTTTACCTCGTCCGATTATTGCGGGCGATTTTAACGATGTTTTAAGCTATAATCTCGATCGCCGCCCTGCTTCGAAGGCCCGCCCTGTTTGTCAGCCTTCGTCACTTAAATTGTGGTCGGTGGGACTGGATCTTCATGATCCCTGGCGGGCGTGTCACCAAGATCACTTTGATTACACGCGTTCGGGTTTCGTGTACGGGAACTTTGTACTGTCACGTATTGATTATATATTTACCCGCCCTACGGATGGCCATAATTGTTCACGATGTCTCATTTCGCCCATCTCTTTTTCCGATCATAAAGCCGTGTCTCTTGTTTTTGATCCTAGTGGTGTTCAACGCGGGCCTGGGGTTTGGGCATTTAATTCTACTTTACTGGAAGAGGATCGCTTTCGCAACGGCATCCAGCGTATTGTTAATCGGAGTCGCGACACTATAGAGTACCGCGAGAACATATTTAGCTGGTACGAGAACCTTAAAGTCACTATCAAGGACTACGCTATCTTCTATGGTAAAGTTCGCGCTCAGAAGTTACGGAATTCGCGGTCTGCTCTGATAGAGCGGATTTCGCCAATGATCCGAGCTGCCTGTCGGAATTGTTAGTAGCGAAGCAGTTGCTTGCGGATTTCGATGCTGGGGTAATTCGGGGCCAGGTTCTTCGCGCGAAGGCAGATTTTCAAGAATTGGGAGAGAGACCTACGCGTTATTTTTTGCGTTTGGAGACCCACCGCCAGGGCATTAAGTCAATTGGTCGTTTGGTTTCTAGCTCTGGTGAGGTGTTACGTGACGGGGTTCTTATCCGTAACGAAATATTCGAGTTTTACAATGCCCTTTATACCAACGAGCCTATCTGCGAGGAACAGTGTCGCCGTTTTACTGACCTAGTCCGTAACCGTGTTGATGCCGTTGATAGCTCTGCCCTTGAGCAACCGGTTGCTTGGGGGGAAATCGAACACGCCTTGGGTTCTATGAAGAACAATAAGAGTCCGGGTCTTGACGGTTTAACGGTGGAGTTTTGGCGCTTTTTTCTCCCTCTTATCAAAAACGAATATCTCGGTATGGTTCAAACTATCCGCGACCATGGGCACATTCCTCCCAGTATGAAAGTTGGTCTCATAGTTCTTGTGCCGAAAGCTGGTGACTTGTCGCTTTTAAAAAATTGGCGTCCTATTACATTGTTAAACACGGACTATAAAATTTTATCCAAGGTTTTCGCGCTTCGGCTCGCTCGACTGTTACCAAATATTACGTCACCGACTCAGACGGGAGCGGTTCGCGGTCGGGACATTTCTCTCACTACAAGGACTTTGTCGGATGTAACGGAGCTTCTGCGGATTCGTGGGGAAGGTGGTATTCTCGTACAGTTGGACCTCTTTTATTCGCATTATTAGCCTCGATGGGGTTTGGCCCTTTCTTCTGCCGGTGGATTCAAGCTTTTATCGCGGGTTCCAAGGCCTGTGTCAAAATCAACGGTCATTTAACTCCTCTTTTCTCGTTGGGTCGCTCGGTTCGTCAAGGTTGCCCTCTCAGCCCATTGCTGTATATATTAGCTTCGGAACCATTGTTTAGCGCGGTGAATCGCCACGACACAATACCGGCACTCCGTCTCTCTGCTCATTCGCATTTGCCGAAACTCTTTCAACATATGGATGACACTACTATCGTATCTACATCTGAGACTGCTATCCCTCCGATATGCGTCTCGCGTGGTATAACTATCTCAAGTGCGCCTTTGAAGATTCTCGGCATTTGGATTGACTATGACTATGCCAATTTACCTCAACTTCAGTGGGAAGAGTGGTACAGAAAGTTTTGTCGCGTCTTGCGTTCTTGGAAGGGTCGTCCTCTATCTATCATTGGGAAAGTCTTAGTTGTTAACGTTTTGGCTGCGTCTACGCTTTGGCATATCTTAAAAGCCGTCGACATTTCTCGGTTTTGGCTCAGCCAATTTCAAGCCGCCATTTTATCATTTATTTGGGGAACCGGTCCTCACCTTGTCGCGTATGACACTCTCGTTCGGCCAACGTTTTTTGGGGGTTTCGGCCTCGTGGATATCCCGACAAAAGTCAAAGCGTTTCGCGTTCGCGAAATCCTTACTCTGTTTGAAGACGCTACTTCGGATTACTATTGGGACCTTTATTCAGCGATCCTTGACCACTATGGGGGCGATTTGCAACTTGGCATTCAAGTCTTCCGATTAACTATTGACTCGCGTCGTGCTGCCGAGGATTCGATAATCAGAATGTCGCAGTCCAAAACGATGGACCTCTATAAAGAACTTATCGCTGCTATTCCTCCTGCCTGGGCAACCAAGATTGCGCGGAGTGTGAAGAAACCGCGTCGTTTTCCTGTCGCGCCTAATTTCGGGTTATCGGTTGTAAATGACAATGGTGAAACGATCAAATTCGCTCTTTCGGTCAAGTTTATTTACGATACTTTCGCGACCGGTTTATCTACTGAGTCCAGCGGCGAGGAGCGTTGGCGTCGCTTTTTCGGTGGCCCTCTATGCCGTGTTCGTTGGAAATTCGTCCGTTCCAACTTTTTGGGCCCTTCCCTTTCTGCCATGAATCTTCGACTGATCCATCAGGGATTTCCAGTAAAGTCACGTTTAGTGCACGGTCTCGTGGTCCCGGACTCTCGATGTCCCTTTTGTCAAACCGGCTCCGAAACTGTAGAACATCTTTTCGTGGAGTGTCCCGTGGTGTCGCAATGGTGGACTTGGTTGTTCTGTGCCGTCTTGGCCCTTTCCCGGGACTTATTCGGTGGTCCTACAAAAACTCGAAACTCTTTTATAATTTTTGGCGAGATAACTACTGATTTAAAAAAACCTGTTATTTTTTGGAAAATTGTAAATTTATTAAGTGCAATTTTTAAACGAGAAATTTGGATGTATCGTTGTCAATGTTCCTTTAATGAAACCGTATTTCAGGATGTCATATTTCCAAAAAAAGTCCGCGCAATATTAAAAAGATAATGTCGGAATAAGCAAAGAAAACTAAATATGGATATTCCGTCTGACGTTATTTAATATAGTTTTTCGGTAATTGCAATATTTATCATTATCAATGTCGAAATTATTTATTTTTTAACAATAGAGACATTTCCTCTTTTATTTTCGTACCCGCTATGATCACATAAAATTGTTATATTTGTATTGTATTGTTTTAGACATGTGAATAAAGATTTTATAAAAAACAAAAAAAAAAATCGCGTTCGGCTGTTAACCGAAAGGTTGATGGTTCGAGTCCATCCGGTGGCGACGCTTATTGTTTTACTTTCGTTCATTCCGTATTATTATTAACCCTTTAAGAAATGGAAGTGCCAACGTATTAAAAAGAGGGATTAATCGTCGAATAGTACGTTTCATGATAAATTGGAGCCTCTGTGGCGAAATGGTTAGCGCGTTCGGCTGATATCCGAAAGGTTGATGGTTCGAGTCCATCCGGTGGCGACGCTTATTGTTTTACTTTCGTTCATTCCGTATTATTATTAACCCTTTAAGAAATGGAAGTGCCAACGTAGGAACAACAGGGATAAATCGTCAAATATTACGTTTCCGCGTGAACCGGAGCCTCCGTGGCGCAATGGTTAGCGCGTTCGGCTGTTAACCGAAAGGTTGATGGTTCGAGTCCATCCGGTGGCGACGCTTATTGTTTTACTTTCGTTCATTGCGTATTATTATTAACTCTTTAAGAAATGGAAGGTCCAACGTATTAAAAGGGGGATTAATCCTCGAATAGTACGTTTCATGATAAATTGGAGCCTCCGTGGCGCAATGGTTAGCGCGTTCGGCTGTTAACTGAAAGGTTGATAGTTCGAGTCCATCCGATGGTGACGCTTATTGTTTTACTTTCGTTCATTGCGTATTATTATTAACTCTTTAAGAAATGGAAGGGCCAACGTATTAAAAGGGGGATTAATCCTCGAATAGTACGTTTCATGATAAATTGGAGCCTCCGTGGCGCAATGGTTAGCGCGTTCGGCTGTTAACCGAAAGGTTGATGGTTTGAGTCCATCCGGTGGCGTTACTTATTGTTTTACTTTTGTTCATTGCGTATTATTATTAACTCTTTAAGAAATGGAAGTGCCAACGTAGGAACAACAGGGATAAATCGTCAAATATTACGTTTCCGCGTGAACCGGAGCCTCCGTGGTGCAATGGTTAGCGCGTTCGGCTGTTAACCGAAAGGTTGATGGTTTGAGTCCATCCGGTGGCCACGCTCATTGTTTTACTTTCGTTCATTGCGTATTATTATTAACTCTTTAAGAAATGGAAGGGCCAACGTATTAAAAAGAGGAATTAATCGTCGAATAGTACGTTTCATGATAAATTGGAGCCTCCGTGGCGCAATGGTTAGCGCGTTCGGCTGTTAACCGAAAGGTTGATGGTTCGAGTCCATCCGGTGGCGACGCTTATTGTTTTACTTTCGTTCATTGCGGATTATTATTAACTCTTTTAGAAATGGAAGGGCCAACGTATTAAAAAGAGGGATTAATCGTCGAATAGTACGTTTCATGATAAATTGGAGCCTCCGTGGCGCAATGGTTAGCGCGTTCGGCTATCAACCGAAAGGTTGATGGTTTGAGTCCATCCGGTGGCGTTACTTATTGTTTTACTTTTGTTAATTGCGTATTATTATTAACTCTTTAAGAAATGGAAGTGCCAAAGTAGGAACAACAGGGATAAATCGTCAAATATTACGTTTCCGCGTGAACCGGAGCCTCCGTGGTGCAATGGTTAGCGCGTTCGGCTGTTAACCGAAAGGTTGATGGTTCGAGTCAATCCGGTGGCGACGCTTATTGTTTTACTTTCGTTCATTGCGTATTATTATTAACTCTTTAAGAAATGGAAGTGCCAACGTATTAAAAAGAGGGATTAATCGTCGAATAGTACGTTTCATGACAAATTGGAGCCTCCGTGGCGCAAGGGTTAGCGCGTTCGGCTGTTAACCGAAAGGTTGATGGTTCGAGTCCATCCGGTGGCGACGCTTATTGTTTTACTTTCGTTCATTGCGTATTATTAATAACTCTTTAAGAAATGGAAGGGTCAACGTATTAAAAAGAGGGATTAATCGTCGAATAGTACGTTTCATGATAAATTGGAGCCTCCGTGGCGCAATGGTTAGCGCGTTCGGCTGTTAACCGAAAGGTTGATGGTTCGAGTCCATCCGGTGGCGATGCTTATTGTTTTACTTTCGTTCATTGCGTATTATTATTAACCCTTTAAGAAATGGAAGTGCCAACGTAGGAACAACAGGGATAAATCGTCAAATATTACGTTTCCGCGTGAACCGGAGCTTCCGTGGCGCAATGGTTAGCGCGTTCGGCTGTTAACCGAAAGGTTGATGGTTCGAGTCCATCCGGTGGCGACGCTTATTGTTTTACTTTCGTTCATTGCGTATTATTATTAACTCTTTAAGAAATGGAAGGGCCAACGTATTAAAAAGAGGGATTAATCGTCGAATAGTACGTTTCATTATAAATTGGAGCCTCCGTGGTGCAATGGTTAGCGCGTTCGGCTGTTTACCGCAAAATTGATGGTTCGAGTCCATCCGGTGGCAACGCTTATTGTTTTACTTTCGTTCATTGCGTATTATTATTAACTCTTTAAGAAATGGAAGGGCCAACGTATTAAAAAGAGGGATTAATCGTCGAATAGTACGTTTCATGATAAATTGGAGCCTCCGTGGCGCAATGACTAGCGCGTTCGGCTATTAACCGAAAGGTTGATGGTTCGAGTCCATCCGGTGGCGACGCTTATTGTTTTACTTTCGTTCATTGCGTATTATTATTAACTCTTTAAGAAATGGAAGGGCCAACGTATTAAAAAGAGGGATTAATCGTCGAATAGTACGTTTCATCACAAATTGGAGCCTCCGTGGCGCAATGGTTAGCGCGTTCGGCTGTTAACCGAAAGGTTGATGGTTCGAGTCCATCCGGTGGCGACGCTTATTGTTTTACTTTCGTTCATTGCGTATTATTAATAACTCTTTAAGAAATTGAAGGGCCAACGTATTAAAAAGAGGGATTAATCGTCGAATAGTATGTTTCATGATAAATTGGAACCTCCGTGGCGCAATGGTTAGCGCGTTCGGCTGTTAACCGAATGGTTGATGGTTCGAGTCCATCCGGTGGCGCTGCTTATTGTTTTACTTTCGTTCATTGCGTATTATTATTAACCCTTTAAGAAATGGAAGTGCCAACGTAGGAACAACAGGGATAAATCGTCAAATATTACGTTTCCGCGTGAACCGGAGCCTCCGTGGCGCAATGGTTAGCGCGTTCGGCTGTTAACCGAAAGGTTGATGGTTCGAGTCCATCCGGTGGCGACGCTTATTGTTTTACTTTCGTTCATTGCGTATTATTATTAACTCTTTAAGAAATGGAAGGGCCAACGTATTAAAAAGAGGGATTAATCGTCGAATAGTACGTTTCATGATAAATTGGAGCCTCCGTGGCGTAATGGTAAGCGCGTTCGGCTGTTAACCGCAAGGTTGATGGTTCGAGACCATCCGGTGGCGACGCTTATTGTTTTACTTTCGTTCATTGCGTATTATTATTAACTCTTTTAGAAATGGAAGGGCCAACGTATTAAAAAGGGGGATTAATCGTCGAATAGTACGTTTCATGATAAATTGGAGCCTCCGTGGCGCAATGGTTAGCGCGTTCGGCTGTTTACCGAAAGGTTGATGGTTCGAGTCTATCCGGTGGCGACGCTTATTGTTTTACTTTCGTTCATTGCGTATTATTAGTAACTCTTTAAGAAATGGAAGGGCCAACGTATTAAAAAGAGGGATTAATCGTCGAATAGTACGTTTCATGATAAATTGGAGCCTCCGTGGCGCAATGGTTAGCGCGTTCGGCTGTTAACCGAAAGGTTGATGGTTCGAGTCCATCTGGTGGCGACGCTTAGTGTTTTACTTTCATTCATTGCGTATTATTATTAACTCTTTAAGAAATGGAAGGGCCAACGTATTAAAAAGAGGGATTAATCGTCGAATAGTACGTTTCATGATAAATTGGAGCCTTCGTGGCGCAATGGTTAGCGCGTTCGGCTGTTAACCGAAAAGTTTATGGTTCGAGTCCATCTGGTGGCGACGCTTATTGTTTTACTTTCGTTCATTGCGTATTATTAGTAACTCTTTAAGAAATGGAAGGGCCAACGTATTAAAAAGAGGGATTAATCGTCGAATAGTACGTTTCATGATAAATTGGAGCCTTCGTGGCGCAATGGTTAGCGCGTTCGGCTGTTAACCGAAAGGTTTATGGTTCCTGTCCATCCGGTAGCGACGCTTATTGTTTTACTTTCGTTCATTGCGTATTATTATTAACTCTTTAAGAAATGGAAGGGCCAACGTATTAAAAAGAGGGATTAATCGTCGAATAGTACGTTTCATGATAAATTGGAGCCTCCGTGGCGCAATGGTTAGCGCGTTCGGCTGTTAACCGAAAGGTTGATGGTTCGAGTCCATCCGGTGGCGACGCTTATTGTTTTGTTTCGTTCATTGTGTATTATTAGTAACTCTTTAAGAAATGGAAGGGCCAACGTATTAAAAAGAGGGATTAATCGTCGAATAGTACGTTTTATGATAAATTGGAGCCTCCGTGGCGCAATGGTTAGCGCGTTCGGCTTTTAACCGAAAGGTTGATGGTTCGCGTCCATCTGGTGGCGACGCTTATTGTTTTACTTTCGTTCATTGCGTATTATTATTAACTCTTTTAGAAATGGAAGGGCCAACGTATTAAAAAGGGGGATTAATCGTCGAATAGTACGTTTCATGATAAATTGGAGCCTCCGTGGCGCAATGGTTAGCGCGTTCGGCTGTTAACCGAAAGGTTGATGTTTCGAGTCCATCCGGTGGCGATGCTTATTGCTTTAATTTCGTTCATTGCGTATTATTATTAACCCTTTAAGAAATGGAAGTGCCAACGTAGGAACAACAGGGATAAATCGTCAAAAATTACGTTTCCGCGTGAACCGGAGCCTCCGTGGCGCAATGACTAGCGCGTTCGGCTGTTAACCGAAAGGTTGATGGTTCGAGTCCATCCGGTGGCGACGCTTTTTGATTTACTTTCGTTCATTGCGTATTATTAGTAACTCTTTAAGAAATGGAAGGGCCAACGTATTAAAAAGAGGGATTAATCGTCGAATAGTACGTTTCATGATAAATTGGAGCCTCCGTGGCGCAATGGTTAGCGCGTTCGGCTGTAAACCGAAAGGTTGATGGTTCGAGTCCATCCGGTGGCGACGCTTATTGTTTTAATTTCGTTAATTGCGTATTATTATTAACTCTTTAAGAGATGGAAGGGCCAACGTATTAAAAAGAGGGATTAATCGTCGAATAGTACGTTTCATGTTAAATTGGAGCTTCCGTGGCGCAATGGTTAGCGCGTTCGGCTGTTAACCGAAAGGTTGATGGTTCGAGTCCATCCGGTGGCGACGCTTATTGTTTTACTTTCGTTCATTGCGTATTATTATTAACTCTTAAAGAAATGGAAGGGCCAACGTATTAAAAAGAGGGATTAATCGTCGAATAGTACGTTTCATGTTAAATTGGAGCTTCCGTGGCGCAATGGTTAGCGCGTTCGGCTGTTAACCGCAAGGTTGATGGTTCGAGACCATCCGGTGGCGACGCTTATTGTTTTACTTTCGTTCATTGCGTATTATTATTAACTCTTTTAGAAATGGAAGGGCCAACGTATTAAAAAGGGGGATTAATCGTCGAATAGTACGTTTCATGATAAATTGGAGCCTCCGTGGCGCAATGGTTAGCGCGTTCGGCTGTTTACCGAAAGGTTGATGGTTCGAGTCCATCCGGTGGCGACGCTTATTGTTTTACTTTCGTTCATTGCGTATTATTAGTAACTCTTTAAGAAATGGAAGGGCCAACGTATTAAAAAGAGGGATTAATCGTCGAATAGTACGTTTCATGATAAATTGGAGCCTCCGTGGCGCAATGGTTAGCGCGTTCGGCTGTTAACCGAAAGGTTGATGGTTCGAGTCCATCTGGTGGCGACGCTTATTGTTTTACTTTCGTTCATTGCGTATTATTATTAACTCTTTTAGAAATGGAAGGGCCAACGTATTAAAAAGGGGGATTAATCGTCGAATAGTACGTTTCATGATAAATTGGAGCCTCCGTGGCGCAATGGTTAGCGCGTTCGGCTGTTAACCGAAAGGTTGATGGTTCGAGTCCATCTGGTGGCGACGCTTAGTGTTTTACTTTCATTCATTGCGTATTATTATTAACTCTTTAAGAAATGGAAGGGCCAACGTATTAAAAAGAGGGATTAATCGTCGAATAGTACGTTTCATGATAAATTGGAGCCTTCGTGGCGCAATGGTTAGCGCGTTCGGCTGTTAACCGAAAGGTTTATGGTTCGAGTCCATCTGGTGGCGACGCTTATTGTTTTACTTTCGTTCATTGCGTATTATTAGTAACTCTTTAAGAAATGGAAGGGCCAACGTATTAAAAAGAGGGATTAATCGTCGAATAGTACGTTTTATGATAAATTGGAGCCTCCGTGGCGCAATGGTTAGCGCGTTCGGCTTTTAACCGAAAGGTTGATGGTTCGCGTCCATCTGGTGGCGACGCTTATTGTTTTACTTTCGTTCATTGCGTATTATTATTAACTCTTTTAGAAATGGAAGGGCCAACGTATTAAAAAGGGGGATTAATCGTCGAATAGTACGTTTCATGATAAATTGGAGCCTCCGTGGCGCAATGGTTAGCGCGTTCGGCTGTTAACCGAAAGGTTGATGTTTCGAGTCCATCCGATGGCGATGCTTATTGCTTTAATTTCGTTCATTGCGTATTATTATTAACCCTTTAAGAAATGGAAGTGCCAACGTAGGAACAACAGGGATAAATCGTCAAAAATTACGTTTCCGCGTGAACCGGAGCCTCCGTGGCGCAATGACTAGCGCGTTCGGCTGTTAACCGAAAGGTTGATGGTTCGAGTCCATCCGGTGGCGACGCTTTTTGATTTACTTTCGTTCATTGCGTATTATTAGTAACTCTTTAAGAAATGGAAGGGCCAACGTATTAAAAAGAGGGATTAATCGTCGAATAGTACGTTTCATGATAAATTGGAGCCTCCGTGGCGCAATGGTTAGCGCGTTCGGCTGTAAACCGAAAGGTTGATGGTTCGAGTCCATCCGGTGGCGACGCTTATTGTTTTAATTTCGTTAATTGCGTATTATTATTAACTCTTTAAGAGATGGAAGGGCCAACGTATTAAAAAGAGGGATTAATCGTCGAATAGTACGTTTCATGTTAAATTGGAGCTTCCGTGGCGCAATGGTTAGCGCGTTCGGCTGTTAACCGAAAGGTTGATGGTTCGAGTCCATCCGGTGGCGACGCTTATTGTTTTACTTTCGTTCATTGCGTATTATTATTAACTCTTTTAGAAATGGAAGGGCCAACGTATTAAAAAGGGGGATTAATCGTCGAATAGTACGTTTCATGATAAATTGGAGCCTCCGTGGCGCAATGGTTAGCGCGTTCGGCTGTTTACCGAAAGGTTGATGGTTCGAGTCCATCCGGTGGCGACGCTTATTGTTTTACTTTCGTTCATTGCGTATTATTAGTAACTCTTTAAGAAATGGAAGGGCCAACGTATTAAAAAGAGGGATTAATCGTCGAATAGTACGTTTCATGATAAATTGGAGCCTCCGTGGCGCAATGGTTAGCGCGTTCGGCTGTTAACCGAAAGGTTGATGGTTCGAGTCCATCTGGTGGCGACGCTTATTGTTTTACTTTCGTTCATTGCGTATTATTATTAACTCTTTTAGAAATGGAAGGGCCAACGTATTAAAAAGGGGGATTAATCGTCGAATAGTACGTTTCATGATAAATTGGAGCCTCCGTGGCGCAATGGTTAGCGCGTTCGGCTGTTAACCGAAAGGTTGATGGTTCGAGTCCATCTGGTGGCGACGCTTAGTGTTTTACTTTCATTCATTGCGTATTATTATTAACTCTTTAAGAAATGGAAGGGCCAACGTATTAAAAAGAGGGATTAATCGTCGAATAGTACGTTTCATGATAAATTGGAGCCTTCGTGGCGCAATGGTTAGCGCGTTCGGCTGTTAACCGAAAGGTTTATGGTTCGAGTCCATCTGGTGGCGACGCTTATTGTTTTACTTTCGTTCATTGCGTATTATTAGTAACTCTTTAAGAAATGGAAGGGCCAACGTATTAAAAAGAGGGATTAATCGTCGAATAGTACGTTTCATGATAAATTGGAGCCTTCGTGGCGCAATGGTTAGCGCGTTCGGCTGTTAACCGAAAGGTTTATGGTTCCTGTCCATCCGGTGGCGACGCTTATTGTTTTACTTTCGTTCATTGCGTATTATTAGTAACTCTTTAAGAAATGGAAGGGCCAACGTATTAAAAAGAGGGATTAATCGTCGAATAGTACGTTTCATGTTAAATTGGAGCTTCCGTGGCGCAATGGTTAGCGCGTTCGGCTGTTAACCGAAAGGTTGATGGTTCGAGTCCATCCGGTGGCGACGCTTATTGTTTTACTTTCGTTCATTGCGTATTATTATTAACTCTTAAAGAAATGGAAGGGCCAACGTATTAAAAAGAGGGATTAATCGTCGAATAGTACGTTTCATGTTAAATTGGAGCTTCCGTGGCGCAATGGTTAGCGCGTTCGGCTGTTAACCGCAAGGTTGATGGTTCGAGACCATCCGGTGGCGACGCTTATTGTTTTACTTTCGTTCATTGCGTATTATTATTAACTCTTTTAGAAATGGAAGGGCCAACGTATTAAAAAGGGGGATTAATCGTCGAATAGTACGTTTCATGATAAATTGGAGCCTCCGTGGCGCAATGGTTAGCGCGTTCGGCTGTTTACCGAAAGGTTGATGGTTCGAGTCCATCCGGTGGCGACGCTTATTGTTTTACTTTCGTTCATTGCGTATTATTAGTAACTCTTTAAGAAATGGAAGGGCCAACGTATTAAAAAGAGGGATTAATCGTCGAATAGTACGTTTCATGATAAATTGGAGCCTCCGTGGCGCAATGGTTAGCGCGTTCGGCTGTTAACCGAAAGGTTGATGGTTCGAGTCCATCTGGTGGCGACGCTTATTGTTTTACTTTCGTTCATTGCGTATTATTATTAACTCTTTTAGAAATGGAAGGGCCAACGTATTAAAAAGGGGGATTAATCGTCGAATAGTACGTTTCATGATAAATTGGAGCCTCCGTGGCGCAATGGTTAGCGCGTTCGGCTGTTAACCGAAAGGTTGATGGTTCGAGTCCATCTGGTGGCGACGCTTAGTGTTTTACTTTCATTCATTGCGTATTATTATTAACTCTTTAAGAAATGGAAGGGCCAACGTATTAAAAAGAGGGATTAATCGTCGAATAGTACGTTTCATGATAAATTGGAGCCTTCGTGGCGCAATGGTTAGCGCGTTCGGCTGTTAACCGAAAGGTTTATGGTTCGAGTCCATCTGGTGGCGACGCTTATTGTTTTACTTTCGTTCATTGCGTATTATTAGTAACTCTTTAAGAAATGGAAGGGCCAACGTATTAAAAAGAGGGATTAATCGTCGAATAGTACGTTTCATGATAAATTGGAGCCTTCGTGGCGCAATGGTTAGCGCGTTCGGCTGTTAACCGAAAGGTTTATGGTTCCTGTCCATCCGGTGGCGACGCTTATTGTTTTACTTTCGTTCATTGCGTATTATTATTAACTCTTTAAGAAATGGAAGGGCCAACGTATTAAAATGAGGGATTAATCGTCGAATAGTACGTTTCATGATAAATTGGAGCCTCCGTGGCGCAATGGTTAGCGCGTTCGGCTGTTAACCGAAAGGTTGATGGTTCGAGTCCATCCGGTGGCGACGCTTATTGTTTTGTTTCGTTCATTGCGTATTATTAGTAACTCTTTAAGAAATGGAAGGGCCAACGTATTAAAAAGAGGGATTAATCGTCGAATAGTACGTTTCATGATAAATTGGAGCCTCCGTGGCGCAATGGTTAGCGCGTTCGGCTTTTAACCGAAAGGTTGATGGTTCGCGTCCATCTAGTGGCGACGCTTATTGTTTTACTTTCGTTCATTGCGTATTATTATTAACTCTTTTAGAAATGGAAGGGCCAACGTATTAAAAAGGGGGATTAATCGTCGAATAGTACGTTTCATGATAAATTGGAGCCTCCGTGGCGCAATGGTTAGCGCGTTCGGCTGATAACCGAAAGGTTGATGTTTCGAGTCCATCCGGTGGCGATGCTTATTGCTTTAATTTCGTTCATTGCGTATTATTATTAACCCTTTAAGAAATGGAAGTGCCAACGTAGGAACAACAGGGATAAATCGTCAAAAATTACGTTTCCGCGTGAACCGGAGCCTCCGTGGCGCAATGACTAGCGCGTTCGGCTGTTAACCGAAAGGTTGATGGTTCGAGTCCATCCGGTGGCGACGCTTTTTGTTTTACTTTCGTTCATTGCGTATTATTAGTAACTCTTTAAGAAATGGAAGGGCCAACGTATTAAAAAGAGGGATTAATCGTCGAATAGTACGTTTCATGATAAATTGGAGCCTCCGTGGCGCAATGGTTAGCGCGTTCGGCTGTAAACCGAAAGGTTGATGGTTCGAGTCCATCCGGTGGCGACGCTTATTGTTTTAATTTCGTTAATTGCGTATTATTATTAACTCTTTAAGAGATGGAAGGGCCAACGTATTAAAAAGAGGGATTAATCGTCGAATAGTACGTTTCATGTTAAATTGGAGCTTCCGTGGCGCAATGGTTAGCGCGTTCGGCTGTTAACCGAAAGGTTGATGGTTCGAGTCCATCCGGTGGCGATGCTTATTGTTTTACTTTCGTTCATTGCGTATTATTATTAACCTTTTAAGAAATCGAAGTGCCAACGTAGGAACAACAGGGATAAATCGTCAAATATTACGTTTCCGCGTGAACCGGAGCCTCCGTGGCGCAATGGTTAGCGTGTTCGGCTGTTAACCGAAAGGTTGATGGTTCGAGTTCATCCGGTGGCGATGCTTATTGTTTTACTTTCGTTCATTGCGTATTATTTATAACCCTTTAAGAAATGGAAGTGCCAACGTAGGAACAACAGGGATAAATCGTCAAATATTACGTTTCCGCAGGAACCGGAGCCTCCGTGGCGCAATGGTTAGCGCGTTCGGCTGTTAACCGAAAGGTTGATGGTTCGAGTCCATCCGGTGGCGACGCTTATTGTTTTACTTTCGTTCATTGCGTATTATTATTAACTCTTTAAGAAATGGAAGGGCCAACGTATTAAAAAGAGGGATTAATCGTCGAATAGTACGTTTCATGATAAATTGGAGCCTCCGTGGTGCAATGGTTAGCGCGTTCGGCTGTTTACCGCAAAATTGATGGTTCGAGTCCATCCGGTGGCAACGCTTATTGTTTTACTTTCGTTCATTGCGTATTATTATTAACTATTTAAGAAATGGAAGGGCCAACGTATTAAAAAGGGGGATTAATCGTCGAATAGTACGTTTCATGATAAATTGGAGCCTCCGTGGCGCAATGGTTTGCGCGTTCGGCTATTAACCGAAAGGTTGATGGTTCGAGTCCATCCGGTGGCGACGCTTATTGTTTTACTTTCGTTCATTGCATATTATTATTAACTCTTTAAGAAATGGAAGGGCCAACGTATTAAAAAGAGGGATTAATCGTCGAATAGTACGTTTCATGACAAATTGGAGCCTCCGTGGCGCAATGGTTAGCGCGTTCGGCTGATAACCGAAAGGTTGATGGTTCGAGTCCATCCGGTGGCGACGCTTATTGTTTTACTTTCGTTCATTGCGTATTATTAATAACTCTTTAAGAAATGGAAGGGCCAACGTATTAAAAAGAGGGATTAATCGTCGAATAGTACGTTTCATGATAAATTGGAGCCTCCGTGGCGCAATGGTTAGCGCGTTCGGCTGTTAACCGAAAGGTTGATGGTTCGAGTCCATCCGGTGGCGCTGCTTATTGTTTTACTTTCGTTCATTGCGTATTATTATTAACCCTTTAAGAAATGGAAGTGCCAACGTAGGAACAACAGGGATAAATCGTCAAATATTACGTTTCCGCGTGAACCGGAGCCTCCGTGGCGCAATGGTTAGCGCGTTCGGCTGTTAACCGAAAGGTTGATGGTTCGAGTCCATCCGGTGGCGACGCTTATTGTTTTACTTTCGTTCATTGCGTATTATTATTAACTCTTTAAGAAATGGAAGGGCCAACGTATTAAAAAGAGGGATTAATCGTCGAATAGTACGTTTCATGATAAATTGGAGCCTCCGTGGCGTAATGGTAAGCGCGTTCGGCTGTTCACCTCAAGGTTGATGGTTCGAGACCATCCGGTGGCGACGCTTATTGTTTTAATTTCGTTCATTGCGTATTATTATTAACTCTTTTAGAAATGGAAGGGCCAACGTATTAAAAAGGGGGATTAATCGTCGAATAGTACGTTTCATGATAAATTGGAGCCTCCGTGGCGCAATGGTTAGCGCGTTCGGCTGAGCTCAGTTGGTTAGAGCACCGTGCTAATGGTTGCGTTCGAGCTTTTGGAGAGTGCAGGTCGTTCGATTTTGCGCTCCGTGTTTTCGTCGCGCTAAGCCTAAGCGGGGTATTTTCCCAATTTATTTTTCTTTCGGTTATTATTCGTGCATTTAAATCTATAGTTGTTAATTTATTAATTTGGTAATCCCTCCTGGGTGTTTCTACCCAGGATGGACGCATTCAAGAGATCGGTTTTTATTGATTTTAAACGAAATCTACCAAGTTTTGAAGTTGTGTCTACGGCGGTGATTGCGAACTTTGGTCTCGATTGTGCATCTGCTTTAGTTGTCTGTGATGAGGGTGGTTACATTCTCACCTTGAGGACTTTGGCCGATGTCGAGGGCGTTATTGATTCGGGCTTGGATATTGACGGTGAGATATATGAAATTTCAAGCGTTTCTGCGAAGACGGTGACTGTCCCCTTTTCGGACTTACCTGAGTTTGTGACTGATGAAGCCGTTTTATCCAAATTAACGTCGCTTGGCTGTGAAATCAAGGGTCCGCTTGTTTGGCATCGAAAGGCATCATTCTATTGCGGACTTCGTACCGTTCGTGTTACCTTACCTGAGAGTCTGTCATCATTACCATATCGCTTACGAGTTGCCGATGCTGTTGGTCGGGAGAAGTTTTACGCTGTCCGACATGATTCTCAGTTGAAAATATGTAATAAATGTTATTCTAATGACCATATTTATCGCAATTGTCCGGATTTCAAGTGCTTCAAGTGCGAGAAGCAGGGTCATGTTGTTCGGGAGTGTCCACTTTGGCCCCGTATGGCGTCCCGCGACTCTGATACGGCGGCTGTCGGTGGTGCGGACGGTGACGCGATGGTCGTTGATCCTGTCTCAGTCGCTATTCCTCAGGGTTCTTCGGTCCGGGCTGGTGGCGGTGAGTCTTCAGTCGTCGGCGCCGGTCTCAAGTCTGATCCGCGTCGGGGTGCTAAGCATTCGTTGTCGTCTAGTGATGGTGATTTCGGAAAGAAAATGTCTTCTTCTGGCTCTGCTCCGAAAGTAAAGAAAGTTCCCTCTAAAATGCCTCTGGTCCCTTTCGAGGGTCATCGCCGGCCTGATTGGTGGCCTAAGGAGGTTGTCTGGCCTCCATCTTCAGAGAACGAATATTACGCCCGGGTGTGTCGGTATCAGGGTCAGCCTGTTACCAGTCCTCTGTATAAGGACTTTGTGATCCCGGATGATTACGGTTTTAAGCAATAAGTTCCGGAATTACGATGGTCACTTTTCTGAATGTATTACAGAATTTTCTTTGTTATGTCGGGTATCATTCTTTGTTAGTTATTTTCAATACGGTTTTTTTCAATTATTTCTCTCATTTACATGCTGTTCGATGTTTATTTTTGCCTATTTTCGTTTATTATTACTAAAACCAGAATGCAATGAATGATCGTACAAGATTTGTACCTATTATTTCTTTGATGTGTCGTAGGATGACATTTTTTATTCGCTGTTATCTCTTCAATATCTTTATTTGTATTCTCGTTGCTTTTTTCTGACCGATTTGTCATTTATTACTCGTGAATTTTTCTCTTTATATATTCTGTCAATTGTTGCATAATGCTTCTTTGTAACCTACACGCGTTGTGTATTTTTTAATGATATAATTAAAAAAAAAAAAAAAAAAAGCGCGTTCGGCTGTTTACCGAAAGATTGATGGTTCGAGTCCATCCGGTGGCGACGCTTATTGTTTTACTTTCGTTCATTGCGTATTATTAGTAACTCTTTAAGAAATGGAAGGGCCAACGTATTAAAAAGAGGGATTAATCGTCGAATAGTACGCTTCATGATAAATTGGAGCCTCCGTGGCGCAATGGTTAGCTTGTTCGGCTGTTAACCGAAAGGTTGATGGTTCGAGTCCATCTGGTGGCGACGCTTATTGTTTTACTTTCGTTCATTGCGTATTATTATTAACTCTTTTAGAAATGGAAGGGCCAACGTATTAAAAAGGGGGATTAATCGTCGAATAGTACGTTTCATGATAAATTGGAGCCTCCGTGGCGCAATGGTTAGCGCGTTCGGCTGTCAACCGAAAGGTTGATGGTTCGAGTCCATCTGGTGGCGACGCTTAGTGTTTTACTTTCATTCATTGCGTATTATTATTAACTCTTTAAGAAATGGAAGGGCCAACGTTATAAAAAGAGGGATTAATCGTCGAATAGTACGTTTCATGATAAATTGGAGCCTTCGTGGCGCAATGGTTAGCGCGTTCGGCTGTTAACCGAAAGGTTTATGGTTCCTGTCCATCCGGTGGCGACGCTTATTGTTTTACTTTCGTTCATTGCGTATTATTATTAACTCTTTAAGAAATGGAAGGGCCAACGTATTAAAAAGAGGGATTAATCGTCGAATAGTACGTTTCATGATAAATTGGAGCCTCCGTGGCGCAATGGTTAGCGCGTTCGGCTGTTAACCGAAAGGTTGATGGTTCGAGTCCATCTGGTGGCGACGCTTATTGTTTTACTTTCGTTCATTGCGTATTATTATTAACTCTTTTAGAAATGGAAGGGCCAACGTATTAAAAAGGGGGATTAATCGTCGAATAGTACGTTTCATGATAAATTGGAGCCTCCGTGGCGCAATGGTTAGCGCGTTCGGCTGTTATCCGAAAGGTTGATGGTTCGAGTCCATCTGGTGGCGACGCTTATTGTTTTACTTTCGTTCATTGCGTATTATTATTAACTCTTTTAGAAATGGAAGGGCCAACGTATTAAAAAGGGGGATTAATCGTCGAATAGTACGTTTCATGATGAATTGGAGCCTCCGTGGCGCAATGGTTAGCGCGTTCGGCTGTTAACCGAAAAGTTGGTGTTTCGAGTCCATCCGGTGGCGATGCTTATTGCTTTAATTTCGTTCATTGCGTATTATTATTAACCCTTTAAGAAATGGAAGTGCCAACGTAGGAACAACAGGGATAAATCGTCAAAAATTACGTTTCCGCGTGAACCGGAGCCTCCGTGGCGCAATGACTAGCGCGTTCGGCTGTTAACCGAAAGGTTGATGGTTCGAGTCCATCCGGTGGCGACGCTTTTGTTTTACTTTCGTTAATTGCGTATTATTAGTAACTCTTTAAGAAATGGAAGGGCCAACGTATTAAAAAGAGGGATTAATCGTCGAATAGTACGTTTCATGATAAATTGGAGCCTCCGTGGCGCAATGGTTAGCGCGTTCGGCTGTTAACCGAAAGGTTGGTGGTTCGAGTCCTTCCGGTGGCGACGCTTATTGTTTTAATTTCGTTAATTGCGTATTATTATTAACTCTTTAAGAGATGGAAGGGCCAACGTATTAAAAAGAGGGATTAATCGTCGAATAGTACGTTTCATGATAAATTGGAGCTTCCGTGGCGCAATGGTTAGCGCGTTCGGCTGTTAACCGAAAGGTTTATGGTTCCTGTCCATCCGGTGGCGACGCTTATTGTTTTACTTTCGTTCATTGCGTATTATTATTAACTCTTTAAGAAATGGAAGGGCCAACGTATTAAAAAGAGGGATTAATCGTCGAATAGTACGTTTCATGATAAATTGGAGCCTCCGTGGCGCAATGGTTAGGGCGTTCGGCTGTTAACCGAAAGGTTTATGGTTCCTGTCCATCCGGTGGCGACGCTTATTGTTTTACTTTCGTTCATTGCGTATTATTATTAACCCTTTAAGAAATGGAAGTGCCAACGTAGGAACAACAGGGATAAATCGTCAAATATTACGTTTCCGCGTGAACCGGAGCCTCAGTGGCGCAATGACTAGCGCGTTCGGCTGTTAACCGAAAGGTTGATGGTTCGAGTCCATCCGGTGGCGACGCTTATTGTTTTACTTTCGTTCATTGCGTATTATTAGTAACTCTTTAAGAAATGGAAGGGCCAACGTATTAAAAAGAGGGATTAATCGTCGAATAGTACGTTTCATGATAAATTGGAGCCTCCGTGGCGCAATGGTTAGCGCGTTCGGCTGTTAACCGAAAGGTTGATGGTTCGAGTCCTTCCGGTGGCGACGCTTATTGTTTTAATTTCGTTAATTGCGTATTATTATTAACTCTTTAAGAGATGGAAGGGCCAACGTATTAAAAAGAGGGATTAATCGTCGAATAGTACGTTTCATGATAAATTGGAGCTTCCGTGGCGCAATGGTTAGCGCGTTCGGCGGAGTTGCGTTCGAGCTTTTGGAGAGTGCAGGTCGTTCGATTTTGCACTCCGTGTTTTCGTCGCGCTAAGCCTAAGCGGGGTTTTTTGCTAATTTATTTTTCTTTCGGTTATTATTCGTGCATTTAATTCAATAGTTGTTAATTTATTAATTTGGTAGTTCCTCCTGGGTGTTTCTACCCAGGATGGACGCATTCAAGAGATCGGTTTTTATTGATTTTAAACGAAATCTACCAAGTTTTGAAGTTGTGTCTACGGCGGTGATTGCGAACTTTGGTCTCGATTGTGCTTCTGCTTTAGTTGTCTGTGATGAGGGAGGTTACATTCTCACCTTGAAGACTTTGGCCGATGTCGAGGGCGTTATAGATTCGGGCTTGGATATTGATGGTGAGATATATGAAATTTCAAGCGTTTCTGCGAAGACTGTGACTGTCGCCTTTTCGGACTTACCTGAGTTTGTGACTGATGAAGCCGTTTTATCCAAATTAACGTCGCTTGGCTGTGAAATCAAGGGTCCGCTTGTGTGGCATAAAAAGGGATCATTCTATTGCGGACTTCGTACCGTTCGTGTTACCTTACCTGAGAATCTGTCATCATTACCATATCGCTTACGAGTTGCCGATGCTGTTGGTCGAGAGAAGTTTTACGCTGTCCGACATGATTCTCAGTTGAAAATATGTAATAAGTGTTATTCTCCTGACCATATTTATCGCCATTGTCCTGATTTCAAGTGCTTTAAGTGCCAGAAGCAGGGACATGTTGTTCGGGAGTGTCCTTTATGGCCCCGGATGGCATCCCGTGATTTAGAAGCGGCGTCTGGCGGTGGTGGTGACGGTGAAGCGATGGTCGTCGATCCTGCCTCAGTCGCTATTCCTCAAGGTTCTCCGGTCCGGGCCGGTAGCGGTGAATCTTCCATCGTCGATGCCGGTGTCAAGTCTGATCCGCGTCGGAGTGCTAAGCATTCGCTGTCGTCAAGCGATGGCGATGTCGGTCAGAAGCTGTCTTCTTCTTCTGGCTCTGCTACGAAGGTTCAAAGGGTTCCCGTTGCTATGCGTCTGTACCCTTTCAAGGGTCATCGCCGGCCTGAGTGGTGGCCTAAGGAGGTTGCTTGGCCGCCATCTTCAGAGAACGAATATTTTGCTCGGGTGTGTCGGTATCAGGGTCAGCCTGTTACCAGTCCTCTGTATAAGGACTTTGTGATCCCGGATGATTACGGTTTCAAAGTATAAGTTACAAATTAATGGTGTTGGATTTTCTTAATGTTTTGCGGCCTTTTCTGTGTTCTGTCGGTTCTAAGCCTTTGCTTCTCATTTTCAATAAGGAGTTTTTTTTTTCGTTAATTTATTTCTTCTTAATCGTCTTTACTGCTGTTTAATATCTAATTTAGCCTATTTTTGTTCATGAATTCTTTCTACAACATGTACTGCCTAATAGTGTTTGATACGTTGCTTAATTTTTTTATTTCTCACTATTGTTTAATCAATATTATCTGCTCGTTGTTCTTTCTTTATCGATGTTCTTTTTCGCGACCGTTTTTTCAAATGTTACTTCGTATTTTTTTCTTGTTCTATTATCTTGTTGCATTTCGCTTTTTGTACCATACACGCGTTGTGTATTTTTTTAATGATATAATTAAAAAAAAAAAAAAAAAGCGCGTTCGGCTGTTAACCGAAAGGTTTATGGTTCCTGTCCATCCGGTGGTGACGCTTATTGTTTTACTTTCGTTCATTGCGTATTATTATTAACTCTTTAAGAAATGGAAGGGCCAACGTATTAAAAAGAGGGATTAATATTCGAATAGTACGTTTCATGATAAATTGGAGCCTCCGTGGCGCAATGGTTAGCGCGTTCGGCTGTTAACCGAAAGGTTTATGGTTCCTGTCCATCCGGTGGCGACGCTTTTTGTTTTACTTTCGTTCATTGCGTATTATTATTAACTCTTTAAGAAATGGAAGGGCCAACGTATTAATAAGAGGGATCAATCGTCGAATAGTACGTTTCATGCTAAATTGGAGCCTCCGTGGCGTAATGGTTAGCGCGTTCGGTTGTTAACCGAAAGGTTTATGGTTCCTGTCCATCCGGTGGCGACGCTTATTGTTTTACTTTCGTTCATTGCGTATTATTATTAACTCTTTAAGAAATGGAAGGGCCAACGTATTAATAAGAGGGATTAATCGTCGAATAGTACGTTTCATGATAAATTGGAGCCTCCGTGGCGCAATGGTTAGCGCGTTCGGCTGTTAACCGAAAGGTTGATGGTTCGAGTCCATCCGGTGGCGACGCATATTGTTTTACTTTCGTTCATTGCGTATTATTATTAACTCTTTTAGAAATGGAAGGGCCAACGTATTAAAGAGGGGGATTAATCGTCGAATAGTACGTTTCATGATAAATTGGAGCCTCCGTGGCGCAATGGTTAGCGCGTTCGGCTGTTAACCGAAAGGTTGATGGTTCGAGTCCATCCGGTGGCGATGCTTATTGTTTTACTTTCGTTCATTGCCTATTATTATTAACCTTTTAAGAAATGGAAGTGCCAACGTATTAAAAAGAGGGATTAATCGTCGAATAGTACGTTTCATGATAAATTGGAGCCTCCGTGGCGCAATGGTTAGCGCGTTCGGCTGTTAACCGAAAGGTTGATGGTTCGAGTCCATCCGGTGGCGACGCTTATTGTTTTACTTTCGTTCATTGCGTATTATTATTAACTCTTTTAGAAATGGAAGGGCCAACGTATTAAAGAGGGGGATTAATCGTCGAATAGTACGTTTCATGATAAATTGGAGCCTCCGTGGCGCAATGGTTAGCGCGTTCGGCTGTTAACCGAAAGGTTGATGGTTCGAGTCCATCCGGTGGCGACGCTTATTGTTTTACTTTCGTTCATTGCGTATTATTATTAACTCTTTAAGAAATGGAAGGGCCAACGTATTAAAAAGAGGGATTAATCGTCGAATAGTACGTTTCATGATAAATTGGAGCCTCCGTGGCGCAATGGTTAGCGTGTTCGGCTGTTAACCGAAAGGTTGATGGTTCGAGTCCATCCGGTGGCGATGCTTGTTGTTTTACTTTCGTTCATTGCGTATTATTATTAACCCTTTAAGAAATGGAAGTGCCAACGTAGGAACAACAGGGATAAATCGTCAAATATTACGTTTCCGCTTTAACCGGAGCCTGCGTGGCGCAATGGTTAGCGCGTTCGGCTGTTAACCGAAAGGTTGATGGTTCGAGTCCATCCGGTGGCGATGCTTATTGTTTTACTTTCGTTCATTGCGTATTATTATTAACCCTTTAAGAAATGGAAGTGCCAACGTAGGAACAACATGGATAAATCGTCAAATATTACGTTTCCGCGTGAACCGGAGCCTCCGTGGCGCAATGGTTAGCGCGTTCGGCTGTTAACCGAAAGGTTGATGGTTAGAGTCCATCCGGTGGCGACGCTTATTGTTTTACTTTCGTTCATTGCGTATTATTATTAACTCTTTAAGAAATGGAAGGGCCAACGTATTAAAAAGAGGGATTAATCGTCGAATAGTACGTTTCATGATTAATTGGAGCCTCCGTGGCGCAATGGTTAGCGCGTTCGGCTGTTAACCGAAAGGTTGAGGGTTCGAGTCCATCCGGTGGCGACGCTTATTGTTTTACTTTCGTTCATTGCGTATTATTATTAACTCTTTAAGAAATGGAAGGGCCAACGTATTAAAAAGAGGGATTAATCGTCGAATAGTACGTTTCATGATAAATTGGAGCCTCCGTGGCGCAATGGTTAGCGCGTTCGGCTGTTAACCGAAAGGTTGATGGTTCGAGTCCATCCGGTGGCGACGCTTATTGTTTTACTTTCGTTCATTGCGTATTATTATTAACTCTTTAAGAAATGGAAGGGCCAACGTATTAAAAAGAGGGATTAATCGTCGAATAGTACGTTTCATGATAAGTTGGAGCCTCCGTGGCGCAATGGTTAGCGCGTTCGGCTGTTAACCGAAAGGTTGATGGTTCGAGTCCATCCGGTGGCGATGCTTATTGTTTTACTTTCGTTCATTGCGTATTATTATTAACCCTTTAAGAAATGGAAGTGCCAACGTATTAAAAAGAGGGATTAATCGTCGAATAGTACGTTTCATGATAAATTGGAGCAACCGTGGCGCAATGGTTAGCGCGTTCGGCTGTTAACCGAAAGGTTGATGGTTCGCGTCCATCTGGTGGCGACGCTTATTGTTTTACTTTCGTTCATTGCGTATTATTATTAACTCTTTTAGAAATGGAAGGGCCAACGTATTAAAAAGAGGGATTAATCGTCGAATAGTACGTTTCATGATAACTTGGAGCCTCCGTGGCGCAATGGTTAGCGCGTTCGGCTGTTAACCGAAAGGTTGATGGTTCGAGTCCATCTGGTGGCGACGCTTATTGTTTTACTTTCGTTCATTGCGTATTATTATTAACTCTTTTAGAAATGGAAGGGCCAACGTATTAAAAAGGGGGATTAATCGTCGAATAGTACGTTTCATGATAAATTGGAGCCTCCGTGGCGCAATGGTTAGCGCGTTCGGCTGTTAACCGAAAGGTTGATGGTTCGAGTCCATCCGGTGGCGACGCTTATTGTTTTACTTTCGTTCATTGCGTATTATTATTAACTCTTTAAGAAATGGAAGGGCCAACGTATTAAAAAGAGGGATTAATCGTCGAATAGTACGTTTCATAATAAATTGGAGCCTCCGTGGTGCAATGGTTAGCGCGTTCGGCTGTTTACCGCAAAATTGATGGTTCGAGTCCATCCGGTGGCAACGCTTATTGTTTTACTTTCGTTTATTGCGTATTATTATTAGTTCTTTAAGAAATGGAAGGGCCAACGTATTAAAAAGAGGGATTAATCGTCGAATAGTACGTTTCATGATAAATTGGAGCCTCCGTGGCGCAATGGTTTGCGCGTTCGGCTATTAACCGAAAGGTTGATGGTTCGAGTCCATCCGGTGGCGACGCTTATTGTTTTACTTTCGTTCATTGCGTATTATTATTAACTCTTTAAGAAATGGAAGGGCCAACGTATTAAAAAGAGGGATTAATCGTCGAATAGTACGTTTCATCACAAATTGGAGCCTCCGTGGCGCAATGGTTAGCGCGTTCGGCTGTTAACCGGAAGGTTGATGGTTCGAGTCCATCCGGTGGCGACGCTTATTGTTTTACTTTCGTTCATTGCGTATTATTAATAACTCTTTAAGAAATTGAAGGGCCAACGTATTAAAAAGAGGGATTAATCGTTGAATAGTATGTTTCATGATAAATTGGAACCTCCGTGGCGCAATGGTTAGCGCGTTCGGCTGTTAACCGAAAGGTTGATGGTTCGAGTCCATCCGGTGGCGCTGCTTATTGTTTTACTTTCGTTCATTGCGTATTATTATTAACCCTTTAAGAAATGGAAGTGCCAACGTAGGAACAACAGGGATAAATCGTCAAATATTACGTTTCCGCGTGAACCGGAGCCTCCGTGGCGCAATGGTTAGCGCGTTCGGCTGTTAACCGAAAGGTTGATGGTTCGAGTCCATCCGGTGGCGACGCTTATTGTTTTACTTTCGTTCATTGCGTATTATTATTAACTCTTTAAGAAATGGAAGGGCCAACGTATTAAAAAGAGGGATTAATCGTCGAATAGTACGTTCCAATTTATCATGAAACGTACTATTCGACGATTAATCCCCCTTTTTAATACGTTGGCCCTTCCATTTCTTAAATAGTTAATAATAATACGCAATGAACGAAAGTAAAACAATAAGCGTTGCCACCGGATGGACTCGAACCATCAACCTTGCGGTTAACAGCCGAACGCGCTTACCATTACGCCACGGAGGCTCCAATTTATCATGAAACGTACTATTCGACGATTAATCCCTCTTTTTAATACGTTGGCCCTTCCATTTCTTAAAGAGTTAATAATAATACGCAATGAACGAAAGTAAAACAATAAGCGTCGCCACCGGATGGAATCGAACCATCAACCTTTCGGTTAACAGCCGAACGCGCTAACCATTGCGCCACGGAGGCTCCGGTTTACGCGGAAACGTAATATTTGACGATTTATCCCTGTTGTTCCTACGTTGGCACTTCCATCTCTTAAAGAGTTAATAATAATACGCAATTAACGAAATTAAAACAATAAGCGTCGCCACCGGAAGGACTCGAACCATCAACCTTTCGGTTAACAGCCGAACGCGATAACCATTGCGCCACGGAGGCTCCAATTTAGCATGAAACGTACTATTCGACGATTAATCCCTCTTATTAATACGTTGGCCCTTCCATTTCTTAAAGAGTTAATAATAATACGCAATGAACGAAAGTAAAACAAAAAGCGTCGCCACCGGATGGACAGGAACCATAAACCTTTCGGTTAACAGCCGAACGCGCTAACCATTGCGCCACGGAGGCTCCAATTTATCATGAAACGTACTATTCGACGATTAATCCCTCTTTTTAATACGTTGGCCCTTCCATTTCTTAAAGAGTTAATAATAATACGCAATGAACGAAAGTAAAACAATAAGCGTCGCCACTGGATGGACTCGAACCATCAACCTTTTGGTTAACAGCCGAACGCGCTAACCATTGCGCCACGGAGGCTCCGATTCACGCGGAAACGTAATATTTGACGATTTATCCCTGTTGTTCCAACGTTGGCTATTCCATTTCTTAAAGGGTTAATAATAATAAGCAATGAACGAAAGTAAAACAATAAGCATCGCCACCGGATGGACTCGAACCATCAACCTTTCGGTAAACAGCCGAACGCGCTAACCATTGCGCCAGGGAGGCTCCAATTTATCATGAAACGTACTATTCGACGATTAATCCCTCTTTTTAATACGTTGGCCCTTCCATTTCTTAAAGAGTTAATAATAATACGCAATGAACGAAAGTAAAACCATAAGCGTCGCCACCGGATGGACTCGAACCATCAACCTTTCGGTTAACAGCCGAACGCGCTAACCATTGCGCCACGGAGGCTCCGGTTCACGCGGAAACGTAATATTTGACGATTTATCCCTGTTGTTCCTACGTTGGCACTTCCATTTCTTAAAGGGTTAATAATAATACGCAATGAACGAAAGTAAAACAATAAGCATCGCTACCGGATGGACTCGAACTATCAACCTTTCGGTTAACAGCCGAACGCGCTAACCATTGCGCCACGGAGGCTCCAATTTATCATGAAACGTACTATTCGACGATTAATCCCTCTTTTTAATACGTTGGCCCTTCCATTTCTTGAAGAGTTAATAATAATACGCAATGAACGAAAGTAAAACCATAAGCGTCGCCACCGGATGGACTCGAACCATCAAACTTTCGGTTAACAGCCGAACGCGCTAACCATTGCGCCACGGAGGCACCAATTTATAATGAAACGTACTATTCGACGATTAATCCCTCTTTTTAATACGTTGGCCCTTCCATTTCTTGAAGGGTTAATAATAATACGCAATGAACGAAAGTAAAACAATAAGCGTCGCCACCGGATGGACTTGAACCATCAACCTTGCGGTTAACAGCCGAACGCGCTAACCATTGCGCCACGGAGGCTCCAAATTATCATGAAACGTACTATTCGACGATTAATCCCTCTTTTTAATACGTTGGCCCTTCCATTTCTTAAAGAGTTAATAATAATACGCAATGAACGAAAGTAAAACAATAAGCGTCGCCACCGGATGGAGTCGAACCATCGACCTATCGGTTATCAGCCGAACGCGTTAACCATTGCGCCACGGAGGCTCCAATTTATCATGAAACGTTATATTCGACGATTAATCCCTCTTTTTAATACGTTGGCCCTTCCATTTCTTAAAGAGTTAATAATAATACGCAATGAACGAAAGTAAAACAACAAGCGTCGCCACCGGATGGACTCGAACCATCAACCTTTCGGTTAACAGCCGAACGCGCTAACCATTGCGCCACGGAGGCTCCGGTTCACGCGGAAACGTAATATTTGACGATTTATCCCTGTTGTTCCAACGTTGGCTATTCCATTTCTTAAAGGGTTAATAATAATAAGCAATGAACGAAAGTAAAACCATAAGCATCGCCACCGGATGGACTCGAACCATCAACCTTTCGGTTAACAGCCGAACGCGCTAACCATTCCGCCACGGAGGCTCCAATTTATCATGAAACGTACTATTCGACAATTAATCCCTCTTTTTAATACGTTGGCCCTTCCATTTCTTAAAGAGTTAATAATAATACGCAATGAACGAAAGTAAAACAATAAGCGTCGCCACCGGATGGACTCGAACCATCAACCTTTCGGTTAACAGCCGAACGCGCTAACCATTGCGCCACGGAGGCTCCGGTTCACGCGGAAACGTAATATTTGACGATTTATCCCTGTTGTTCCTACGTTGGCACTTCCATTTCTTAAAGGGTTAATAATAATACGCAATGAACGAAAGTAAAACAATAAGCATCGCCACCGGATGGACTCGAACTATCAACCTTTCGGTTAACAGCCGAACGCGCTAACCATTGCGCCACGGAGGCTCCAATTTATCATGAAACGTACTATTCGACGATTAATCCCTCTTTTTAATACGTTGGCCCTTCCATTTCTTGAAGAGTTAATAATAATACGCAATGAACGAAAGTAAAACCATAAGCGTCGCCACCGGATGGACTCGAACCATCAACCTTTCGGTTAACAGCCGAACGCGCTAACCATTGCGCCACGGAGGCTCCAATTTAGCATGAAACGTACTATCGACGGTTCATCCCTCTTTTTAATACGTTGGCCCTTCCATTTCTTAAAGAGTTAATAATAATACGCAATGAACGAAAGTAAAACAATAAGCGTCGCCACCGGATGGACTCGAACCATCAACCTTTCGGTTAACAGCCGAACGCGCTAACCATTGCGCCACGGAGGCTCCAATTTATCATGAAACGTACTATTCGACGATTAATCCCTCTTTTTAATACGTTGGCCCTTCCATTTCTTGAAGGGTTAATAATAATACGCAATGAACGAAAGTAAAACAATAAGCATCGCCACCGGATGGACTCGAACCATCAACCTTTCGATTAACAGCCGAACGCGCTAACCATTGCTCCACGGAGGCTTCAATTTATCATGAAACGTACTATTCGACGATTAATGCCTCTTTTTAATACGTTGGCCCTTCCATTTCTTAAAGAGTTAATAATAATACGCAATGAACGAAAGTAAAACAATAAGAGTTGCCACCGGATGGACCCGAACCATCAACCTTTCGGTTAACAGCCGAACGCGCTAACCATTGCGCCACGGAGGCTCCAGTTCACGCGGAAACGTAATATTTGACGATTTATCCCTGTTGTTCCTACGTTGGCACTTCCATTTCTTAAAGGGTTAATAATAATACGCAATGAACGAAAGTAAAACAATAAGCATCACCACCGGATGGACTTGAAACATCAACCTTTCGGTTAACAGCCGAACGCGCTATACATTGCGCCATGGAGGCTCCAATTTATCATGAAACGTACTATTCGACGATTAATCCCTCTTTTTAATACGTTGGCCCTTCCATTTCTTGAAGGGTTAATAATAATACGCAATGAACGAAAGTAAAACAATAAGCATCGCCACCGGATGGACTCGAACCATCAACCTTTCGGTTAACAGCCGAACGCGCTAACCATTGCTCCACGGAGGCTTCAATTTATCATGAAACGTACTATTCGACGATTAATGCCTCTTTTTAATACGTTGGCCCTTCCATTTCTTAAAGAGTTAATAATAATACGCAATGAACGAAAGTAAAACAATAAGCGTTGCCACCGGATGGACCCGAACCATCAACCTTTCGGTTAACAGCCGAACGCGCTAACCATTGCGCCACGGAGGCTCCGGTTCACGCGGAAACGTAATATTTGACGATTTATCCCTGTTGTTCCTACGTTGGCACTTCCATTTCTTAAAGGGTTAATAATAATACGCAATGAACGAAAGTAAAACAATAAGCATCACCACCGGATGGACTCGAAAAATCAACCTTTCGGTTAACAGCCGAACGCGCTATACATTGCGCCATGGAGGCTCCAATTTATCATGAAACGTACTATTCGACGATTAATCCCTCTTTTTAATACGTTGGCCCTTCCATTTCTTAAAGAGTTAATAATAATACGCAATGAACGAAAGTAAAACAATAAGCGTCGCCACCGGATGGAGTCGAACCATCGACCTATCGGTTATCAGCCGAACGCGTTAACCATTGCGCCACGGAGGCTCCAATTTATCATGAAACGTTATATTCGACGATTAATCCCTCTTTTTAATACGTTGGCCCTTCCATTTCTTAAAGAGTTAATAATAATACGCAATGAACGAAAGTAAAACAACAAGCGTCGCCACCGGATGGACTCGAACCATCAACCTTTCGGTTAACAGCCGAACGCGCTAACCATTGCGCCACGGAGGCTCCGGTTCACGCGGAAACGTAATATTTGACGATTTATCCCTGTTGTTCCTACGTTGGCACTTCCATTTCTTAAAGGGTTAATAATAATACGCAATGAACGAAAGTAAAACAATAAGCATCGCCACCGGATGGACTCGAACCATCAACCTTTCGGTTAACAGCCGAACGCGCTAACCATTGCGCCACGGAGGCTCCAGTTAATCATGAAACGTACTATTCGACGATTAAACCCTCTTTTTAATACGTTGGCCCTTCCATTTTTTAAAGGGTTAATAATAATACGCAATGAACGAAAGTAAAACAATAAGCATCGCCACCGGATGGACTCGAACCATCAACCTTTCGGTTAACATAAACGCGCTAACCAATGCGCAACGGAGGCTCCAATTTATCATGAAACGTACTATTCGACGATTAATCCCTCTTTTTAATACGTTGGCCCTTCCATTTCTTAAAGAGTTAATAATAATACGCAATGAACGAAAGTAAAACAATAAGCGTCGCCACCGGATGGACTCGAACCATCAACTTTTCCGTTAACAGCCGAACGCGCTAACCATTGCGCCACGGAGGCTCCGGTTCACGCGGAAACGTAATATTTGACGATTTATCCCTGTTTTTCCTACGTTGGCACTTCCATTTCTTAAAGGGTTAATAATAATACGCAATGAACGAAAGTAAAACAATAAGCATCGCCACCGGATGGACTCGAAACAACAACCTTTCGGTTAACAGCCGAACGCGCTAACCATTGTGCCACGGAGGCTCCAATTTATCATGAAACGTACTATTCGACGATTAATCCCTCTTTTTAATACGTTGGCCCTTCCATTTCTTGAAGAGTTAATAATAATACGCAATGAACTAAAGTAAAACAATAAGCGTCGCCACCGGATGGACTCGAACCATCAACCTTTCGGTTAACAGCCGAACGCGCTAACCATTGCGCCACGGAGGCTCCAATTTATCATGAAACGTACTATCGACGATTCATCCCTCTTTTTAATACGTTGGCCCTTCCATTTCTTAAAGAGTTAATAATAATACGCAATGAACGAAAGTAAAACAATAAGCGTCGCCACCGGATGGACTCGAACCATCAACCTTTCGGTTAACAGCCGAACGCGCTAACCATTGCGCCACGGAGGCTCCAATTTATCATGAAACGTACTATTCGACGATTTATCCCTGTTGTTCCTACGTTGGCACTTCCATTTCTAAAAGAGTTAATAATAATACGCAATGAACGAAAGTAAAACAATAAGCGTCGCCACCGGATGGACTCGAACCATCAACCTTTCGGTTAACAGCCGAACGCGCTAACCATTGCGCCACGGAGGCTTCAATTTATCATGAAACGTACTATTCGACGATTAATGGCTCTTTTTAATACGTTGGCCCTTCCATTTCTTAAAGAGTTAATAATAATACGCAATGAACGAAAGTAAAACAATAAGCGTTGCCACCGGATGGACCCGAACCATCAACCTTTCGGTTAACAGCCGAACTCGCTAACCATTGCGCCACGGAGGCTCCAATTTATCATGAAACGTACTATTCGACGATTTATCCCTCTTTTTAATACGTTGACCCTTCCATTTCTTAAAGAGTTAATAATAATACGCAATGAACGAAAGTAAAACCATAAGCGTCGCCACCGGATGGAGTCGAACCATCGACCTATCGGTTATCAGCCGAACGCGCTAACCATTGCGCCACGGAGGCTCCAATTTATCATGAAACGTTGTATTCGACGATTAATCCCTCTTTTTAATACGTTGGCCCTTCCATTTCTTAAAGAGTTAATAATAATACGCAATGAACGCAAGTAAAACAATAAGCGTCGCCACCGGATGGACTCGAACCATCAACCTTTCGGTTAACAGCCGAACGCGCTAACCATTGCACCACGGAGGCTCCGTTTCACGCGGAAACGTAATATTTGACGATTTATCCCTGTTGTTCCTACGTTGGCACTTCCATTTCTTAAAGGGTTAATAATAATACGCAATGAACGAAAGTAAAACAATAAGCATCGCCACCGGATGGACTCGAACCATCAACCTTTCGGTCAACAGCCGAACGCGCTAACCATTGCGCCACGGAGGCTCCAATTAATCATGAAACGTACTATTCGACGATTAATCCCTCTTTTTAATACGTTGGCCCTTCCATTTCTTAAAGAGTTAATAATAATACGCAATGAACGAAAGTAAAACAATAAGCGTCGCCACCGGATGGACTCGAACCATCAACTTTTCCGTTAACAGCCGAACGCGCTAACCATTGCACCACGGAGGCTCCAATTTATCATGAAACGTACTATTCGACGATTAATCCCCCTTTTAATACGTTGGCCCTTCCATTTCTTAAAGAGTTAATAATAATACGCAATGATCGAAAAAAAACAATAAGCGTCGCCACCGGATGGACTCGAACCATCAACCTTTCGGTTAACAGCCGAACGCGCTAACCATTGCGCCACGGAGGCTCCGGTTCACGCGGAAACGTAATATTTGACGATTTATCCCTGTTGTTCCTACGTTGGCACTTCCATTTCTTAAAGGGTTAATAATAATACGGAATGAACGAAAGTAAAACAACAAGCGTCGCCACCGGATGGACTCGAACCATCGACCTATCGGTTATCAGCCGAACGCGCTAACCATTGCGCCACGGAGGCTCCAATTTATCATGAAACGTTATATTCGACGATTAATCCCTCTTTTTAATACGTTGGCCCTTCCATTTCTTAAAGAGTTAATAATAATACGCAATGAACGAAAGTAAAACAATAAGCGTCGCCACCGGATGGACTCGAACCATCAACCTTTCGGTTAACAGCCGAACGCGCTAACCATTGCACCACGGAGGCTCCGGTTCACGCGGAAACGTAATATTTGACGATTTATCCCTGTTGTTCCTACGTTGGCACTTCCATTTCTTAAAGGGTTAATAATAATACGCAATGAACGAAAGTAAAACAATAAGCATCGCCACCGGATGGACTCGAACCATCAACCTTTCGGTTAACAGCCGAACGCGCTAACCATTGCGCCACGGAGGCTCCAATTAATCATGAAACGTACTATTCGACGATTAATCCCTCTTTTTAATACGTTGGCCCTTCCATTTTTTAAAGGGTTAATAATAATACGCAATGAACGAAAGTAAAACAATAAGCATCGCCACCGGATGGACTCGAACCATCAACCTTTCGCTTAACACAAACGCGCTAACCAATGCGCCACGGAGGCTCCAATTTATCATGAAACGTACTATTCGACGATTAATCCCTCTTTTTAATACGTTGGCCCTTCCATTTCTTAAAGAGTTAATAATAATACGCAATGAACGAAAGTAAAACAATAAGCGTCGCCACCGGATTGACTCGAACCATCAACCTTTCGGTTAACAGCCGAACGCGCTAACCATTGCACCACGGAGGCTCCGGTTCACGCGGAAACGTAATATTTGACGATTTATCCCTGTTGTTCCTACTTTGGCACTTCCATTTCTTAAAGAGTTAATAATAATACGCAATGAACAAAAGTAAAACAATAAGTAACGCCACCGGATGGACTCAAACCATCAACCTTTCGGTTGATAGCCGAACGCGCTAACCATTGCGCCACGGAGGCTCCAATTTATCATGAAACGTACTATTCGACGATTAATCCCTCTTTTTAATACGTTGGCCCTTCCATTTCTAAAAGAGTTAATAATAATCCGCAATGAACGAAAGTAAAACAATAAGCGTCGCCACCGGATGGACTCGAACCATCAACCTTTCGGTTAACAGCCGAACGCGCTAACCATTGCGCCACGGAGGCTCCAATTTATCATGAAACGTACTATTCGACGATTAATTCCTCTTTTTAATACGTTGGCCCTTCCATTTCTTAAAGAGTTAATAATAATACGCAATGAACGAAAGTAAAACAATGAGCGTGGCCACCGGATGGACTCAAACCATCAACCTTTCGGTTAACAGCCGAACGCGCTAACCATTGCACCACGGAGGCTCCGGTTCACGCGGAAACGTAATATTTGACGATTTATCCCTGTTGTTCCTACGTTGGCACTTCCATTTCTTAAAGAGTTAATAATAATACGCAATGAACAAAAGTAAAACAATAAGTAACGCCACCGGATGGACTCAAACCATCAACCTTTCGGTTAACAGCCGAACGCGCTAACCATTGCGCCACGGAGGCTCCAATTTATCATGAAACGTACTATTCGAGGATTAATCCCCCTTTTAATACGTTGGCCCTTCCATTTCTTAAAGAGTTAATAATAATACGCAATGAACGAAAGTAAAACAATAAGCGTCACCATCGGATGGACTCGAACTATCAACCTTTCAGTTAACAGCCGAACGCGCTAACCATTGCGCCACGGAGGCTCCAATTTATCATGAAACGTACTATTCGAGGATTAATCCCCCTTTTAATACGTTGGACCTTCCATTTCTTAAAGAGTTAATAATAATACGCAATGAACGAAAGTAAAACAATAAGCGTCGCCACCGGATGGACTCGAACCATCAACCTTTCGGTTAACAGCCGAACGCGCTAACCATTGCGCCACGGAGGCTCCGGTTCACGCGGAAACGTAATATTTGACGATTTATCCCTGTTGTTCCTACGTTGGCACTTCCATTTCTTAAAGGGTTAATAATAATACGGAATGAACGAAAGTAAAACAATAAGCGTCGCCACCGGATGGACTCGAACCATCAACCTTTCGGATATCAGCCGAACGCGCTAACCATTTCGCCACAGAGGCTCCAATTTATCATGAAACGTACTATTCGACGATTAATCCCTCTTTTTAATACGTTGGCCCTTCCATTTCTTAAAGAGTTAATAATAATACGCAATGAACGAAAGTAAAACAATGAGCGTCGCCACCGGATGGACTCGAACCATCAACCTTTCGGTTAACAGCCGAACGCGCTAACCATTGCGCCACGGAGGCTCCAATTTATCATGAAACGTACTATTCGACGATTAATCTCCCTTTTTAATACGTTGGCACTTCCATTTCTTAAAGGGTTAATAATAATACGGAATGAACGAAAGTAAAACAATAAGCGTCGCCACCGGATGGACTCGAACCATCAACCTTTCGGTTAACAGCCGAACGCGATTTTTTTTTTTGTTTTTTATAAAATCTTTATTCACATGTCTAAAACAATACAATACAAATATAACAATTTTATGTGATCATAGCGGGTACGAAAATAAAAGAGGAAATGTCTCTATTGTTAAAAAATAAATAATTTCGACATTGATAATGATAAATATTGCAATTACCGAAAAACTATATTAAATAACGTCAGACGGAATATCCATATTTAGTTTTCTTTGCTTATTCCGACATTCTCTTGTTAATATTGCGCGGACTTTTTTTGGAAATATGACATCCTGAAATACGGTTTCATTAAAGGAACATTGACAACGATACATCCAAATTTCTCGTTTAAAAATTGCACTTAATAAATTTACAATTTTCCAAAAAATAACAGGTTTTTTTAAATCAGTAGTTATCTCGCCAAAAATTATAAAAGAGTTTCGAGTTTTTGTAGGACCACCGAATAAGTCCCGGGAAAGGGCCAAGACGGCACAGAACAACCAAGTCCACCATTGCGACACCACGGGACACTCCACGAAAAGATGTTCTACAGTTTCGGAGCCGGTTTGACAAAAGGGACATCGAGAGTCCGGGACCACGAGACCGTGCACTAAACGTGACTTTACTGGAAATCCCTGATGGATCAGTCGAAGATTCATGGCAGAAAGGGAAGGGCCCAAAAAGTTGGAACGGACGAATTTCCAACGAACACGGCATAGAGGGCCACCGAAAAAGCGACGCCAACGCTCCTCGCCGCTGGACTCAGTAGATAAACCGGTCGCGAAAGTATCGTAAATAAACTTGACCGAAAGAGCGAATTTGATCGTTTCACCATTGTCATTTACAACCGATAACCCGAAATTAGGCGCGACAGGAAAACGACGCGGTTTCTTCACACTCCGCGCAATCTTGGTTGCCCAGGCAGGAGGAATAGCAGCGATAAGTTCTTTATAGAGGTCCATCGTTTTGGACTGCGACATTCTGATTATCGAATCCTCGGCAGCACGACGCGAGTCAATAGTTAATCGGAAGACTTGAATGCCAAGTTGCAAATCGCCCCCATAGTGGTCAAGGATCGCTGAATAAAGGTCCCAATAGTAATCCGAAGTAGCGTCTTCAAACAGAGTAAGGATTTCGCGAACGCGAAACGCTTTGACTTTTGTCGGGATATCCACGAGGCCGAAACCCCCAAAAAACGTTGGCCGAACGAGAGTGTCATACGCGACAAGGTGAGGACCGGTTCCCCAAATAAATGATAAAATGGCGGCTTGAAATTGGCTGAGCCAAAACCGAGAAATGTCGACGGCTTTTAAGATATGCCAAAGCGTAGACGCAGCCAAAACGTTAACAACTAAGACTTTCCCAATGATAGATAGAGGACGACCCTTCCAAGAACGCAAGACGCGACAAAACTTTCTGTACCACTCTTCCCACTGAAGTTGAGGTAAATTGGCATAGTCATAGTCAATCCAAATGCCGAGAATCTTCAAAGGCGCACTTGAGATAGTTATACCACGCGAGACGAGAAGATCCCGACCGTGATAAAGACCAAGCCATTTCGCTTGACACTTCGCTGGGTTTAATTTAGCACCCGAAGCCTGACCAAAATCCGAAAGAATTTCGCATATCGGAGGGATAGCAGTCTCAGATGTAGATACGATAGTAGTGTCATCCATATGTTGAAAGAGTTTCGGCAAATGCGAATGAGCAGAGAGACGGAGTGCCGGTATTGTGTCGTGGCGATTCACCGCGCTAAACAATGGTTCCGAAGCTAATATATACAGCAATGGGCTGAGAGGGCAACCTTGACGAACCGAGCGACCCAACGAGAACAGAGGAGTTAAATGACCGTTGATTTTGACACAGGCCTTGGAACCCGCGATAAAAGCTTGAATCCACCGGCAGAAGAAAGGGCCAAACCCCATCGAGGCTAATAATGCGAATAAAAACGGCCAAGACACCCGATCGAAAGCTTTCAAGAGGTCCAACTGTACGAGAATACCACCTTCCCCACGAATCCGCAGAAGCTCCGTTACATCCGACAAAGTCCTTGTAGTGAGAGAAATGTCCCGACCGCGAACCGCTCCCGTCTGAGTCGGTGACGTAATATTTGGTAACAGTCGAGCGAGCCGAAGCGCGAAAACCTTGGATAAAATTTTATAGTCCGTGTTTAACAATGTAATAGGACGCCAATTTTTTAAAAGCGACAAGTCACCAGCTTTCGGCACAAGAACTATGAGACCAACTTTCATACTGGGAGGAATGTGCCCATGGTCGCGGATAGTTTGAACCATACCGAGATATTCGTTTTTGATAAGAGGGAGAAAAAAGCGCCAAAACTCCACCGTTAAACCGTCAAGACCCGGACTCTTATTGTTCTTCATAGAACCCAAGGCGTGTTCGATTTCCCCCCAAGCAACCGGTTGCTCAAGGGCAGAGCTATCAACGGCATCAACACGGTTACGGACTAGGTCAGTAAAACGGCGACACTGTTCCTCGCAGATAGGCTCGTTGGTATAAAGGGCATTGTAAAACTCGAATATTTCGTTACGGATAAGAACCCCGTCACGTAACACCTCACCAGAGCTAGAAACCAAACGACCAATTGACTTAATGCCCTGGCGGTGGGTCTCCAAACGCAAAAAATAACGCGTAGGTCTCTCTCCCAATTCTTGAAAATCTGCCTTCGCGCGAAGAACCTGGCCCCGAATTACCCCAGCATCGAAATCCGCAAGCAACTGCTTCGCTACTAACAATTCCGACAGGCAGCTCGGATCATTGGCGAAATCCGCTCTATCAGAGCAGACCGCGAATTCCGTAACTTCTGAGCGCGAACTTTACCATAGAAGATAGCGTAGTCCTTGATAGTGACTTTAAGGTTCTCGTACCAGCTAAATATGTTCTCGCGGTACTCTATAGTGTCGCGACTCCGATTAACAATACGCTGGATGCCGTTGCGAAAGCGATCCTCTTCCAGTAAAGTAGAATTAAATGCCCAAACCCCAGGCCCGCGTTGAACACCACTAGGATCAAAAACAAGAGACACGGCTTTATGATCGGAAAAAGAGATGGGCGAAATGAGACATCGTGAACAATTATGGCCATCCGTAGGGCGGGTAAATATATAATCAATACGTGACAGTACAAAGTTCCCGTACACGAAACCCGAACGCGTGTAATCAAAGTGATCTTGGTGACACGCCCGCCAGGGATCATGAAGATCCAGTCCCACCGACCACAATTTAAGTGACGAAGGCTGACAAACAGGGCGGGCCTTCGAAGCAGGGCGGCGATCGAGATTATAGCTTAAAACATCGTTAAAATCGCCCGCAATAATCGGACGAGGTAAAATAGAGCACCATAATTTCGCAGTAGACAAAAAAGCTGTTCGCGCCGATGCGTCATTCGGCGCGTAGATATTCGCAAAATCCAAAGGTAAATCGTCAACGAGCGCGGAAACAGATAAAAAACGCCCGCAACCACTACGAAAAACCCGCGAAGGAATAATGTCAAGGCCGGCACGGAAACATGTCGCTACGCCGCAAAAAGTGGTAACTGGATCAATATCCCAAAAAACACGCCCACGAAAAATGTCCCGAAAAACTCCTACGTGCTCATTCGTCCAATGGGTCTCCTGTAGGAAAACCACGTCGTACGCGCCTATAAAAACAAGAAGTTCCCTCATCTTGTCAAGGTTCCGAAGACCTTTGACGTTAACTGTTACGATTCTTAGCGGCATGATGCGAGTTGGGGATGGGGGTAACAACACTGGGAAGGGACTTCGATGCGGGAGTGTCCGAAGAATTAGTCTTCGGATCCTTGGAAACTACATTCGACTTCTTAGGTGGAGGTTGTCGTTTTTCAGCGTCCGACGCACTAGTAAAAGGCAGGACTCGTTTACCCGAGTCCTTCACGCTAAGAGCTACTTCATTTTTCTCCACGTCGTCACCACCCTTGGCGGCACCGGTATCATTAGGCATATGTACATCCTGAACATTATGATCGTTAGAGCGATAATTACCGAGAATTCCGGAACTGGCTTCATCGTCAGTCTCCCTCGACTCAATGATCGTAGACCGAGTGGGGCAGACCCGAGCCATATGGCCCGGCTTCTTACATCGAAAACAAATAAAAGATGGGCATTCCTTGTAGAGGTGGCTAGATGAAAGACACCCATTACAAACTTTACTCTGGGAGTTATGACGAACTCTGTAAAAAGTCTCCCGACCAAGAACGTCCTTTATTTTTAAGCCGTACGGTAAGGAACTAACGCATTCGGCAAGACGAACCTTGACCGACCGGAGACCAAAATAAACACCTTCGTCATTTTTACGCCAAAGTATTTCCCCTTTAATCTCGCATAATAAGCTCTCCAATTTTTCTTTAACAGCCTCATCACTCAGAAATTCTGGTAAGCCAAAGATATTAACAATGACTGTCTTCCTCGCAATCCCAGACACATCAAAACGCTTGTCTCCCACCTGAAGATCAGCATCCAGACAAAGATCGGCGTCATCCTGGCGAAAGAAGGTGACGTAATAGCCACCGTCCGTAGCAACAACCGACGAAACCGAATGAGGCCCGTAATCCAAAATACATGCCGTCAATATTTCCTGCTTCGAAACTTCTTTAACTTCACACTCCACAAAAACGGAGCGCTTTAAAATATCCATCCTGGATTTCAGAAGAAAACCCAGGAAGGCACGAAAAACGAAAAATAAACTGCGCGAATTAGTAAATTTTAGAAAAAGAACCGAAACTAAGGCTTAGCGAGAAGACGAGGAGAGCAAAGAAAAACGAACCGCACTCTCCAAAAAACCAAACGCCCACGACGCTCTAACCAACTGAGCTAATGGGCCATTCCGATGAATTTCGATGAAATCTTTCCCGCATTTTTAAAAATAGTCTCTCAAAACCAATTCTTCTTCTCTATGGCCCATGGGGGGATCGAACCCATGACCTTCGCGTTATTAGCACGACGCTCTAACCAACTGAGCTAATGGGCCATTCCGATGAATTTCGATGAAATCTTTCCCGCATTTTTAAAAATAGTCTCTCAAAACCAATTCTTCTTCTCTTTGGCCCATGGGGGGATCGAACCCACGACCTTCGCGTTATTAGCACGACGCTCTAATCATTTGAGCTAATGGGCCATTCCGATGAATTTCGATGAAATCTTTCCCTCATTTTTAAAAATAGTCTTTCAAAACCAATTCTTCTTCTCTTTGGCCCATGGGGGGATCGAACCCACGACCTTCGCGTTATTAGAACGACGCTCTAACCAACTGAGCGAATGGGCCATTCCGATGAATTTCGATGAAATCTTTCCCGCATTTTTAAAAATGGTCTTTCAAAACCAATTCTTCTTCTCTTTGGCCCATGGGGGGATCGAACCCACGACCTTCGCGTTATTAGCACGACGCTCTTACCAACTGAGCGAATGGCCCATGCCGATGAAATCTTTCCCGCATTTTTAAAAATAGTCTGTCAAAACCAATTCTTCTTCTCTTTGGCCCATGGGGGGATCGAACCCACGACCTTCGCGTTATTAGCACGACGCTCTAACCAACTGAGCTAATGGGCCATTCCGATGACTTTCGATGAAATCTTTCCCGCATTTTTAAAAATAGTCTTTCAAAACCAATTCTCCTTCTCTTTGGCCCATGGGGGGATCGAACCCACGACCTTCGCGTTATTAGCACGACGCTCTAACCAACTGAGCTAATGGGCCATTCCGATGAATTTCGATGAAATCTTTCCCGCATTTTTTAAAATAATCTTTCAAAACCAATTCTTCTTCTCTTTGGCCCATGGGGGATCGAACCCACGACCTTCGCGTTTTTAGCACGACGCTCTAACCAACTGAGCTAATGGGCCATTCCGATGAATTTCGATGAAATCTTTCCCGCATTTTTAAAAATAGTCTTTCAAAACCAATTCTTCTTCTCTTTGGCCCATGGGGGGATCGAACCCATGACCTTCGCGTTATTAGCACGACGCTCTAACCAACTGAGCTAATGGGCCATTCCGATGAATTTCGATGAAATCTTTCCCGCATTTTTAAAAATAGTCTTTCAAAACCAATTCTTCTTCTCTTTGGCCCATGGGGGGATCGAACCCACGACCTTCGCGTTATTAGCACGACGCTCTAACCAACTGAGCTAATGGGTCATTCCGCTGAATTTCGATGAAATCTTTCCCGCATTTTTAAAAATAGTCTTTCAAAATCAATTCTTCTTCTCTTTGGCCCATGGGGGGATCGATACCACGACCTTCGCGTTATTAGCACGACGCTCTAACCAACTGAGCTAATGGGCCATTCCGATGAATTTCGATGAAATCTTTCCCGCATTTTTAAAAATAGTCTTTCAAAACCAATTCTTCTTCTCTTTGGCCCATGGGGGGATCGAACCCACGACCTTCGCGTTATTAGAACGACGCTCTAACCAACTGAGCTAATGGGCCATTCCGATGAATTTCGATGAAATCTTTCCCGCATTTTTAAAAATAGTCTTTCAAAACCAATTCTTCTTCTCTTTGGCCCATGGGGGGATCGAACCCACGACCTTCGCGTTATTAGCACGACGCTCTAACCAACTGAGCTAATGGGCCATTCCGATGACTTTCGATGAAATCTTTCCCGCATTTTTAAAAATAGTCTTTCAAAACCAATTCTTTTTCTCTTTGGCCCATGGGGGGATCGAACCCACGACCTTCGCGTTATTAGAACGACGCTCTAACCAACTGAGCGAATGGGCCATTCCGATGAAATCTTTCCCGCATTTTTAAAAATAGTCTTTCAAAACCAATTCTTCTTCTCTTTGGCCCATGGAGGTCGAACCCACGACCTTCGCGTTATTAGCACGCTCTAACCAACTGAGCTAATGGGCCATTCGATGAATTTCGATGAAATCTTTCCCGCATTTTTAAAAATAGTCTTTCAAAATCAATTCTTCTTCTCTTTGGCCCATGGGGGGATCAACCCACGACCTTCGCGTTATTAGCACGACGCTCTAACCAACTGAGCTAATGGGCCATTCCGATGAATTTCGATGAAATCTTTCCCGCATTTTTAAAAATAGTCTTTCAAAACCAATTCTTCTTCTCTTTGGCCCACGGGGGGATCGAACCCACGACCTTCGCGTAATTAGCACGACGCTCTAACCAACTGAGCTAATGGGCCAATCCGATAAATTTCGATGAAATCTTTCCCGCATTTTTAAAAATAGTCTTTCAAAACCAATTCTTCTTCTCTTTGGCCCATGGGGGGATCGAACCCACGACCTTCGCGTTATTAGCACGACGCTCTAACCAACTGAGCTAATGGGCCCTTCCGATGAGTTTCGATGAAATCTTTCCCTCATTTTTAAAAATAATCTTTCAAAACCAAATCTTCTTCTCTTTGGCCCATGGGGGGATCGCACCCACGACCTTCGCGTTATTAGCACGACGCTCTAACCAACTGAGCTAATGGGCCATTCCGATGAATTTCGATGAAATCTTTCCCGCATTTTTAAAAATAGTCTTTCAAAACCAATTCTTCTTCTCTTTGGCCCATGGGGGGATCAAACCCACGACCTTCGCGTTATTAGCACGACGCTCTAACCAACTGAGCTAATGGGCCATTCCGATGAATTTCGATGAAATCTTTCCCGCATTTTTAAAAATAGTCTTTCAAAACCCATTCTTCTTCTCTTTGGCCCATGGGGGGATCGAACCCACGACCTTCGCGTTATTAGCACGACGCTCTAACCAACTGAGCTAATGGGCCATTCCGATGAATTTCGATGAAATCTTTCCCGCATTTTTAAAAATAGTCTTTCAAAACCAATTCTTCTTCTCTTTGGCCCAAGGGGGATCGAACCCACGACCTTCGCGTTATTAGCACGACGCTCTAACCAACTGAGCTAATGGGCCATTCCGATGAATTTCGATGAAATCTTTCCCGCATTTTTTAAAATAATCTTTCAAAACCAATTCTTCTTCTCTTTGGCCCATGGGGGGATCGAACCCACGACCTTCGCGTTATTAGCACGACGCTCTAACCAACTGAGCTAATGGGCCATTCCGATGAATTTCGATGAAATCTTTCCCGCATTTTTAAAAATAGTCTTTCAAAACCAATTCTTCTTCTCTTTGGCCCATGGGGGGATCGAACCCACGACCTTCGCGTTATTAGCACGACGCTCTAACCAACTGAGCTAATGGGCCATTCCGATGAGTTTCGATGAAATCTTTCCCGCATTTTTAAAAATAAACTTTCAAAACCAATTCTTCTTCTCTTTGGCCCATGGTGGGATCGAACCCACGACCTTCGCGTTATTAGCACGACGCTCTAACCAAATGAGCTAATGGGCCATTCCGCTGAATTTCGATGAAATCTTTCCCGCATTTTTAAAAATAGTCTTTCAAAACCAATTCTTCTTCTCTTTGGCCCAGGGGGGGATCTAACCCACGACCTTCGCGTTATTAGCACGACGCTCTAACCAACTGAGCTAATGGGCCATTCCGATGAATGTCGATGAAATCTTTCCCGCATTTTTAAAAATATTCTTTCAAAACCAATTCTTCTTCTATTTGGCCCATGGGGGGATCGAACCCACGACCTTCGCGTTATTAGCACGACGCTCTAACCAACTGAGCTAATGGGCCATTCCGATGAAATTCGATGAAATCTTTCGCGCATTTTTAAAAATAGTCTTTCAAAACCAATTCTTCTTCTCTTTGGCCCATGGGGGGATCGAACCCACGACCTTCGCGTTATTAGCACGACGCTCTAACCAACTAAGCTAATGTGCCATTCCGCTGAATTTTGATGAAATCTTTCCCGCATTTGTAAAAATAGTCTTTCAAAATCAATTCTTATTCTCTTTGGCCCACGGGGGGATCGAACCCACGACCTTCGCGTTATTAGCACGACGGTCTAACCAACTGAGCTAATGGGCCATTCCGATGAATTTCGATGAAATATTTCCCGCATTTTTAAAAATAGTCTTTTAAAACCAATTCTCCTTCTCTTTGGCCCATGGGGGGATCGCACCCACGACCTTCGCGTTATTAGCACGACGCTCTAACCAACTGAGCTAATGGGCCATTCCGATGAATTTCGATGAAATCTTTCCCGCATTTTTAAAAATAGTCTTTCAAAACCAATTCTTCTTCTCTTTGGCCCATGGGGGGATCGAGCCCACGACCTTCGCGTTATTAGCACGACGCTCTAAGCAACTGAGCTAATGGGCCATTCCGATAAATTTCGATGAAATCTTTCCCGCATTTTTAAAAATAGTCTTTCAAAACCAATTCTTCTTCTCTTTGGCCCATGGGGGGATCGCACCCACGACCTTCGCGTTATTAGCACGACGCTCTAACCAACTGAGCTAATGGGCCATTCCGATGAATTTCGATAAAATCTTTCCCGCATTTTTAAAAATAGTCTTTCAAAACCAATTCTTCTTCTCTTTGGCCCATGGGGGGATCGAACCCGCGACCTTCGCGTTATTAGCACGACGCTCTAACCAACTGAGCTAATGGGCCATTCCGATGAAGTTCGATGAAATCTTTCCCGCATTTTTAAAAATAGTCTTTCAAAACCAATTCTTCTTCTCTTTGGCCCATGGGGGGGGGTCGAACCCACGACCTTCGCGTTATTAGCACGACGCTCTAACCAACTGAGCTAATGGGCCATTCCAATGAATTTCGATGAAATCTTTCCCGCATTTTTAAAAATAGTCTTTCAAAACCAATTCTTCTTCTCTTTGGCCCATGGGGGGGGGTCGAACCCAGGACCTTCGCGTTATTAGCACGACGCTCTAACCAACTGAGCTAATGGGCCATTCCGATGACTTTCGATGAAATCTTTCCCGCATTTTTAAAAATAGTTTTTCAAAACCAATTCTTCTTCTCTTTGGCCCATGGAAGGATCGAACCCACGACCTTCGCGTTATTAGAACGACGCTCTAACCAACTGAGCGAATGGGCCATTCCGATGAAATCTTTCCCGCATTTTTAAAAATAGTCTTTCAAAATCAATTCTTCTTCTCTTTGGCCCATGGGGGGATCGAACCCACGACCTTCGCGTTATTAGCACGACGCTCTAACCAACTGAGCTAATGGGCCATTCGATGAATTTCGATGAAATCTTTCCCGCATTTTTAAAAATAGTCTTTCAAAACCAATTTTTCTTCTCTTTGGCCCATGGGGGGATCGAACCCACGACCTTCGCGTTATTAGCACGACGCTCTAACCAACTGAGCTAATGGGCCATTCCGAAGAATTTCGATGAAATCTTCCCCGCATTTTTAAAAATAGTCTTTCAAAACCAATTCTTCTTCTCTTTGGCCCATGGGGGGATCGAACCCACGACCTTCGCGTTATTAGAACGACGCTCTAACCAACTGAGCGAATGGGCCATTCCGATGAATTTCGATGAAATCTTTCCCGCATTTTTAAAAATAGTCTTTCAAAACCAATTCTTCTTCTCGTTGGCCCATGGGAGGATCAAACCCGCGACCTTCGCGTTATTAGCACGACGTTCTAACCAACTGAGCAAATGGGCCATTCCGATGAATTTCGATGAAATCTTTCCCGCATTTTTAAAAATAGTCTTTCAAAACCAATTCTTCTTCTCTTTGGCCCATGGGGGGATCGAGCCCACGACCTTCGCGTTATTAGCACGACGCTCTAACCAACTGAGCTAAAGGGCCATTCCGATGACTTTCGATGAAATCTTTCCCGCATTTTTAAAAATAGTCTTTCAAAACCAATTCTTCTTCTCTTTGGCCCATGGGGGGATCGAACCCACATTCTTCGCGTTATTAGAACGACGCTCTAACCAACTGAGCGAATGAGCCATTCCGATGAAATCTTTCCCGCATTTTTAAAAATAGTCTTTCAAAACCAATTCTTCTTCTCTTTGGCCCATGGGGGGATCGAACCCACGACCATCGCGTTATTAGCACGACGCTCTAACCAACTGAGCTAATGGGCCATTCGTTGAATTTCGATGAAATCTTTCCCGCATTTTTAAAAATAGTCTTTCAAAACCAATTCTTCTTCTCTTTGGCCCATGGGGGGATCAACCCACGACCTTCGCGTTATTAGCACGACGCTCTAACCAACTGAGCTAATGGGCCATTCCGATGAATTTCGATGAAATCTTTCCCGCATTTTTAAAAATAGTCTTTCAAAACCAATTCTTCTTCTCTTTGGCCCATGGGGGGATCGAACCCACGACCTTCGCGTTATTAGCACGACGCTCTAACCAACTGAGCTAATGGGCCATTCCGAAGAATTTCGATGAAATCTTTCCCGCATTTTTAAAAATAGTCTTTCAAAACCAATTCTTCTTCTCTTTGGCCCTTGGGGGGATCGAACCCACGACCTTCGCGTTATTAGAACGACGCATTAACCAACTGAGCGAATGGGCCATTCCGATGAATTTCGATGAAATCTTTCCCGCATTTTTAAAAATAATCTTTCAAAACCAATTCTTCTTCTCTTTGGCCCATGGGGGGATCGAACCCACGACCTTCGCGTTATTAGCACGACGCTCTAACCAACTGAGCTAATGGGCCATTCCGATGAATGTCGATGAAATCTTTCCCGCATTTTTAAAAATAGTCTTTCAAAACCAATTCTTCTTCTCTTTGGCCCATGGGGGGATCGAACCCACGACCTTCGCGTTATTAGAACGACGCTCTAACCAACTGAGCGAATGGGCCATTCCGATGAATTTCGATGAAATCTTTCCCGCATTTTTAAAAATAATCTTTCAAAACCAATTCTTCTTCTCTTTGGCCCATGGGGGGATCGAACCCACGACCTTCGCGTTATTAGCACGACGCTCTAACCAACTGAGCTAATGGGCCATTCCGATGAATTTCGATGAAATCTTTCCCGCATTTTTAAAAATAGTCTTTCAAAACCAATTCTTCTTCTCTTTGGCCCATGGGGGGATCGAACCCACGACCTTCGCGTTATTAGCACGGCGCTCTAACCAACTGAGCTAATGGGCCATTCCGATGAATTTCGATGAAATCTTTCCCGCATTTTTAAAAATAGTCTTTCAAAACCAATTCTTCTTCTCTTTGGCCCATGGGGGGATCGAACCCACGACCTTCGCGTTATTAGCACGACGCTCTAACCAACTGAGCTAATGGGCCATTCCGATGAAATCTTTCCCGCATTTTTAAAAATAGTCTTTCAAAACCAATTCTTCTTCTCTTTGGCCCATGGGGGGATCGAACCCACGACCTTCGCGTTATTAGCACGACGCTCTAACCAACTGAGCTAATGGGCCATTCGATGAATTTCGATGAAATCTTTCCCGCATTTTTAAAAATAGTCTTTCAAAACCAATTCTTCTTCTCTTTGGCCCATGGGGGGATCAACCCACGACCTTCGCGTTATTAGCACGACGCTCTAACCAACTGAGCTAATGGGCCATTCGGATGAATTTCGATGAAATCTTTCCCGCATTTTTAAAAATAGTCTTTCAAAACCAATTCTTCTTCTCTTTGGCCCATGGGGGGATCGAACCCACGACCTTCGCGTTATTAGCACGGCGCTCTAACCAACTGAGCTAATGGGCCATTCCGATGAATTTCGATGAAATCTTTCCCGCATTTTTAAAAATAGTCTTTCAAAACCAATTCTTCTTCTCTTTGGCCCATGGGGGGATCGAACCCACGACCTTCGCGTTATTAGCACGACGCTCTAACATACTGAGCTAATGGGCCATTCCGATGAGTTTCGATGAAATCTTTCCCGCATTTTTTTAAATAATCTTTCAAAACCAATTCTTCTTCTCTTTGGCCCATGGGGGGACCGAACCCACGACCTTCGCGTTATTAGCACGACGCTCTAACCAACTGAGCTAATGGGCCATTCGATGAATTTCGATGAAATCTTTCCCGCATTTTTAAAAATAGTCTTTCAAAACCAATTCTTCTTCTCTTTGGCCCATGGGGGGATCAACCCACGACCTTCGCGTTATTAGCACGACGCTCTAACCAACTGAGCTAATGGGCCATTCCGATGAATTTCGATGAAATCTTTCCCGCATTTTTAAAAATAGTCTTTCAAAACCAATTCTTCTTCTCTTTGGCCCATGGGGGGATCGAACCCACGACCTTCGCGTTATTAGCACGACGCTCTAACCAACTGAGCTAATGGGCCATTCCGATAAATTTCGATGAAATCTTTCCCGCATTTTTAAAAATAGTCTTTCAAAACCAATTCTTCTTCTCTTTGGCCCATGGGGGGATCGAACCCACGACCTTCGCGTTATTAGCACGACGCTCTAACCAACTGAGCTAATGGGCCATTCCGATGAATTTCGATGAAATCTTTCCCGCATTTTTAAAAATAATCTTTCAAAACCAATTCTTCTTCTCTTTGGCCCATGGGGGGATCGCACCCACGACCTTCGCGTTATTAGCACGACGCTCTAACCAACTGAGCTAATGGGCCATTCCGATGAATTTCGATGAAATCTTTCCCGCATTTTTAAAAATAGTCTTTCAAAACCAATTCTTCTTCTCGTTGGCCCATGGGAGGATCGAACCCGCGACCTTCGCGTTATTAGCACGACGCTCTAACCAACTGAGCTAATGGGCCATTCCGATGAATTTCGATGAAATCTTTCCCGCATTTTTAAAAATAGTCTTTCAAAACCAATTCTTCTTCTCTTTGGCCCATGGGGGGGTCGAACCCGCGACCTTCGCGTTATTAGCACGACGCTCTAACCAACTGAGCTAATGGGCCATTCCGATGACTTTCGATGAAATCTTTCCCGCATTTTTAAAAATAGTCTTTCAAAAACAATTCTTCTTCTCTTTGGCCCATGGGGGGATCGAACCCACGACCTTCGCGTTATTAGAACGACGCTCTAACCAACTGAGCGAATGGGCCATTCCGATGAAATCTTTCCCGCATTTTTAAAAATAGTCTTTCAAAATCAATTCTTCTTCTCTTTGGCCCATGGGGGGATCGCACCCACGACCTTCGCGTTATTAGCACGACGCTCTAACCAACTGAGCTAATGGGCCATTCCGATGAATTTCGATGAAATCTTTCCCGCATTTTTAAAAATAGTCTTTCAAAACCAATTCTTCTTCTCTTTGGCCCATGGGGGGATCGAACACACGACCTTCGCGTTATTAGCACGACGCTCTAACCAACTGAGCTAATGGGCCATTCCGATGAAATTTTTCCCGCATTTTTAAAAATAGTCTTTCAAAACCAATTCTTCTTCTCTTTGGCCCATGGGGGGATCGCACCCACGACCTTCGCGTTATTAGCACGACGCTCTAACCAACTGAGCTAATGGGCCATTCGATGAATTTCGATGAAATCTTTCCCGCATTTTTAAAAATAGTCTTTCAAAACCAATTCTTCTTCTCTTTGGCCCATGGGGGGATCAACCCATGACCTTCGCGTTATTAGCACGACGCTCTAACCAACTGAGCTAATGGGCCATTCCGATGAATTTCGATGAAATCTTTCCCGCATTTTTAAAAATAGTCTTTCAAAACCAATTCTTCTTCTCTTTGGCCCATGGGGGGATCGAACCCACGACCTTCGCGTTATTAGCACGACGCTCTAACCAACTGAGCTAATGGGCCATTCCGATGAATTTCGATGAAATCTTTCCCGCATTTTTAAAAATAGTCTTTCAAAACCAATTCTTCTTCTCTTTGGCCCATGGGGGGATCGAACCCACGACCTTCGCGTTATTAGCACGACGCTCTAACCAACTGAGCTAATGGGCCATTCCGATGAATTTCGATGAAATCTTTCCCGCATTTTTAAAAATAATCTTTCAAAACCAATACTTCTTCTCTTTGGCCCATGGGGGGATCGCACCCTCGACCTTCGCGTTATTAGCACGACGCTCTAACCAACTGAGCTAAGGGCCATTCCGATGAATTGCGATGAAATCTTTCCCGCATTTTTAAAAATAGTCTTTCAAAACCAATTCTTCTTCTCTTTGGCCCATTGGGGGATCGAACCCACGACCTTCGCGTTATTAGCACGACGCTCTAACCAAATGAGCTAATGGGCCATTCCGCTGATTTTCGATGAAATCTTTCCCGCATTTTTAAAAATAGTCTTTCAAAACCAATTCTTCTTCTCTTTGGCCCATGGGGGGATCGAACCCACGACCTTCGCGTTATTAGCACGACGCTCTAACCAACTGAGCTAATGGGCCATTCCGATGAATGTCGATGAAATCTTTCCCGCATTTTTAAAAATAGTCTTTGAAAACCAATTCTTCTCCTCTTTGGCCCATGGGGGGATCGAACCCATTACCTTCGCGTTATTAGCACGACGCTCTAACCAACTGAGCTAATGGGCCATGCCGATGAATTTCGATGAAATCTTTCCCGCATTTTTAAAAATTATCTTTCAAAACCAATTCTTCTTCTCTTTGGCCCATGGGGGGATCGCACCCACGACCTTCGCGTTATTGGCACGACGCTCTAACCAACTGAGCTAATGGGCCATTCCGATGAATTTCGATGAAATCTTTCCCGCATTTTTAAAAATAGTCTTTCAAAACCAATTCTTCTTCTCTTTGGCCCATGGGGGGGTCGAACCCGCGACCTTCGCGTTATTAGCACGACGCTCTAACCAACTGAGCTAATGGGCCATTCCGATGACTTTCGATGAAATCTTTCCCGCATTTTTAAAAATAGCCTTTCAAAACCAATTCTTCTTCTCTTTGGCCCATGGGGGGATCGAACCCACGACCTTCGCGTTATTAGAACGACGCTCTAACCAACTGAGCGAATGGGCCATTCCGATGAAATCTTTCCCGCATTTTTAAAAATAGTCTTTCAAAATCAATTCTTCTTCTCTTTGGCCCATGGGGGGATCGAACCCACGACCTTCGCGTTATTAGCACGACGCTCTAACCAACTGAGCGAATGGGCCATTCCGATGAATTTCGATGAAATCTTTCCCGCATTTTTAAAAATAGTCTTTCGAAACCAATTCTTCTTCTCGTTGGCCCATGGGGGGATCGAACCCACGACCTTCGCGTTATTAGCACGACGCTCTAACCAACTGAGCTAATGGGCCATTCCGATGAATTTCGATGAAATCTTTCCCGCATTTTTAAAAATAGTCTTTCAAAACCAACTCTTCTTCTCTTTGGCCCATGGGGGGATCGAACCCACGACCTTCGCGTTATTAGCACGACGCTCTAACCAACTGAGCTAATGGGCTATACCGATGAATTTCGATGAAATCTTTCCCGCATTTTTAAAAATAGTCTTTCAAAAGCAATTCTTCTTCTCTTTGGCCCATGGGGGAATCGGACCCACGACCTTCGCGTTATTAGCACGACGCTCTAACCAACTGAGCTAATGGGCCATTCCGATGAATTTCGATGAAATCTTTCCCGCATTTTTAAAAATAGTCTTTCAAAACCAATTCTTCTTCTCTTTGGCCCATGGGGGGATCGAACCCACAACCTTCGCGTTATTAGCACGACGCTCTAACCAACTGAGCTAATGGGCCATTACAATGAATTTTGATGAAATCTTTCCCGCATTTTTAAAAAAAGTCTTTCAAAACCAATTCTTCTTCTCTTTGGCCCATGGGGGGATCGAACCCACGACCTTCGCGTTATTAGCACGACGCTCTAACCAACTGAGCTAATGGGCCTTTCCAATGAATTTCTATGAAATCTTACCCACCTTTTTAAAATTAGTCGTTTCGAAAACAAATTCTTCTTCTCTTTGGCTCATGGGGGATCGAACCCACGATTTTCGCGTTATTAGAACGACGCTCTAACCAACTGAGCTAATGGGCCTTTCCAACGAATTTCGGTGAAATCTTTCCCGCATTTTTAAAAATAGTCGTTTCAATTAAATTAATTCTTCTCTTTGGCCAATGGGGGGATCGAACCCACGACCTTCGCGTTATTAGCACGACGCTCTAACCAACTGAGCTAATGGGCCATTCCGATGAATTTCGATGAAATCTTTCCCGCATTTTTAAAAATAGTCCTTCAAAACCAATTCTTCTTCTCTTTGGCCCATGGGGGGCTCGAACCCACGACCTTCGCGTTATTAGAACGACGCTCTAACCAACTGAGCTAATGGGCCTTTCCAATGAATTTCTATGAAATCTTTCCCACCTTTTTAAAATTAGTCGTTTCGAAAACAAATTCTTCTTCTCTTTGGCTCATGGGGGATCGAACCCATGATTTTCGCGTTATTAGCACGACGCTCTAACCAACTGAGCTAATGGGCCATTCCGATGAATTTCGATGAAATCTTTCCCGCATTTTTAAAAATAGTCTTTCAAAACCAATTCTTCTTCTCTTTGGCTCATGGGGGGGATCGAACCCACGACCTTCGTGTTATTAGCACGACGATCTAACCAACTGAGCTAATGGGCCTTTCCAATGATTTTCGATGAAATCTTTCCCGCCGTTTGAAAAATAGTCGTTTCGAAAACAAGTTCGTCTACTCTTTGGCCAAGGGGGGGATCGAACCCACGACCTTCGCGATATTAGCACGACGCTCTAACCAACTGATCTAATGGGCCTTTCTAATGAATTTCGATGAAATCTTTCCCGCCTTTTTAAAAAAAGTCGTTTAAAACAGTTCCTTCGTCTCATTGGCCCATGGGGGGATCGAACCCACGACCTTCGCGTTATTACCACGACGCTCTAACCAACTGAGCAAATTGGCCTTTCCAATGAGTTTCGATGAAATCTTTCCCGACTTTTTAAAAATAGTCGTTTCGAAAACAAATTCTTCTTCTCTTTGGCTCATGGGGGATCGAACCCACGATTTTCGCGTTATTAGAACGACGCTCTAACCAACTGAGCTAATGGGCCTTTCCAACGAATTTCGGTGAAATCTTTCCCGCATTTTTAAAAATAGTCGTTTCAATTAAATTAATTCTTCTCTTTGGCCAATGGGGGGATCGAACCCACGACCTTCGCGTTATTAGCACGACGCTCTAACCAACTGAGCTAATGGGCCATTCCGATGAATTTCGATGAAATCTTTCCCGCATTTTTAAAAATAGTCCTTCAAAACCAATTCTTCTTCTCTTTGGCCCATGGGGGGCTCGAACCCACGACCTTCGCGTTATTAGAACGACGCTCTAACCAACTGAGCTAATGGGCCTTTCCAATGAATTTCTATGAAATCTTTCCCACCTTTTTAAAATTAGTCGTTTCGAAAACAAATTCTTCTTCTCTTTGGCTCATGGGGGATCGAACCCATGATTTTCGCGTTATTAGCACGACGCTCTAACCAACTGAGCTAATGGGCCATTCCGATGAATTTCGATGAAATCTTTCCCGCATTTTTAAAAATAGTCTTTCAAAACCAATTCTTCTTCTCTTTGGCTCATGGGGGGGATCGAACCCACGACCTTCGTGTTATTAGCACGACGATCTAACCAACTGAGCTAATGGGCCTTTCCAATGATTTTCGATGAAATCTTTCCCGCCGTTTGAAAAATAGTCGTTTCGAAAACAAGTTCGTCTACTCTTTGGCCAAGGGGGGGATCGAACCCACGACCTTCGCGATATTAGCACGACGCTCTAACCAACTGATCTAATGGGCCTTTCTAATGAATTTCGATGAAATCTTTCCCGCCTTTTTAAAAAAAGTCGTTTAAAACAGTTCCTTCGTCTCATTGGCCCATGGGGGGATCGAACCCACGACCTTCGCGTTATTACCACGACGCTCTAACCAACTGAGCAAATTGGCCTTTCCAATGAGTTTCGATGAAATCTTTCCCGACTTTTTAAAAATAGTCGTTTCGAAAACAAATTCTTCTTCTCTTTGGCCCATGGGGGGATCGAACCCACGACCTTCGCGTTATTAGAACGACGCTCTAACCAACTGAGCTAATGGGCCTTTCCAATGAATTTCTATGAAATCTTTCCCACCTTTTTAAAATTAGTCGTTTCGAAAACAAATTCTTCTTCTCTTTGGCTCATGGGGGATCGAACCCATGATTTTCGCGTTATTAGCACGACGCTCTAACCAACTGAGCTAATGGGCCATTCCGATGAATTTCGATGAAATCTTTCCCGCATTTTTAAAAATAGTCTTTCAAAACCAATTCTTCTTCTCTTTGGCTCATGGGGGGGATCGAACCCACGACCTTCGTGTTATTAGCACGACGATCTAACCAACTGAGCTAATGGGCCTTTCCAATGATTTTCGATGAAATCTTTCCCGCCGTTTGAAAAATAGTCGTTTCGAAAACAAGTTCGTCTACTCTTTGGCCAAGGGGGGGATCGAACCCACGACCTTCGCGATATTAGCACGACGCTCTAACCAACTGATCTAATGGGCCTTTCTAATGAATTTCGATGAAATCTTTCCCGCCTTTTTAAAAAAAGTCGTTTAAAACAGTTCCTTCGTCTCATTGGCCCATGGGGGGATCGAACCCACGACCTTCGCGTTATTACCACGACGCTCTAACCAACTGAGCAAATTGGCCTTTCCAATGAGTTTCGATGAAATCTTTCCCGACTTTTTAAAAATAGTCGTTTCGAAAACAAATTCTTATTCTCTTTGGCCCATGGGGGGATCGAAACCCATGACCTTCGCGTTATTAGCACGACGCTCTAACCAACTTAGCTAATGGGCCTTTCCATTGAATTTCGATGAAATCTTTCCCGCCTTTTTAAAAATAGTCGATTAAAACAGTTCCTTCGTCTCATTGGCTCATGGGGGGGATCGAACCCACGACCTTCGCGTTATTAGCACGACGCTCTAACCAACTGAGCTAATGGGCCTTTACAATAACTTTTGATGAAATCTTTCCCGCCTTTTTAAAAACAGTCGTTTAAAACAGTTCCTCCGTCTCATTGGCTCATGGGGAGATCAAACCAACGACCTTCGCGTTATTAGCACGACGCTCTAACCAACTGAGCTAATGAGCCTTTCCAATAATTTTCGAAGAAATCTTTCCCGCCTTTTTAAAAATAGTCGATTAAAACAGTTCCTTCATCTCATTGGCTCATGGGGGGGATCGAACCCACGACCTTCGCGTTATTAGCACGACGCTCTAACCAACTGAGTTAATAAGCCTTTCCAGTGAATTTCGATGAAATCTTTCCCACCTTTTTAAAATTAGTCTTTTCGAAAACCAATTCATATTCTCTTTGGCCCATGGGGGGATCGAACCCATGACCTTCGCGTTATTAGCACGACGCTCTTACCAACTGAGTTAATGGGCCTTTCCAGTGAATTTCGATGAAATCTTTCCCGCCTATTTAAAAATAGTCGTTTCGAAAACACGTTCGTCTTCTCTTTGGCCCATGGGGGGATCGAACCCACGACCCTCGCGTTATTAGCACGACGCTCTAACCAACTGAGTTAATGCGCCTTTCCAGTGAATTTCGATGAAATCTTTCCCACCTTTTTAAAATTAGTCGTTTCGAAAACAAATTCTTCTTCTCTTTGACTCATGGGGGATCGAACCCACGACCTTCGCGTTATTAGCACGACGATCTGACCAACTGAGCTAATGGGCCTTTCCAATGATTTTCGATGAAATCTTTCCCGCCTTTTGAAAAATAGTCGTTTCGAAAACAAATTCGTCTTCTCTTTGGCCTATGGGGGGGATCGAACCCACGACCTTCGCGTTATTAGCACGACGCTCTAACCAACTGAGTTAATAAGCCTTTCCAGTGAATTTCGATGAAATCTTTCCCACCTTTTTAAAATTAGTCGTTTCGAAAACCAATTCATATTCTCTTTGGCCCATGGGGGGATCGAACCCATGAAATTCACGTTATTAGCACGACGCTCTAACCAACTTAGCTAATGGGCCTTTCCATTGAATTTCGATGAAATCTTTCCCGCCTTTGTAAAATTAGTCGTTTCGAAAACAAATTGTTATTCTCTTTGGCCCATGGGGGGATCGAACCCACGACCTTCGCGTTATTAGCACGACGCTCTATCCAACTGAGTTAATGGGCCTTTCCAGTGAATGTCGATGAAATCTTTCCCACCTTTTTAAAATTAGTCGTTTCGAAAACAAATTCTTATTCTCTTTGGCCCATGGGGGGATCGAACCCACGGCCTGCGCGTTATTAGCACGACGCTCTTACCAACTGAGTTAATGGGCCTTTCCAGTGAATTTCGATGAAATCTTTCCCGCCTCTTTAAAAATAGTCGTTTCGAAAACAAGTTCGTCTTCTCTTTGGCCCATGGGGGGATCGAACCCACGACCCTCGCGTTATTAGCACGACGCTCTAACCAACTGAGTTAATGCGCCTTTCCAGTGAATTTCGATGAAATCTTTCCCACCTTTTTAAAATTAGTCGTTTCGAAAACAAATTCTTCTTCTCTTTGACTCATGGGGGATCGAACCCACGACCTTCGCGTTATTAGCACGACGATCTGACCAACTGAGCTAATGGGCCTTTCCAATGATTTTCGATGAAATCTTTCCCGCCTTTTGAAAAATAGTCGTTTCGAAAACAAATTCGTCTTCTCTTTGGCCTATGGGGGGGGATCGAACCCACGACCTTCGCGTTATTAGCACGACGCTCTAACCAACTGAGTTAATAAGCCTTTCCAGTGAATTTCGATGAAATCTTTCCCACCTTTTTAAAATTAGTCGTTTCGAAAACCAATTCATATTCTCTTTGGCCCATGGGGGGATCGAACCCATGACCTTCACGTTATTAGCACGACGCTCTAACCAACTTAGCTAATGGGCCTTTCCATTGAATTTCGATGAAATCTTTCCCGCCTTTGTAAAATTAGTCGTTTCGAAAACAAATTGTTATTCTCTTTGGCCCATGGGGGGATCGAACCCACGACCTTCGCGTTATTAGCACGACGCTCTAACCAACTGAGTTAATGGGCCTTTCCAGTGGATGTCGATGAAATCTTTCCCACCTTTTTAAAATTAGTCGTTTCGAAAACAAATTCTTATTCTCTTTGGCCCATGGGGGGATCGAACCCACGGCCTGCGCGTTATTAGCACGACGCTCTTACCAACTGAGTTAATGGGCCTTTTCAGTGAATTTCGATGAAATCTTTCCCGCCTCTTTAAAAATAGTCGTTTCGAAAACAAGTTCGTCTTCTCTTTGGCCCATGGGGGGATCGAACCCACGACCCTCGCGTTATTAGCACGACGCTCTAACCAACTGAGTTAATGCGCCTTTCCAGTGAATTTCGATGAAATCTTTCCCACCTTTTTAAAATTAGTCGTTTCGAAAACAAATTCTTCTTCTCTTTGACTCATGGGGGATCGAACCCACGACCTTCGCGTTATTAGCACGACGATCTGACCAACTGAGCTAATGGGCCTTTCCAATGACTGTCGATGAAATCTTTCCCGCCTTTTGAAAAATAGTCGTTTCGAAAACAAATTCGTCTTCTCTTTGGCCTATGGGGGGGATCGAACCCACGACCTTCGCGTTATTAGCACGATGCTTTTTTTTATTTAGGATTCGAACCTAGAATATTCTGCTCCGTAGGCAGACTCCTTTAGATTTGACAGTCGCCAGCCAGATTTCCCGTACGGTACTGATGAATTACAAATAGAACGAAACCGGTCTGCCGTTGGAATTTCTGGCTATTTTATTTATTTTTAATTTAGTTTATTACTCGAAGATCTATTTGATCCGAGTTTCGCGTTTTTTGCTCGAAGACCTATTGGTACGAGTTATTAGTAAGTTTTTTAATTTCTTCAAATTTGCTTAGGATTTAACTATATTATCCCTTTTAATTATGGACTTACATACTTATTCGCATATTTTACAATGTATCAACTACATCTTGTGTACAGATGCGTAGGTTTTCTATTTCTGTAGATTTTTCATCTATAATAAAATCTTCAAAGCTTATATCTCTAAAAGTATAGCTATGGAACTGTAGTGATGTATTTAGTCGTTGCTGAAGAGTAAATATATTTACAAATGTTTTATAATATTCATCCTAGGAAAAATGTATCATTAGAAATTTTGGTGACTGACAAGGGTTAGATCTTCTAATCAAGTTATATTACAATATCATTACTAACCTCTTTTTTCGTTTTTATCCGCCCTTTGTTTTGCTAAATCGATTTTTGATTTAGGTATTATTCTACTTGATGGTATATTAGTGAAAATGTCTGCTACAAATGCGCGAACTTGGTGTAGGATGCCAATTTTTTCTATTTATTATTCTAGCCCAGAGGCGCGTTCTCTTTTTGGGAATTCGATGGAAACTAATTTCTGGGGTTCCGTAAATAATTTTGCAAGCTACCACGCTGCGCCAAACCATCTTTAAAGTAAATATTGATGTTTTGAAGTTAAACATAAATTTTCTCCATATAAAACTGCTGGCCACGATTTCTAAGATGGCGGGTCACGAAACAAAGGTGTATTTTGCGCATGTGCGATTTCAACCCCCTGCTCATCCCCAATATTTGACCAAAAAGGAATATTGCTAGAAACGTCAGGGAGTGTTAAAAATTAGTATAAAATTCGGGGAATTTTATCTTGGTTGCAAATAGTTTGACAAATTGCCAAATTTGAAATAAAATAAGTCGGGAAAAATCCACGGAAATATATAGACAAAAACCCAGAAAATGGCTAGGAAAAACCGGGAAAAGTCAGGGAATTTGAATCTGAAAACAAACAAACAAACAGTGGTATCCCCATTAAAAGCTTTCTATAGGGAAGTCTTTAATTTAAAAACCGGGAAATTTTAGGAAATTAAAAAGCACGTTTTTTCGAATCATATTTTACAAAACGTTTTATTGATAATGTCAAGGGGGATACTCAAAAACGTTCCAAAAATGTTTCATCCTTTCTTTATTCTACACTGTTAAAAATTGCTGTAGCTTCCTGTTAAATTCCTGTTAAATTTTAACAGGTAAATTCCAGTACCAACTTTTACCGTTAGAGTTACTAGATAGTTGCTGTACGCAACAGCTATAGTCCTGTTCGTCAATTAACCGTTATATTAACAGTAAATGTTCGGTAACCGACGGCTTGAGCCCGCCATCTTGTGGAGGTTGCAGTTTTCACTAGTTTCAAAGTGTAACGGCTTTGCTGTGGTGCAATTGAAGATGATCGTATCACGGAACACAAATTCTCATAAAATACAAAATAGTGAGTAGAATTTTAAATTTAACCAGTATATTTGTGTGGCAGGAAAGTAAATTTAAAGGGTGACAGGAAGAAGAAAACCTAACCCTTAGAGTATTAAATAGCAGAAAATTCACGTTTATAATTTAATTTCACCGAAATACAAGTGTTAACGAACGTTGACAGATTTTATTTTATTAATTGATTTGAAAATTTGAACTTTAAATTTTTTAAATTGTATAAGTATTTTTAGTAAAAACAATCTTGGTGAGGTTTATGCACTTTTTGATGTTTTAAAAATTTTGTTCACATAACCTGATTTTATTCAATTGCTGTATCATGTTTTACAAATAAAAAAGTTCATCAATAATTTAGTTTTATCTATTTAAATTTAAAATTGCCATTCATGTACAATTATCATGTAGTAATTAATATTAGGAATTAATTTTGGGTAGGCCTATAGCCCCAGCATAATTTTTGCGACAACAGGATAATAAAGTTCTATTGTTAAATTACCGTAAACGTAATGGGAAATTTCCTGTTGGAACAACAGCAATTTAAAATTTACTGTTAATGGTACTTTATATTTCTCGTGTCTAGAACAGGTTTTTACTTGCTACGGTTACAGGAAAAACTACCTGTAATTTTACAGGAATTTTCCTGGTAATTTTCTGCCAGGTAAATTCCTGTAAATTTTAACAGCAATTTTTAACAGTGTATCGATGAATGAGCGCTGGATCATGTCGGGGGTAGCCATAGTCGTCCGCAGTTAGCCAGAGGAATTGTCCATTCATACGATTTAGTGAAAAAAATGCCCAATCAGTCGATACCGGATGTGGGGTGGCGGAGTAATCAGCACTTTCGCCTCACAACGACAGGATCCGGGTTCGATTCCAGCTTGGTGCATTAGGTGAAAACTCGGAACTACTCGTCCTGCGTAACGTTTGCAAGTTCTCTCTACACTGGTTAAATGGGTTTCCCCTTCCATTTCTTGGAAATGAACATAAATTTGACTCTTATAAAAATTCCCTTCGTTTCTGAAGATTTTTAGTTCCACATCGAGATATATATATATCGAAGTGGGACTATTGCTATGGACGGATTGTCGTTAAGTGTTGTGTGTTTGTTTGTTTGTTTGTTTGGTGTGGAAAGCAACGACACGGCAGATGGCGCTGCGAAAATAATTTGAAATTTTGACGAAATCGGGATTCGAACTCACAGTTAAAAACTCCGAATAATGACGCCTTTACGCTCTCGGCCACTGGAAGCTTCCCATACTTTGTTCGGAACTTCTACTGTGGTAGAGCAGTGGTAGGTGGGCACACTCGCTTAAGATGCCTCGCTCGAAAGTGAGTACTCGAATTAACGAGCTCGAAAATTTTAAATGTTCGGGTGGTGAGCAGTGGTAGGTGGGCATACTCGCTTAAGATGCCTCGCTCGAAAGTGAGTACTCGAATAAACGAGCTCGAAAATTTTAAATGTTCGGGTGGTGAGCAGTGGTAGGTGGGCACACTCGCTTAAGATGCCTCGCTCGAAAGTCAGTACTCGAATAAACGAGCTCGAAAATTTTAAATGTTCGGGTGGTGAGCAGTGGTAGGTGGGCATACTCGCTTAAGATGCCTCGCTCGAAAGTGAGTACTCGAATAAACGAGCTCGAAAATTTTAAATGCCCTCTTCCCCATTATAAATGCTCTAAAAGCCCCACAATGAGATACTTATTTTCTTATTTAAATAAATCAACAAGAGACATTAAAAAACTTCATCACTCGTTACACCAAACAAAAGGTTCAAGACAAACTACGAGTTCAATCCACACTGACGAACTTCCTTTTGGGTAATAAAAGCAATAGAACCATAGAGAAACAATTATACATTGAACTCACTATCGGGAGAAGGTATTATATTATTAAGAACACACGTACGCTTAAAAAGTTAAAGCATTGAAGACTCTATTTCCCTTCACACACTTACGTACCGCCATTATTAATTATTGGACTCCCATACTCATCCAAAAACTAGGGGCATTCGGGCATATGTAGTTTTATATCTATGAAGGTAAATTTTTATTACGATAATCTTTGCCGTATACCATTCGCAAAACTTAGGTATATTAACTTACAAGTTCACGTAAAGACTACCCGTTTATAGCTCTACCACAAATAGATCGAAATTTAAAATATAGCTTTTTGTCAAATTACCTTGCAAGTTAAGTCAATAAATGACCTCAACAGCTTATGAATTGGTTTGCCCACCCATGTATCCTGAGGGTGGGCGGTGGCCTCTCTTTAACATAGGATGGTAAATAGTATATCTAACTATAGGAAATCACATGGGCTCAGCAGTTTTTATATTAGTTTGCCCACCCGGGTCTCCTGATGGTGGGCGGCATCCACCCTTTCACTTAGGGTGGCAATTTATATATCCAACGATAAGAAATCACAAAGCCTCAAAAGCTTTGTATTAGTTTGCCTACCTGTGTCTACTAAGGGTGTATGACTTTGCCCATTCGAATACACTGATGTGGAACTAATATTACGGCCTGGGCCGACTTGTTACTTTCCGCGATTGACTATCATTAACCGAAATCGTTCAGTTTCAAACTAATGTTTGTTTATGTGACTTACAATATTTATTAATACTTTTCGTTATTGAAATATCCGGATATGATCGTACCACTTCCGTTTTCTCCGTTTAAAATTGACCACTTTTAACATAATTCCACCCAGCGCCAGATTACCATAAAACACTTCAAGGTCAAAATACTAGCTAGAATTTCCGGTAAATCGTAGGCGGGAATTTCGAATTTATCCTATTTTCTGTTGAATTCCTTAAGGTTTCTACGCGTGTTATATTAATCCATTTTAGAAATGTCTATTGCGTAAATTTTAAAGTGATCAATTAATATTTAAAGTAGATTATTATTTTTAATTATCATTATAGCGTATTTCTAGTTTAATGCTCCTAAACAAACATCAAGTCACACGTTTATGTGCGTCAACGTGGTAATCTCGGCATTACCGGTTCTATACTTACCCTGGGGCCCAATTCTGTAAGCTTCGAAATGAGTAAATGACGATTTCGATCGAAAACCTTTTCGATTTCGAACAGAGATTTCGAAAAGGGCCAAAGTCGTATTCTGTAAGAATCAATTCGATAAAATCACTTCGATTCGTAATCGAAATTCGAGATGAAGTCGAATCTCATTTCGAAAGGGTAGTAGCTGTCGAAAACGTGTTCGATAAGCATTTCATCCAATCATAGCTTTAGCAGACTAGAAATTTTTAGACACAGGAAAAATGGCCGCGATCAATTTGGTTCGTATCGAGTTACTAAATTTAGCATTAGTAGTAAATAGGAATAGAAGAAAATACTTACGAAGGCAGCGTGTAGAGATAGATCTAAAGCTTTTGAGCTTTCTGATATTAACTTTAGGCGCTTATATCGGCTTGACAAACCGATAGTCAGGACAGAGATCAACAAATCTACCAGTTGATAGCAAGGTTTGTTACTTTGTTTATATTTAATAGATCTATTTTATATATTTGAAATGTTATTTTTTGGTACAATTATGGTTTTAGATTTTGATTGCATAATTTCTACGCTGTTGGATCATACCAGACATGTATAGGGCAAGATCAATTTTTAGAAGTTAGCCAAGCAACAGTATCAAGAGTGATTACTTGCGTTACAAATGTAATTGTTAATCATTTGGCTGAGAAAACTATAAAATTCCCATCAACAGAAGTTGAAAGGATGGCTGTCCAAATGAGGTAATTTGGTTTTGTTTTATATTTCAATATTTCTATAGTGTCTTGCATAAAATAACGCTTTACAGGTTTATGGAAAAGACCCATTTCCCAGGAGTAATTGGAGCGCTCGATTGCACGCATATTGCAATTATTCCACCAGTAAAAATTAATGGGGAAAACAGAGAATATCTTTTCGTAAATCGCAAAGGTTATCATTCCATCAACGTACAACTGGTACGTATATAGTATAAATGGTGATTATCAAAATTCAGCACTAACATTTTGTTATTGAGAAAAGATGTGTGACTATGATCTGATCATTTTGCAAGCTAATGCAAAGTTTCCAGGCTCAGCTCACGACACCTATATATACAATACTTCTATAATATCAACTTACTTAGAGCAAAAATATTTAGATGGGTAAGTACTAAATATCTTAAATTAAGTTTTTCTATATCTAAATGTGTCTTCTGCTTATTAGGAGACAGTGGTTACCCGTTATTACCTTGGCTGACAACGCCAATTACAAGACCAGCAAGGAACTCCCCTCAAGAAAGGTTTTCTCGACGCCAACAGTCAGCCAGAAGTGTAATTGAACGGTGTAACCGTGTGCTAAAACAGATTTAGATGTCTACTCAAAGATCGTGTCTTACATTATTTCCCTGAAAAAGCCACAAAAATTATTACTGCGTGCATATGTGTTGTGCTTCCTAAAATTTGTATTTTGAGAGGTGTGCCCAATGACTTTAATGATTTAGAACCACTAGAAGCGGGTGAATATGGAGATTATAATAGACTTTGGATTGATGACGATCGGAACCATGGCAAGATGTTGCGGAGCCCACTGCTAATCCAGCTGATAAGTGGAGGTTGGCTGGCCCACAAACCAGAGCCAAATTGTTCAAAGGCGCTTTACAAATTAAATGAATTGGCACTCTATTTCCCACAATTATTTTATTAAAATATAATTATTAACAAATATTATTTTGCTTTTGGGATGGGAATATTTGGTTTAGTGATAACATTAAGTAAATATTGCAATAATTCATTGTTTCTCCTTTGCGCTGCGAGCTACAACATCTTTAATCTATTGCTTTCTTTTTTTATTGCAACAAGTTCCGCTTGTGCTTTGATTATTTCTTTTTGTCCATTTGTTTTTTCTGTTTCCTTTTTCAATAGAATTTCTGTTGCTTCTGCCAACCGAGTTACTGAAACACCTACATCTTTTATGATACGGTTTTGTGATTCTTGCATTTTCTCAGCAAGCTTCGATGCACTCAGTAATTCTTTATGTGACTTAGTTGTTCTTACACTCATTACTGCTACCCTCTTCTCTATGGTTAAAAAAAATTAAAACTTTCAACAATATTACAAGAATTAATAAAGAAATTATAACAAACCTTTTGCTTCATTTTCTAATCTTCTTTTCTTTTCTGCATTAGGCTCTTTTGATTGACAACCTCCTTTCTCCGATCTTCTTTTCCTTTCCACATTAGAAATAAAGTAATCTTTCTCACTCGCGTAAGCTTCTTCTACGATGTAATCTTCTAAACCTACGTAAATGTCTTCATTTATGGTGTCAGAACAGGTGCTTGATTTTTGACTAGCGCTACTTGGCGCTTCTGACACAGTTTCATTTAACGAACTTGGTTTGGATGTATCTTTTTCAATTGGCTTGGATTGCTAAAACGTGTTGTTAGTATAATATTAAGTTACCCTAATGTTCATACTCACAGGAATTCCAAATTCTTAGGTTTGAGCAAACCCATTCGTGAGCTCCTTGCCCCACACTGGCAACAATCTTTCGATTTTGCACATGTCTTATGTTAATCAATTAATCAACACTTCGAAAAATAACGCAATAGACGGTATTTTCCAAAATTATATAACGTGCGCCGGTATACCTGGGTTCAGATGTATTTTCCTGTTAAGCGGAATACATTCTTGGGTAAGTTGCGTCAGTTTTTAAATTTTAAGAGGCTTAAACATTTTTTATGAGTCCTTGTTTTACAGGGAAAATAGTATTAATTAACCGTAAATAGAGGTGGGAAGGACTACGCTAGGAAAGGCATGGGTTCCGCGAAACATCTTTTCATGTCAAAACGGTCCGCTATAAAGCCTATATATTGCACAACCAACCCCAGTTATCATCTCATTAGCACGGCTAAACATTTGTTAATTATAGATCATTTTCGAAAGCTAACATTTTTGCGCTCATTCTTCTCAAGACTTGAAGCTCGGTAATAATTCATCTTGCTTGCTTTATCTTTCAGAAAACTAAAAAAATGTTTTTAATTTCAGCTTCCTAGAGTAATTAAAATTAATATAAAATAGTCACTTAAACAACCACGGGAAAACTGGAAAAGTTGGAATTCCAGTATAAAATTGCGCTACGTTGTCATAACGTTGAAACCTTTCTACTAACCAGAACTTACGACGTAAAACCTCCTCGTACTCTAAAATTTTATCTTTTAAACATTGATTCTCGTAATAGAGAGGGTCCGTTATCGTTTGTGTACCAATGCCTTAATTTGTAAATATAGATAAAGTAATTAATAAAGTAATTGTTAGATTATATTAACTTTTACAGAAAAATATATCTTAATTCTACACGGGTAAGTTCATTTCTTTCTAGAGGTTTGCTAACGGAATTATCCTCGTAATCATGAAAGGACAGGAAAGTCTTCAAAGAATCGGAATGAATGGGTTCCTCTTTCAGTTCTTTAGCTCTTTTAAGCTTCAAAGATATAAAAAAGAAACCCAATTAATTTCAAAACTCAAAAAACGATTTTGGACATACCTTTCTTATTTCTCTCATTGTACGCCTTTCTTCTCGAAAAAAAATGATGAATTCATAACGTATGTTGATTGAGTTTCTTCCGAGGGGCTAATCACTCCCCGTAATCGGTGTACAGGCCTGTAGCTTTGACTGCACTAAAATGATTACGTAAGTGAGTACAGATTTAGCACAACCAAACAGTAGCGGCGCTAAGGGTGAGCTGAAGTGGGATTTAGCCACCCTGCATTTCTGAGAGAGGCCACTTATTTATATTAAAAGGGCCACATATTTATAATTAAGAGGCCACATATTTGAATTTATGAATTTTCTTTATCTCTAGAAATTGGTTTTATTGCCCAGAAACGTTTTTCTGGAAAAAAATCTTTCAAAATCAATTCGTTTACTCAAGAAGATAGTAGACCATAAACAGATAGATTCGGGAGGAAGAGAGCAGAAATAAGGACTTGGCAGCATGACGTAGATAATACGTCACCTATGCTTTTTCCAATTGGAAAAGAAGGTATACCAGCCATGGCCAAAGGTACGGCGTGACGTCATGATGCCAGGTCCCTAGTGAGAGAAAGTAGAATGGACAATAGAAAGAAAAGAAAAGGGGAACTTGGGGAAATACCTAGACGTGCTCGTGTCCCCTCCAGATCGGATATAAGGTCAGTAGGGGGTCTAGTAAAGGTGACGAGAGCTGCTTGCTCTTCTCGCGTCCTGGAAAAATTTCGTTTTTTTCAGTTTCACCACTTTTGCGAAATATGGTCAATCCAAGGTTCCCGCTAAGGGCCACAATATACATAGCCCACCTGTGAAAAAAACCTTAGCGCCGCTACTGCTACAAAAGGCTGTACTCATTTTCATATTTATGTAATCGGTGTACATATTATCAGAGAGTGGTTAGCCCCTCGGTTTCTTTTTCGCTCAAGAGGTTAAAAGCAGAATTCAATGAAGTGTGTTCAGAAACCTTATCCATATCCGTCTGTGCCTGAACTAAAGAACTCTTTGACTACGGAAACCGGATCCTTTTCATTTTATTTTTACTTGGTTTCATAAAAAGAGTCGATACCCAATCTACGTCTCCTTTTTTACCAGCCAGGGTAGCCACTAAAAAAGTGTCTGCTACACACTTTGCTTGTAAGTGACGCTATCCAATTTTCCTATTAATTATCTTTTGCCACAATATAATCCTTGCCACTGTACCTTTATTCCTTTCAAAAATCTTCACTAACGGTTTGTTTCACCCCGAACCAGTAAAAAGGTGAAATACGTTAGATTTTAACCTTTTTATTCATCCTAGTAATTTTGGAAGTCACACTATTGGCTACTAACATATTTATTTCAGCCAATGGAAAACCTCTAAATTGAGGGGGAATTTTTTGCGTTGAAATTTTAGTCAGCCCAATGTACCTTTATTGAAATTTATAAACCCGGTTTGTGCGGATGAAGTTAAATAATGAGTAGTTTAGAAAAATAAAAGGTTAGGGAAAATGCGGTTCAGTGATCGCTTTCCAAAAATGGAACAAGTCGTCGAAGTGGGATAATCCACCAGCGTTTTTAAAACCCATACCGAGAATAGAAGAGTTAGGCCTAGGCTCAAAATAATCTGTAAAGACTCCAACCTTGTAGATGCTTAAATAAAACATCTTCCAGGAAATCGCCAAGAAGAAATATTTCCGAGGGTCCGGACCTCCAAGTTACTGTTTATATATAGTGCTTGTTGAAATAATGGAAACTTTTCACGTGTACGGTATGTAACAAGTGTTCCCTTTTAAACAGATATCAAAAACAAGACGTTCTGTCTACAGGTGAAAAGATTCCATTATTTCCAAATGTAGTCAGGGTTTAATATACCAATGCCCCTAGGAGCAATCATGGCGTCCCATACCACAGGTGATCTCATCAGAATGCTTTGCGCTAGCATCCACAGCCCGTACAGGTAATTAAACAGCCATTATTTCAACAAGCGCTATATAAACAGCAACTTGCAGGTCCTGGCTCTCGGAAATATTACTTCTTGGCGATTTCATCGAGATTTTTTTAATTAACCACTTATTACTCCAAGCATATGTAACATAATTACTCATACGTATGCCACTGTACCTTTATTCCATTCAAAAATCTTCACCACGAACCAGTAAAAAGGTGGACTAAGTTAGATTTTAACCTTTTTATTCATCCTAGTAATTTTGGAAGTCACACTATTGGCTACTAACATATTTATTTCAGCCAATGGAAAACCTTTAAATTGGGAAGGAATTTTTTGCGTCGGAATTTTAGTCAGCCCAATGTAATTTATTGAAGTTAAATAATGAGTAGTTTAGAAAAATAAAAGGTTGGGGAAAGTGACCATTACGGTTCAGTGATCGCTTTCCAAAAATGGAACAAGTCGTCGAAGTGGGATATTCCACCAGCGTTTTTAAAACCCATACCGAGCCTAGAAGAGTTAGGCCTAGGCTCAAAAGAATCTGCAAAGACTCCAACCTTGTAGATGCCCCAGAAAAGATCAAGCTATTTTTTCCAATAAACCGGCTTCTTTTATTTGACAATGCAAATTTATTTTAGAATGTGAGTCTCCGAGAACTTCATTAATTTGCATTAAAAGCACTGGACTCTATATTGTATATCATTTTAACTACTAAGCCTTGGTTGTTCAAACAGGTTTGTTTACTGAAATAATGGCCGTCGATTTATCAGACGTAGAGCTAATTGTGCGACGGCATAATCGGCATTTGAGATTCGATGACGACAAATATGACATCATATATGATGTCAACTATTACGCAGAGTACGGATGACGCAATATCAGTGAAAATAACCGTTAGTGAAGAAATAGAGCTAGTGGCATACTTATGAGTAATTATGTTACATATACTTACAGTAATTAGAAGAAACACTATTACTTATCCATATAATCCAAGTGATCGCGCAGTAATGTCGGCTACAAACAAACCAACGCGCATACGCACCCTTCTCCCTCTCCCCTTAATGCGAAAAGGCTCATTCTCATTGTGTTCTATTTTACTAGCTGGTATTCGAACCATTGAGTTGGGATTATTAATCTAGAGGTCCAATCAAAACGTCGGATTTCAGTATTTCGCGAAACAAGTTTCTAAAAAATAAGAATACTGCCGTCTGCTCCCAAATGACGATAAAACCTTATTATTCTACCCGTGGCGCCGTCTACCTCAATGGTTCGTTCAAATAAGACGCGTTTTCCGGCAAAAATATTTTTTTTTTCAAAAATAATGGATGGCGCCACGGGTCATATGATAAAGTTTTCACGTCATTTTAGAGGAGACGACACATTCGTAATTTTCAAAAACTTGTTTCGCGGGGAGCAGATTTGATTGGATCTCTAGATTAATATTCCCAACTCAATGATTCGAACAGCTAATTTGTTTACTGTCATAAATATTAGGGATCATTTCATAATTAAGAGCTAGGGTCAAAAGAATTTCAGAAGTATAAGCACAGCGAATGCTTTAACAAAAAGCCAATTTTTATTTTAAGAACGTAATGGTTAAATTTTTTATGATGGTGTGGGCATTGTACAGTTTTACAAGGGGCAATGGACATAATATTGACTGAAATAAGTAGACCTATATCTATACACATATAAAAGACATCTCGCCACTTCTTGTAGCACTAGTTAGTTAACACAATTTCGGGACAATTTTCTTAAATTTCATTTTAAACTCTTTTAAAGCGGGGACAAGCGCTGAAAGGACGTGAAGAGGGCTTCTAACCGCAGCAACGGCTTAAGAAATGCGTTCTTCACAATGAAATGATTCAAAAGGAATTTAATTAATATTTCGAAAAATAATCGGGAATCTGCAAAAGGAGATGGATATTTCTCTTTGGAATTAATATTAATTAATATTAATATTAATTAACTTGCACTCTCCTTTTTTTATAATTCTTAATTTTTTTTAATTGATTCTGTATCTATTCATTTCGAATAATTTATTTTCTCTCTTGTTTGTTTTGTCCCGGTAACCACCACGAATAGGCTTTGCCGCTGTGGTTGCCAGCAATGCTTGTGTTTTTGCAAAATAAATATTATTATTATTATTATTATTATTATTATTATTATTATTATTATTATTATTATTATTATTATTATATAATTTTCCATAAAACTTCCGCCTTGTCATTCTCTTGCCTTGCTTTTAACCCCCCCCCCTCCCTATTTGGCATTGGTGACGGACCATGACTCCCCAATAGATAAGCATTGCCCGCGATCGCCGATGATTTCCCTCTTATCACGATTAGTCATGAGTCACTTTCGTTATCGTCATATTTGGAGCACACTGATAGTCTGGATACTAACCCTATATATAAATATGCTAACAGTAGATGAAAAAGATATAATTTTAACCGTGATTTATTTTACTTGCAGCTTTCATTTCTCCCTGGTTGAGGGCGAATACGGCTGCAAGAAATGCTCCTTCAAGAGTGTTTCTGGCCGGGATTCGCTCCTGGTGCACATCCGCAACATGCACACCGTCAAGTTCAGGGAACCTCGCCGTTGTTGTTGCCACGTGTTTGTCACCAAGCACAACTTGTAAAACACGTCAACGAGTTCCACTTCGACGGGGTTTTCTTCTGTTGGTTCTGCGCCGCACGTTTTTCGTCGTAAGTTAATTAATCGGATTTTACGATTTTGTTATTAATTTTGTAACAGAATGATATTAACATTTCCTTTTTTTGTTTCGTTTATCACGCAGGGATAAGGATCTGGAGGGCCACTTGTGCGCAGTCCACACGTTGGAGTACCGGGAATTCCTTCAGTTCGCCAATCAGAGCAGAAGGATTTTCCGGGAAACAACCGAAGAGATCCTGAGCCTCCAACAAGAAATGCAAGACGAAGACTGAAAGATATTTTTAAACTTGTATTAATTGTAAATTTTTAAACCTGTATTAATTGTAATTTTTATAACCAGTATTAATTGTAATTTTTATAACCGGTATTAATTGTAATTTTTTCAACCTATATTAATTGTAAATTTTTAAACCTGTATTAATTGTAAATTTTTAAACCTGTATTAATTGTAAATTTTTAAACCTGTTTTAATTGTAAATTTTTAAACCTGTTTTAATTGTAAATTTTTAAACCTGTATTAATTGTAAATTTTTAAACCTGTTTTAATTGTAAATTTTTAAACCTGTATTAATTGTAAATTTTTAAATCTGTATTAATTGTAAATTTTTAAACCTGTTTTAATTGTAAATTTTTAAACCTGTATTAATTGTAAATTTTTAAACCAACTGTAGTAATTGTAAATTTTTAAACCAACTGTAGTAATTGTAAAATTTTAACTGTGTATTAATTGTATAAAATGTGTTAACTGAATAAATTTGTGTTATTTATTTTATCCCCGAGTTTCCTTTTATACATTGAAACAAAATTTCAGAGCCATGTAAATTCTGATCATTTGTATAGATAATAATTTACATGCTAGCTATAAATAAATCTTTACACCAAGGCAGGTAGACAACTTTACATTATTTATTTGTTCCATATTGAGAATGAATTTAATCAAAGCAGTACGTTAAATCTTGGATAAATAATGAACTGAATATAGCACTCGTACCTTCCACAGGGCATTCGCGGGCGTTTGTCGAAAACGAAAAAATTGCGCGTGGGTACGCGCGGGCGGGATGGAAATTTACTGTGACAAGCTTTTCTGCGCAGGCGCGACATTCCAAAACTAACGGCTTGAATTTCAAATTCGTCTAGCAGGATATCATATCGAAAGTTCGAGACTACCTTTATATCTTTTAATTTTGCTTTTAATTTTAGCTTGAATATTTCAGTTGTGGTATTAGTATTTTTAACTAGCATTTCTGTAGTTATTAAATTAATTAATTGATTTAAAATGGGAAGAGTAAGGCATTCTGCTTACCCAAAATGCCATAGCGATTCTCGATATGGGAATAAACCCGATATGTCTGGAATAACGTTTGTACCCTTTCCTTAAACAAAGAGAAAACCTGAAATATGCAGGAAATGGCTAAATTGGTTGAAAGAGGTAAGAAGGGACTTTACACTGGATAAAATTACGAAAGACACGTACGTATGTTCCAAGCATTTTGTGGATCAGAAAGGACCAACTCCAGAATATCCTGATCCCGTTCATAGTCAAGTAAAAGTCTTGTGGGAATTTTCTTAAATAAAGAAGTATACTGATTATGATTTCTGTAGGGTGTGGTGTCAACATTGGGAAATGAAACTTCAACTGATTGCGAAGAGCAGCAAAATGTTCCGAGCCTTCAAAAGACTGCTCCGGCTGAGTTGCTTGAAGCTGTGATTTCACGTGATATTCCTATTACAGATCAAGTTGGTTTTAATCAAATGTCATAAGTAAATTCATGCATTTCAATATCATTTTTATTTTAAGGAAATACCACAAACATTGGCAGGATTTGAAACTTCAACGGCTAATAGTGATGAACCAGGAGAAGAAGCAAATATTAATTGCCTTCACGATACTGCTCCAATTCCAGATACAACTCAAGTTGGTTATAATCAAAGGTTGTTTGTAAATGAATTATCCTTTTTAATATCAATTTTGTTTAAAGGAAATACCATCAACTGTGGAACTACCTTTAACTTCTGAAGCAATGGACGAAACTGAAGTTGAACATACATTGAATAATACAACATTAACAAATGAAATCAACAATGAGAAAGCCATTCCTCCAACTGATTTTGAAGTAGTGGAAAATGTGTTAGATTTGCCATCTGTAACATCTGAAGAAAATACCAACCTTGACAATAATCTTGAAGCCACCGCAAATCCTACGTCTCTAGTAAATAGTTTTAGATCTTTCCTGAAATCTGAAAAATGGTTTAAGCTCCAAGAAATCTCAAATTGGTTTTCGTGTTGTAATGATACTGAAGTACAACTTTATCGGGTCAACAGACAAAGAAAGAAAATAGAAATAGATCTAATGATAAACCCTGAATTCCAATTAAAATGTCAGTTTTGGGTCAAACCTTAACTAACCATAATTTGATTATTCTACCAAATTGGGTTCATGACGAAACTGAACTGTGCTGCCTATTGTCCAAATTTGATCAATTATTTGTATGTAGTGGAATTCAAGATGAATATCTAGTCAACTTATTAAAAGTAAGATCCCGAGGGAAAGTTTGTTTTGATTCCGGAGCTATGCGTGCCGATTTGTGTACCATATTATCTCATAAAAAAACCTGCGTGTTTTGTTTGAAGCTAAGAAGCTTCGCTTTGAAAGTCAAGTCAACAAATAAAGATAGAAATAAGAAGTACAAATCTCTATCAAAAGAGGAACTCATCAAACTGATTAAAGACTCAAAGAAAACAGAAATGCTTTCTAGACGAAAAATCATACGTCTCCAAACAAAGATCAAGAAATATATTGTTGTTGAAGGAAAAGAACTTCAATCTGGCGATGATTCGTGTCTTCATTCTATTTTAGAAAACAGTTTAATCAAGGAAGATACGTCATTTTCAGCGCTTTTTCTGCGAACACAATTGAAGGTAATTAAACAGAATGATAAGCGAGGAAGAAGATTATCAGACTCGAATATTTTACAATTACCATCATACAGTACTCTGTTCCGGTATAGTCCGAAAGATAAACGAAGTCTAGACTTTTCCGATATGGTTTTAAATAAGATGAAAGAAGACATTAAGCCAGAATCTCTTGAACCTCATCAGCAATATTTTAACATTCTGTTGGATGAATTAAAAGTCAAGGAGGAGCTAATATATAAAAAGACCACAGGAGATATTGTCGGTTACACCCACTTGAATGACGCAAGGAACAACATTAATCGGCTTAATTCAGATAAAACTCCCGCTTCGCACGTTTTGATGCTTATGTTAAGAGGTGCAACCACTCGTGTAAAATATCCGTTCGCTCATTTCGCCACAAGCAGTTTAGCAGCGGATGACTTGAACTCGATACTTTGGGAAGCTGTCGAAAAACTCGAATCACTTGGTTTCAAGATTATATCGATCATCGGAGATGGAGCTTCCACAAACCGCAAGGTTTTTGCAATGAATACAGAAACCAACGAAGACATTCCACATTGTTCTGATAACCCTTACAGTCTAGATGAGAAAAGAAAAATCTACTTCATATTTGACCCACCACATTTGCTTAAAACAGCCTGAAATTGCTTATATTCAAGCCAAGATGGATCAAAGGTTAGATTAATGAGTAAAAATGGCCAAAATATTACATGGAATCTTGTGATAGAGCTGTACAAAAAAGAAACGCTAAATCCTGGAAATCTAAGAAAAGCGCACAAATTGACGACTGACCATGTATATTTGAATTCATATAGTAAGATATGCATCTCAAGTGCTTAGTTCAACAGTAGCAAACACAATTAGCTTAAGTTTTAAAGATAAATATACTGAAACCATCAAATTCATTCAAATATTTGACAAATGGTTCGACATTTTTAATACTACGAACTTCAACGAGGCATATCACAAAAGAAAGAAAAATAAGATGCCATTTTCTGAGATAAATGATGAACGTTTGAAAGTACGAATAAATTTGGTTAGATGATGTGAGTTTCTTGAATACATCAACCTTTCTTTTCCAGTGGCTTGAAGACGAGTTTTTAGGCTACTTAGATGACTGGGAACAGGAGGTGGAGAATCTTCCAGGTGAATACGGATCACGAGAAAGGAAAAAAATGTTACTGTCGCAAGAAACACTTTCCGGATTTTTTACAGCTACAGCTATGATAGATGTGATTAAATTCCTTTTGGTTAAAGGTGCAAAGTTTATTCTCACAGGCAACTTTAACCAAGATCCACTGGAACTGGAATTCTCTAGACAACGAGGGGCCAATGGTTCAAATGAAAACCCTACAGTGGACACCATTGGAAATAACCGTGAAACATTATTCATGCTAAAAAAATTACAAAATCCCTTGTCACAGCGCTGCAGGTAATACTTCAATAGAGTCTATTGAAGAACAAATTGAATAAAAGGGAACTAGTTGTAAAAGCATCTTTCTCTTTATTAAAAACAGTAGAGTATTGTAAGTTATTTGTTAAAACCTGAAGACATTTGCAGTAGTTGTTTCCGTTGTCGGTCTTTAAAATTTGCCTTTGATGTAACCGTTTTTAATCGTGCTTTTGTCTTGAAGTCATCTTTTAATTTTTTCAGATGTCCATTAGCTATGGTGTTCATGAAATTCTGAACGCAATGGTTAAGTGTAGATATTGCTTGATTCTCTGGCACATTAACTTTTTCACAAAAGCTGTTCCATTTTTTTAGAATTTCATCGTATTCTAAAATATCTTGTTTGGCTTTCATTACTCTATCCTTGATTTCCAACTTCCCGAAGTATATCACTATTCTTTTATACATCATCAAAAATAAATCAAACGCTTCAGCATTTGGATAGAAAAGGCTACCCCTATCTTGGACTTCAATCCATGCACGTAACTCCAATGAAGTTTCTTCCTTTGGTGCACACATATTTTTTACTATTTCTGCTCCATATTCATTCTTTCTCCCTATTGCTCTCAACACCGCTCCAACGACATACATCAAAGTGTCTCTCGCCTCTTCTATTGGAATTTCAACATTTATGGCAACATTCTTTCTTTGGGCGCAACCCATTTCAATTGTCCTCCTTGTCAAGGTATTAATTGCCTAAACTCTTTCACGAATGGTCATATCTTGAAAACCCTACATCAAGAAAGAAAACCTAAAATCAAAAACTTTTTTACTAAATGTCAGCACAATACTAAGCTTACCGTAGTATGCTTTAAAGAGTTTAAAAAAATTTCTACTATCTTATTATTTTTAATTAATTTATTAGTTTTAATTGCAATTTTGTCCCCTGGTGTTTCAAATAAGATTGGCCTTAGGGTTCCTTTCAATTCGATCAAATCTTTGTTGTTAAGGTTCAAAATCCATTCGCAACCTTTTTTGCACCTTGACTTAACTCTAGTTTAGAGTTTCTAAATGCGTTTTGAACTTCCATTACTATCCCGCCAAAAGCTCCGTCGTAATCACTGGCTGTAATGTTTAAATACAATCAGTAATAGAAGCTATACAAGAATAAGGAAAAAAAATTGTATTTACGATCAATCATATGACTGCGGATAATTTGTTTGGCTTTTTTCTTTGCTGGTGTTTTTGCATTTTTGACTAGAGGTTTCCGAATGCTTTAACAGGAACAAAAATTACAAATTTGAAAATCAAAATGGCCTAAGTTTAAACTTACTTTGATATGGTCCTCAGGGGAGGTGCAGTGTGAATTTCTACATTTGTGTTACACTTCTCTATTTCCTCATTACTTAAAATGTCATTATCACTTGAAACATTTTCATCTTGGGCAAAAACAACAATTTTAAATTTGGAAATTTCAATGTATGAAATAGTGTTACACACCTGAAGATAAATCACCATAGTATATATCTGTCGGAGGATGCTGATCATTCACTCTGTTACTTTTTTTCAATGAAAACTTCTCACTCTCATCTAGATATTTATATATTAATACCTGAATAAAGTAAGATTAAATAGTACTGTACCTGCTGATCCACTACTGGAACTATTGGGCTCTTCGTAGGATGTTCCATCTAATTAAAAAAATGTTTCTTTAAAATGTAATACAGATAATCAAAGAATTAGGTCTTACCTGAAGATTCTGAAGTTGAAAAATGAGCTTTGGTTTTGGGTCTAGAAATCCCTAATTCATGATAAGTGTTCCATAAATTCATTTTAATTCATAAAAATTGTGAGGATTTAATTGACTTAATAACAATAAAACAAATTTCTATAACTTACAGGAGATCATGCACCCAGATCTTGGATGTCCTTAATTTTTCCATGGTCCGATTCACCACCAAAAGAACCAGAAACCGACTAAAAAAATAGGTCTAACAACAGCACGTGTTCAAATCTTGCGCAATAATAGAATATGTAAACATAAAAGCTTGTTCCGCCAAAAATGGTGTTGCCATTATCCGCCGACCGATCGCGCTGTAGTCGCGATATGCCATTTGAGAACGCCTAAAAAACGTAGTGCTATATCCAGTTCATTATTTATCCAAGGTTAAATAGCCTTTCCAAGTGACATCGACCTACGTAAAGTTCATAAACAGCAAGTTTTTATCTGCTAAGATGTAAACGAGCAATTCCAACAGTTTGAGCCCCTCGTGATGGCCACTACGTGACTTTATGTATACTGAAAAGGCTAATTCGATCTTTGCATGTACAAATAAGATGCTGGACCTGAAGCTAGATTTTGTAATTGGTTCTTTTAAAAGAGCACCGTTCGTAGCGCCACGGTGTTATGGTGGGTAAAATTTCTTTTTCGAAACATTTGAGCGCCATTAAACGGTAGAACCCTTTGAAAATAGTCACGTGGTAATAAAACCGTTGAACAGCGACTTCCAGCTTCATTAAATAAATCTATAAAATTTTAACTTTTAAAGAATGTCATACTTACATTCTATGTATTTTGATGTATAGAAAGAAGATTAATTTGTTAAACGTAACTAAACGACCAGCCGGACATAACTATTATTATTGTGATTGTGATATTAAGTCTCTGACTAGAAAATGGTAAAAATGAAAGGCTTAGACTAGAACACGTTTTTAATTATTCAACGATTTATTTTTCCTACTCGTACTTTCGAAGATTTATCCTTCTTTTCTCCTACTATGGCCCCTCCATTTCTTAAAAAAATAATAATGATACGGATTGAACGCGAGTAAAATATGAAGCGCCGCCACCGGATGGACTCGAACCATCAACCTTTCGGTTAACAGCCGAACGCGCTAACCATTGCCCCACGGAGGCTTCGATTCATTCGGAAACATATTATTCGACGGTTTATTTTTCATTCTCGTACGTTCACAACTAACTATTCTTAAAATATAATAATGATACGGAATGAACGCGAGTAAAATAAGTAGCGCCGCCACCGGATGGACTCGAACCATCAACCTTTCGGTTAACAGCCGAACACGCTAACCATTGCGCCACGGAGGCTTCAGTTCAAATGGAAACGTATTATTCGACGATTAATTTTTCATTCTCGTTCGTTCACAACTAACTATTCTTAAAGTATAATAATGATACGGAATGAACGCGAGTAAAATAAGTTGCCGCCACCGGATGGACTCGAACCATCAACCTTTCGGTTAACAGCCGAACGCGCTAACCATTGCTCCACGGAGGCTTCGATTCATTCGGAAACATATTATTCGACGATTTATTTTTCATTCTCGTACGTTCACAACTAACTATTCTTAAAATATAATAATGATACGGAATGAACGCGAGTAAAATACGACTCCGCCACCGGATGGACTCGAACCATCAACCTTTCAGTTAACAGCCAAACGCGCTAACCATTGCGCCACGGAGGCTTCGATTCATTCGGAAACATATTATTCGACGATTTATTTTTCATTCTCGTACGTTCACAACTAACTATTCTTAAAATATAATAATGATACGGAATGAACGCGAGTAAAATAAGACTCCGCCACCGGATGGATTCGAACCATCAACCTTTCGGTTAACAGCCGAACTCGCTAACCATTGCGCCACGGAGGCTGCGATTCACTCGGAAACATATTATTCGACGATTTATTTTTCATTCTCGTACGTTCACAACTAACTATTCTTAAAATATAATAATGATACGGAATGAACGCGAGTAAAATACGACTCCGCCACCGGATGGATTCGAACCATCAACCTTTCGGTTAACAGCCGAACGCGCTAACCATTGCGCCACGGAGGCTTCGATTCACTCGGAAACATATTATTCGACGATTTATTTTTCATTCTAGTAAGTTCACAACTAACTATTCTTAAAATATAAAAATGATACGGAATGAACGCGAGTAAATTACTACTTCGCAACCGGATGGACTCGAACCATCAACCTTTCAGTTAACAGCCAAACGCGCTAACCATTGCGCCACGGAGGCTTCGATTCATTCGGAAACATATTATTCGACGATTTATTTTTCATTCTCGTACGTTCACAACTAACTATTCTTAAAATATAATAATGATACGGAATGAACGCGAGTAAAATAAGACTCCGCCACCGGATGGATTCGAACCATCAACCTTTTGGTTAACAGCCGAACTCGCTAACCATTGCGCCACGGAGGCTTCGGTTGTAATGGAAACGTATTATTCGACGATTAATTTTTCATTCTCGTACGTTCACAACCAACTATTCTTAAAATATAATAATGATACGGAATGAACGCAAGTAAAGTAAGACTCCGCCACCGGATGGACTCGAACCTTCAACCTTACGGTTAACAGCCGAACGCGCTAACCATTGCGCCACGGAGGCTTCGATTCATTCGTAAACATATTATTCGACGATTTATTTTTCATTATCGTACGTTCACAACCAACTATTCTTAAAATATAATAATGATACGGAATGAACGCAAGTAAAGTAAGACTCCGCCACCGGATGGACTCGAACCATCAACCTTTCGGTTAACAGCCGAACGCGCTAACCATTGCGCCACGGAGGCTTCAGTTCAAATGGAAACGTATTATTCGACGATTAATTTTTCATTCTCGTTCGTTCACAACTAACTATTCTTAAAATATAATAATGATACGGAATGAACGCGAGTAAAATAAGTTGCCGCCACCGGATGGACTCGAACCATCAACCTTTCGGTTAACAGCCGAACGCGCTAACCATTGCGCCACGGAGGCTTCGGTTCAAATGGAAACGTATTATTCGACGATTAATTTTTCATTCTCGTTCGTTCACAACTAACTATTCTTAAAATATAATAATGATACGGAATGAACGCGAGTAAAACAAGTAGCGCCGCCGCCGGATGGACTCGAACCATCAACCTTTCGATTAACAGCCGAACGCGCTAACCATTGCGCCACGGAGGCACGGTTCAAATGGAAACGTATTATTCGACGATTAATTTTTCATTCTCGTACGTTCACAACTAACTATTCTTAAAATATAATAATGATACGGAATGAACGCTAGTAAAGTAAGACTCCGCCACCGGATGGACTCGAACCATCAACCTTTCGGTTAACAGCCGAACGCGCTAACCATTGCGCCACGGACGCTTCGATTAACTCGGAAACATATTATTCGACGATTTATTTTTCATTCTCGTAAGTTCACAACTAATTATTCTTAAAATATAAAAATGATACGGAATGAACGCGAGTAAATTAAGACTGCGCCACCGGATGGACTCGAACCATCAACCTTTCGGTTAACAGCCGAACGCGCTAACCATTGCGCCACGGAGGCTTCGATTCATTCGGAAACATATTATTCGACGATTTATTTTTCATTCTCGTAAGTTCACAACTAACTATTCTTAAAATATAATAATGATACGGAATGAACGCGAGTAAAATAAGACTCCGCCACCGGATGGACTCGAACCATCAACCTTTCGGTTAACAGCCGAACGCGCTAACCATTGCGCCACGGAGACTTCGATTCATTCGGAAACATATTATTCGACGATTTATTTCTCATTCTCGTACGTTCACAACTAACTATTCCTAAAATATAATAATGATACGGAATGAACGCGAGTAAAATAAGTAGCGCCGCCACCGGATGGACTCGAGCCATCAACCTTTCGGTTAACAGCCTAACGCGCTAACCATTGCGCCACGGAGGCTTCGGTTGAAATGGAAACGTATTATTCGACGATTAATTTTTCATTCTCGTAAGTTCACAACCAACTATTCTTAAAATATAATAATGATACGGAATGAACGCTAGTAAAGTAAGACTCCGCCACCGGATGGACTCGAACCATCAACCTTTCGGTTAACAGCCGAACGCGCTAACCATTGCGCCACGGAGGCTTCGATTCATTCGGAAACATATTATTCGACGATTTATTTTTCATTCTCGTAAGTTCACAACTAACTATTCTTAAAATATAATAATGATACGGAATGAACGCGAGTAAAATACGACTCCGCCACCGGATGGACTCGAACCACCAACCTTTCAGTTAACAGCCAAACGCGCTAACCATTGCGCCACGGAGGCTTCGATTCATTCGGAAACATATTATTCGACGATTTATTTTTCATTCTCGTACGTTCACAACTAACTATTCTTAAAATATAATAATGATACGGAATGAACGCGAGTAAAATAAATAGCGCCACCACCGGATGGACTCGAGCCATCAACCTTTCGGTTAACAGCCGAACGCGCTAACCATTGCGCCACGGAGGCTTCGATTCACTCGGAAACATATTATTCGACGATTTATTTCTCATCCTCGTACGTTCACAACTAACTATTCCTAAAATATAATAATGATACGGAATGAACGCGAGTAAAATAAGACTCCGCCACCAGATGGACTCGAACCATCAACCTTTCGGTTAACAGCCGAACGCGCTAACCATTGCGCCACGGAGGCTTCGATTCATTCGTAAACATATTATTCGACGATTTATTTTTCATTATCGTACGTTCACAACCAACTATTCTTAAAATATAATAATGATACGGAATGAACGCAAGTAAAGTAAGACTCCGCCACCGGATGGACTCGAACCATCAACCTTTCGGTTAACAGCCGAACGCGCTAACCATTGCGCCACGGAGGCACGGTTCAAATGGAAACGTATTATTCGACGATTAATTTTTCATTCTCGTTCGTTCACAACTAACTATTCTTAAAATATAATAATGATACGGAATGAACGCGAGTAAAATAAGATGCCGCCACCGGATGGACTCGAACCATCAACCTTTCGGTTAACAGCCGAACGCGCTAACCATTGCGCCACGGAGGCTTCGATTCATTCGGAAACATATTATTCGACGATTTATTTCTCATTCTCGTACGTTCACAACTAACTATTCCTAAAATATAATAATGATACGGAATGAACGCGAGTAAAATAAGTAGCGCCGCCACCGGATGGACTCGAGCCATCAACCTTTCGGTTAACAGCCTAATGCGCTAACCATTGCGCCACGGAGGCTTCGGTTGAAATGGAAACGTATTATTCGACGATTAATTTTTCATTCTCGTACGTTCACAACCAACTATTCCTAAAATATAATAATGATACGGAATGAACGCGATTAAAATAAGTAGCGCCGCCACCGGATGGACTCGAGCCATCAACCTTTCGGTTAACAGCCTAACGCGCTAACCATTGCGCCACGGAGGCTTCGGTTGAAATGGAAACGTATTATTCGACGATTAATTTTTCATTCTCGTACGTTCACAACCAACTATTCTTAAAATATAATAATGATACGGAATGAACGCGAGTAAAATAAGTAGCGCCGCCGCCGGATGGACTCGAACCATCAACCTTTCGGTTAACAGCCGAACACGCTAACCATTGCGCCACGGAGGCTTCAGTTCAAATGGAAACGTATTATTCGACGATTAATTTTTCATTCTCGTTCGTTCACAACTAACTATTCTTAAAATATAATAATGATACGGAATGAACGCGAGTAAAATAAGTTGCCGCCATCGGATGGACTCGAACCATCAACCTTTCGGTTAACAGCCGAACGCGCTAACCATTGCGCCACGGAGGCTTCGGTTCAAATGGAAACGTATTATTCGACGATTAATTTTTCATTCTCGTTCGTTCACAACTAACTATTCTTAAAATATAATAATGATACGGAATGAACGCGAGTAAAATAAGTAGCGCCGCCGCCGGATGGACTCGAACCATCAACCTTTCGATTAACAGCCGAACGCGCTAACCATTGCGCCACGGAGGCACGGTTCAAATGGAAACGTATTATTCGACGATTAATTTTTCATTCTCGTACGTTCACAACTAACTATTCTTAAAATATAATAATGATACGGAATGAACGCTAGTAAAGTAAGACTCCGCCACCGGATGGACTCGAACCATCAACCTTTCGGTTAACAGCCGAACGCGCTAACCATTGCGCCACGGAGGCTTCGATTCATTCGGAAACATATTATTCGACGATTTATTTTTCATTCTCGTAAGTTCACAACTAACTATTCTTAAAATATAATAATGATACGGAATGAACGCGAGTAAAATAAGACTCCGCCACCGGATGGACTCGAACCATCAACCTTTCGGTAAACAGCCGAACGCGCTAACCATTGCGCCACGGAGGCTTCGATTCATTCGGAAACATATTATTCGACGATTTATTTCTCATTCTCGTACGTTCACAACTAACTATTCCTAAAATATAATAATGATACGGAATGAACGCGAGTAAAATAAGTAGCGCCGCCACCGGATGGACTCGAGCCATCAACCTTTCGGTTAACAGCCTAACGCGCTAACCATTGCGCCACGGAGGCTTCGGTTGAAATGGAAACGTATTATTCGACGATTAATTTTTCATTCTCGTAAGTTCACAACCAACTATTCTTAAAATATAATAATGATACGGAATGAACGCTAGTAAAGTAAGACTCCGCCACCGGATGGACTCGAACCATCAACCTTTCGGTTAACAGCCGAACGCGCTAACCATTGCGCCACGGACGCTTCGATTAATTCGGAAACATATTATTCGACGATTTATTTTTCATTCTCGTAAGTTCACAACTAATTATTCTTAAAATATAAAAATGATACGGAATGAACGCGAGTAAATTAAGACTCCGCCACCGGATGGACTCGAACCATCAACCTTTCGGTTAACAGCCGAACGCGCTAACCATTGCGCCACGGAGGCACGGTTCAAATGGAAACGTATTATTCGACGATTAATTTTTCATTCTCGTACGTTCACAACTAACTATTCTTAAAATATAAAAATGATACGAAATGAACGCGAGTAAAATAAGACTCCGCCACCGGATGGACTCGAACCATCAACCTTTCGGTTAACAGCCGAACGCGCTAACCATTGCGCCACGGAGGCTTCGACTCATTTGGAAACATATTATTCGACGATTTATTTCTCATTCTCGTACGTTCACAACTAACTATTCCTAAAATATAACAAGTTGGCAAGCCAAAATATATCTCTCCTCGGTAGAATTGTCCCTAGTGGTATTAATTTCTCGAGATAACCCTTTAAGATATATCTCAGCAATTTAGAGTTATTTGTTAAAAATATTAACCCATTTCTATCCCGCGCGGTATAAAATTTTATTTATAATTAAAATAATTGAGACGAAACGACCAATTTTAATTTATTCAGAATATCATAAGTTAAGTAGTTACAACAGTAAGTTAGACGTACTATAACAATGCACAATTGAATTAAACCCTTTTACAGAACAAGTTTATCAGTTAAATATAATACGAAGCAAATTTTAATGAAAGAAATATCTACAGAGGCTTTTTGGAATTACTCGCTTACGAAATACTTGCCGCATCTTTAACGCTCATTTTATTTCAACACTCGCCCTTGATGAAGATACCGTAGATATCTGGTAGTGGACGACTCGTTCACTTCCTGTTGACGTTGTGACGCATACCACATGAAAAAGACCAATGCCGTCCAATTTCCAATATCATATAATGACTCGCACACCCAAGAAATCATTGACTGCGTTAGAAATCGTAGATATCCAAATATCCACACCAAATGTATTTACAAGAAGCAAAAACCTTACCATCAACAAAGCACAGAGAGCCACTTGACTAACCGCCACCTCTTAAAGCAATTAACGTTAAATTATCTCCTTTGAATTAACAGAACTATATATAGGTCGTTAAGAAAGTGGACCACCCACAGGGTCTACCCTTTAACCCTCTAATCTCGGCTGACTGCGCTAAAACAAGATTTAACCTTTAAAAAATACCAGATTAGGCCTTCATAAATTCATTAATAAAAAAAGACTTTATTACCTATTATGCTTACGATGCCTGTCTTAATTTCAGTGAATCTAAGCAGCTATCGGTGGTTCTGTGGTAGAGCGCTCGACTGCCAAGCCGAATGGTCTGGGTTCGAAACCTGGGTGGCGCATTTGTTTTTAATCAATAGAGAAACGCTAAATTAGAATTTCTTCGATGCAATAATTTCAATTTCAATTCTATTTCAATTAAACCAAAATTTCGTACTCTATTAAATACGCTTCCGATAAAGCTGAAGGTCTAATTTTCAATTAGGCGTAACAAGTGTCGGTGGTTCTGTGGTAGAACGTCCGCCTGTCAATCAGGAGGTCTCGGGTTCAAATCCCGCCCGATGCGATCGCAAATTGATACTAAGACGAATACCGTGTACAACAGGTGGAAACCCAGCCATTGGACGTTGAGAGGTAGCATTACACTCAGCACTCGGTCCGTCCCAAAGTCATTAAGAAGAAGTTGGAGAGAAAACGCCCATATAAACACAACAGACTCAACATGCACAACCATCAGAACACAAACACAACAAATTCAACACTCACAACCTACGCATAAACATTACAAAAACCGTAATACACCAAACCGTCACGACGGTGAGCGAAAAAACACCATCCAAACCAAAACGCTAATGCATCCGTTAACGCTCACCGTCACACGGTGGTTTTGCCAACCCTTTGAGAAACTGCGTACGCAGTGATTACACTTTGCACCGAAAATGCGAACGCGTTCGCAGTCCTGACAGAAAGACAGACCCACCCACAGACCCACCCACAGACCCGAGTAAAATAAGACTCCGCCACCGGATGGACTCGAACTATCAACCTTTCGGTTAACAGCCGAACGCGCTAACCATTGCGCCACGGGGGCACGGTTCAAATGGAAACGTATTATTCGACGATTTATTTTTCATTCTCGTACGTTCACAACTAACTATTCTTAAAATATAATAATGATACGGAATGAACGCGAGTAAAATAAGACGCCGCCACCGGATGGACTCGAACCATCAACCTTTCGGTTAACAGCCGAACGCGCTAACCATTGCGCCACGGAGGCTTCGGTTCAAATGGAAACGTATTATTCGACGATTAATTTTTCATTCTCGTACGTTCACAACTAACTATTCTTAAAGAGATACACACACATCGGTGTCGACCCGAGGCCGTAGACACCAGCACACACACAATAACTGATTAATCAGGGCGAGATATGTGTAACGGCCACGCCAACGGGGGGATACGTGGGGACAGGGGTGGGGACACCCTTTGCGGAAGTATTCCGACCACCCGTTAGGGGATTGGTGGTCGTCCTCACACGGCCATCCACAAACTCTGCCTCCCGGACGCCTGGGATTACAGGAGTGAGCCACTACTCCCGGCATTAAATTAATTCTTCTCCTTGGCCCATGGGGGGATCGAACCCACGACCTTCGCGTTATTAGCACGACGCTCTAACCAACTGAGCTAATGTGCCGATAACCAACTGAGCTAATGGGCCATTCCGATGAATTTCGATGAAATCTTTCCCGCATTTTTAAAAATAGTCTTTCAAAACCAATTCTTCTTCTCTTTGGCCCATGGGGGGATCGAACCCACGACCTTCGCGTTATTAGCACGACGCTCTAACCAGCTGAGCTAATGGGCCTTTCCAATGAATTCCGATGAAATCTTTCCCACCTTTTGAAAATAATAGTTTAAAAGCAATTCTTCTTCTCTTTGGCCCATGGTGGGATCGAACCCACGACCTTCGCGTTATTAGCACGACGCTCTAACCAACTGAGCTAATGGGCCATTCCGATGAATTTCGAGGAAATCTTTAACGCATTTTTAAAAATAGTCTTTCAAAAGCAATTCTTCTTCTCTTTGGCCCAAGGGGGAATCGAACCCACGACCTTCGCGTTATTAGCACGACGCTCCAACCAACTGAGCTAATGGGCCATTCCGATGAATTTCGATGAAATCTTTCCCGCATTTTTAAAAATAGACTTTCAAAACCAATTCTTCTTCTCTTTGGCCCATGGGGGGATCGAACCCACGACCTTCGCGTTATTAGCACGACGCTCTAACCAACTGAGCTAATGGGCCATTCCGATGAATTTCGATGAAATCTTTCCCGCATTTTTAAAAATAGTCTTTCAAAACCAAATCTTCTTCTCTTTGGCCCATGGGGGGATCGAACCCACGACCTTCGCGTTATTAGCACGACGCTCTAACCAACTGAGCTAATGGGCCATTTCGATGAATTTCGATGAAATCTTTCCCGCATTTTTAAAAATAGTCTTTCAAAACCAATTCTTCTTCTCTTTGGCCCATGGGGGGATCGAACCCACGACCTTCGCGTTATTAGCACGACGCTCTAACCAACTGAGCTAATGGGCCTTTCCAATGAATTTCTATGAAATCTTTCCCGCATTTTTAAAAATAGACTTTCAAAACCAATTCTTCTTCTCTTTGGCCCATGGGGGGATCGAACCCACGACCTTCGCGTTATTAGCACGACCCTCTAACCAACTGAGCTAATGGGCCATTCCGATGAATTTCGATGAAATCTTTCCCGCATTTTTAAAAATAGTCTTTCAAAACCAATTCTTCTTCTCTTTGGCCCATGGGGGGATCGAACCCACGACCTTCGCGTTATTAGCACGACGCTCTAACCAACTGAGCTAATGGGCCTTTCCAATGAATTTCTATGAAATCTTACCCACCTTTTTAAAATTAGTCGTTTCGAAAACAAATTCTTCTTCTCTTTGGCTCATGGGGGATCGAACCCACGATTTTCGCGTTATTAGAACGACGCTCTAACCAACTGAGCTAATGGGCCTTTCCAACGAATTTCGGTGAAATCTTTCCCGCATTTTTAAAAATAGTCGTTTCAATTAAATTAATTCTTCTCTTTGGCCAATGGGGGGATCGAACCCACGACCTTCGCGTTATTAACACGACGCTCTAACCAACTGAGCTAATGGGCCTTTACAATAACTTTTGATGAAATCTTTCCCGCCTTTTTAAAAACAGTCGTTTAAAACAGTTCCTCCGTCTCATTGGCTCATGGGGAGATCAAACCAACGACCTTCGCGTTATTAGCACGACGCTCTAACCAACTGAGCTAATGAGCCTTTCCAATAATTTTCGAAGAAATCTTTCCCGCCTTTTTAAAAATAGTCGATTAAAACAGTTCCTTCATCTCATTGGCTCATGGGGGGGATCGAACCCACGACCTTCGCGTTATTAGCACGACGCTATAACCAACTGAGTTAATAAGCCTTTCCAGTGAATTTCGATGAAATCTTTCCCACCTTTTTAAAATTAGTCGTTTCGAAAACCAATTCATATTCTCTTTGGCCCATGGGGGGATCGAACCCATGACCTTCGCGTTATTAGCACGACGCTCTAACCAACTTAGCTAAAGGGCCTTTCCATTGAATTTCGATGAAATCTTTCCCGCCTTTGTAAAATTAGTCGTTTCGAAAACAAATTGTTATTCTCTTTGGCCCATGGGGGGATCGAACCCACGACCTTCGCGTTATTAGCACGACGCTCTAACCAACTGAGTTAATGGGCCTTTCCAGTGGCTGTCGATGAAATCTTTCCCACCTTTTTAAAATTAGTCGTTTCGAAAACAAATTCTTATTCTCTTTGGCCCATGGGGGGATCGAACCCACGGCCTGCGCGTTATTAGCACGACGCTCTTACCAACTGAGTTAATGGGCCTTTCTAATGAATTTCGATGAAATCTTTCCCGCCTTTTTAAAAAAAGTCGTTTCGAAAACACGTTCGTCTTCTCTTTGGCCCATGGGGGGATCGAACCCACGACCCTCGCGTTATTAGCACGACGCTCTAACCAACTGAGTTAATGCGCCTTTCCAGTGAATTTCGATGAAATCTTTCCCACCTTTTTAAAATTAGTCGTTTCGAAAACAAATTCTTCTTCTCTTTGACTCATGGGGGATCGAACCCACGACCTTCGCGTTATTAGCACGACGATCTGACCAACTGAGCTAATGGGCCTTTCCAATGATATTCGATGAAATCTTTCCCGCCTTTTGAAAAATAGTCGTTTCGAAAACAAATTCGTCTTCTCTTTGGCCTATGGGGGGATCGAACCCACGACCTTCGCGTTATTAGCACGACGCTCTAACCAACTGAGTTAATAAGCCTTTCCAGTGAATTTCGATGAAATCTTTCCCACCTTTTTAAAATTAGTCGTTTCGAAAACCAATTCATATTCTCTTTGGCCCATGGGGGGATCGAACCCATGACCTTCGCGGTATTAGCACGACGCTCTAACCAACTTAGCTAATGGGCCTTTCCATTGAATTTCGATGAAATCTTTCCCGCCTTTGTAAAATTAGTCGTTTCGAAAACAAATTGTTATTCTCTTTGGCCCATGGGGGGATCGAACCCACGACCTTCGCGTTATTAGCACGACGCTCTAACCAACTGAGTTAATGGGCCTTTCCAGTGGATGTCGATGAAATCTTTCCCACCTTTTTAAAATTAGTCGTTTCGAAAACAAATTCTTATTCTCTTTGGCCCATGGGGGGATCGAACCCACGGCCTGCGCGTTATTAGCACGACGCTCTTACCAACTGAGTTAATGGGCCTTTCCAGTGAATTTCGATGAAATCTTTCCCGCCTCTTTAAAAATAGTCGTTTCGAAAACAAGTTCGTCTTCTCTTTCGCCCATGGGGGGATCGAACCCACGACCCTCGCGTTATTAGCACGACGCTCTAACCAACTGAGTTAATGCGCCTTTCCAGTGAATTTCGATGAAATCTTTCCCACCTTTTTAAAATTAGTCGTTTCGAAAACAAATTCTTCTTCTCTTTGACTCATGGGGGATCGAACCCACGACCTTCGCGTTATTAGCACGACGATCTGACCAACTGAGCTAATGGGCCTTTCCAATGACTTTCGATGAAATCTTTCCCGCCTTTTGAAAAATAGTCGTTTCGAAAACAAATTCGTCTTCTCTTTGGCCTATGGGGGGGATCGAACCCACGACCTTCGCGTTATTAGCACGATGCTTTTTTTTATTTAGGATTCGAACCTAGAATATTCTGCTCCGTAGGCAGACTCCTTTAGATTTGACAGTCGCCAGCCAGATTTCCCGTACGGTACTGATGAATTACAAATAGAACGAAACCGGTCTGCCGTTGGAATTTCTGGCTATTTTATTTATTTTTAATTTAGTTTATTACTCGAAGATCTATTTGATCCGAGTTTCGCGTTTTTTGCTCGAAGACCTATTGGTACGAGTTATTAGTAAGTTTTTTAATTTCTTCAAATTTGCTTAGGATTTAACTATATTATCCCTTTTAATTATGGACTTACATACTTATTCGCATATTTTACAATGTATCAACTACATCTTGTGCACAGATGCGTAGGTTTTCTATTTCTGTAGATTTTTCATCTATAATAAAATCTTCAAAGCTTATATCTCTAAAAGTATAGCTATGGAACTGTAGTGATGTATTTAGTCGTTGCTGAAGAGTAAATATATTTACAAATGTTTTATAATATTCATCCTAGGAAAAATGTATCATTAGAAATTTTGGTGACTGACAAGGGTTAGATCTTCTAATCAAGTTATATTACAATATCATTACTAACCTCTTTTTTCGTTTTTATCCGCCCTTTGTTTTGCTAAATCGATTTTTGATTTAGGTATTATTCTACTTGATGGTATATTAGTGAAAATGTCTGCTACAAATGCGCGAACTTGGTGTAGGATGCCAATTTTTTCTATTTATTATTCTAGCCCAGAGGCGCGTTCTCTTTTTGGGAATTCGATGGAAACTAATTTCTGGGGTTCCGTAAATAATTTTGCAAGCTACCACGCTGCGCCAAACCATCTTTAAAGTAAATATTGATGTTTTGAAGTTAAACATAAATTTTCTCCATATAAAACTGCTGGCCACGATTTCTAAGATGGCGGGTCACGAAACAAAGGTGTATTTTGCGCATGTGCGATTTCAACCCCCTGCTCATCCCCAATATTTGACCAAAAAGGAATATTGCTAGAAACGTCAGGGAGTGTTAAAAATTAGTATAAAATTCGGGGAATTTTATCTTGGTTGCAAATAGTTTGACAAATTGCCAAATTTGAAATAAAATAAGTCGGGAAAAATCCACGGAAATATATAGACAAAAACCCAGAAAATGGCAAGGAAAAACCGGGAAAAGTCAGGGAATTTGAATCTGAAAACAAACAAACAAACAGCTTTCTATAGGGAAGTCTTTAATTTAAAAACCGGGAAATTTTAGGAAATTAAAAAGCACGTTTTTTCGAATCATATTTTACAAAACGTTTTATTGATAATGTCAAGGGGGATACTCAAAAACGTTCCAAAAATGTTTCATCCTTTCTTTATTCTACACTGTTAAAAATTGCTGTAGCTTCCTGTTAAATTCCTGTTAAATTTTAACAGGTAAATTCCAGTACCAACTTTTACCGTTAGAGTTACTAGATAGTTGCTGTACGCAACAGCTATAGTCCTGTTCGTCAATTAACCGTTATATTAACAGTAAATGTTCGGTAACCGACGGCTTGAGCCCGCCATCTTGTGGAGGTTGCAGTTTTTACTAGTTTCAAAGTGTAACGGCTTTGCTGTGGTGCAATTGAAGATGATCGTATCACGGAACACAAATTCTCATCAAATACAAAATAGTGAGTAGAATTTTAAATTTAACCAGTATATTTGTGTGGCAGGAAAGTAAATTTAAAGGGTGACAGGAAGAAGAAAACCTAACCCTTAGAGTATTAAATAGCAGAAAATTCACGTTTATAATTTAATTTCACCGAAATACAAGTGTTAACGAACGTTGACAGATTTTATTTTATTAATTGATTTGAAAATTTGAACTTTAAATTTTTTAAATTGTATAAGTATTTTTAGTAAAAACAATCTTGGTGAGGTTTATGCACTTTTTGATGTTTTAAAAATTTTGTTCACATAACCTGATTTTATTCAATTGCTGTATCATGTTTTACAAATAAAAAAGTTCATCAATAATTTAGTTTTATCTATTTAAATTTAAAATTGCCATTCATGTACAATTATCATGTAGTAATTAATATTAGGAATTAATTTTGGGTAGGCCTATAGCCCCAGCATAATTTTTGCGACAACAGGATAATAAAGTTCTATTGTTAAATTACCGTAAACGTAATGGGAAATTTCCTGTTGGAACAACAGCAATTTAAAATTTACTGTTAATGGTACTTTATATTTCTCGTGTCTAGAACAGGTTTTTACTTGCTACGGTTACAGGAAAAACTACCTGTAATTTTACAGGAATTTTCCTGGTAATTTTCTGCCAGGTAAATTCCTGTAAATTTTAACAGCAATTTTTAACAGTGTATCGATGAATGAGCGCTGGATCATGTCGGGGGTAGCCATAGTCGTCCGCAGTTAGCCAGAGGAATTGTCCATTCATACGATTTAGTGAAAAAAATGCCCAATCAGTCGATACCGGATGTGGGGTGGCGGAGTAATCAGCACTTTCGCCTCACAACGACAGGATCCGGGTTCGATTCCAGCTTGATGCATTAGGTGAAAACTCGGAACTACTCGTCCTGCGTAACGTTTGCAAGTTCTCTCTACACTGGTTAAATGGGTTTCCCCTTCCATTTCTTGGAAATGAACATAAATTTGACTCTTATAAAAATTCCCTTCGTTTCTGTAGATTTTTAGTTCCACATCGAGATATATATATATCGAAGTGGGACTATTGCTATGGACGGATTGTCGTTAAGTGTTGTGTGTTTGTTTGTTTGTTTGTTTGGTGTGGAAAGCAACGACACGGCAGATGGCGCTGCGAAAATAATTTGAAATTTTGACGAAATCGGGATTCGAACTCACAGTTAAAAACTCCGAATAATGACGCCTTTACGCTCTCGGCCACTGGAAGCTTCCCATACTTTGTTCGGAACTTCTACTGTGGTAGAGCAGTGGTAGGTGGGCACACTCGCTTAAGATGCCTCGCTCGAAAGTGAGTACTCGAATTAACGAGCTCGAAAATTTTAAATGTTCGGGTGGTGAGCAGTGGTAGGTGGGCATACTCGCTTAAGATGCCTCGCTCGAAAGTGAGTACTCGAATAAACGAGCTCGAAAATTTTAAATGTTCGGGTGGTGAGCAGTGGTAGGTGGGCACACTCGCTTAAGATGCCTCGCTCGAAAGTCAGTACTCGAATAAACGAGCTCGAAAATTTTAAATGTTCGGGTGGTGAGCAGTGGTAGGTGGGCATACTCGCTTAAGATGCCTCGCTCGAAAGTGAGTACTCGAATAAACGAGCTCGAAAATTTTAAATGCCCTCTTCCCCATTATAAATGCTCTAAAAGCCCCACAATGAGATACTTATTTTCTTATTTAAATAAATCAACAAGAGACATTAAAAAACTTCATCACTCGTTACACCAAACAAAAGGTTCAAGACAAACTACGAGTTCAATCCACACTGACGAACTTCCTTTTGGGTAATAAAAGCAATAGAACCATAGAGAAACAATTATACATTGAACTCACTATCGGGAGAAGGTATTATATTATTAAGAACACACGTACGCTTAAAAAGTTAAAGCATTGAAGACTCTATTTCCCTTCACACACTTACGTACCGCCATTATTAATTATTGGACTCCCATACTCATCCAAAAACTAGGGGCATTCGGGCATATGTAGTTTTATATCTATGAAGGTAAATTTTTATTACGATAATCTTTGCCGTATACCATTCGCAAAACTTAGGTATATTAACTTACAAGTTCACGTAAAGACTACCCGTTTATAGCTCTACCACAAATAGATCGAAATTTAAAATATAGCTTTTTGTCAAATTACCTTGCAAGTTAAGTCAATAAATGACCTCAACAGCTTATGAATTGGTTTGCCCACCCATGTATCCTGAGGGTGGGCGGTGGCCTCTCTTTAACATAGGATGGTAAATAGTATATCTAACTATAGGAAATCACATGGGCTCAGCAGTTTTTATATTAGTTTGCCCACCCGGGTCTCCTGATGGTGGGCGGCATCCACCCTTTCACTTAGGGTGGCAATTTATATATATAACGATAAGAAATCACAAAGCCTCAAAAGCTTTGTATTAGTTTGCCTACCTGTGTCTACTAAGGGTGTATGACTTTGCCCATTCGAATACACTGATGTGGAACTAATATTACGGCCTGGGCCGACTTGTTACTTTCCGCGATTGACTATCATTAACCGAAATCGTTCAGTTTCAAACTAATGTTTGTTTATGTGACTTACAATATTTATTAATACTTTTCGTTATTGAAATATCCGGATATGATCGTACCACTTCCGTTTTCTCCGTTTAAAATTGACCACTTTTAACATAATTCCACCCAGCGCTAGATTACCATAAAACACTTCAAGGTCAAAATACTAGCTAGAATTTCCGGTAAATCGTAGGCGGGAATTTCGAATTTATCCTATTTTCTGTTGAATTCCTTAAGGTTTCTACGCGTGTTATATTAATCCATTTTAGAAATGTCTATTGCGTAAATTTTAAAGTGATCAATTAATATTTAAAGTAGATTATTATTTTTAATTATCATTATAGCGTATTTCTAGTTTAATGCTCCTAAACAAACATCAAGTCACACGTTTATGTGCGTCAACGTGGTAATCTCGGCATTACCGGTTCTATACTTACCCTGGGGCCCAATTCTGTAAGCTTCGAAATGAGTAAATGACGATTTCGATCGAAAACCTTTTCGATTTCGAACAGAGATTTCGAAAAGGGCCAAAGTCGTATTCTGTAAGAATCAATTCGATAAAATCACTTCGATTCGTAATCGAAATTCGAGATGAAGTCGAATCTCATTTCGAAAGGGTAGTAGCTGTCGAAAACGTGTTCGATAAGCATTTCATCCAATCATAGCTTTAGCAGACTAGAAATTTTTAGACACAGGAAAAATGGCCGCGATCAATTTGGTTCGTATCGAGTTACTAAATTTAGCATTAGTAGTAAATAGGAATAGAAGAAAATACTTACGAAGGCAGCGTGTAGAGATAGATCTAAAGCTTTTGAGCTTTCTGATATTAACTTTAGGCGCTTATATCGGCTTGACAAACCGATAGTCAGGACAGAGATCAACAAATCTACCAGTTGATAGCAAGGTTTGTTACTTTGTTTATATTTAATAGATCTATTTTATATATTTGAAATGTTATTTTTTGGTACAATTATGGTTTTAGATTTTGATTGCATAATTTCTACGCTGTTGGATCATACCAGACATGTATAGGGCAAGATCAATTTTTAGAAGTTAGCCAAGCAACAGTATCAAGAGTGATTACTTGCGTTACAAATGTAATTGTTAATCATTTGGCTGAGAAAACTATAAAATTCCCATCAACAGAAGTTGAAAGGATGGCTGTCCAAATGAGGTAATTTGGTTTTGTTTTATATTTCAATATTTCTATAGTGTCTTGCATAAAATAACGCTTTACAGGTTTATGGAAAAGACCCATTTCCCAGGAGTAATTGGAGCGCTCGATTGCACTCATATTGCAATTATTCCACCAGTAAAAATTAATGGGGAAAACAGAGAATACCTTTTCGTAAATCGCAAAGGTTATCATTCCATCAACGTACAACTGGTACGTATATAGTATAAATGGTGATTATCAAAATTCAGCACTAACATTTTGTTATTGAGAAAAGATCTGTGACTATGATCTGATCATTTTGCAAGCTAATGCAAAGTTTCCAGGCTCAGCTCACGACACCTATATATACAATACTTCTATAATATCAACTTACTTAGAGCAAAAATATTTAGATGGGTAAGTACTAAATATCTTAAATTAAGTTTTTCTATACCTAAATGTGTCTTCTGCTTATTAGGAGACAGTGGTTACCCGTTATTACCTTGGCTGACAACGCCAATTACAAGACCAGCAAGGAACTCCCCTCAAGAAAGGTTTTCTCGACGCCAACAGTCAGCCAGAAGTGTAATTGAACGGTGTAACCGTGTGCTAAAACAGATTTAGATGTCTACTCAAAGATCGTGTCTTACATTATTTCCCTGAAAAAGCCACAAAAATTATTACTGCGTGCATATGTGTTGTGCTTCCTAAAATTTGTATTTTGAGAGGTGTGCCCAATGACTTTAATGATTTAGAACCACTAGAAGCGGGTGAATATGGAGATTATAATAGACTTTGGATTGATGACGATCGGAACCATGGCAAGATGTTGCGGAGCCCACTGCTAATCCAGCTGATAAGTGGAGGTTGGCTGGCCCACAAACCAGAGCCAAAATTTGTTCAAAGGCGCTTTACAAATTAAATGAATTGGCACTCTATTTCCCACAATTATTTTATTAAAATATAATTATTAACAAATATTATTTTGCTATTGGGATGGGAATATTTGGTTTAGTGATAACATTAAGTAAATATTGCAATAATTCATTGTTTCTCCTTTGCGCTGCGAGCTACAACATCTTTAATCTATTGCTTTCTTTTTTTATTGCAACAAGTTCCGCTTGTGCTTTGATTATTTCTTTTTGTCCATTTGTTTTTTCTGTTTCCTTTTTCAATAGAATTTCTGTTGCTTCTGCCAACCGAGTTACTGAAACACCTACATCTTTTATGATACGGTTTTGTGATTCTTGCATTTTCTCAGCAAGCTTCGATGCACTCAGTAATTCTTTATGTGACTTAGTTGTTCTTACACTCATTACTGCTACCCTCTTCTCTATGGTTAAAAAAAATTAAAACTTTCAACAATATTACAAGAATTAATAAAGAAATTATAACAAACCTTTTGCTTCATTTTCTAATCTTCTTTTCTTTTCTGCATTAGGCTCTTTTGATTGACAACCTCCTTTCTCCGATCTTCTTTTCCTTTCCACATTAGAAATAAAGTAATCTTTCTCACTCGCGTAAGCTTCTTCTACGATGTAATCTTCTAAACCTACGTAAATGTCTTCATTTATGGTGTCAGAACAGGTGCTTGATTTTTGACTAGCGCTACTTGGCGCTTCTGACACAGTTTCATTTAACGAACTTGGTTTGGATGTATCTTTTTCAATTGGCTTGGATTGCTAAAACGTGTTGTTAGTATAATATTAAGTTACCCTAATGTTCATACTCACAGGAATTCCAAATTCTTAGGTTTGAGCAAACCCATTCGTGAGCTCCTTGCCCCACACTGGCAACAATCTTTCGATTTTGCACATGTCTTATGTTAATCAATTAATCAACACTTCGAAAAATAACGCAATAGACGGTATTTTCCAAAATTATATAACGTGCGCCGGTATACCTGGGTTCAGATGTATTTTCCTGTTAAGCGGAATACATTCTTGGGTAAGTTGCGTCAGTTTTTAAATTTTAAGAGGCTTAAACATTTTTTATGAGTCCTTGTTTTACAGGGAAAATAGTATTAATTAACCGTAAATAGAGGTGGGAAGGACTACGCTAGGAAAGGCATGGGTTCCGCGAAACATCTTTTCATGTCAAAACGGTCCGCTATAAAGCCTATATATTGCACAACCAACCCCAGTTATCATCTCATTAGCACGGCTAAACATTTGTTAATTATAGATCATTTTCGAAAGCTAACATTTTTGCGCTCATTCTTCTCAAGACTTGAAGCTCGGTAATAATTCATCTTGCTTGCTTTATCTTTCAGAAAACTAAAAAAATGTTTTTAATTTCAGCTTCCTAGAGTAATTAAAATTAATATAAAATAGTCACTTAAACAACCACGGGAAAACTGGAAAAGTTGGAATTCCAGTATAAAATTGCGCTACGTTGTCATAACGTTGAAACCTTTCTACTAACCAGAACTTACGACGTAAAACCTCCTCGTACTCTAAAATTTTATCTTTTAAACATTGATTCTCGTAATAGAGAGGGTCCGTTATCGTTTGTGTACCAATGCCTTAATTTGTAAATATAGATAAAGTAATTAATAAAGTAATTGTTAGATTATATTAACTTTTACAGAAAAATATATCTTAATTCTACACGGGTAAGTTCATTTCTTTCTAGAGGTTTGCTAACGGAATTATCCTCGTAATCATGAAAGGACAGGAAAGTCTTCAAAGAATCGGAATGAATGGGTTCCTCTTTCAGTTCTTTAGCTCTTTTAAGCTTCAAAGATATAAAAAAGAAACCCAATTAATTTCAAAACTCAAAAAACGATTTTGGACATACCTTTCTTATTTCTCTCATTGTACGCCTTTCTTCTCGAAAAAAAATGATGAATTCATAACGTATGTTGATTGAGTTTCTTCCGAGGGGCTAATCACTCCCCGTAATCGGTGTACAGGCCTGTAGCTTTGACTGCACTAAAATGATTACGTAAGTGAGTACAGATTTAGCACAACCAAACAGTAGCGGCGCTAAGGGTGAGCTGAAGTGGGATTTAGCCACCCTGCATTTCTGAGAGAGGCCACTTATTTATATTAAAAGGGCCACATATTTATAATTAAGAGGCCACATATTTGAATTTATGAATTTTCTTTATCTCTAGAAATTGGTTTTATTGCCCAGAAACGTTTTTCTGGAAAAAAATCTTTCAAAATCAATTCGTTTACTCAAGAAGATAGTAGACCATAAACAGATAGATTCGGGAGGAAGAGAGCAGAAATAAGGACTTGGCAGCATGACGTAGATAATACGTCACCTATGCTTTTTCCAATTGGAAAAGAAGGTATACCAGCCATGGCCAAAGGTACGGCGTGACGTCATGATGCCAGGTCCCTAGTGAGAGAAAGTAGAATGGACAATAGAAAGAAAAGAAAAGGGGAACTTGGGGAAATACCTAGACGTGCTCGTGTCCCCTCCAGATCGGATATAAGGTCAGTAGGGGGTCTAGTAAAGGTGACGAGAGCTGCTTGCTCTTCTCGCGTCCTGGAAAAATTTCGTTATTTTCAGTTTCACCACTTTTGCGAAATATGGTCAATCCAAGGTTCCCGCTAAGGGCCACAATATACATAGCCCACCTGTGAAAAAAACCTTAGCGCCGCTACTGCTACAAAAGGCTGTACTCATTTTCATATTTATGTAATCGGTGTACATATTATCAGAGAGTGGTTAGCCCCTCGGTTTCTTTTTCGCTCAAGAGGTTAAAAGCAGAATTCAATGAAGTGTGTTCAGAAACCTTATCCATATCCGTCTGTGCCTGAACTAAAGAACTCTTTGACTACGGAAACCGGATCCTTTTCATTTTATTTTTACTTGGTTTCATAAAAAGAGTCGATACCCAATCTACGTCTCCTTTTTTACCAGCCAGGGTAGCCACTAAAAAAGTGTCTGCTACACACTTTGCTTGTAAGTGGCGCTATCCAATTTTCCTATTAATTATCTTTTGCCACAATATAATCCTTGCCACTGTACCTTTATTCCTTTCAAAAATCTTCACTAACGGTTTGTTTCACCCCGAACCAGTAAAAAGGTGAAATACGTTAGATTTTAACCTTTTTATTCATCCTAGTAATTTTGGAAGTCACACTATTGGCTACTAACATATTTATTTCAGCCAATGGAAAACCTCTAAATTGAGGGGGAATTTTTTGCGTTGAAATTTTAGTCAGCCCAATGTACCTTTATTGAAATTTATAAACCCGGTTTGTGCGGATGAAGTTAAATAATGAGTAGTTTAGAAAAATAAAAGGTTAGGGAAAATGCGGTTCAGTGATCGCTTTCCAAAAATGGAACAAGTCGTCGAAGTGGGATAATCCACCAGCGTTTTTAAAACCCATACCGAGAATAGAAGAGTTAGGCCTAGGCTCAAAATAATCTGTAAAGACTCCAACCTTGTAGATGCTTAAATAAAACATCTTCCAGGAAATCGCCAAGAAGAAATATTTCCGAGGGTCCGGACCTCCAAGTTACTGTTTATATATAGTGCTTGTTGAAATAATGGAAACTTTTCACGTGTACGGTATGTAACAAGTGTTCCCTTTTAAACAGATATCAAAAACAAGACGTTCTGTCTACAGGTGAAAAGATTCCATTATTTCCAAATGTAGTCAGGGTTTAATATACCAATGCCCCTAGGAGCAATCATGGCGTCCCATACCACAGGTGATCTCATCAGAATGCTTTGCGCTAGCATCCACAGCCCGTACAGGTAATTAAACAGCCATTATTTCAACAAGCGCTATATAAACAGCAACTTGCAGGTCCTGGCTCTCGGAAATATTACTTCTTGGCGATTTCATCGAGATTTTTTTAATTAACCACTTATTACTCCAAGCATATGTAACATAATTACTCATACGTATGCCACTGTACCTTTATTCCATTCAAAAATCTTCTACACGAACCAGTAAAAAGGTGGACTAAGTTAGATTTTAACCTTTTTATTCATCCTAGTAATTTTGGAAGTCACACTATTGGCTACTAACATATTTATTTCAGCCAATGGAAAACCTTTAAATTGGGAAGGAATTTTTTGCGTCGGAATTTTAGTCAGCCCAATGTAATTTATTGAAGTTAAATAATGAGTAGTTTAGAAAAATAAAAGGTTGGGGAAAGTGACCATTACGGTTCAGTGATCGCTTTCCAAAAATGGAACAAGTCGTCGAAGTGGGATATTCCACCAGCGTTTTTAAAACCCATACCGAGCCTAGAAGAGTTAGGCCTAGGCTCAAAAGAATCTGCAAAGACTCCAACCTTGTAGATGCCCCAGAAAAGATCAAGCTATTTTTTCCAATAAACCGGCTTCTTTTATTTGACAATGCAAATTTATTTTAGAACGTGAGTCTCCGAGAACTTCATTAATTTGCATTAAAAGCACTGGACTCTATATTGTATATCATTTTAACTACTAAGCCTTGGTTGTTCAAACAGGTTTGTTTACTGAAATAATGGCCGTCGATTTATCAGACGTAGAGCTAATTGTGCGACGGCATAATCGGCATTTGAGATTCGATGACGACAAATATGACATCATATATGATGTCAACTATTACGCAGAGTACGGATGACGCAATATCAGTGAAAATAACCGTTAGTGAAGAAATAGAGCTAGTGGCATACTTATGAGTAATTATGTTACATATACTTACAGTAATTAGAAGAAACACTATTACTTATCCATATAATCCAAGTGATCGCGCAGTAATGTCGGCTACAAACAAACCAACGCGCATACGCACCCTTCTCCCTCTCCCCTTAATGCGAAAAGGCTCATTCTCATTGTGTTCTATTTTACTAGCTGGTATTCGAACCATTGAGTTGGGATTATTAATCTAGAGGTCCAATCAAAACGTCGGATTTCAGTATTTCGCGAAACAAGTTTCTAAAAAATAAGAATACTGCCGTCTGCTCCCAAATGACGATAAAACCTTATTATTCTACCCGTGGCGCCGTCTACCTCAATGGTTCGTTCAAATAAGACGCGTTTTCCGGCAAAAATATTTTTTTTTTCAAAAATAATGGATGGCGCCACGGGTCATATGATAAAGTTTTCACGTCATTTTAGAGGAGACGACACATTCGTAATTTTCAAAAACTTGTTTCGCGGGGAGCAGATTTGATTGGATCTCTAGATTAATATTCCCAACTCAATGATTCGAACAGCTAATTTGTTTACTGTCATAAATATTAGGGATCATTTCATAATTAAGAGCTAGGGTCAAAAGAATTTCAGAAGTATAAGCACAGCGAATGCTTTAACAAAAAGCCAATTTTTATTTTAAGAACGTAATGGTTAAATTTTTTATGATGGTGTGGGCATTGTACAGTTTTACAAGGGGCAATGGACATAATATTGACTGAAATAAGTAGACCTATATCTATACACATATAAAAGACATCTCGCCACTTCTTGTAGCACTAGTTAGTTAACACAATTTCGGGACAATTTTCTTAAATTTCATTTTAAACTCTTTTAAAGCGGGGACAAGCGCTGAAAGGACGTGAAGAGGGCTTCTAACCGCAGCAACGGCTTAAGAAATGCGTTCTTCACAATGAAATGATTCAAAAGGAATTTAATTAATATTTCGAAAAATAATCGGGAATCTGCAAAAGGAGATGGATATTTCTCTTTGGAATTAATATTAATTAATATTAATATTAATTAACTTGCACTCTCCTTTTTTTATAATTCTTAATTTTTTTTAATTGATTCTGTATCTATTCATTTCGAATAATTTATTTTCTCTCTTGTTTGTTTTGTCCCGGTAACCACCACGAATAGGCTTTGCCGCTGTGGTTGCCAGCAATGCTTGTGTTTTTGCAAAATAAATATTATTATTATTATTATTATTATTATTATTATTATTATTATTATTATTATTATTATTATTATTATTATTATTATTATTATATAATTTTCCATAAAACTTCCGCCTTGTCATTCTCTTGCCTTGCTTTTAACCCCCCCCCCCTCCCTATTTGGCATTGGTGACGGACCATGACTCCCCAATAGATAAGCATTGCCCGCGATCGCCGATGATTTCCCTCTTATCACGATTAGTCATGAGTCACTTTCGTTATCGTCATATTTGGAGCACACTGATAGTCTGGATACTAACCCTATATATAAATATGCTAACAGTAGATGAAAAAGATATAATTTTAACCGTGATTTATTTTACTTGCAGCTTTCATTTCTCCCTGGTTGAGGGCGAATACGGCTGCAAGAAATGCTCCTTCAAGAGTGTTTCTGGCCGGGATTCGCTCCTGGTGCACATCCGCAACATGCACACCGTCAAGTTCAGGGAACCTCGCCGTTGTTGTTGCCACGTGTTTGTCACCAAGCACAACTTGTAAAACACGTCAACGAGTTCCACTTCGACGGGGTTTTCTTCTGTTGGTTCTGCGCCGCACGTTTTTCGTCGTAAGTTAATTAATCGGATTTTACGATTTTGTTATTAATTTTGTAACAGAATGATATTAACATTTCCTTTTTTTGTTTCGTTTATCACGCAGGGATAAGGATCTGGAGGGCCACTTGTGCGCAGTCCACACGTTGGAGTACCGGGAATTCCTTCAGTTCGCCAATCAGAGCAGAAGGATTTTCCGGGAAACAACCGAAGAGATCCTGAGCCTCCAACAAGAAATGCAAGACGAAGACTGAAAGATATTTTTAAACTTGTATTAATTGTAAATTTTTAAACCTGTATTAATTGTAATTTTTATAACCAGTATTAATTGTAATTTTTATAACCGGTATTAATTGTAATTTTTTCAACCTATATTAATTGTAAATTTTTAAACCTGTATTAATTGTAAATTTTTAAACCTGTATTAATTGTAAATTTTTAAACCTGTTTTAATTGTAAATTTTTAAACCTGTTTTAATTGTAAATTTTTAAACCTGTATTAATTGTAAATTTTTAAACCTGTTTTAATTGTAAATTTTTAAACCTGTATTAATTGTAAATTTTTAAATCTGTATTAATTGTAAATTTTTAAACCTGTTTTAATTGTAAATTTTTAAACCTGTATTAATTGTAAATTTTTAAACCAACTGTAGTAATTGTAAATTTTTAAACCAACTGTAGTAATTGTAAAATTTTAACTGTGTATTAATTGTATAAAATGTGTTAACTGAATAAATTTGTGTTATTTATTTTATCCCCGAGTTTCCTTTTATACATTGAAACAAAATTTCAGAGCCATGTAAATTCTGATCATTTGTATAGATAATAATTTACATGCTAGCTATAAATAAATCTTTACACCAAGGCAGGTAGACAACTTTACATTATTTATTTGTTCCATATTGAGAATGAATTTAATCAAAGCAGTACGTTAAACCTTGGATAAATAATGAACTGAATATAGCACTCGTACCTTCCACAGGGCATTCGCGGGCGTTTGTCGAAAACGAAAAAATTGCGCGTGGGTACGCGCGGGCGGGATGGAAATTTACTGTGACAAGCTTTTCTGCGCAGGCGCGACATTCCAAAACTAACGGCTTGAATTTCAAATTCGTCTAGCAGGATATCATATCGAAAGTTCGAGACTACCTTTATATCTTTTAATTTTGCTTTTAATTTTAGCTTGAATATTTCAGTTGTGGTATTAGTATTTTTAACTAGCATTTCTGTAGTTATTAAATTAATTAATTGATTTAAAATGGGAAGAGTAAGGCATTCTGCTTACCCAAAATGCCATAGCGATTCTCGATATGGGAATAAACCCGATATGTCTGGAATAACGTTTGTACCCTTTCCTTAAACAAAGAGAAAACCTGAAATATGCAGGAAATGGCTAAATTGGTTGAAAGAGGTAAGAAGGGACTTTACACTGGATAAAATTACGAAAGACACGTACGTATGTTCCAAGCATTTTGTGGATCAGAAAGGACCAACTCCAGAATATCCTGATCCCGTTCATAGTCAAGTAAAAGTCTTGTGGGAATTTTCTTAAATAAAGAAGTATACTGATTATGATTTCTGTAGGGTGTGGTGTCAACATTGGGAAATGAAACTTCAACTGATTGCGAAGAGCAGCAAAATGTTCCGAGCCTTCAAAAGACTGCTCCGGCTGAGTTGCTTGAAGCTGTGATTTCACGTGATATTCCTATTACAGATCAAGTTGGTTTTAATCAAATGTCATAAGTAAATTCATGCATTTCAATATCATTTTTATTTTAAGGAAATACCACAAACATTGGCAGGATTTGAAACTTCAACGGCTAATAGTGATGAACCAGGAGAAGAAGCAAATATTAATTGCCTTCACGATACTGCTCCAATTCCAGATACAACTCAAGTTGGTTATAATCAAAGGTTGTTTGTAAATGAATTATCCTTTTTAATATCAATTTTGTTTAAAGGAAATACCATCAACTGTGGAACTACCTTTAACTTCTGAAGCAATGGACGAAACTGAAGTTGAACATACATTGAATAATACAACATTAACAAATGAAATCAACAATGAGAAAGCCATTCCTCCAACTGATTTTGAAGTAGTGGAAAATGTGTTAGATTTGCCATCTGTAACATCTGAAGAAAATACCAACCTTGACAATAATCTTGAAGCCACCGCAAATCCTACGTCTCTAGTAAATAGTTTTAGATCTTTCCTGAAATCTGAAAAATGGTTTAAGCTCCAAGAAATCTCAAATTGGTTTTCGTGTTGTAATGATACTGAAGTACAACTTTATCGGGTCAACAGACAAAGAAAGAAAATAGAAATAGATCTAATGATAAACCCTGAATTCCAATTAAAATGTCAGTTTTGGGTCAAACCTTAACTAACCATAATTTGATTATTCTACCAAATTGGGTTCATGACGAAACTGAACTGTGCTGCCTATTGTCCAAATTTGATCAATTATTTGTATGTAGTGGAATTCAAGATGAATATCTAGTCAACTTATTAAAAGTAAGATCCCGAGGGAAAGTTTGTTTTGATTCCGGAGCTATGCGTGCCGATTTGTGTACCATATTATCTCATAAAAAAACCTGCGTGTTTTGTTTGAAGCTAAGAAGCTTCGCTTTGAAAGTCAAGTCAACAAATAAAGATAGAAATAAGAAGTACAAATCTCTATCAAAAGAGGAACTCATCAAACTGATTAAAGACTCAAAGAAAACAGAAATGCTTTCTAGACGAAAAATCATACGTCTCCAAACAAAGATCAAGAAATATATTGTTGTTGAAGGAAAAGAACTTCAATCTGGCGATGATTCGTGTCTTCATTCTATTTTAGAAAACAGTTTAATCAAGGAAGATACGTCATTTTCAGCGCTTTTTCTGCGAACACAATTGAAGGTAATTAAACAGAATGATAAGCGAGGAAGAAGATTATCAGACTCGAATATTTTACAATTACCATCATACAGTACTCTGTTCCGGTATAGTCCGAAAGATAAACGAAGTCTAGACTTTTCCGATATGGTTTTAAATAAGATGAAAGAAGACATTAAGCCAGAATCTCTTGAACCTCATCAGCAATATTTTAACATTCTGTTGGATGAATTAAAAGTCAAGGAGGAGCTAATATATAAAAAGACCACAGGAGATATTGTCGGTTACACCCACTTGAATGACGCAAGGAACAACATTAATCGGCTTAATTCAGATAAAACTCCCGCTTCGCACGTTTTGATGCTTATGTTAAGAGGTGCAACCACTCGTGTAAAATATCCGTTCGCTCATTTCGCCACAAGCAGTTTAGCAGCGGATGACTTGAACTCGATACTTTGGGAAGCTGTCGAAAAACTCGAATCACTTGGTTTCAAGATTATATCGATCATCGGAGATGGAGCTTCCACAAACCGCAAGGTTTTTGCAATGAATACAGAAACCAACGAAGACATTCCACATTGTTCTGATAACCCTTACAGTCTAGATGAGAAAAGAAAAATCTACTTCATATTTGACCCACCACATTTGCTTAAAACAGCCTGAAATTGCTTATATTCAAGCCAAGATGGATCAAAGGTTAGATTAATGAGTAAAAATGGCCAAAATATTACATGGAATCTTGTGATAGAGCTGTACAAAAAAGAAACGCTAAATCCTGGAAATCTAAGAAAAGCGCACAAATTGACGACTGACCATGTATATTTGAATTCATATAGTAAGATATGCATCTCAAGTGCTTAGTTCAACAGTAGCAAACACAATTAGCTTAAGTTTTAAAGATAAATATACTGAAACCATCAAATTCATTCAAATATTTGACAAATGGTTCGACATTTTTAATACTACGAACTTCAACGAGGCATATCACAAAAGAAAGAAAAATAAGATGCCATTTTCTGAGATAAATGATGAACGTTTGAAAGTACGAATAAATTTGGTTAGATGATGTGAGTTTCTTGAATACATCAACCTTTCTTTTCCAGTGGCTTGAAGACGAGTTTTTAGGCTACTTAGATGACTGGGAACAGGAGGTGGAGAATCTTCCAGGTGAATACGGATCACGAGAAAGGAAAAAAATGTTACTGTCGCAAGAAACACTTTCCGGATTTTTTACAGCTACAGCTATGATAGATGTGATTAAATTCCTTTTGGTTAAAGGTGCAAAGTTTATTCTCACAGGCAACTTTAACCAAGATCCACTGGAACTGGAATTCTCTAGACAACGAGGGGCCAATGGTTCAAATGAAAACCCTACAGTGGACACCATTGGAAATAACCGTGAAACATTATTCATGCTAAAAAAATTACAAAATCCCTTGTCACAGCGCTGCAGGTAATACTTCAATAGAGTCTATTGAAGAACAAATTGAATAAAAGGGAACTAGTTGTAAAAGCATCTTTCTCTTTATTAAAAACAGTAGAGTATTGTAAGTTATTTGTTAAAACCTGAAGACATTTGCAGTAGTTGTTTCCGTTGTCGGTCTTTAAAATTTGCCTTTGATGTAACCGTTTTTAATCGTGCTTTTGTCTTGAAGTCATCTTTTAATTTTTTCAGATGTCCATTAGCTATGGTGTTCATGAAATTCTGAACGCAATGGTTAAGTGTAGATATTGCTTGATTCTCTGGCACATTAACTTTTTCACAAAAGCTGTTCCATTTTTTTAGAATTTCATCGTATTCTAAAATATCTTGTTTGGCTTTCATTACTCTATCCTTGATTTCCAACTTCCCGAAGTATATCACTATTCTTTTATACATCATCAAAAATAAATCAAACGCTTCAGCATTTGGATAGAAAAGGCTACCCCTATCTTGGACTTCAATCCATGCACGTAACTCCAATGAAGTTTCTTCCTTTGGTGCACACATATTTTTTACTATTTCTGCTCCATATTCATTCTTTCTCCCTATTGCTCTCAACACCGCTCCAACGACATACATCAAAGTGTCTCTCGCCTCTTCTATTGGAATTTCAACATTTATGGCAACATTCTTTCTTTGGGCGCAACCCATTTCAATTGTCCTCCTTGTCAAGGTATTAATTGCCTAAACTCTTTCACGAATGGTCATATCTTGAAAACCCTACATCAAGAAAGAAAACCTAAAATCAAAAACTTTTTTACTAAATGTCAGCACAATACTAAGCTTACCGTAGTATGCTTTAAAGAGTTTAAAAAAATTTCTACTATCTTATTATTTTTAATTAATTTATTAGTTTTAATTGCAATTTTGTCCCCTGGTGTTTCAAATAAGATTGGCCTTAGGGTTCCTTTCAATTCGATCAAATCTTTGTTGTTAAGGTTCAAAATCCATTCGCAACCTTTTTTGCACCTTGACTTAACTCTAGTTTAGAGTTTCTAAATGCGTTTTGAACTTCCATTACTATCCCGCCAAAAGCTCCGTCGTAATCACTGGCTGTAATGTTTAAATACAATCAGTAATAGAAGCTATACAAGAATAAGGAAAAAAAATTGTATTTACGATCAATCATATGACTGCGGATAATTTGTTTGGCTTTTTTCTTTGCTGGTGTTTTTGCATTTTTGACTAGAGGTTTCCGAATGCTTTAACAGGAACAAAAATTACAAATTTGAAAATCAAAATGGCCTAAGTTTAAACTTACTTTGATATGGTCCTCAGGGGAGGTGCAGTGTGAATTTCTACATTTGTGTTACACTTCTCTATTTCCTCATTACTTAAAATGTCATTATCACTTGAAACATTTTCATCTTGGGCAAAAACAACAATTTTAAATTTGGAAATTTCAATGTATGAAATAGTGTTACACACCTGAAGATAAATCACCATAGTATATATCTGTCGGAGGATGCTGATCATTCACTCTGTTACTTTTTTTCAATGAAAACTTCTCACTCTCATCTAGATATTTATATATTAATACCTGAATAAAGTAAGATTAAATAGTACTGTACCTGCTGATCCACTACTGGAACTATTGGGCTCTTCGTAGGATGTTCCATCTAATTAAAAAAATGTTTCTTTAAAATGTAATACAGATAATCAAAGAATTAGGTCTTACCTGAAGATTCTGAAGTTGAAAAATGAGCTTTGGTTTTGGGTCTAGAAATCCCTAATTCATGATAAGTGTTCCATAAATTCATTTTAATTCATAAAAATTGTGAGGATTTAATTGACTTAATAACAATAAAACAAATTTCTATAACTTACAGGAGATCATGCACCCAGATCTTGGATGTCCTTAATTTTTCCATGGTCCGATTCACCACCAAAAGAACCAGAAACCGACTAAAAAAATAGGTCTAACAACAGCACGTGTTCAAATCTTGCGCAATAATAGAATATGTAAACATAAAAGCTTGTTCCGCCAAAAATGGTGTTGCCATTATCCGCCGACCGATCGCGCTGTAGTCGCGATATGCCATTTGAGAACGCCTAAAAAACGTAGTGCTATATCCAGTTCATTATTTATCCAAGGTTAAATAGCCTTTCCAAGTGACATCGACCTACGTAAAGTTCATAAACAGCAAGTTTTTATCTGCTAAGATGTAAACGAGCAATTCCAACAGTTTGAGCCCCTCGTGATGGCCACTACGTGACTTTATGTATACTGAAAAGGCTAATTCGATCTTTGCATGTACAAATAAGATGCTGGACCTGAAGCTAGATTTTGTAATTGGTTCTTTTAAAAGAGCACCGTTCGTAGCGCCACGGTGTTATGGTGGGTAAAATTTCTTTTTCGAAACATTTGAGCGCCATTAAACGGTAGAACCCTTTGAAAATAGTCACGTGGTAATAAAACCGTTGAACAGCGACTTCCAGCTTCATTAAATAAATCTATAAAATTTTAACTTTTAAAGAATGTCATACTTACATTCTATGTATTTTGATGTATAGAAAGAAGATTAATTTGTTAAACGTAACTAAACGACCAGCCGGACATAACTATTATTATTGTGATTGTGATATTAAGTCTCTGACTAGAAAATGGTAAAAATGAAAGGCTTAGACTAGAACACGTTTTTAATTATTCAACGATTTATTTTTCCTACTCGTACTTTCGAAGATTTATCCTTCTTTTCTCCTACTATGGCCCCTCCATTTCTTAAAAAAATAATAATGATACGGATTGAACGCGAGTAAAATATGAAGCGCCGCCACCGGATGGACTCGAACCATCAACCTTTCGGTTAACAGCCGAACGCGCTAACCATTGCCCCACGGAGGCTTCGATTCATTCGGAAACATATTATTCGACGGTTTATTTTTCATTCTCGTACGTTCACAACTAACTATTCTTAAAATATAATAATGATACGGAATGAACGCGAGTAAAATAAGTAGCGCCGCCACCGGATGGACTCGAACCATCAACCTTTCGGTTAACAGCCGAACACGCTAACCATTGCGCCACGGAGGCTTCAGTTCAAATGGAAACGTATTATTCGACGATTAATTTTTCATTCTCGTTCGTTCACAACTAACTATTCTTAAAGTATAATAATGATACGGAATGAACGCGAGTAAAATAAGTTGCCGCCACCGGATGGACTCGAACCATCAACCTTTCGGTTAACAGCCGAACGCGCTAACCATTGCTCCACGGAGGCACGGTTCAAATGGAAACGTATTATTCGACGATTAATTTTTCATTCTCGTACGTTCACAACTAACTATTCTTAAAATATAATAATGATACGGAATGAACGCGAGTAAAATACGACTCCGCCACCGGATGGACTCGAACCATCAACCTTTCAGTTAACAGCCAAACGCGCTAACCATTGCGCCACGGAGGCTTCGATTCATTCGGAAACATATTATTCGACGATTTATTTTTCATTCTCGTACGTTCACAACTAACTATTCTTAAAATATAATAATGATACGGAATGAACGCGAGTAAAATACGACTCCGCCACCGGATGGACTCGAACCATCAACCTTTCAGTTAACAGCCAAACGCGCTAACCATTGCGCCACGGAGGCTTCGATTCATTCGGAAACATATTATTCGACGATTTATTTTTCATTCTCGTACGTTCACAACTAACTATTCTTAAAATATAATAATGATACGGAATGAACGCGAGTAAAATAAGACTCCGCCACCGGATGGATTCGAACCATCAACCTTTCGGTTAACAGCCGAACTCGCTAACCATTGCGCCACGGAGGCTGCGATTCACTCGGAAACATATTATTCGACGATTTATTTTTCATTCTCGTACGTTCACAACTAACTATTCTTAAAATATAATAATGATACGGAATGAACGCGAGTAAAATACGACTCCGCCACCGGATGGATTCGAACCATCAACCTTTCGGTTAACAGCCGAACGCGCTAACCATTGCGCCACGGAGGCTTCGATTCACTCGGAAACATATTATTCGACGATTTATTTTTCATTCTAGTAAGTTCACAACTAACTATTCTTAAAATATAAAAATGATACGGAATGAACGCGAGTAAATTACTACTTCGCAACCGGATGGACTCGAACCATCAACCTTTCAGTTAACAGCCAAACGCGCTAACCATTGCGCCACGGAGGCTTCGATTCATTCGGAAACATATTATTCGACGATTTATTTTTCATTCTCGTACGTTCACAACTAACTATTCTTAAAATATAATAATGATACGGAATGAACGCGAGTAAAATAAGACTCCGCCACCGGATGGATTCGAACCATCAACCTTTCGGTTAACAGCCGAACTCGCTAACCATTGCGCCACGGAGGCTTCGGTTGTAATGGAAACGTATTATTCGACGATTAATTTTTCATTCTCGTACGTTCACAACCAACTATTCTTAAAATATAATAATGATACGGAATGAACGCAAGTAAAGTAAGACTCCGCCACCGGATGGACTCGAACCATCAACCTTACGGTTAACAGCCGAACGCGCTAACCATTGCGCCACGGAGGCTTCGATTCATTTGGAAACATATTATTCGACGATTTATTTTTCATTCTAGTAAGTTCACAACTAACTATTCTTAAAATATAAAAATGATACGGAATGAACGCGAGTAAAATACGACTCCGCCACCGGATGGACTCGAACCATCAACCTTTCAGTTAACAGCCAAACGCGCTAACCATTGCGCCACGGAGGCTTCGATTCATTCGGAAACATATTATTCGACGATTTATTTTTCATTCTCGTACGTTCACAACTAACTATTCTTAAAATATAATAATGATACGGAATGAACGCGAGTAAAATAAGACTCCGCCACCGGATGGATTCGAACCATCAACCTTTCGGTTAACAGCCGAACTCGCTAACCATTGCGCCACGGAGGCTGCGATTCACTCGGAAACATATTATTCGACGATTTATTTCTCATTCTCGTACGTTCACAACTAACTATTCCTAAAATATAATAATGATACGGAATGAACGCGAGTAAAATAAGTAGCGCCGCCACCGGATGGACTCGAACCATCAACCTTTCGGTTAACAGCCGAACACGCTAACCATTGCGCCACGGAGGCTTCAGTTCAAATGGAAACGTATTATTCGACGATTAATTTTTCATTCTCGTTCGTTCACAACTAACTATTCTTAAAGTATAATAATGATACGGAATGAACGCGAGTAAAATAAGTTGCCGCCACCGGATGGACTCGAACCATCAACCTTTCGGTTAACAGCCGAACGCGCTAACCATTGCGCCACGGAGGCTTCGATTCATTCGGAAACATATTATTCGACGATTTATTTTTCATTCTCGTACGTTCACAACTAACTATTCTTAAAATATAATAATGATACGGAATGAACGCGAGTAAAATACGACTCCGCCACCGGATGGACTCGAACCATCAACCTTTCAGTTAACAGCCAAACGCGCTAACCATTGCGCCACGGAGGCTTCGATTCATTCGGAAACATATTATTCGACGATTTATTTTTCATTCTCGTACGTTCACAACTAACTATTCTTAAAATATAATAATGATACGGAATGAACGCGAGTAAAATACGACTCCGCCACCGGATGGACTCGAACCATCAACCTTTCAGTTAACAGCCAAACACGCTAACCATTGCGCCACGGAGGCTTCAGTTCAAATGGAAACGTATTATTCGACGATTAATTTTTCATTCTCGTTCGTTCACAACTAACTATTCTTAAAGTATAATAATGATACGGAATGAACGCGAGTAAAATAAGTTGCCGCCACCGGATGGACTCGAACCATCAACCTTTCGGTTAACAGCCGAACGCGCTAACCATTGCCCCACGGAGGCTTCGATTCACTCGGAAACATATTATTCGACGATTTATTTTTCATTCTCGTACGTTCACAACTAACTATTCTTAAAATATAATAATGATACGGAATGAACGCGAGTAAAATACGACTCCGCCACCGGATGGATTCGAACCATCAACCTTTCGGTTAACAGCCGAACGCGCTAACCATTGCGCCACGGAGGCTTCGATTCACTCGGAAACATATTATTCGACGATTTATTTTTCATTCTAGTAAGTTCACAACTAACTATTCTTAAAATATAAAAATGATACGGAATGAACGCGAGTAAAATACGACTCCGCCACCGGATGGACTCGAACCATCAACCTTTCAGTTAACAGCCAAACGCGCTAACCATTGCGCCACGGAGGCTTCGATTCATTCGGAAACATATTATTCGACGATTTATTTTTCATTCTCGTACGTTCACAACTAACTATTCTTAAAATATAATAATGATACGGAATGAACGCGAGTAAAATAAGACTCCGCCACCGGATGGATTCGAACCATCAACCTTTCGGTTAACAGCCGAACTCGCTAACCATTGCGCCACGGAGGCTTCGGTTGTAATGGAAACGTATTATTCGACGATTAATTTTTCATTCTCGTACGTTCACAACCAACTATTCTTAAAATATAATAATGATACGGAATGAACGCAAGTAAAGTAAGACTCCGCCACCGGATGGACTCGAACCATCAACCTTACGGTTAACAGCCGAACGCGCTAACCATTGCGCCACGGAGGCTTCGATTCATTTGGAAACATATTATTCGACGATTTATTTTTCATTCTAGTAAGTTCACAACTAACTATTCTTAAAATATAAAAATGATACGGAATGAACGCGAGTAAAATACGACTCCGCCACCGGATGGACTCGAACCATCAACCTTTCAGTTAACAGCCAAACGCGCTAACCATTGCGCCACGGAGGCTTCGATTCATTCGGAAACATATTATTCGACGATTTATTTTTCATTCTCGTACGTTCACAACTAACTATTCTTAAAATATAATAATGATACGGAATGAACGCGAGTAAAATAAGACTCCGCCACCGGATCGATTCGAACCATCAACCTTTCGGTTAACAGCCGAACTCGCTAACCATTGCGCCACGGAGGCTGCGATTCACTCGGAAACATATTATTCGACGACTTATTTCTCATTCTCGTACGTTCACAACTAACTATTCCTAAAATATAATAATGATACGGAATGAACGCGAGTAAAATAAGTAGCACCGCCACCGGATGGACTCGAGCCATCAACCTTTCGGTTAACAGCCTAACGCGCTAACCATTGCGCCACGGAGGCTTCGGTTGTGATGGAAACGTATTATTCGACGATTAATTTTTCATTCTCGTACGTTCACAACCAACTATTCTTAAAATATAATAATGATACGGAATGAACGCAAGTAAAGTAAGACTCCGCCACCGGATGGACTCGAACCATCAACCTTTCGGTTAACAGCCGAACGCGCTAACCATTGCGCCACGGAGGCTTCAGTTCAAATGGAAACGTATTATTCGACGATTAATTTTTCATTCTCGTTCGTTCACAACTAACTATTCTTAAAATATAATAATGATACGGAATGAACGCGAGTAAACTAAGTTGCCGCCACCGGATGGACTCGAACCATCAACCTTTCGGTTAACAGCCGAACGCGCTAACCATTGCGCCACGGAGGCTTCAGTTCAAATGGAAACGTATTATTCGACGATTAATTTTTCATTCTCGTTCGTTCACAACTAACTATTCTTAAAATATAATAATGATACGGAATGAACGCGAGTAAAATAAGTTGCCGCCACCGGATGGACTCGAACCATCAACCTTTCGGTTAACAGCCGAACGCGCTAACCATTGCGCCACGGAGGCTTCGGTTCAAATGGAAACGTATTATTCGACGATTAATTTTTCATTCTCGTTCGTTCACAACTAACTATTCTTAAAATATAATAATGATACGGAATGAACGCGAGTAAAATAAGTAGCACCGCCACCGGATGGACTCGAGCCATCAACCTTTCGGTTAACAGCCTAACGCGCTAACCATTGCGCCACGGAGGCTTCGGTTGTAATGGAAACGTATTATTCGACGATTAATTTTTCATTCTCGTACGTTCACAACCAACTATTCTTAAAATATAATAATGATACGGAATGAACGCAAGTAAAGTAAGACTCCGCCACCGGATGGACTCGAACCATCAACCTTACGGTTAACAGCCGAACGCGCTAACCATTGCGCCACGGAGGCTTCGATTCATTCGTAAACATATTATTCGACGATTTATTTTTCATTATCGTACGTTCACAACCAACTATTCTTAAAATATAATAATGATACGGAATGAACGCAAGTAAAGTAAGACTCCGCCACCGGATGGACTCGAACCATCAACCTTTCGGTTAACAGCCGAACGCGCTAACCATTGCGCCACGGAGGCTTCAGTTCAAATGGAAACGTATTATTCGACGATTAATTTTTCATTCTCGTTCGTTCACAACTAACTATTCTTAAAATATAATAATGATACGGAATGAACGCGAGTAAAATAAGTTGCCGCCACCGGATGGACTCGAACCATCAACCTTTCGGTTAACAGCCGAACGCGCTAACCATTGCGCCACGGAGGCTTCGGTTCAAATGGAAACGTATTATTCGACGATTAATTTTTCATTCTCGTTCGTTCACAACTAACTATTCTTAAAATATAATAATGATACGGAATGAACGCAAGTAAAATAAGTAGCGCCGCCGCCGGATGGACTCGAACCATCAACCTTTCGATTAACAGCCGAACGCGCTAACCATTGCGCCACGGAGGCACGGTTCAAATGGAAACGTATTATTCGACGATTAATTTTTCATTCTCGTACGTTCACAACTAACTATTCTTAAAATATAATAATGATACGGAATGAACGCTAGTAAAGTAAGACTCCGCCACCGGATGGACTCGAACCATCAACCTTTCGGTTAACAGCCGAACGCGCTAACCATTGCGCCACGGACGCTTCGATTAACTCGGAAACATATTATTCGACGATTTATTTTTCATTCTCGTAAGTTCACAACTAATTATTCTTAAAATATAAAAATGATACGGAATGAACGCGAGTAAATTAAGACTCCGCCACCGGATGGACTCGAACCATCAACCTTTCGGTTAACAGCCGAACGCGCTAACCATTGCGCCACGGAGGCTTCGATTCATTCGGAAACATATTATTCGACGATTTATTTTTCATTCTCGTAAGTTCACAACTAACTATTCTTAAAATATAATAATGATACGGAATGAACGCGAGTAAAATAAGACTCCGCCACCGGATGGACTCGAACCATCAACCTTTCGGTTAACAGCCGAACTCGCTAACCATTGCGCCACGGAGGCTGCGATTCACTCGGAAACATATTATTCGACGATTTATTTCTCATTCTCGTACGTTCACAACTAACTATTCCTAAAATATAATAATGATACGGAATGAACGCGAGTAAAATAAGTAGCACCGCCACCGGATGGACTCGAGCCATCAACCTTTCGGTTAACAGCCTAACGCGCTAACCATTGCGCCACGGAGGCTTCGGTTGTGATGGAAACGTATTATTCGACGATTAATTTTTCATTCTCGTACGTTCACAACCAACTATTCTTAAAATATAATAATGATACGGAATGAACGCAAGTAAAGTAAGACTCCGCCACCGGATGGACTCGAACCATCAACCTTTCGGTTAACAGCCGAACGCGCTAACCATTGCGCCACGGAGGCTTCAGTTCAAATGGAAACGTATTATTCGACGATTAATTTTTCATTCTCGTTCGTTCACAACTAACTATTCTTAAAATATAATAATGATACGGAATGAACGCGAGTAAACTAAGTTGCCGCCACCGGATGGACTCGAACCATCAACCTTTCGGTTAACAGCCGAACGCGCTAACCATTGCGCCACGGAGGCTTCAGTTCAAATGGAAACGTATTATTCGACGATTAATTTTTCATTCTCGTTCGTTCACAACTAACTATTCTTAAAATATAATAATGATACGGAATGAACGCGAGTAAAATAAGTTGCCGCCACCGGATGGACTCGAACCATCAACCTTTCGGTTAACAGCCGAACGCGCTAACCATTGCGCCACGGAGGCTTCGGTTCAAATGGAAACGTATTATTCGACGATTAATTTTTCATTCTCGTTCGTTCACAACTAACTATTCTTAAAATATAATAATGATACGGAATGAACGCGAGTAAAATAAGTAGCACCGCCACCGGATGGACTCGAGCCATCAACCTTTCGGTTAACAGCCTAACGCGCTAACCATTGCGCCACGGAGGCTTCGGTTGTAATGGAAACGTATTATTCGACGATTAATTTTTCATTCTCGTACGTTCACAACCAACTATTCTTAAAATATAATAATGATACGGAATGAACGCAAGTAAAGTAAGACTCCGCCACCGGATGGACTCGAACCATCAACCTTACGGTTAACAGCCGAACGCGCTAACCATTGCGCCACGGAGGCTTCGATTCATTCGTAAACATATTATTCGACGATTTATTTTTCATTATCGTACGTTCACAACCAACTATTCTTAAAATATAATAATGATACGGAATGAACGCAAGTAAAGTAAGACTCCGCCACCGGATGGACTCGAACCATCAACCTTTCGGTTAACAGCCGAACGCGCTAACCATTGCGCCACGGAGGCTTCAGTTCAAATGGAAACGTATTATTCGACGATTAATTTTTCATTCTCGTTCGTTCACAACTAACTATTCTTAAAATATAATAATGATACGGAAGGAACGCGAGTAAAATAAGTTGCCGCCACCGGATGGACTCGAACCATCAACCTTTCGGTTAACAGCCGAACGCGCTAACCATTGCGCCACGGAGGCTTCGGTTCAAATGGAAACGTATTATTCGACGATTAATTTTTCATTCTCGTTCGTTCACAACTAACTATTCTTAAAATATAATAATGATACGGAATGAACGCAAGTAAAATAAGTAGCGCCGCCGCCGGATGGACTCGAACCATCAACCTTTCGATTAACAGCCGAACGCGCTAACCATTGCGCCACGGAGGCACGGTTCAAATGGAAACGTATTATTCGACGATTAATTTTTCATTCTCGTACGTTCACAACTAACTATTCTTAAAATATAATAATGATACGGAATGAACGCTAGTAAAGTAAGACTCCGCCACCGGATGGACTCGAACCATCAACCTTTCGGTTAACAGCCGAACGCGCTAACCATTGCGCCACGGACGCTTCGATTAACTCGGAAACATATTATTCGACGATTTATTTTTCATTCTCGTAAGTTCACAACTAATTATTCTTAAAATATAAAAATGATACGGAATGAACGCGAGTAAATTAAGACTCCGCCACCGGATGGACTCGAACCATCAACCTTTCGGTTAACAGCCGAACGCGCTAACCATTGCGCCACGGAGGCTTCGATTCATTCGGAAACATATTATTCGACGATTTATTTTTCATTCTCGTAAGTTCACAACTAACTATTCTTAAAATATAATAATGATACGGAATGAACGCGAGTAAAATAAGACTCCGCCACCGGATGGACTCGAACCATCAACCTTTCGGTTAACAGCCGAACGCGCTAACCATTGCGCCACGGGGGCTTCGATTCATTCGGAAACATATTATTCGACGATTTATTTCTCATTCTCGTACGTTCACAACTAACTATTCCTAAAATATAATAATGATACGGAATGAACGCGAGTAAAATAAGTAGCGCCGCCACCGGATGGACTCGAGCCATCAACCTTTCGGTTAACAGTCTAACGCGCTAACCATTGCGCCACGGAGGCTTCGGTTGAAATGGAAACGTATTATTCGACGATTAATTTTTCATTCTCGTCAGTTCACAACCAACTATTCTTTAAATATAATAATGATACGGAATGAACGCTAGTAAAGTAAGACTCCGCCACCGGATGGACTCGAACCATCAACCTTTCGGTTAACAGCCGAACGCGCTAACCATTGCGCCACGGAGGCTTCGATTCATTCGGAAACATATTATTCGACGATTTATTTTTCATTCTCGTAAGTTCACAACTAACTATTCTTAAAATATAATAATGATACGGAATGAACGCGAGTAAAATACGACTCCGCCACCGGATGGACTCGAACCACCAACCTTTCAGTTAACAGCCAAACGCGCTAACCATTGCGCCACGGAGGCTTCGATTCATTCGGAAACATATTATTCGACGATTTATTTTTCATTCTCGTACGTTCACAACTAACTATTCTTAAAATATAATAATGATACGGAATGAACGCGAGTAAAATAAATAGCGCCACCACCGGATGGACTCGAGCCATCAACCTTTCGGTTAACAGCCGAACGCGCTAACCATTGCGCCACGGAGGCTTCGATTCACTCGGAAACATATTATTCGACGATTTATTTCTTATCCTCGTACGTTCACAACTAACTATTCCTAAAATATAATAATGATACGGAATGAACGCGAGTAAAATAAGACTCCGCCACCAGATGGACTCGAACCATCAACCTTTCGGTTAACAGCCGAACGCGCTAACCATTGCGCCACGGAGGCTTCGATTCATTCGTAAACATATTATTCGACGATTTATTTTTCATTATCGTACGTTCACAACCAACTATTCTTAAAATATAATAATGATACGGAATGAACGCAAGTAAAGTAAGACTCCGCCACCGGATGGACTCGAACCATCAACCTTTCGGTTAACAGCCGAACGCGCTAACCATTGCGCCACGGAGGCTTCAGTCCAAATGGAAACGTATTATTCGACGATTAATTTTTCATTCTCGTTCGTTCACAACTAACTATTCTTAAAATATAATAATGATACGGAATGAACGCGAGTAAAATAAGATGCCGCCACCGGATGGACTCGAACCATCAACCTTTCGGTTAACAGCCGAACGCGCTAACCATTGCGCCACGGAGGCTTCGATTCATTCGGAAACATATTATTCGACGATTTATTTCTCATTCTCGTACGTTCACAACTAACTATTCCTAAAATATAATAATGATACGGAATGAACGCGAGTAAAATAAGTAGCGCCGACACCGGATGGACTCGAGCCATCAACCTTTCGGTTAACAGCCTAATGCGCTAACCATTGCGCCACGGAGGCTTCGGTTGAAATGGAAACGTATTATTCGACGATTAATTTTTCATTCTCGTACGTTCACAACCAACTATTCCTAAAATATAATAATGATACGGAATGAACGCGAGTAAAATAAGTAGCGCCGCCACCGGATGGACTCGAGCCATCAACCTTTCGGTTAACAGCCTAACGCGCTAACCATTGCGCCACGGAGGCTTCGGTTGAAATGGAAACGTATTATTCGACGATTAATTTTTCATTCTCGTACGTTCACAACTAACTATTCTTAAAATATAATAATGATACGGAATGAACGCTAGTAAAGTAAGACTCCGCCACCGGATGGACTCGAACCATCAACCTTTCGGTTAACAGCCGAACGCGCTAACCATTGCGCCACGGACGCTTCGAATAACTCGGAAACATATTATTCGACGATTTATTTTTCATTCTCGTAAGTTCACAACTAATTATTCTTAAAATATAAAAATGATACGGAATGAACGCGAGTAAATTAAGACTCCGCTACCGGATGGACTCGAACCATCAACCTTTCGGTTAACAGCCGAACGCGCTAACCATTGCGCCACGGAGGCTTCGATTCATTCGGAAACATATTATTCGACGATTTATTTTTCATTCTCGTAAGTTCACAACTAACTATTCTTAAAATATAATAATGATACGGAATGAACGCGAGTAAAATAAGACTCCGCCACCGGATGGACTCGAACCATCAACCTTTCGGTTAACAGCCGAACGCGCTAACCATTGCGCCACGGGGGCTTCGATTCATTCGGAAACATATTATTCGACGATTTATTTCTCATTCTCGTACGTTCACAACTAACTATTCCTAAAATATAATAATGATACGGAATGAACGCGAGTAAAATAAGTAGCGCCGCCACCGGATGGACTCGAGCCATCAACCTTTCGGTTAACAGCCTAACGCGCTAACCATTGCGCCACGGAGGCTTCGGTTGAAATGGAAACGTATTATTCGACGATTAATTTTTCATTCTCGTCAGTTCACAACCAACTATTCTTTAAATATAATAATGATACGGAATGAACGCTAGTAAAGTAAGACTCCGCCACCGGATGGACTCGAACCATCAACCTTTCGGTTAACAGCCGAACGCGCTAACCATTGCGCCACGGAGGCTTCGATTCATTCGGAAACATATTATTCGACGATTTATTTTTCATTCTCGTAAGTTCACAACTAACTATTCTTAAAATATAATAATGATACGGAATGAACGCGAGTAAAATACGACTCCGCCACCGGATGGACTCGAACCACCAACCTTTCAGTTAACAGCCAAACGCGCTAACCATTGCGCCACGGAGGCTTCGATTCATTCGGAAACATATTATTCGACGATTTATTTTTCATTCTCGTACGTTCACAACTAACTATTCTTAAAATATAATAATGATACGGAATGAACGCGAGTAAAATAAATAGCGCCACCACCGGATGGACTCGAGCCATCAACCTTTCGGTTAACAGCCGAACGCGCTAACCATTGCGCCACGGAGGCTTCGATTCACTCGGAAACATATTATTCGACGATTTATTTCTCATCCTCGTACGTTCACAACTAACTATTCCTAAAATATAATAATGATACGGAATGAACGCGAGTAAAATAAGACTCCGCCACCAGATGGACTCGAACCATCAACCTTTCGGTTAACAGCCGAACGCGCTAACCATTGCGCCACGGAGGCTTCGATTCATTCGTAAACATATTATTCGACGATTTATTTTTCATTATCGTACGTTCACAACCAACTATTCTTAAAATATAATAATGATACGGAATGAACGCAAGTAAAGTAAGACTCCGCCACCGGATGGACTCGAACCATCAACCTTTCGGTTAACAGCCGAACGCGCTAACCATTGCGCCACGGAGGCTTCAGTTCAAATGGAAACGTATTATTCGACGATTAATTTTTCATTCTCGTTCGTTCACAACTAACTATTCTTAAAATATAATAATGATACGGAATGAACGCGAGTAAAATAAGATGCCGCCACCGGATGGACTCGAACCATCAACCTTTCGGTTAACAGCCGAACGCGCTAACCATTGCGCCACGGAGGCTTCGATTCATTCGGAAACATATTATTCGACGATTTATTTCTCATTCTCGTACGTTCACAACTAACTATTCCTAAAATATAATAATGATACGGAATGAACGCGAGTAAAATAAGTAGCGCCGCCACCGGATGGACTCGAGCCATCAACCTTTCGGTTAACAGCCTAATGCGCTTACCATTGCGCCACGGAGGCTTCGGTTGAAATGGAAACGTATTATTCGACGATTAATTTTTCATTCTCGTACGTTCACAACCAACTATTCCTAAAATATAATAATGATACGGAATGAACGCGAGTAAAATAAGTAGCGCCGCCACCGGATGGACTCGAGCCATCAACCTTTCGGTTAACAGCCTAACGCGCTAACCATTGCGCCACGGAGGCTTCGGTTGAAATGGAAACGTATTATTCGACGATTAATTTTTCATTCTCGTACGTTCACAACCAACTATTCTTAAAATATAATAATGATACGGAATGAACGAAAGTAAAGTAAGACTCCGCCACCGGATGGACTCGAACCATCAACCTTTCGGTTAACAGCCGAACGCGCTAACCATTGCGCCACGGGGGCTTCGATTCATTCGGAAACATATTATTCGACGATTTATTTCTCATTCTCGTACGTTCACAACTAACTATTCCTAAAATATAATAATGATACGGAATGAACGCGAGTAAAATAAGTAGCGCCGCCACCGGATGGACTCGAGCCATCAACCTTTCGGTTAACAGCCTAACGCGCTAACCATTGCGCCACGGAGGCTTCGGTTGAAATGGAAACGTATTATTCGACGATTAATTTTTCATTCTCGTCAGTTCACAACCAACTATTCTTTAAATATAATAATGATACGGAATGAACGCTAGTAAAGTAAGACTCCGCCACCGGATGGACTCGAACCATCAACCTTTCGGTTAACAGCCGAACGCGCTAACCATTGCGCCACGGAGGCTTCGATTCATTCGGAAACATATTATTCGACGATTTATTTTTCATTCTCGTAAGTTCACAACTAACTATTCTTAAAATATAATAATGATACGGAATGAACGCGAGTAAAATACGACTCCGCCACCGGATGGACTCGAACCACCAACCTTTCAGTTAACAGCCAAACGCGCTAACCATTGCGCCACGGAGGCTTCGATTCATTCGGAAACATATTATTCGACGATTTATTTTTCATTCTCGTACGTTCACAACTAACTATTCTTAAAATATAATAATGATACGGAATGAACGCGAGTAAAATAAATAGCGCCACCACCGGATGGACTCGAGCCATCAACCTTTCGGTTAACAGCCGAACGCGCTAACCATTGCGCCACGGAGGCTTCGATTCACGCGGAAACATATTATTCGACGATTTATTTCTCATCCTCGTACGTTCACAACTAACTATTCCTAAAATATAATAATAATACGGAATGAACGCGAGTAAAATAAGACTCCGCCACCAGATGGACTCGAACCATCAACCTTTCGGTTAACAGCCGAACGCGCTAACCATTGCGCCACGGAGGCTTCGATTCATTCGTAAACATATTATTCGACGATTTATTTTTCATTATCGTACGTTCACAACCAACTATTCTTAAAATATAATAATGATACGGAATGAACGCAAGTAAAGTAAGACTCCGCCACCGGATGGACTCGAACCATCAACCTTTCGGTTAACAGCCGAACGCGCTAACCATTGCGCCACGGAGGCTTCAGTTCAAATGGAAACGTATTATTCGACGATTAATTTTTCATTCTCGTTGGTTCACAACTAACTATTCTTAAAATATAATAATGATACGGAATGAACGCGAGTAAAATAAGATGCCGCCACCGGATGGACTCGAACCATCAACCTTTCGGTTAACAGCCGAACGCGCTAACCATTGCGCCACGGAGGCTTCGATTCATTCGGAAACATATTATTCGACGATTTATTTCTCATTCTCGTACGTTCACAACTAACTATTCCTAAAATATAATAATGATACGGAATGAACGCGAGTAAAATAAGTAGCGCCGCCACCGGATGGACTCGAGCCATCAACCTTTCGGTTAACAGCCTAATGCGCTAACCATTGCGCCACGGAGGCTTCGGTTGAAATGGAAACGTATTATTCGACGATTAATTTTTCATTCTCGTACGTTCACAACCAACTATTCCTAAAATATAATAATGATACGGAATGAACGCGAGTAAAATAAGTAGCGCCGCCACCGGATGGACTCGAGCCATCAACCTTTCGGTTAACAGCCTAACGCGCTAACCATTGCGCCACGGAGGCTTCGGTTGAAATGGAAACGTATTATTCGACGATTAATTTTTCATTCTCGTACGTTCACAACCAACTATTCTTAAAATATAATAATGATACGGAATGAACGAAAGTAAAGTAAGACTCCGCCACCGGATGGACTCGAACCATCAACCTTTCGGTTAACAGCCGAACGCGCTAACCATTGCGCCACGGAGGCTTCAGTTCAAATGGAAACGTATTATTCGACGATTAATTTTTCATTCTCGTTCGTTCACAACTAACTATTCTTAAAATATAATAATGATACGGAATGAACGCGAATAAAATAAGTTGCCGCCACCTGATGGACTCGAACCATCAACCTTTCGGTTAACAGCCGAACGCGCTAACCATTGCGCCACGGAGGCTTCGGTTTAAACGGAAACGTATTATTCGACGATTAATTTTTCATTCTCGTTCGTTCACAACTAACTATTCTTAAAATATAATAATGATACGGAATGAACGCGAGTAAAATAAGTAGCGCCGCCGCCGGATGGACTCGAACCATCAACCTTTCGGTTAACAGCCGAACACGCTAACCATTGCGCCACGGAGGCTTCAGTTTAAATGGAAACGTATTATTCGACGATTAATTTTTCATTCTCGTTCGTTCACAATTAACTATTCTTAAAATATAATAATGATACGGAATGAACGCGAGTAAAATAAGTTGCCGCCACCGGATGGACTAGAACCATCAACCTTTCGGTTAACAGCCGAACGCGCTAACCATTGCGCCACGGAGGCACGGTTCAAATGGAAACGTATTATTCGACGATTAATTTTTCATTCTCTTACGTTCACAACTAACTATTCTTAAAATATAATAATGATACGGAATGAACGCTAGTAAAGTCAGACTCCGCCACTGGATGGACTCGAACCATCAACCTTTCGGTTAACAGCCGAACGCGCTAACCATTGCGCCACGGACGCTTCGATTAATTCGGAAACATATTATTCGACGATTTATTTTTCATTCTCGTAAGTTCACAACTAATTATTCTTAAAATATAAAAATGATACGGAATGAACGCGAGTAAATTAAGACTCCGCCACCGGATGGACTCGAACCATCAACCTTTCGGTTAACAGCCGAACGCGCTAACCATTGCGCCACGGAGGCACGGTTCAAATGGAAACGTATTATTCGACGATTAATTTTTCATTCTCGTACGTTCACAACTAACTATTCTTAAAATATAAAAATGATACGAAATGAACGCGAGTAAAATAAGACTCCGCCACCGGATGGACTCGAACCATCAACCTTTCGGTTAACAGCCGAACGCGCTAACCATTGCGCCACGGAGGCTTCGACTCATTTGGAAACATATTATTCGACGATTTATTTCTCATTCTCGTACGTTCACAACTAACTATTCCTAAAATATAACAAGTTGGCAAGCCAAAATATATCTCTCCTCGGTAGAATTGTCCCTAGTGGTATTAATTTCTCGAGATAACCCTTTAAGATATATCTCAGCAATTTAGAGTTATTTGTTAAAAATATTAACCCATTTCTATCCCGCGCGGTATAAAATTTTATTTATAATTAAAATAATTGAGACGAAACGACCAATTTTAATTTATTCAGAATATCATAAGTTAAGTAGTTACAACAGTAAGTTAGACGTACTATAACAATGCACAATTGAATTAAACCCTTTTACAGAACAAGTTTATCAGTTAAATATAATACGAAGCAAATTTTAATGAAAGAAATATCTACAGAGGCTTTTTGGAATTACTCGCTTACGAAATACTTGCCGCATCTTTAACGCTCATTTTATTTCAACACTCGCCCTTGATGAAGATACCGTAGATATCTGGTAGTGGACGACTCGTTCACTTCCTGTTGACGTTGTGACGCATACCACATGAAAAAGACCAATGCCGTCCAATTTCCAATATCATATAATGACTCGCACACCCAAGAAATCATTGACTGCGTTAGAAATCGTAGATATCCAAATATCCACACCAAATGTATTTACAAGAAGCAAAAACCTTACCATCAACAAAGCACAGAGAGCCACTTGACTAACCGCCACCTCTTAAAGCAATTAACGTTAAATTATCTCCTTTGAATTAACAGAACTATATATAGGTCGTTAAGAAAGTGGACCACCCACAGGGTCTACCCTTTAACCCTCTAATCTCGGCTGACTGCGCTAAAACAAGATTTAACCTTTAAAAAATACCAGATTAGGCCTTCATAAATTCATTAATAAAAAAAGACTTTATTACCTATTATGCTTACGATGCCTGTCTTAATTTCAGTGAATCTAAGCAGCTATCGGTGGTTCTGTGGTAGAGCGCTCGACTGCCAAGCCGAATGGTCTGGGTTCGAAACCTGGGTGGCGCATTTGTTTTTAATCAATAGAGAAACGCTAAATTAGAATTTCTTCGATGCAATAATTTCAATTTCAATTCTATTTCAATTAAACCAAAATTTCGTACTCTATTAAATACGCTTCCGATAAAGCTGAAGGTCTAATTTTCAATTAGGCGTAACAAGTGTCGGTGGTTCTGTGGTAGAACGTCCGCCTGTCAATCAGGAGGTCTCGGGTTCAAATCCCGCCCGATGCGATCGCAAATTGATACTAAGACGAATACCGTGTACAAAAGGTGGAAACCCTGCCATTGGACGTTGAGAGGTAGCATTACACTCAGCACTCGGTCCGTCCCAAAGTCATTAAGAAGAAGTTGGAGAGAAAACGCCCATATAAACACAACAGACTCAACATGCACAACCATCAGAACACAAACACAACAAATTCAACACTCACAACCTACGCATAAACATTACAAAAACCGTTATACACAAAACCGTCACGACGGTGAGCGAAAAAACACCATCCAAACCAAAACGCTAATGCATCCGTTAACGCTCACCGTCACATGGTGGTTTTGCCAACCCTTTGAGAAACTGCGTACGCAGTGATTACACTTTGCACCGAAAATGCGAACGCGTTCGCAGTCCTGACAGAAAGACAGACCCACCCACAGACCCACCCACAGACCCACAGACAGACACGGTCGTTGTATAACCCCTCCTAGGGGACTTTGTCCCCTCGGAGAGGTAATAATGATACGGAATGAACGCGAGTAAAATAAGTAGCGCCGCCACCGGATGGACTCGAGCTATCAACCTTTCGGTTAACAGCTGAACGCGCTAACCATTGCGCCACGGAGGCTTCGATTCATTCGGAAACGTATTATTCGACGATTAATTTTTCATTCTCGTAAGTTCACAACTAACTATTCTTAAAATATAAAAATGATACGGAATGAACGCGAGTAAAATAAGACGCCGCCACCGGATGGACTCGAACTATCAACCTTTCGGTTAACAGCCGAACGCGCTAACCATTGCGCCACGGAGGCACGGTTCGAATGGAAACGTATTATTCGACGATTAATTTTTCATTCTCGTAAGTTCACAACTAACTATTCTTAAAATATAATAATGATACGGAATGAACGCGAGTAAAATAAGACTCCGCCACCGGATGGACTCGAACTATCAACCTTTCGGTTAACAGCCAAACGCGCTAACCATTGCGCCACGGAGGCACGGACCAAATGGAAACGTATTATTCGACGATTTATTTTTCATTCTCGTAAGTTCACAACTAACTATTCTTAAAATATAATAATGATACGGAATGAACGCGAGTAAAATAAGACTCCGCCACCGGATGGGCTCGAACCATCAACCTTTCGGTTAACAGCCGAACGCGCTAAATATTGCGCCACGGAGGCTTCGATTTATTCGGAAACATATTATTCGACGATTTATTTCTCATTCTCGTACGTTCACAACTAACTATTCCTAAAATATAATAATGATACGGAATGAACGCGAGTAAAATAAGTAGCGCCGCCACCGGATGGACTAGAGCCATCAACCTTTCGGTTAACAGCCGAACGCGCTAACCATTGCGCCACGGAGGCTTCGATTCATCCGGAAACATATTATTCGACGATTTATTTTTCATTCTCGTAAGTTCCCAACTAACTATTCTTAAAATATAAAAATGATACGGAATGAACGCGAGTAAAATAACACTCCACCACCGGATGGACTCGAACCATCAACCTTTCGGTTAACAGCCGAGCGCGCTAACCATTGCGCCACGGAGGCTTCGATTCATTCGGAAACATATTATTCGACGATTTATTTTTCATTCTCGTAAGTTCACAACTAACTATTCTTAAAATATAAAAATGATACGGAATGAACGCGAGTAAAATAAGACTCCGCCACCGGATGGACTCGAACCATCAACCTTTCGGTTAACAGCCGAACGCGCTAACCATTGCGCCACGGAGGCACGGTTCAAATGGAAACGTATTTTTCGACGATTAATTTTTCATTCTCGTACGTTCACAACTAACTATTCTTAAAATATAATAATGATACGGAATGAACGCGAGTAAAATAAGACTCCGCCACCGGATGGACTCGAACCATCAACCGTTCGGTTAACAGCCGAACGCGCTAACCATTGCGCCACGGAGGCACGGTTCAAATGGAAACGTATTATTCGACGATTAATTTTTCATTCTCGTAAGTTCACAACTAACTATTCCTAAAATATAATAATGATACGGAATGAACGCGAGTAAAATAACACTGCGCCACCGGATGGACTCGAACCATCAACCTTTCGGTTAACAGCCGAACGCGCTAACCATTGCGCCACGGAGGCTTCGATTCATTCGGAAACATATTATTCGACGATTTATTTTTCATTCTCGTAAGTTCACAACTAACTATTCCTGAAATATAATAATGATACGGAATGAACGCGAGTAAAATAAGACTCCGCCACCGGATGGACTCGAACCATAAACCTTTCGGTTAACAGCCGAACGCGCTAACCATTGCGCCACGGAGGCACGGTTCAAATGGAAACGTATTATTCGACGATTAATTTTTCATTCTCGTACGTTCACAACTAACTATTCTTAAAATATAAAAATGATACGAAATGAGCGCGAGTAAAATAAGACTCCGCCACCGGATGGACTCGAACCATCAACCTTTCGGTTAACAGCCGAACGCGCTAACCATTGCGCCACGGAGGCCTCGACTCATTCGGAAACATATTATTCGACGATTTATTTCTCATTCTCGTACGTTCACAACTAACTATTCCTAAAATATAATAATGATACGGAATGAACGCGAGTAAAATACGTAGCGCCGCCACCGGATGGACTCGAGCTATCAACCTTTCGGTTAACAGCTGAACGCGCTAACCATTGCGCCACGGAGGCACGGTTCAAATGGAAACGTATTATTCGACGATTTATTTTTCATTCTCGTAATTTCACAACTAACTATTCCTAAAATATAATAATGATACGGAATGAACGCGAGTAAAATAAGACTCCGCCACCGGATGGACTCGAACCATCAACCGTTCGGTTAACAGCCGAACGCGCTAACCATTGCGCCACGGAGGCACGGTTCAAATGGAAACGTATTATTCGACGATTAATTTTTCATTCTCGTAAGTTCACAACTAACTATTCCTAAAATATAATAATGATACGGAATGAACGCGAGTAAAATAACACTGCGCCACCGGATGGACTCGAACCATCAACCTTTCGGTTAACAGCCGAACGCGCTAACCATTGCGCCACGGAGGCTTCGATTCATTCGGAAACATATTATTCGACGATTTATTTTTCATTCTCGTAAGTTCACAACTAACTATTCCTGAAATATAATAATGATACGGAATGAACGCGAGTAAAATAAGACTCCGCCACCGGATGGACTCGAACCATAAACCTTTCGGTTAACAGCCGAACGCGCTGACCATTGCGCCACAGAGGCACGGTTCAAATGGAAACGTATTATTCGACGATTAATTTTTCATTCTCGTACGTTCACAACTAACTATTCTTAAAATATAAAAATGATACGAAATGAACGCGATTAAAATAAGACTCCGTCACCGGATTGACTCGAACCATCAACCTTTCGGTTAACAGCCGAACGCGCTAACCATTGCGCCACGGAGGCCTCGACTCATTCGGAAACATATTATTCGACGATTTATTTCTCATTCTCGTACGTTCACAACTAACTATTCCTAAAATATAATAATGATACGGAATGAACGCGAGTAAAATACGTAGCGCCGCCACCGGATGGACTCGAGCTATCAACCTTTCGGTTAACAGCTGAACGCGCTAACCATTGCGCCACGGAGGCTTCGATTCATTCGGAAACGTATTATTCGACGATTAATTTTTCATTCTCGTAAGTTCACAACTAACTATTCTTAAAATATAAAAATGATACGGAATGAACGCGAGTAAAATAAGACTCCGCCACCGGATGGACTCGAACTATCAACCTTTCGGTTAACAGCCGAACGCGCTAACCATTGCGCCACGGAGGCACGGTTCAAATGGAAACGTATTATTCGACGATTTATTTTTCATTCTCGTAAGTTCACAACTAACTATTCCTAAAATATAATAATGATACGGAATGAACGCGAGTAAAATAAGACTCCGCCACCGGATGGACTCGAACTATCAACCTTTCGGTTAACAGCCGAACGCGCTAACCATTGCGCCACGGAGGCACGGTTCAAATGGAAACGTATTATTCGACGATTTATTTTTCATTCTCGTAAGTTCACAACTAACTATTCCTAAAATATAATAATGATACGGAATGAACGCGAGTAAAATAAGACTCCGCCACCGGATGGACTCGAACCATCAACCGTTCGGTTAACAGCCGAACGCGCTAACCATTGCGCCACGGAGGCACGGTTCAAATGGAAACGTATTATTCGACGATTAATTTTTCATTCTCGTAAGTTCACAACTAACTATTCCTAAAATATAATAATGATACGGAATGAACGCGAGTAAAATAACACTCCGCCACCGGATGGACTCGAACCATCAACCTTTCGGTTAACAGCCGAACGCGCTAACCATTGCGCCACGGAGGCTTCAATTCATTCGGAAACATATTATTCGACGATTTATTTTTCATTCTCGTAAGTTCACAACTAACTATTCCTAAAATATAATAATGATACGGAATGAACGCGAGTAAAATAAGACTCCGCCACCGGATGGACTCGAACCATAAACCTTTCGGTTAACAGCCGAACGCGCTAACCATCGCGCCACGGAGGCACGGTTCAAATGGAAACGTATTATTCGACGATTAATTTTTCATTCTCGTACGTTCACAACTAACTATTCTTAAAATATAAAAATGATACGAAATGAACGCGAGTAAAATAAGACTCCGCCACCGGATGGACTCGAACCATCAACCTTTCGGTTAACAGCCGAACGCGCTAACCATTGCGCCACGGAGGCCTCGACTCATTCGGAAACATATTATTCGACGATTTATTTCTCATTCTCGTACGTTCACAACTAACTATTCCTAAAATATAATAATGATACGGAATGAACGCGAGTAAAATACGTAGCGCCGCCACCGGATGGACTCGAGCTATCAACCTTTCGGTTAACAGCTGAACGCGCTAACCATTGCGCCACGGAGGCTTCGATTCATTCGGAAACGTATTATTCGACGATTAATTTTTCATTCTCGTAAGTTCACAACTAACTATTCTTAAAATATAAAAATGATACGGAATGAACGCGAGTAAAATAAGACTCCGCCACCGGATGGACTCGAACTATCAACCTTTCGGTTATCAGCCGAACGCGCTAACCATTGCACCACGGAGGCACGGTTCAAATGGAAACGTATTATTCGACGATTAATTTTTCATTCTCGTACGTTCACAACTAACTATTCTTAAAATATAAAAATGATACGGAATGAACGCGAGTAAAATAAGACTCCGCCACCGGATGGACTCGAACTATCAACCTTTCGGTTAACAGCCGAACGCGCTAACCATTGCGCCACGGAGGCACGGTTCAAATGGAAACGTATTATTCGACGATTTATTTTTCATTCTCGTAAGTTCACAACTAACTATTCCTAAAATATAATAATGATACGGAATGAACGCGAGTAAAATAAGACTCCGCCACCGGATGGACTCGAACCATCAACCTTTCGGTTAACAGCCGAACGCGCTAACCATTGCGCCACGGAGGCTTCGATTTATTCGGAAACATATTATTCGACGATTTATTTTTCATTCTCGTAAGTTCACAACTAACTATTCCTAAAATATAATAATGATACGGAATGAACGCGAGTAAAATAAGACTCCGCCACCGGATGGACTCGAACCATAAACCTTTCGGTTAACAGCCGAACGCGCTAACCATTGCGCCACGGAGGCACGGTTCAAATGGAAACGTATTATTCGACGATTAATTTTTCATTCTCGTACGTTCACAACTAACTATTCTTAAAATATAAAAATGATACGAAATGAACGCGAGTAAAATAAGACTCCGCCACCGGATGGACTCGAACCATCAACCTTTCGGTTAACAGCCGAACGCGCTAACCATTGCGCCACGGAGGCCTCGACTCATTCGGAAACATATTATTCGACGATTTATTTCTCATTCTCGTACGTTCACAACTAACTATTCCTAAAATATAATAATGATACGGAATGAACGCGAGTAAAATACGTAGCGCCGCCACCGGATGGACTCGAGCTATCAACCTTTCGGTTAACAGCTGAACGCGCTAACCATTGCGCCACGGAGGCTTCGATTCATTCGGAAACGTATTATTCGACGATTAATTTTTCATTCTCGTAAGTTCACAACTAACTATTCTTAAAATATAAAAATGATACGGAATGAACGCGAGTAAAATAAGACTCCGCCACCGGATGGACTCGAACTATCAACCTTTCGGTTATCAGCCGAACGCGCTAACCATTGCACCACGGAGGCACGGTTCAAATGGAAACGTATTATTCGACGATTAATTTTTCATTCTCGTACGTTCACAACTAACTATTCTTAAAATATAAAAATGATACGGAATGAACGCGAGTAAAATAAGACTCCGCCACCGGATGGACTCGAACTATCAACCTTTCGGTTAACAGCCGAACGCGCTAACCATTGCGCCACGGAGGCACGGTTCAAATGGAAACGTATTATTCGACGATTTATTTTTCATTCTCGTAAGTTCACAACTAACTATTCCTAAAATATAATAATGATACGGAATGAACGCGAGTAAAATAAGACTCCGCCACCGGATGGACTCGAACCATCAACCTTTCGGTTAACAGCCGAACGCGCTAACCATTGCGCCACGGAGGCTTCGATTTATTCGGAAACATATTATTCGACGATTTATTTTTCATTCTCGTAAGTTCACAACTAACTATTCCTAAAATATAATAATGATACGGAATGAACGCGAGTAAAATAAGACTCCGCCACCGGATGGACTCGAACCATAAACCTTTCGGTTAACAGCCGAACGCGCTAACCATTGCGCCACGGAGGCTTCGGTTGAAATGGAAACGTATTATTCGACGACTAATTTTTCATTCTCGTACGTTCACAACTAACTATTCTTAAAATATAATAATGATACGTATTTCGCGATTTTATTCTAGATTTCACGAATTCGTCAAAGATTTCGCGATTTTATTCTAGATTTCGCGATTTCGTCATAGATTTCACGATTTCGTCAAAGATTTCGCGATTTCGTCTTAGATTTCACGATTTCGTCAAAGATTTCGCGATTTCGTCAGAGATTTCGCGATCATATTCTAGATTTCACGAATTCGTCAAAGATTTCGCGATTTTATTCTAGATTTCGCGATTTCGTCATAGATTTCACGATTTCGTCAAAGATTTCGCGATTTCGTCTTAGATTTCACGATTTCGTCAAAGATTTCGCGATTTCGTCAGAGATTTCACGATTTCGTCAAAGATTTCGCGATTTCGTCAGAGATTTCGCGATTTTATTCTAGATTTCGCGATTTCGTCAAAGATTTCGCGATTTTATTCTATATTTCACGATTTCGTCAAAGATTTCGCGATTTTATTCTATATTTCACGATTTCGTCAAAGATTTCGCGATTTCGTCTGAGATTTCATGATTTCGTCAAAGATTTCGCGATTTTATTCTAGATTTCGTGATTTCGTCAATGATTTCGCGATTTCGTCTGAGATTTCACGATTTCGTCAAAAATTTCGCTATTTTGTCAGAGATTTCGCGATTTTATTCTAGATTTCGTCTGAGATTTCACTATTTCGTCAAAAATTTCGCTATTTTGTCAGAGATTTCGCGATTTTATTCTAGATTTCGTCTGAGATTTCACTATTTCATCAAAGATTTCGCGATTTCGTCAGAGATTTCGCGATTTTATTCTAGATTTCGTCTGAGATTTCACGATTTGCTCAAAGATTTTGCGATTTCGTCAATGATTTCGCGATTTCGTCTGAGATTTCACGATTTCGTCAAAAATTTCGCGATTTTATTCTAGATTTCACGAATTCGTCAAAGATTTCGCGATTTTATTTTAGATTTCGCGATTTTGTCAAAGATTTCGCGATTTCGTCTGAGATTTCACGATTTCGTCAAGGTTTCGTGATTTTATTCTAGATTTCGCGATTTCTTCAAAGATTTCGCGATTTCGTCTGAGATTTCACGATTTTATTCTAGATTTCACGATTTCGTCTGAGATTTTGCGATTTCGTGATTTCGTCTATGTAAAATGGATAAAAGACAGTTAATTTTAAAAAATTTGAGAAATTGCCAAAATGTATGTAAATGGCTTACATTCCGGCTAAAATAGGCCAAATCTTGAAATATCTAAAATTTGGTAAATTTATATTAAATGTCTAAATTTATTTATAATTAAAGAAAATATAGGCTCTATGTAAATTTTAATTTAAATTATTGGAAAATTGATAGAGATGTTAAAATTTAATAAATTAGTATAATTTTGGGTAAACTTAAGTAAATATTGAGAACGACGGAGTTAAGGAATTTCGGTTTAATGGTGGCGTCGATATCTACCGACAGATTATTTGAGGAAATACTTAAAAACTTGGCCAACTTGTATGGCTACTGAGGCCGGGCCTAGTGGCGTAGTTCTGTAATCAAAAGGGTCTGGGAGACAGAAAATATAGACGACATTGTGAGGACGACCACCTATCCCCCAACGGCTGGTTGTCACACTTCCGCCACGGATGTCACGTCCGTTTCCCCCCGTTCGCGTGGCATTCACACATACCTTACCCCTGATAAATCGCCCAGCGGTTGGTGGACAAGGATAAGTTTGCCAGTTCAAATCAAATGACTGCCTTGATAAAGTGGCCCTCAAGGGGTCGGAGTGTGCACTAACTGGCGGCTTTACCGGGGAGTCGGGGTCCGGCGCGCTGGGAGATGTTAGCTCCGTCCAAAGGGTCCTATCTCCGACCTCCGACTTCGGTCAGGTGTGGGCTGGATACTGGGCTTCGGCCCAGGCTAATGGAGAGGGGCACGGCGGACCCATCTCCCGACCTTTTGGAGCTCCGCCGGGATCTCTGGTGCCAGCTGTGCCGGGTTATGTGGGCTGCTGTGTGCTCGTCGTTCCCCTTTAGGAGCTCTTTCCAAAGGGCTTGGCTCCCTGCTTTTCTGGGTGGGGTGTCGGCCGGAGTTGCTAGAGCATCCGTTCTCTATCCCACTGCTGTGTGCGAAGTGGCGGGCTGGTCGTCCCATTGTTGCACCTTCTGCTGGGTTGAGCGGCTTGCGTCAAGGGTGCGACCATCGGTAGTGGGGTTCTGCTATCCATGCTGGTTTTGTCACCTGTCCGGGTTTGTGGACGCTGGCGTAGGGCATTCTGATGATAGGCCTCCGGTGGTGTGGTTCTTTTCTTACCGGTACACCGGGCTATAAATTCTGACAACATGCCTTGATAAAGTAGTTTGCGTCCACCCAACAGAAAGTGTTCCGTGAAAGAGTGTCCAGGTTTTTCTGAACTCACAAACCATAGATAGTTTAAACAACACTATCCTGTCCAAACCGAGTTAACCAACTTTTCTCGTGGCCTAAAGCTAAGTAGGAGCTCTACGAAGTGTAAGTTGAATTTGTAAGTAAGGAAGAAATGTACCAAATTGATAGCCAATTAAAGCCAGAATATGAAAGTACATTCCGGATTAAAGGAATAAGGTCTTTCCATTCAATTGCGCCTTTATCCAAAACAAACCCAAAAAAAAATAATCTGAAAAAACTACATTTGAGAAGAAATTGTGGTTGGTATGTTTTTTGAAGAGATTTGATGTCCAACAGGAACTAGATCTATGTTTTCGCCACCCCCAATGAACCAGGAGCTTCTTTTAGCTATATAAGTAAAGGAGACGCAGAACAGATCTCTCGATGTCCAGTCGATATCCAATCCTACTAAAACCACTGTATATTGGTTAAGTTCGCTGAGGAGGAATCGAAGTAGTCTCAGAAACAAAAAACAAAATATTTTGGAGGTATGAACTGCCTAAAATTTTAGCTTTTAATAGTTTGTCTAACTGAAACTATTAGTATTTCATTGTATTTAGTAAACTTTAACTATTTTTCTATTAAATTCAATTATCAATACTTTTTTACTAAAACGTAAGTCCTACATTACCAGCAGACGTATTTTGGGTATTAACGATCGAATGATTTTCAAGTTGGAAATTTCATAAATTTTTTTAAAAATTCACTTGAAAAGTATCGAAATGTTTGTTTGACCAATTAAAAGAACCAAAGTTCCAACTGATATCGGAAAAGTATCGACATTTTTGCTTGGCCATTTAACAGAACCAAAGTTCCAAATGATATCGGAAAAGTATCGACATTTTTTTGGCCAATATACCTCAAAAATGTTTTGGACAGTTTCCCTTTACGCCCTTTTATCTTTGATGGTTTGGACTTTGTTGACTTGACCTTTTTCCTTTAAGGCCCTTAAGCTACCCTAAAACGGATTTTCATGTCTAAAATAACTTTTTTTTTAAATATTTTACAATTTAGTTATACTTTAAAGGGAGTATGAACTAATTGAAAACATCGTCTGCCAACCTGGTTTTGTTTTTAACGTAAATAGCGCCAATCATCCCATCATAAATATGGAAGTTCATACTTCCCTTTATGGTAATTTACAAGTTCGGATTTTTTCCAAAATAAAAAAATGCAATATTTTCCCATGCTATTTTAAATGTGAAAATTTTCAATTCTTAGTTGTTAAAAATATTTTCCGGATGCAAAACGAAAGCCCATTGTACCTTTGCCCTATATAGCGATTTTCAAATTACATGAATTTTTACTAACAAAATCGGAGAGAAACACAAGGTCAGCTAATTTAGTACATTTTTGGGATGGAAAACTTAACACTCACACTTGTCAGTTAATTTTGGGAAATATTATTTGAAATGAAGATCAAATTTTTAATTACCTTGTTCCCTATTTTCCAAACATTTTGCTCTTTTTTACCCTATTTTTAACGCTAAAAATAATAATTTTTCTAATTTATGTGAGAGCTCTGCATTTATTTCATTTCCAGTATTTTTTCTGTTTCATTCTATGGTCCATTATTTGGAATTTAAATCATGAAGTTTGTAGACAAAGCTCGCTGCGATTGTATCTTCAATTGCCATCCCTACAAAAAATTACGATTTTCATAATTTTAAATAACGTACAAAAGTATCTCAATAGATTACCTAGGGATTTAAATATCGTTATGTCCTCCCTGAAAGCAAACTTCTTTCCTAATATCACCTCCCCAATTTCTGCGTAAACAGAGGCCTATAATTGAAAATAGAAATCACTAGCTAGTTATTGAACAAAAATTGCACATTTAATTTAAAGCAACTGTCGGCTCTATCATTGCCACCTGCATTATGATACGGATCTTGATATTAGAGATGGCAATGAATCTATACGATTCTTCGGAAAAAACTGACTTTACTGGAGAGCGTGGTGCGATCTATTAATGGCAAAGGGAGCTAAATTCCAAACAGCGAAACCATTTATTATAATTAGACTTAAACAAATTATATATATCCCATATATAATATATTGTAAAAAATTAACATAATTTAAGTTATTGTCAAATTTACAAACGAGCCAATCAACGCGAGGGGTACTTTTATGTCCCGCCTTTTGGGTCAGAATGTAGCTTAAGTACCTTGTTTTGATTTCGACGCTAGCGACATCTGTTTAAAAAAGACTTACTTCACGTCGAGCCGACACTTGCTTTAATATTGAACACTTTAAATTTTCTTTATAGAATAAAAATCCACCAATTTTTAAACCAAAAAAGCGTGTAATTAATTACTAGAAGAGGATCCAATGTGATGTTTTTGACATTATTGGTCCAATTTTGAGCAAAATGTTCTAAGAGTGTATAGGAAAGAGTTACTAGGCCAAAACTATTTTCTCACTTTGGGACGAAAAGAGTACACCTTTTACCCCAAAACTACCAACTTCTTCCATACTATAACAGCCAAACTGTATTTTGAAGTTGCTTGCTATTTCCTAAAAAATTACTCCAAATCTAGCGAATAGTTTTCGCCTAGTGAAATCAAGTCATCTACTGGAACCCCCAAATCTGACCACCTTCGGTACGCCCCTGTATTGTTGTTTTAAGTATACTTTTGGATTATTAAGTATTATTAACTGAAATCCAATATTAGTAAACCTACAACTGCCAACAATAAGATACTGAGCTTTGGCTTCTAAATCGACTATGCTTGTAGAACTTTAACAAAAGCTTTGTTCAAGTCGAGTTACGAGAGCACAAACTCTATATTTGACTTTGACACTAAAATACAAGAAATCAACACATGTTTTTAATGTTGTACAATCACCGTGTCTGTCTGTCTGGGCTGCGAACGCGTACGCATTTTCGGGGCAAAGGGTAATCACTTCGTTCGCAGTTTCTTGGAATTATTGAAAAGCTTTTTCCAAAATAGCCCTCTTTTTGTCGTTGGGTGAAGTATAAATTTCTTTCAGTTTGCGTTAGTATCGGGCGGGATTCGAACCCGAGCCCTCCTGCACGACAGGTGAGCGTTCTACCACAGAAACACGGATACATGTTACCCTTCACTGAAAATTAGAAACTCTTCCGAGGAGAATCAGAACAATACCTGTGATAGAATGACGTCTCCAGATTCGCTGAGTGCTCCTTCTTCGCTGTCCACATAGACGCGAGCCTCATTCATCAACTGGTCGTCCAACTCGCGCCACAACGGATTCGCAGCTCCGACGGCTAAATGACAAATACACGGAATACGGGAATATTGATTGATTCAATATTCTCAACATGAAAAAAATAATTGCAACTGCTCATTCAAATCATGTTAAAATTTTAATTAGTTTAATATGAGCTGACTTAAGTTTTGGATGCCACAGGTCAGTGATAACCGTAAAATAAGGGGAAAAACAGGGAATTTTTAAATAAGACCAGAAAGTTAACGGGGAAATCAGGGAAAAAAACAGGGAATTTTTAAATAAGACCAGAAAGTTAACGGGGAAATCAGGGAAAAAAACAGGGAATTTTTAAATAAGACCAGAAAGTTAGCGGGGAAATCAGGGAAAAAACAGGGAATTTTTAAATAGGTCCAAGCCATTAGTAAAAATCAGGGAATTTAAATTTATCGTGAAAATTAATTATGCTAATTTTACTATTGTTTTATGGTAAATTATATGATTATTATTTAGATCCTTAACCGTTCTGGACATTTTTAATCCTTGCAATAAAACGATTTTTTAATTTAAACGTAACCTTTGTACTAAACTTTAAGTTGAAATGAATTCCTAAAATTCCATGAAAGTAAAATATAATGTTAGAAAATTGTATTACCTAAAAGGTCAGGAAAAATCTGTTAAAGTGGTCAGGGAAAACAGGAAAAAGTGATTTAACCTCAATCTGAGAATATTGAAACAACCCTGCGAGTTATCGAGAAATTATTTCAGATGGCCGATTATTTTAAAAAAAAGTTACGCTCGTACCTTACCACACGCCTCTGGGTTACGACGACGGACTAATTCGGGTAAAATCGTCGTCCGGTCTATATTTAATATCTGTAGCTCTTAAAAGGTCAACATCAGAGACGGTTCTTATATAATTTATTGCTGTTGCTATCAGGGCGGTATTAACGAATTCGCAAAGGTGATATATTTCTATTTTAGTAGAACCATCGAATATTCATAGTTAAATCAAGAATGTATTTATTTGTACTTGGGAAGGGTGAGTGTTGAGTTGATTTTTATTGTTAATTCAAATCCACTTCATATGAGCTGACTTAAGTTTTGGATGCCACAGGTCAGTGATAACCGTAAAATAAGGGGAAAAACAGGGAATTTTTAAATAAGACCAGAAAGTTAACGGGGAAATCAGGGAAAAAACTCCTTCCCCCTAAAAAAATTGATCCCTACCACTGATCATTGAAGTTCAAGATAGTAGCTTTGTACCTCCCCGCTTCCGGTGGTTGAGGTAAATTTGACCATGATGTCCGAGATCGTCTAAACATTGTTATTCTCCCAAAGAGAAACAAAGTGAAAATGAATACAGTCTGGTCTAAATCTAAACTGATCATACTTAAAATCCTTGGGTTTTGTGCAGGTTTCAGTACCGGATTTACTGAAGGCAGATTTTGGTGGGGGAGTGGGGGGGGGGGGCTATGTAAGGAAAGCATAAAAACGTAAAACTCGCGTGAAAAAATCATAGATTTCATCAGTGGTGAGGGCCTTCTGTTGGTGGGGGCCCATAGGCCTAGTAGGCCCAGTCCTTAATCGGGCACTGGCAGGACTCACGAGCTACCCACCGTTGATATGAGCTCCTGGTTTGAGCCAAGCGCCTTTGAGAATGGGCGTCTGCGAGAGCGTGCAAGTAACGACGACGTCGGCGTTCTTGACAGCGTCCTTCCCTTCAGAGCAGAAAGAGCATGGCGTTCCCATTTCTTGGATTTCATTGGCCAACTTCACTCCACTCTCTTCTCGGTGATTCCAAATTCTAACCTGTATTTAAAGCGGTGTCAGGAAACTATATATGTATACACTTGGAATGTCTAAGGCTTCGTGGCACCTAGGTGCAACAAACAAAGCACCCCACACAAGGACAACGCAACCCGTCAAAAGTCGTGCATTTACTTTGTCACAGTATATTTTTTTATAGTTATAATTTTTTAAGTTTTGAAATATTCAGTCTTCGTATATATTATCTTATATTATCTTATCTTCTTATACGCAAAAGGAAAGTAGCCCCCCCCCCTCCCCCTTTTGGAACGAATCGTAAAATCCGTGGGGGAAATGGAAAACGTTTGAGTCCGCGCGACTCTTAAGTGGTTAAACCCCCCCGCTAATGAATGACCCTGGGGCAACTTGAACCCTTTTTGGGTCGGTGCCTTCCAAAGGAGATCGTGCCAAAGGGTCACAAGTTCTTCTTTTCCCAAAAAACTCTCTTGTCAAATCTCATGACTATTGTCAATATTATTAAATTTTTAACCTTGTTTTGAACATTTTGGAAATTCGGTGGGAAAACTTTTTATCGCCGCTGCAAATTACCAAAAAAGCCCAGATATGCCAAAGTGAAATGCCATAGTTCCAAACCAATTGCCCGCCATAACGAATGAGCCATAAAGCCATTCGAAGTTGCGTTCAATATTTCTGAACTGTAAAGAAATTAACTTTCTTTGTCACCCGACTTATTTTTGGATTAGCCAAGGAAAACTCCTCCTTCGTCCGTGAATTAACGGTGTCACGTAGTGACCCGTGATTTTTTCCCCACGTGACCAGAGATTCTGGTAGAACATAACCAACTGAACTTGACTCCTAGGAGATCGACGGACTGAGATCCTTCAACGAGACAGAGGCAACGACCCTCTAATCGAGATAGTCGGAAATTAGCCTGGGAGGCTAGAGTTTAATATCCAAGTCCGGATTTATGGTCGTGGTCGAGTAAAAGGCCACCGTTATTAAAAATAAACTAATTCTGATCTAATCGCGAAAGTGCGAAAACCTGTTCGAGCCGACATCTACCGCTGTACCTTCAACCCGCTATTCTTCCTCTGTGGCCACCCGTTCTCGTCTCTTCTTTTCCGTTTCACGGAGGTGTGCGTGTGATACCGGAAGCCGGACAAGTGATAAGTATTTTTCTAAATACATGGCTTGGCATGCGTTAAATAAAATAATGCCATAAAATCTGGGTTGATATTGTGTAAATTGTGCATGTTCTAAGGGTCGGGGTATTATTTGTTTTTGGGGAAAGGAAAGTGAAATTAAATAGGGATTGGGATTGTCGGGGTTTTATAGATTTGTATTACTTGTTTTCAAAATAAATGACCTTTGGCACGATATTCTGGAAGTTCTGATTTAATTAAGTTCGAAGCTGAGATCTTTTAGGAGATACGAGAATCGTTATCTAAATTGTTAGCGCTACGGGAAATATTATTTAAGCTACTAGAATAAAATAGCGCTACATCCTGTGTACAATTTTCATTGGTTAGCGCCTGCTGCGGTCGGTAAGGGAAAATTCGGAAATTGTCTTCCCCCTTTCCGTAAAATGTTCAGTGTAAAGGCTCGTCCCATGAAATTTGTACACAACACTGCGTTAAGGCTAGCTGCGTTTTCTTTGTGTTCGTTGCTCCTATATGGCACCGTGTTGGAAAAGCGCCTGGAGAAACGGGCGGGGCTTCAACTACGTCGGGCGTATTTTCAAAATCCTTGCTGAAAATCTCGGCTGTAAACCACGCCCGTTTCTATCACCATAGTCTTCATTAAACATTCCAAGTGTATACATATGAAACCGAAAACACGCGTTCATTTTAAATATATTGATTCAATATTTTAGAGTGTGGGATAATAAAGGTGTAAACAAAAAAGACGATACAGTGCTAATAAGTCAAAATTTATTTTTAGTACGGATTTGAAATTTTCAGGTCACGTAGCTCGCGCAGGAGGACATTTGAAACAGAAAATTTCAATGTCCTTGAACAATGTCTTCAAGGTCAATAAAAAATTATATCGAGAACCGTTGAGTTTAGAAACTTAGTTACTAAAGAATTTCATCCCTAGAATACATCCTGATAGCCACTTTTACGAACTTCGCCTTGCATTCTAAAATCCTTAAGGCAAACGAATTAGCACAATCGTAATACCTCATCGATTTGAAGTATTGTCGACAGAACCTTGAAGTGACTTTTTGCTTGAACGCCAGCACCAAAAATGGCCAATATCTTCGAATTCACCGGAGCCAGATACTACAATAATGACATTGAAATTATATCAGTTTATAACCATATCATTTAGTCATTTGTGACTGAAATTAGTTCATAAAATGCGTTGAAATTAATAATTAATTAATTTAATAAGTATGTCCATTTTAAGTTTTTTTAATCCTTGGGCGGTAATAATTTTGTCACCTAACCTAACCGCCGTCGCTAAACGTCCTGCATTAAAAAAGGAAATAGAGTGTGCTTTGTGGGCGAAAACGGGGAAAATAAACGTTTTTTGGAAAATATTATAATTTCCGCCAAATAATTTTGCCTTGGCAACTAGGGATTAACAAAAAGCGTACATGCGGGGCTGTAATGCACTTCCTACTGCGAGCGAATTAATGGCTTTAAATTAAGGTGGTGCCTTGAGTATAAGCCTAGCATTAAGGTGGTGCCTTGAGTATAAGCCTAGCATTAAGGTGGTGCCTTGAGTATAAGCCTAGCATTAAGGTGGTGCCTTGAGTATAAGCCTAGCTGATAATTATATATTTTTTAATTATTATTATCATAAGTAGTGTCTAAAATATGCGAGACTTCCGCTAAGCCGAAATATCTGGTTTCCGATAGATAGGCGGAATATAAGGCTAAAATTATAAAAATTAAAAAAGTTTTTCTCGGCGCCACGAGCTCATGTTTTTTATCACGCGGGATTCGCACGCGGGCTTCAAAACGAAGCCAAAGCCCCTCGCGACTCCAGAACGTGCTCTCAGAGAGGGTAAAGATTATGAGAGGCGTCTCTTCCCATTCCCGTAACGTTAAAATTTCGTACAAGATTTTGAGAGCGAGCGCCCATAGGAGAGGTTCCGATACTACCCGCCACACGATGGCGCTACTCAAAGAAATTTCAATTTTGTAAACATCCGGAAAATATTTTTCATCAGTCATGGCTGTTGAACATAGTTGAATTATGCTAATTTAAAATTAATAAAATTCAATTTCATGAAAATAAAGAAACGTAAGTACAAGAAAGCGGACTATTTATAATATTTTAATACTAAAATAATTAATTTGTTTGATTAACCAAGGAAATTCATTGTAAATTTTATGAAATGGCCGAGGCTTAACAACACAATAAATTAAAAATATGATGTAATTAATACAAATTAGAGCGGAATAAATTAAAAAATACGAGGAAACATTGAAGTAGGTAAAATGAGATTAATGTTGTATTTTTAACAGTTTCCTATCTAATCTTTTCTGGGTTTTCATTTATTCATGGTCGAGATCTTGTTTTTTAAGGGAACTATGTATGCAGAATTCTATGAAAAAAGATATCATGTTTTGGTATGCAGTTGCACATGGAGAATCTTCGGTAACTTTAAACCATTTTTTGTCAATTCTTCGGGTGATGAATCTCTCCAAACGTCCTTTAATATTTGCCATGTGCGATAAAAGCTTAAAACTGGTGTCAAATACTTCATTTGTCTCCGTTACAAATTTGAAGAAATTATCAGTTGGTACGATGAGGCTGCTGATAGAAGAATTCTTTGATGTTTTGAACGCTTTAAAGTAAGAGAGCAGATTTGTTGGGTCAACAATTGGATTGTCTTTTTTGAGTTGACTTATGCAAGAAGAGCATTGATGGTTTGAGTAGCAGCGGTGAATTAGATATCCGGAAATGTAACTAAGAACATTTTGTTTTAGCAGGTTTGGACTTTCAATAGAATTACAAATTTCTAAGTCTTCATCGGAACATCGCCCCTGGCTTTGCAAGACTAAAAGATTTTCAAAATTGGAGAAATCTTCATCCGGTCCTGGAGCTGCAGTTTTAAAAGTGTCAATGTTTAAAATGAACTCATCCAAATCATCAATGCAATTAGAATCCGGTGGTTTCAAGAGATTATTCACAGAGGCAGCCCTGTATGCAGCTCGAAATTGTTGTGGATTGGGATGATCACGGTTGCCTCCTTTCTGTCTTATAGATCCAAAAAAATTCTCTACAAAATCTTGGCTAATCCTGCCCGTTAATAAAAACTTGAAACCAAACTTCTCCTTTAGATCTTCTCAGAGGAGTAGCAAGGCTTGAATTGAAATTTTCCATCCTTCAATACAAGGTAGGGTTCTATATCTGCAGTTTTGAGGCTTCCATGTGCTAAACCATTCCAATTTATCATTCAACATTTGTACGTGAATTGACGAATCCCTCATTCCTCTCTTACACAGCGTTTCATTATTAAGGGTCCTACTGTTGAATAAATCAAAAAGATCATTCATGTGGAGAAGGAACTCTGCTGTGAATGTGCTATTTAATGTCAGGTCTCCTAATCCCAATGAACACGCTGTTTGGATACAGTTGGAAACACTTCGGCTGAAAACTTGGGCTGCTAAGCTAACTTTCATGTTGGAAAATGCCGGTAACTTGACATGTTTGGATTTTAACTTGTGAGCACCGCGGAACTTTCCAATTTTTTGGTCTAACTCAAAAAAAATTTCTAGGTCCTTCCAATAAACTATGTTGCCTTCTACCATAATTGGATATTTCTTGAAATTGTTTCTAACACTTTTTAAGAGATGAGGCGGATCAAAGAAGAAATATATTTTCTTGCCATCAATTTCAATGTAAGGCTTTTCCGTTGTTATTCCGAGATTTTTAAATAGATTTTGGTTGCCTGTTCCTTGGTCGCAAACTACGGCTTTGACAATTAGGCCAATATTTTCAAGGTGTTTTATGCATTCTTTAAGGAGCAGTTCCAAAGTCTGCCCAGAGCAAGCATCCTTGGTGAGGAAGTAACCAATTGGTTGTTTCCATTTTAGTTTTAGGCCTTTAGCCATGAAGACAAGGGCCTGATTTGCGAACTGCTTGGTTCTTCCATGTGGCCCATAATCAACAAAGCCTTCAATAATATCATTGCATTGGTCAAGGGTGAGTTTTTCTTTTAAGCTCATTTCATCAAAAGAAATTAAAACCACTTTATCACTTAGTTTCTTATTCTGGAATTTCATCTTCAAGGCTTCGAGTCTTTTATGATCAAAACCAGGTGCAATTTTCATGCGACCAAGCCATTTCTCCAAGGTTCTTTTCGTTGGAAGACATAACACAGCTTGCCACATCCTATATGCTTGGGGACTATGGTAGAATAGAGAAAGTGACCATTTCTTAAGCATTGTGGAATACCTCCTTCCCTTTTTATTTCTTTGTCGAAGTTTCAACTCTGAATCGAAGAGTTCTTTCGAAAAACCAGTTAAGAACCTTGTAGCATTGCTAACATCACAAATCTTTTCACTGTCTGCCAGTTTTTCTTTTAAGCTTCTTATCTGTTTCTTCATTCTTTGAATTTTGGCATGTTGCTTATTGGTTTTTCTAATAAGTCTTGACTCTCTTTTTGTTTTCAATCCTTTTACTTGGACAGCCTGATCATTGCTTTGCTTCACTGAAACTTCGGCTCCTACATTTAGATGTGCTGTAAATAATTTGAAAAGCCCTTAATTAAATGCCCTAAATTTAAAAAATTATATTTATCATACCATATTCATTGTGGTTATTTATTACGCAGGTGTTGTTTGGATGGATTGTTTTTGTTGGATCACTTATTTCGTTTGGATTGCTAAAGCTATAACTGTGATCTAGTTGTACGTGTTTACGCCGTTTAGCTGTCTCTGTAAAATCCAGGTTTAAATCCAAAGTTCTTTTTCCATTTTGATTCACTGTAGGCATTGTAATGTTTTATCAATTAAAATCTAATAGCTATCAGGGATACAAAGTCTTTTGAATTACCATTTTCTGAAATTTCCAATGGTGTAGAGTCATTAAGAATGAAAATTGTTGGAACAGCGGATGGTGTGAGCCTGTTTTTAGTTCTAGTATTCATAAAACTGTCATCAATGAAATGATTCGCGCAAATTCGATGGTTAACGTGTAAATATTCCGAAGTTTTATTTGTAAGCCCATCATTATTTACATTTTTCAGCCACAAAATGGAACTAAAATTTATATTAAGTTAATATACAAATAAGCCTATCTAATGAAAATGCGAATTTACCGGTCTTTTTCCTTTGGAAACTTAAAAAAAGATAAACGAGGATTTCTTATTTTTGATGTTTTACAATTTAAAACGGAACAATATACCCCAGGCATAATAAACTATTTAAAAACCTTGTAAAACTAGCATTAAAAATCAGGAAAGTTTTTGCGTCTTTTAAACCTAACATCAAAACGCGCGCGCTGTGAGAACGGCGCCACTGGTGGCGCCATCGCTCTTACGGTAGTAGTGGACAGTTTTGGAAAAAAAAAAGTTAGTACGCTTTTTTGAAAGAGAGACGCCTCTCATAATCTTTACACTCTCTGGTGCTCTCCGATATTAGGCTTAAATTTTTATAATAAGTAGTCATCCAAAACGACAAGTTGCGAGTCCAAGTCACAGCTCGAAGAGAGTATCAGTGCCCAAAAAAGGTTCGGTTAGAAAATTAGCGTTAAAGCAATAGGAAGTGTCATACTTATAGTAATTATGTTACTTATGTTATTATTCATATAGTAACAGGATGATAAATGGGAATGGGGTTATACACCCTTTAAGAATTTATTGCTGCGCCACCTACGGTAGTTTTTCGAAAGCAGATTATACTTAAGTTTTTAGAATAGCGAAAAACTTAAATTATATTATAATCATTTATATTTTTAATAGTAGGTGGCGCTACAGTCATTGTGTTTGAGCATACACTATTACTGAAATCTACGAGCAACAAACACAGTGGTGTGTTTGTTTCTCCTAGCAGAAATGGTGTATTCAAATAATTGAAATCTTGTAAATGTCCACTCACGGAGACTTAAGCTATAAGATATTTACCTTGGTGGCGATTCCAGATACGGCGGCTGTTCTGATGGCAGTCAACTCATTGCCGTCAACAATCTAGACGTAATACGGTGAACAATTAGAATCTGTGTGTAATAGCATTATGTAACCTAGGAGCAACAAACACAGCACCCCACACAAGGAGAACGCGCGCTAGCCACTGAATAAAATAGTCGTGTGTTTATGTTAGTTTTATTTGCAAGGCTAAAGTTGATAACGCGCGCGCATTTTTTTATTTCAGGAGGCGCGTGCGAAATTGAACGAGCCCTTCTTCATTGTAATATTAGGCAGCGCGTGCTTTAAAATGTAACGCTTTTACAAGTATGCCCTGGCTCTCGGAATTACTATTTCTAGGCAAATCGCTGAACAGGTTTTATTTAAACGTCTATTTCCGAATTTTCCCCTTCCGATGGCAGCAGGCGCTAAAGCGTCTAACCAATGAAATATGTACACAAGAAAACGCGCGACTTTAACGGGTTGCGTTCTCCTTGTGTGGGAGGCTGTGTTTTTTGCACCTAGATGTAACAGAATCACACAAAAGTATGCCTTTGTGTAGCATTTCCATTACAATTATTGAACCGTAAATACAAAATGCTTTTAACCCTTGTTCTTTTGAAAAGGTTACCATGGATACCGATATACGGGATCGCTAGGTACGAGCTAAATTAAAGTAAACCGATAAGTTTACTATTTATTTTTACCCTCGACTCCTACCTTCCACTCCATCCCCGTTTGGCTGTGGAAAATTTATTTATCAGACTAGCTGATAAATAAATATTTAACAAAAATACTGATAGAAAGAATTGAAAAACTCGAATTAAATTAATATTCATATAATCTAAACTGTTTAAATCTGCCCCTTCTTAGCCGTAATATTTAAAAGAATAAACGCCGTTTTTTCAATGCGCGAGGAATTTTGCCACTTTTCAAAACCCATTTCGCTAACTTCCGTTTCTTATCTGTAATTTGCGTCAGATCCCATGAACATGATTTCATTAGAGTACATACCTTAAAGCAGCGGCGTAGCAACCAGGAGGACAAGGGGACAATGTCCTCTCCTAAATTGTCTACTAGGGGACAACACCCGTCCCCCCCCCCCCTTGAAATATCGTGAATTTGTTTTTACAACCATTATGAAAAAGATAAATTTGCCGTTTAAAAATTTTAACAACAAAGTAAGAGCGAATTCAAATTCAACTTTCGATTTTGGGTAAAATTGAAGTAAAATTTCCAAATTTTTGTCCACTTTTATAATATCATATGTTGTATTTCGGGAACTCTCAAAATCAGCGCTGCGCTGACTGAAATTAACGAAGCACTTTTTTGGACTGAAAAAGATGTCCAAAAAATTTGCAATCACATAAATATGTCGAAATTAGTAATGGTTTATCGATGAAGAAAATGGGCACTTTCATTTGAGGGGACACTGGCCCCCGGTACCCCCCTTGCAAATATGGGACCACCTAAATGAATACTTACGGCTTTGAGGGAACCTGTTTCGCTGGAATAAACGAACACTTGCGCTTGAATGGCCGGCAATTGGTATTTGTGGTTATCCGGAAACACTGTCACAATTTTCGTCGTGAATATATCCTCGGTTTGACTGTAGCCGGGCATCGACAAAAACAACCTAAAGTGTCAAAAGAATTAAACGATAGCTTTTAATATTATGAACGTTTCACACTCAAAGAGTTATCCCAAGATTTGTTTTCTAAAAACTAATTTTTTTTAATCATTTACCAATAATGTAAGACGATTATTGACGTTCTTCGCAATCCCCCTAAAGCTTCCAACAGTAAGCACCTTCCTTAAAACAAAGCAAATCAGCACGGTATCTCATTAGTTCCTCAAAACTGACGTCTTCCAACGAATATTTAATATTTTTCAGTGTGTTGGAAAGTAATAATCAATCTTTTTTAAATAAGTATATTAAATTTAAAGCATTGCACTAAAAATCAACAACCCTTGAATCGAAGAAAAAGTCACCAATTCTCAAGTTAATATATTTTATTATATTTTACATATTACATTACATATTACATATCACATATTAAATGACATATGACATTACATATTACATTTCACATATTAAATTACATATTACATATCACATATTAAATTACATATTACATATCACATATTAAATGACATATGACATTACATATTACATTTCACATATTAAATTACATATTACATATCACATATTAAATTACATATTACATATCACATATTAAATTACATATTACATATCACATATTAAATTACATATTACACATCACATATTAAATTACATATTACACATCACATATTAAATTACATATGACATTACTTATTACTTATCACATATGACATTACTTATTACATATCACATATTAAATTACATAATACATTACATATTACATTACATATCACATATTACATATTAAATTACATATTACATATTAAATTACATACTACATTACATATTACATATTAAATTACATATTACATTACATATCACATATTAAATTACATATTACATATTAAATTACATACTACATTACATATTACATATTAAATTACATATTACATTACATATCACATATTAAATTACATATCACATATTAAATTACATATTACATATTAAATTACATACTACATTACATATTACATATTAAATTACATATTACATTACATATCACATATTAAATTACATATTTCGTTAAATATTACATATTTCGTTAAATATTACATATTGCATTAAATATTACATATTAAATTACATATTACATAACATACCTCATTACATATTACTTATCACATTGTATATCACATTACATATTACATTACATATTACATATCACATTACATATCACATTGTATATCACATTACATATTACATATCACATTGTATATCACATTACATATTACATATCACATTGTATATCACATTACATATCACATTACATCTCATTACATATTTCATTATATATTATAAATTATAAATTCTTAATTATATATTATATATTATATATTCTTAATTATATATTATATATTATATATTATAAATTCTTATTTATATATTATATATTATATATTATAAATTCTTAATAATATATTATATATTATATATTATATATTATATATTATAAATTCTTAATTATATATTATATATTATATATTATATATTATATATTATATATTATATATTATAAATTCTTAATTATATATTATATATTATATATTATATATTATAAATTCTTAATTATATATTATAAATTCTTAATTATATATTATATATTATATATTATATATTATATAAATAAAGATAGGTTGGGTTTTAATTAATTTATAATGTGGTCCAAGTTAAGCACTAACTATCCAGTTTCAAATAAGGATGGGTAGCTATTAATGTATTTCTACTAATGTCCAAATGAAACAATAGCGATCCAGATTTAATTAAGGCTAGGTTAGGTTTTAATGTAATTTTCGTTTTGGTCAAATAAAGCACCGTAAGCACTAGCGATCCAGTTTTAATTATGGATAGGTTAGATTGAATGCCATTCACCTTTTGTTCAAATGAAGCAAAGTAAGCACTAGCGATCCAGACATCCAGTTTTAATTAAGGATAGGTTAGATTTGAATTCAATTGTACTTCGGTTCAAATGAAGCACTAGCGATCCAGTTTTAGTTAAGGCTAGATTAGTTTTAACTTCTCATTTTATCCAAATGAGAAGGAATTTGGTGTTAAAGGAAGTCTTTAACATGGCAAAGAGTGCTTAGCTGGTTCATTAACAGGGTGGGTTTTTTTTGCGTCCTATATAAAAAATCGGATGATGGTAATAAATTACGCCGGATAACAGGCCTTTATCGAGCCAACAACAAATGTAACGAATAAATCAGCCTATTAAATAAAAATTCCGTTATCAGCGGAATAAAATTAATAAAATTATTAAATATGAAGTCCACCCGGCCGCCGAATACGCCTTTGTAAAAAAATAAAAAAACAATAAAAAATCAAAAGTCACGGTTGTAAAAACTGGCTTTCACAAGATACATTATGTCGAAGCAAAAATTCATATGTAGTTAGGGAGAATGAACATGTTCAGACGCTATCCGGGCATCACATCTAGTTTTCTCCCGGGCACGAGAGGGGGAGGTAAACGTCACCCGCGTGCGCCTCAATTACGTCGGTAGACGTCAGTTTCAGGGAACCAATGAGATACGAGACTGATTTAATATTTCCAGGGGGAAGGAGCTGTTTAGAGCATGCACTGGATTGGAAGCAAAGATAAAAATGGTCTCAAAGACAAAGTAGCCATTCTCGGGAAATAAAATTAAATGTATTCTTGATCGAAAAAAATCCTTTTCTTGTCGGAATCCGACGCGCGCACCTGTCGAGATTCTAAAAGCGATTTTCTAAAGTTTCTTATCGAACGGAAAAACTCAATTAAAATTATTCCGCGAAACTAGGCCTATTTGTCAAATAATTTGCAATATTTGAAGCTAGTAGGGCGGCCTGGGCGGGTCAAAGCCATTCGCCTGACTGTGAATTCGGTACGTGAGAAAGGTGAACTGGGCCTTTGCTTACAATGCCAGCTGATTCTGGTTCTAGATTCGATCTATTTTATATTTAAAGACCTTAAGATTTATTTCGGAACTGAATATACAATTTAAAAATTAACATAAATTACCATAAGTATGTCAGAAAGGATAATTAATTATATAATCAGATTTTCACAGTGACGGCATTTCACGTTTAAACTTATAAACTAAGTATACTTTTGGGGGGTGGCTAATTTAAATTTTGCGCTTATTAGCCTTATTGGCTAGTCAATCTAGCTAAATTTCCGAATTATGGATTTACTAATACTTACAATCACTTAATTGTAACTGGTAAAAATATATAGTATTAAGAAATACGCGGATCGCCATTATGGTAATGGGATCAATTAAATAGGTCGAAAACATGGAAATGATTTAAATTTAAAATCACAAGTTAAAGAGAGTATATTTCAAAATAGAAAGTCGTTTGCTACCAAACTTCTTTAAACTAACTATCGTCAGTTATCCTAACCGTCTGTTAAACCGGAGGGCAGAAATGGTAAATTACTTAATACAGCATAAATATGGAACTTTTTCTATCTTTAAATAGAGCACTTGGTATAAACTGTAAACACCGAGTGAAAGACGCAAAAACAAAGCGTAAATGTAATGATTATTGTATTTCCAATAGGTGGTTTTTTTCGCCTGTTCTGGGTTTTTTGGGCAGGTTAAAAGGTGTAGCCATATGACGTCATTTTACTTCAATTCTGTCTTAACGAAAAAAACGAGTTGGAGTAAGTAGGGAGTAGTTATTAAGGTTAAAGGTTATTTACAAAAAGCTTGCCTCGTGTGAAGAGGTCTAAACGAGTCATGTTTTCGTTTAAGCAGACGACAAAGCTAGATTACTCCCTCTACACCTCCTTTCGACGAGGAGTAAAAAGTGTAACCTTAGAGCTCTGGAACAAGCGAACAAAATTCGGGACAGGGTAAATTTTACCCCGAGAACAGGCGAATAAAACGTTTTAGGGTAAAATGTTTACACTTTTTGGCCTCGGACAAGCGAAAAGAAACCACCTAATGTGAACATCCAACAGGTGTCAGTGTTTGGAAGTTTATTTTCCCCTATCTTGTGAAGATTCACTTCCCTTATGTCAAAACGTCGTCTGTTTCGTCGTCGACGCAAAAAAAAGTGCATTAGGCCGAACGGATAGTTTTTGCGTCGATGCTTGCCGTCGTGGCGTTTTTTGGCCTAATAACAACCAGCCCTTATTTCTAATAAAGTATTAAAGTCGTTACAACGTAAGGGAAGTGAGCAGGGTCGTCTGATTTAATTCAAGTGATTTTTTTGAAAAAATCATTGATTTAAATCACCTATTATACTTCATTGTATTTATGAAAATGTACGAACGTAGGTTCTCATAAAAACTTGTTGAGTTTAACAGTAAGAGTAAGTGTAGGGAGCTGTTGGCTCGCGTGGCATGAAGTGATTGCCACCACCCCCCTACCCGGCCACCGGATTTAAAGGCATTAAAAGTTGCTAGATGACTTGGGCCTAAGTTGGTGGTAGCTGATTCTTATGTCAATTCAGAGCAAATTGATACAATTTAATTTATATAAATATAATATAATATAATAATAAAATTTATTGAGATTTATTTTAATTTACATTACCGCTGCACTCAAATTGCTAATGATTTTATCAAGTAAAACAAGCATAAAACCATTAAAAAGTCAATTAAAATCAATAAAAATCCGATTTAAATCAAATGAAATGATTTTTTCGATTTATTTAAACAAAAAATCGGAAAAATCAACAACCCTGCAAGTGCGTCTTCGCCAGATAATTGGAAAGGAAATTTCCACCCACTGACTTTCGGAATCGAGCTATTATCGTGAGCAACGTCCTACATTAATTGATTCAGCCAATTTAAAGAGACGCAAAAAAGTGGGGCCCCATATATATTTATGTACAGCCCTAATTCTGCGTGTGTGGAAACACGCGCGCCAGTGAAAGGCGCCAACGTAAACGCAGAGAGATTCGGGAAAAAAAAGTGGATCAACTCTCGCCCAGGGGTCCATTAGCGAATATATATTGAAGAGATGCACCAGTCCAGGGAAAGTGATTTTTTTCGACATATCCGTCGATCGGGAGGGGTGACCAAGTCCGCTTCAGGAAGCCGAGATTATGAAAGTCAGTTGGGTGCGGTTGATGGCGAATAGGCTCGACTGGCTTTCAGCTCTTTCTCGCCTTCGATTAAAAGTTTAATCGACCATCCTTGACTTCTATTTAGCGAGCGTTTAAAGGTTGAAGGCGCGAGCGTTCTTATTACGCCCGCCCCGAAACGGGGTCAAGTCTCGGATATAAAAATCAGTTTTCGATTCGACGGACCCTCAGATTCAGTTCGACTATCTACGGAACTCCAACAATGTTCGCTAAGGTGACTATAACCGTTTGGATTAGGGATATTTGCCGGATTTGCACCGATGGATTTTATTTGGGGCTGAAGTTTTAATCTTTTTTATCTCCGTCTCAACGCGTTTTAGGTTACCTTCTTGTTTGCCCTCGTGGCTTTCGCTCGCGCCGGAGTTGTACCAGCCACTTACGGTTTGGGATACGCCGCCGCCACCCCGGTCTACAGACAAGCCCCGGCTTTGTCCTACGCCGCCGCCGCCCCAGCCGTCTACGCCCACGCCGCCGCCCCAGCTGTCTACGCCCACGCCGGCCCAGTCTTGGCCGCCAAGACCGTTGTCGCCGCCGCTCCAGTCGTCGCCAAGGCCGTTGTCGCTGTAAGGAACTTCGTACACGATCGCTTAATTTATGTCCGCGAGAACTAACGTTTGACAATGGTAATTTTATCGCAGGAGGCCGCTCAACCATACGAATTCGGATACAGCCACCAAACCGAAGACGGAACCGTCGCCAACCGTCATGAAGTTAGCGATGCCCACAACAACAAGCAAGGATCTTACGGATACACCGGCCCAGATGGTATCTACCGTCAAGTAGACTACGTCGCCGATGCCCTCGGATTCCGCGCTACCATTCACACCAACGAACCTGGAACCGCCCCACAATCCCCAGCCGCCACCCAAGTAAGCACGCCCCTTTAATGTCGTTCTCCTTACCGAAATCCCTATTTTGAAATCTAACCTTTTGATTACTACTCTCAGGTCCTTGCTGAAGAGCCACCGTACAAGGTCCTCCCAGCCGCCGCCCCAATCGTCAAGGCCGTAGCTCCAGCAATCGTTGCCCACCACGCTCCAGCTATCGTCGCCCACCACGCTCCAGCGTACGTCGCCCACCACGCTCCAGCCGTCGTGGCCCACCACGCTCCACTCGTTGCCCACGCTGCCCCAGCCGTCTATGGCGCTAGCTACATCCACTAAATGCAGTCTCTCTCGTAGGCTGTCCTTATCAGCACCTATACCTTTCCGGGATCATTATGGCATTGTCGCTATTCCCTCTCCTACAAACCTTCTACTCTTCATTCGACCACATCCACCTTCCCGTTAATAGCTCTATTCATGACCAAAATGGATAACTGTTGCCTGAACTTTAACCTTTTAGTCTATCGCGATTCTCTTCCAGGAGCGCAGAGGATTCCTGTTTTCCTATTTCGTCTTTAAATTATTGTTCGTGTACGAACATTGTGGTGTCAAATAAATTATTACTTTTGTACAAAATACGAAACTGGATTAAGTCTCAAATTATTTACATACTTTTCATTTGCAATAATGGCGCGGTTAATGAACATTTTTGCCTCAAATCTGTGTACATCGATAACTGTTGTAGTTTTACACAGATTTTTTTTTAATTTTCAACCTTGTTCCTAGCTGAACAAGACGTAGACGAAACGTTCGAAATTTGGTATAAATCGGTGCATTTCCAGCGACGGTTTAGTGTCAACGGAAAACAATGTTTAGTGTAGTAATAACTACCGTAGAATTACAGACTCCACTACATCCTAGTTTTTCGGTCTTTATTTTAGGTAGATAATTGTTTAATAATGAGTCAGACTCACTACCAATACACGCTAGCATAAACTCTATTTATGTCTTTTTCAACTTGTAAAAAAGTTCCACGCGCATCTTGATATTTTAGCGTAAATGGCTTTGAGCGATTTCACCCGTGGTCTCTGAGATAAAAAAAATGCGCGAACCTTTTTCGCTAAAATATTAAAGAGCGCGTGGAACATTTTAACAAGTTGAACAAGATACGAAGAATGTATTCTAGCGCCTATTTCGTATTTCGAATACAAAAGACACTATTAATATCATCAAAATAGTATCAGAAAGTGTTGTCACATACCCAAGGAACCACACAGGCCTAAGTCAACTAGTGACTTGTGAAGCCAATTACCAGTGACCGGGTTAAATAGCGTAGGATGGTGGTGGCAAGCCCTTCAAGCAACGTGAACCAGCAGCTCCAAGCACTTACTATTACCGTTAAACCCAGTAAGTTTTTATGAAACAGTCGGGGGGAAAAAACTCAACGCAAGAATGGTTCTGAGTTTTCACCCAGTGCCACAAGCTTGGATCGAACCCGACTAAGCACATCGCCACCCCGCCAATAGTTCCATAAAACTGACATATTCCAACGCCATGAAGCACACGGCGGTGACGTTTTTCCTTCCCCCATTCGTGAAGGGGAAAATTCGACCAAGGTGCTTACGGATATCGCCACCACATAATAGTCATTCTTACTAATCAGAAATATATTCTTGATAAGACTATCAAGGCCCCCCTAAGTTTGAAACGAATGCAATTTTAACGTTGGGCTAATGACTGGCCAAATTAGCGACATGAATCCACCTGGTGGTGAAAAACTGAAACTAATGCACAAATCCCCCAATGCATATACACGCGCCTTTATGACCAATTCAAACTTAGGGGGGCTTTGATAGTCTTATATAATACCCAATACCGTATTATTTTCCCTGGCCGAAAGTATCGGGTACCTCGTAGGAAATGCGAAACCTCCTTGGAAATTCAAAATTATGAAATTTCCGGAACACTGTTTTCACAATGTATTAAATTGCGATAACATAATCTGTATGAGCGTAACGAAACTTCATTCCGAAAGAAATCAACCATTTATAATATTATAAAATACAAGATAAAAATTTCAAACAGGTATCCGCTGACGAAGGTTTCCTAAAATATTTAATAACTTTATAGGGCGAAGCTGTAACAAGTTTAGTGCTCGGATTTCGATTAATTTTTATCCGTGAATAAAATAAGCTCGGCGATATTTAAATAATATTTATTTAAATAACCAATAGTTGAATAAAAATTGGAAAATGTTTAAATAATCAAAAGTGAATAAGCCTATTATTTAAATAAAACAAACAATTATTTAAATAAATGCCACTTTTATTTAAATACATGCTTGATTGCGTAAAAAACATAATTAAATAAGTTAAAATGATATTCTTTTTACCAACGTTTTTTAAATAAATCAGAAAATTTGTGGATAATTAATAAACAATTCCGAGCACTAAACAAGTTAGATACGTTGTTAGCAACACTGCAACCACAAAAATATTTAATTTAATTTTAAAAGAGACATTCCAAAGATCAACTTCCTTCGCCCGTTTATTTTGTCTCGAAACCAAGGTCTATTGCAAAATTACAACGCTTTCATAATTAAAATAAGGCTTACTTCAGCGTAATAATGATAAATTACTGAATTGGAACACAAAATTTACTGTTATAAACACTCGCTTCGTTTCTGAAGATATTTATTTTGAAATTTTAAAATCAAGAAGCCCTTTTTACTAATATTTATTGCCATAATGTCAGTAGTTGAGATGTTTCGTTTATGTATACGAAATTTAAAATCCCTTTTAGGCGCGTTTACAAAATCGTTGCTATTGTGAACCTTATAAATTAGATATTAGTCGCCGGGATAAGGCAGTAATACCATAAGTTAATAAATATTTCTTATGAGAGAAGTAACCATCTAGGCTCCTAAAATGAAACAGGTACCTTCGCAGGCTCGGCGCAAATTTACCGTCAATTCTCGGATGTATAAACTGCATCAAGGCTCAAAATTAACCGAGTCTATTACATCGCTTATAGACAGGCCCGTCTTAAGACCTTTTGGGGCCCTGAGCTAAATTATTTCTCAAGACCTTCGCGATCCCCGACGGTCAGCCTTCGTATATCCGTTGTCTAAATTCAACTACACGATAATCAAACCAAAACTATTAATTTCAAAAGTATAACATAAGGCTACCGAAAAAAAGATTTTTACTTCATGACAGTGACTCGCTGTTAGGTTTTAGAAATTGTTGGTACGGTATGATACGCGATATGGTGATGGGTCAAAATACTTCAGACGTAACTAAAAGATACATAATATTAAATGAGTATAAATAATATTTAACGTTAAAAGTAACCACCTATGGACTGCAATGCAAAGGATGATAAAATTAGCGAATAAGTAGATTAGTCCATTATGAAAGGGATAAAAAAGCTAAACCCTAAACACCTATGAAGAAATTTAAAAACTTACAAATAGCTCGTACCGATAGGTCTTCGAGCAAACAAAATGACGCGAAACTCGGACCAAATAGATGTTCCAGTGAAAACCTAAATTAAATTAAATAAAATAGCCAGAATTTCCAACGGTAGGCTTATTCGCTAATTTTATCATCCTAAAGAATATTTAACCAATCTTTAGAATAGAGGCCTTAGGGCTGGCCTTTCCGGTGCCCCAAAACTGGCTGGGGGCCCTGGGCGGTAGCCCATTTAGCCCATGCCTTAAGATGGCCCTGCTTATAGATGTAAAATGTTAAAAATGACACTGCGAAGGGATATTTACTTTTTGACAAAGCATATTTTCCCGGTGAAAGAGTATTAGAAAATCAATATATGACTGTCTTCGCACCAAATTGGAGCCGGCGTAGGCACATGTTTCAAGGTACGCGGAAAAATTGTACAAAGAAAAAATGTACACACATTTCGCTACGTCGTAAATATGTACAAAGTAAAAAATGTACATGGAAATTATTATAGAGGAAAATATGTACAAAATAAAAATTAAATTGTTTATTTCCAATAAAGCAAATTTAAATTTGAGGTTTTGCAAACCAGATGTTTTGACTGACGCCCCGAAGGAATGCGGAAATGTATTTTCTTTTGGTGAAATAATCATCTGTCAAATTATATAACCTTTTATGTAACTCTACACACTGGGGAATCTTAAGCTCGCGAACTTGTACACCACGAGTGTTTGCAAACCAGATGTTTTGACTGACGCCACGAAGAAATGCGGAAATGTATTTTCTTTTGGTGAAATAATCATCTGTCAAATTATATAACCTTTTTTGTAACTCTACACACTGGGGACTCTTACGCTCGCGAACTTGTACACCACGAGTGTTTGTAAACCAGATGTTTTGACTGACGCCACGAAGAAATGCGGAAATGTATTTTCTTTTGGTGAAATAATCATCTGTCAAATTATATAACCTTTTTTGTAACTCTACACACTGGGGACTCTTACGCTCGCGAACTTGTACACCACGAGTGTTTGCAAACCAGATGTTTTGACTGACGCCACGAAGGAATGCGGAAATGTATTTTCTTTTGGTGAAATAATCATGTGTCAAATTTTATAACCTTTTTTGTAACTCTACACACTGGGGACTCTTACGCTCGCGAACTTGTACACCACGAGTGACATCCGAAATTCTTTTATGTATTTGCGATTCTACTAGCTTTTGAAGCTTTTCAATTAACTTCCAACAAGTTGGATGGTCTTCACCAACGAGTCTTGCGAAACCATTATTCCAGCTTCCACGGCTCAGAGTTATTTCTTGTTGCTTCATGGTAATTCCAAATTTTGGGAGAAAAAAGTGCTGGTGACCTTCTAGTCCGTTGTACATTTTTTCCGGAAAACAAAAAAGTTTAAATTTTTTCCTAGATTCATGTTTCAAGCGAATAGCATTAGCAAGATAAATAGATAAATACTTATTTCGTAACAGATATATCATATACTTCTGATAATATAAAAAAACTACGTAAATCCAACTAGAACAGCCAGCGCATGAGTTTCTACAGAAATTAGCTCTTAATTACCTAAAATATTTTGCCTTCACAATTCTCAATGGCATATTTTGTACGAACAATATTTATATTTTTTTAATTTCTTCTTTAAAGGGAGTACAATCTACAGTATTTTTGTTAACCTCCAAAGAGTTTTAATACTAAGCTGTGTAAGATTGGTTTTGGTGTCTTGGACTGAATGAATTTGCGGGTAGGTATTCCGTGTTAAAATTCGCTGGTTTTATAGCGATTCAGATTGACACAAATAACTATTTGGGAGCAAATAAACGTTCAGATTTCCGAGGATAGCCAGAGTTCCTACACAGTACTGATGAGCCCCAAAAGGGCGAAACCGGTCTACTGTTGGAATCTCTGTCTGAAATTTTTACTTTTCATATTTTGGAGCATTTACAAAGATTGATGCTTTCCCTTTAAATTTAATAATACATCTAGTATTTCTGTTACCCCAACAGGATCCCAATTAGTGCTACCCACCGCTTCTCAGTTAGCAGTTACCTTATCTGAACCTCGAAAATAATTGTTATAAATCAGATATCGGATTATCTGAATTTACGTTTTATATTACCAGATCAGTTGATATCGGTCAAAAAGCAAACCCGATATTATAAACCCCAAAATTACTTCGAAGAGGCACTTAAATGGTAACTATTCCATTTTTTTACTTGAATTACATTTAAAATAAAAATTGGTAACTATTCCATTTTATGTTTATCAAAATAAATTTAAAATAAAAATTGGTAACTATTCCATTTTATGTTTATCAAAATAAATTTAAAATAAAAATTGGTAACTATTCCATTTTATGTTTATCAAAATAAATTTAAAATAAAAATTGGTAACTATTCCATTTTATGTTTATCAAAATAAATTTAAAATAAAAATTGGTAACTATTCCATTTTATGTTTATCAAAATAAATTTAAAATAAAAATTGGTAACTATTCCATTTTATGTTTATCAAAATAAATTTAAAATAAAAATTGGTAACTATTCCATTTTATGTTTATCAAAATAAATTTAAAATAAAAATTGGTAACTATTCCATTTTATTTTTATCAAAATAAATTTAAAATAAAATTAGTATCTATTCCATTTTATTTTTACGCGAATTAAATTTAAAATAAAAGTTGGAAACTATTCCATTTTATTTTTACGCGAATTAGATTTAAAATAAAAGTTGGAAACTATTCCATTTTATTTTTACGCGAATTAAATTTAAAATAAAAGTTGGAAACTATTCCATTTTATTTTTACGCGAATTAGATTTAAAATAAAAGTTGGAAACTATTCAATTTTATTTTTACGCGAATTAAATTTAAAATAAAAGTTGGAAACTATTCCATTTTATTTTTACGCGAATTAAATTTAAAATAAAAGTTGGAAACTATTCCATTTTATTTTTACGCGAATTAGATTTAAAATAAAAGTTGGAAACTATTCCATTTTATTTTTACGCGAATTAAATTTAAAATAAAAGTTGGAAACTATTCCATTTTATTTTTACGTGAATTAAATTTAAAATAAAAGTTGGAAATTATTCCATTTTATTTTTACGCGAATTAGATTTAAAATAAAAGTTGGAAACTATTCCATTTTATTTTTACGCGAATTAGATTTAAAATAAAAGTTGGAAACTATTCCATTTTATTTTTACGCAAATTAAATTTAAAATAAAAGTTGGAAACTATTCCATTTTATTTTTACGCGAATTAAATTTAAAATAAAAGTTGGAAACTATTCCCTTTTATTTTTACGCGAATTAAATTTAAAATAAAAGTTGGAAACTATTCCATTTTATTTTTACGCGAATTAAATTTAAAATAAAAGTTGGAAACTATTCCATTTTATTTTAACGCGAATTAAATTTAAAATAAAAGTTGGAAACTATTCCATTTTATTTTTACGCGAATTAAATTTAAAATAAAAGTTGGAAATTATTCCATTTTATTTTTACGCGAATTAGATTTAAAATAAAAGTTGGAAACTATTCCATTTTATTTTTACGCGAATTAGATTTAAAATAAAAGTTGGAAACTATTCCATTTTATTTTTACGCGAATTAAATTTAAAATAAAAGTTGGAAACTATTCCATTTTATTTTTACGCGAATTAAATTTAAAATAAAAGTTGGAAACTATTCCATTTTATTTTTACGCGAATTAAATTTAAAATAAAAGTTGGAAACTATTCCATTTTATTTTTACGCGAATTAAATTTAAAATAAAAGTTGGAAACTATTCCCTTTTATTTTTACGCGAATTAAATTTAAAATAAAAGTTGGAAACTATTCCATTTTATTTTTACGCGAATTAAATTTAAAATAAAAGTTGGAAACTATTCCATTTTATTTTTACGCGAATTAAATTTAAAATAAAAGTTGGAAATTATTCCATTTTATTTTTACGCGAATTAGATTTAAAATAAAAGTTGGAAACTATTCAATTTTATTTTTACGCGAATTAAATTTAAAATAAAAGTTGGAAACTATTCCATTTTATTTTTACGCGAATTAAATTTAAAATAAAAGTTGGAAATTATTCCATTTTATTTTTACGCGAATTAGATTTAAAATAAAAGTTGGAAACTATTCCATTTTATTTTTACGCGAATTAAATTTAAAATAGAAGTTGGAAACTATTCCATTTTATTTTTACGTGAATTAAATTTAAAATAAAAGTTGGAAACTATTCCATTTTATTTTTACGCGAATTAGATTTAAAATAAAAGTTGGAAACTATTCCATTTTATTTTTACGCGAATTAAATTTAAAATAAAAGTTGGAAACTATTCCATTTTATTTTTACGCGAATTAGATTTAAAATAAAAGTTGGAAACTATTCCATTTTATTTTTACGCGAATTAAATTTAAAATAAAAGTTGGAAACTATTCCATTTTATTTTTACGCGAATTAGATTTAAAATAAAAGTTGGAAACTATTCCATTTTATTTTTACGCGAATTAAATTTAAAATAAAAGTTGGAAACTATTCCATTTTATTTTTACGCGAATTAAATTTAAAATAAAAGTTGGAAACTATTCCATTTTATTTTTACGCGAGTTAAATTTAAAATAAAAGTTGGAAATTATTCCATTTTATTTTTACGCGAATTAAATTTAAAATAAAAGTTGGAAACTATTCCATTTTATTTTTACGCGAATTAAATTTAAAATAAAAGTTGGAAATTATTCCATTTTATTTTTACGCGAATTAGATTTAAAATAAAAGTTGGAAACTATTCCATTTTATTTTTACGCGAATTAGATTTAAAATAAAAGTTGGAAACTATTCCATTTTATTTTTACGCGAATTAAATTTAAAATAAAAGTTGGAAACTATTCCATTTTATTTTTACGCGAATTAAATTTAAAATAAAAGTTGGAAACTATTCCATTTTATTTTTACGCGAATTAAATTTAAAATAAAAGTTGGAAACTATTCCATTTTATTTTTACGCGAATTAGATTTAAAATAAAAGTTGGAAACTATTCCATTTTATTTTTACGCGAATTAAATTTAAAATAAAAGTTGGAAACTATTCCATTTTATTTTTACGCGAATTAGATTTAAAATAAAAGTTGGAAACTATTCCATTTTATTTTTACGCGAATTAAATTTAAAATAAAAGTTGGAAACTATTCCATTTTATTTTTACGCGAATTAGATTTAAAATAAAAGTTGGAAACTATTCCATTTTATTTTTACGCGAATTAAATTTAAAATAAAAGTTGGAAACTATTCCATTTTATTTTTACGCGAGTTAAATTTAAAATAAAAGTTGGAAATTATTCCATTTTATTTTTACGCGAATTAAATTTAAAATAAAAGTTGGAAACTATTCCATTTTATTTTTACGCGAATTAAATTTAAAATAAAAGTTGGAAATTATTCCATTTTATTTTTACGCGAATTAGATTTAAAATAAAAGTTGGAAACTATTCCATTTTATTTTTACGCGAATTAGATTTAAAATAAAAGTTGGAAACTATTCCATTTTATTTTTACGCGAATTAAATTTAAAATAAAAGTTGGAAACTATTCCATTTTATTTTTACGCGAATTAAATTTAAAATAAAAGTTGGAAACTATTCCATTTTATTTTTACGCGAATTAAATTTAAAATAAAAGTTGGAAACTATTCCATTTTATTTTTACGCGAATTAAATTTAAAATAAAAGTTGGAAACTATTCCATTTTATTTTTACGCGAATTAAATTTAAAATAAAAGTTGGAAACTATTCCATTTTATTTTTACGCGAATTAAATTTAAAATAAAAGTTGGAAACTATTCCATTTTATTTTTACGCGAATTAAATTTAAAATAAAAGTTGGAAACTATTCCATTTTATTTTTACGCGAATTAAATTTAAAATAAAAGTTGGAAACTATTCCATTTTATTTTTACGCGAATTAGATTTAAAATAAAAGTTGGAAACTATTCCATTTTATTTTTACGCGAATTAAATTTAAAATAAAAGTTGGAAACTATTCCATTTTATTTTTACGCGAATTAAATTTAAAATAAAAGTTGGAAATTATTCCATTTTATTTTTACGCGAATTAGATTTAAAATAAAAGTTGGAAACTATTCCATTTTATTTTTACGCGAATTAAATTTAAAATAAAAGTAGGAAACTATTCCATTTTATTTTTACGCGAGTTAAATTTAAAATAAAAGTTGGAAATTATTCCATTTTATTTTTACGCGAATTAGATTTAAAATAAAAGTTGGAAACTATTCCATTTTATTTTTACGCGAATTAAATTTAAAATAAAAGTTGGAAACTATTCCATTTTATTTTTACGCGAATTAAATTTAAAATAAAAATTGGTAACTATTCCATTTTATGTTTATCAAAATAAATTTAAAATAAAAATTGGTAACTATTCCATTTTATGTTTATCAAAATAAATTTAAAATAAAAATTGGTAACTATTCCATTTTATGTTTATCAAAATAAATTTAAAATAAAAATTGGTAACTATTCCATTTTATGTTTATCAAAATAAATTTAAAATAAAAATTGGTAACTATTCCATTTTATGTTTATCAAAATAAATTTAAAATAAAAATTGGTAACTATTCCATTTTATTTTTACGCGAATTAGATTTAAAATAAAAGTTGGAAACTATTCCATTTTATTTTTACGCGAATTAAATTTAAAATAAAAGTTGGAAACTATTCCATTTTATTTTTACGCGAATTAAATTTAAAATAAAAGTTGGAAACTATTCCATTTTATTTTTACGCGAATTAAATTTAAAATAAAAGTTGGAAACTATTCCATTTTATTTTTACGCGAATTAAATTTAAAATAAAAGTTGGAAACTATTCCATTTTATTTTTACGCGAATTAAATTTAAAATAAAAGTTGGAAACTATTCCATTTTATTTTTACGCGAATTAAATTTAAAATAAAAGTTGGAAACTATTCCATTTTATTTTTACGCGAATTAAATTTAAAATAAAAGTTGGAAACTATTCCATTTTATTTTTACGCGAATTAAATTTAAAATAAAAGTTGGAAACTATTCCATTTTATTTTTACGCGAATTAAATTTAAAATAAAAATTGGTAACTATTCCATAATAATAATAATAATAATAATCAGCTAGGCTAATACCCAAGGCACCACCTTAGGCCTAAGTCATCATGCGACTTTTGAAGCCCTTAATTCAGGTGGCCGGGTTACAATGCGTAGGAGGGTGGTGGCAAGCCCTGCATGCCACGAGATCGAGCCAACAGCTCCCTACACTAACTATTACCGTTAACCTAGACAAGTTTTTATGGAAGGGGAAACCGAAGAACTCGGGGGAAAACCCCTTAAACCAGTGGGGAGAGAACTTGCAAACTCAACGCAGAAGGAGTTGTTCCGAGTTTTCACCCAGTGCCACAAGCTGGGATCGAACCCGGCTCCTCTTTAAAATAAAAATTGGTAACTATTCCATTTTATGTTTATCAAAATAAATTTAAAATAAAAATTGGTAACTATTCCATTTTATGTTTATCAAAATAAATTTAAAATAAAAATTGGTAACTATTCCATTTTATGTTTATCAAAATAAATTTAAAATAAAAATTGGTAACTATTCCATTTTATGTTTATCAAAATAAATTTAAAATAAAAATTGGTAACTATTCCATTTTATGTTTATCAAAATAAATTTAAAATAAAAATTGGTAACTATTCCATTTTATGTTTATCAAAATAAATTTAAAATAAAAATTGGTAACTATTCCATTTTATTTTTACGCGAATTAAATTTAAAATAAAAGTTGGAAACTATTCCATTTTATTTTTACGCGAATTAAATTTAAAATAAAATAAAATAAAATAAAAGGGAACAGAAAATCGGGCTGCACAATGGGCGTCGTTGAGATTTTTGGGCGTAGATTGAAGCCCGATCCCTCGTTATGTTCCAAGAAATCTATTTAAAATTTTAAACTTGAGAAATAATAAATCAGATCTTAGAGGCATTTTTGACATTCTGGGCCATAATTTGAACAATTTATCCATTAGTGTCAATTTTTTAAATTCAAAATGGATATTTCGACACATTATCTAAGGGTTAAATGAATTTGTAATATTTGGTAAAACGTTTTCGCTTTGAATCGGAGCCCTGAGGGCGCGAAAGATTAACGACCCGAACGAACACGAAAGTAAAGAGATTAAGTAGATCCTCTTGAAGTTCGATACGCTTATAATTATCAAATTATTATATATTATGTTATATATTATATTATATAAATATTATACACAATACATTATGCAAATATTATAAATATAATACATATATAATTATTATATATATTATGTAAATATTATATATAATACATTATGTACATATTATACATATAATATATATAATACAACCCATAATTATGTATATAATATGTATAATACAATACATAATTATATTCATTATATATATATATATAACATTATGGATTGTTTTATATATAGTATATATAAAATTATAGATTGTATTATATAATATATATATATATAATTATAGATTGTATTATATATAATATATATTAAATTATATATATTATATAATATATAATAAAATCCATAATTTTAAATATAATATATATAATAAAATCCATAATTTTAAAAATAATATATATAATGAAATCCATAATTTTAAATATAATATATATAATAAAATCCATAATTTTAAATATAATATATATAATAAAATCCATAATTTTAAATATATATATAATAAAATCCATAAATATTATACATATAGCACAATCCATAAATATTATACATATAGCACAATTCATAAATATTATACTTATAGCACAATTCATAAATATTATACATATAATACAATGCATAATAAATAAATATTATACATATAATACAATCCATAATAAATAAATAAATATTATACATAATATACCATCCATAATAAATAAATAAATATTATACATTGTATAGCATATATTATATATATTATATATATACATTGTATAGCATATATTATGTAAATATTATATATACATTGTATAGCATATATTATGTAAATATTATATATACATTGTATAGCATATATTATGTAAATATTATATATACATTGTATAGCATATATTATGTAAATATTATATATACATTGTATAGCATATATTATGTAAATATTATATATACATTGTATAGCATATATTAAGTAAATATTATATATACATTGTATAGCATATATTAAGTAAATATTATATATACATTGTATAGCATATATTATGTAAATATTATATATACATTGTATAGCATATATTATGTAAATATTATATATACATTGTATAGCATATATTAAGTAAATATTATATATACATTGTATAGCATATATTAAGTAAATATTATATATACATTGTATAGCATATATTATGTAAATATTATATATACATTGTATAGCATATATTAAGTAAATATTATATATACATTGTATAGCATATATTAAGTAAATATTATATATACATTGTATAGCATATATTATGTAAATATTATATATACATTGTATAGCATATATTAAGTAAATATTATATATACATTGTATAGCATATATTAAGTAAATATTATATATACATTGTATAGCATATATTAAGTAAATATTATATATACATTGTATAGCATAAATTATGTAAATATAATTAAATTTAAAAACAACAGAGTTATTAAATTTTCCCCATAAACCTTAAAAAATACAATATTCAAATTTTACTGGGTATAATAATATATTGATTATTATTATTATAAATATCTTTCCATTTAATATCTGTCCCCGTATATATAGTAATTTAAATAATAGATTTCGAGGCTACTTAATTAACTCAGCAAAAGTACCTTTACTCTTCGCCGCGTCTTCAAATACAATGTTAAGTATTTATAGAAAGTTTATAAAATTTCTAAAGCGTTTACGCGTACGCGTCTATAGTTTAGAGAATCAGCTTAATTTCTCTAATAATTAATAATTTCGAAAACACTTTGAGTCCATTGACAAGGACGTTTGAACGTCCTTGCATTTTACAGCCACAAATAGTCGAGATAAAGTTGCGAAGCGTCGTACGTGAAAGGAATATTTCTTTTTGAACAGGAGAACTTAGAATTTTGTTTGACGAAAGGGGTCGCTCCGAGATCAAGTCTAGGCGTTCATTTTTTTATTTATTGCACGAAGTTTCTCGTGCGGCTTATAAGAATCAAAAGGTAGATTTTGCCCCATTTTTATTGGAAAACAGTTCATATAATAATTTTTTATACCATTTTAGCAAGTCTTCGCAATAACATTCAATAATTATATCATTGTGGCAGATACATTACAGGGTGTTTCAAAAGGTTATGAATTTTTTAATTGTAGGGGGTAAGTTGAGAAGTATGCCTGTTTTTTTTTTCATTTTCCTACGATGAGTTAAAAGAGCGACAGAGAGCTTCAAAGTGTGGCCTACTAGCCCCAGGAAGTAGGCTGCAACAAGCGCAAAACCAAGCAGCAGGGAACTGCGGTTTCAGGGGCACGATGAATTTGTGAATGCGTGGGAATTGAGATAAATAACAAAAACAAATGAGTAAATAAGAAATGTGCAATGAGTTTAATTAAACACGAGAATAAAGTGGCATAGTTGTTTTTTAGACTCACTAAATGTTAGATAATGGTTTAAAACTGAATTATTTCGCTTTAAATAGTACCTGACAACCGACCTTTGCGCAAAAACCCAGGAAAATGTTTAATTAATAGGCCTCAGATTTTCTACATTTGGATAAATCACATGCAAAAACCTTATTTATGACATTTTTAAAATTTGCGCACAAAACTCGATATTGCCCCATATGGACAACTTGTTTGGTTTTCATCACCTCGTACCATCGTGAAAAATTGGTCTTTTTCAATGGTTTTTTTAGTACATTATCGACAGTTCTTTACAAGTTTCTCATTGGAATTTGTGGTCTAGCACCTTCCCGCAAAAAATAAAAAAAAATCAAAAACGCGAAAAATGTTCCAACTTTTCTGAAAATTTTGATTGTAAGCGTTCCCAATTCCCATACTACACATAATACCCTAAAAATTTCGTAACTCTAACTCTTGTAGTTTTTGAGAAAAATTCAAAGTCAGAGCAAAAAAAGACACCCTGTATACCTATGGTGATCAATTACTGTAATTTATTTTAGCACGACTTTTACAAGGAGCCAATCAGCAACGAGGGCACCCGATTCAGGGGCAGCGCCAGGAGGTAAGCCAGGTCAGGGTTGCTACAGTTTTTCAGAGATTTTAAGAATAAATTATGGAATTTTTAACACATTTTTGTATAACGTTTTTATTTGCTGCCAAAATAAAATTCCCTGACTTTTACCTGACCTTTATTCTAATAAATAATTATTTCTAAATAATTTATAATTTACTTATTAAGAGTAAAAGACAACGAAGATTAAAAGTACACAAAAAAATATTTTTTTTAAATTATAAAATTAAACCCGACTAATTTCGGTCGCGTTACTGGACCGTTTCCTACCTTACAGATTAAATGGGGGGCCCAAAATCCTACTACGCAAAATAATGAAAATTTCTGAGAGCGTGAACTTTTTACTTCTCAAATATTATATTTATTTTGGGGATAGATTACAAACTTGAGGAAAATAAAAGTAGCTCAAAATCTTCCCAAAGGCACAAATACTTGGCTCCAAAATATCTGAACCGATTTCGCTAGCGTTTGCAACCAATAAATTCATTGATAAATCTTAAACAGTTAAAACTTAAATAGTCAATTTTACGTTTATTTCGCCGAAGTAAGCGTCAATAGAGCGTTCTATAAAATCGGTGTGGTGGGCTTTCCCCCTTTTGAGTTCGGAGGAGGTGAAGGTTTGGCCGGTTTTTCGTCTGAGAGAAAAATATTTATCTGGCAAACCCGTAAGACATTGAGAGCAGTCAATTTTTAGGAGTAGCGTAGTTGCTAGCCTAGGCTTCACTTATTTCCGGCTTTCCGAGCCGTTTTTCTTATTTTAAATGATTTTTGTAATAAATGTATGATGGCAAATAAGCCAAATACTAGTCCCAAATCCACGGGTTTAAAATACTTCAACACCTAGGGTCCCTCCTACAACTCCTAAAAGGTACGTCTCTAAAATATTCATATTATGACAGGACATGAGCCGAATTCTCTTAAACCAAAGAATAACAAATGTTGTTAGTCCTGCTGAACTAGCTCTATAGTCTGCATGAAAAGTTTGGCTAATTTTATAGCACGCTCTATTTTTACTGTAGAAACTAGAAAGCGTTTCAATTTTCCATAGGCCTTGGTCTCGGGCCAATATTTGCTACCGAGAAGGTAGTTCACCCGAGCGGGTTCCCCATTGTTACAAGTGGTGCATCAAGAAGTTGAGAAACTGTTCTAGTGTTTCTGGGGATAATGTTTTCCGCTTGGGAACTCGCTAATATTCTTCTAACAGTAAGTCGTTTTTGCGATCGGAAATATACACGTGTTTCACGCCGATCAGCCAAGGTATTATTCCCAAAAACCTTTTAATCTCGAGTTCTGAGATTTTCGGCGTATTTGTAAATTTCAAAAAAGTCGGAAAAGATTTCGTAGTTTTCTAAAAATTATTTTTTTCACCGATAGGCGTCAGACAAAATATTTCAATGCGAAAGTTGTAGAGTGTACTCTCGAATCTAGAAATAAAATTTGTTCCATCGAAAGAGGTCGATTTTCACTTTGATATTACGTCATGAACGAAAACAAGTTGATACTACCTAAAATAGCTTCTGCGGAGCCCTTTCTAAATTAAATTATAAGAATAACATTATTCAATGTACCGAAGAATAAGTTTTTATTCAATCAAACAATTAGACATTTAAGATCTACTAGAATTTTAATGCTTTGTCAAATAATTTGGTCATTTAGTATTTAAAGTCAAGTCTTCTCTTTAAAATCATTCTGACAAGTTATTCATTTAAGTTAAGTAAGCCTCGTTATTCTTTGGAACAGCGCGCGTTTATTTTATTTAGATTAGAGTTATTTCTTGGAGAAGGCCATCGTAATAATACTAGAAGGCGCTATCTTATTAGTACACCGAACCACACTGTCCTCCGAGTTGTTCGTGACTTTGAAGTTTATAGTTATGGCAACCCGAGGTTCCGAGTGCCGAGTTATCATCCCATCCACATGGAAGATATTATACTATTATGCTTACCCTCGATCAAGCTTCAGTACCGCTAGCAACGACTTCGGATTATCAAGGGGTTATGTCGGGAGAGTTTTTGACCACCACCACTTCCATCCTTTAAGAGATACGCTCCATCAAACACTCGATGATGGGGATATGACACGAAGATTTGACTTTTGTCACTTGCTCCTGAACATGGTCGACGAATATCCGTCTACTGGTAGTATCTGGTGAATGCTCTTTCTCAAGAGATGGGCAGATGGCCACTTTCAATCACCAGAACTAACACTTGTGGAGGAATGTCAATCCTCACTGGGGATTTCTTCATCATCATCATAAAGAGCAAATTAGGCGACGCTATTATTGGGGCGGTGCTTAGTCTATTCTTAAGCGTGTCGAAGGCGTCCTGCTGCTCCAATTCCCACTGCCAACTAACATTGTCATGGGTCAAATGATGAAGGAGGTTAGCTATTTCCGCGAACTTAGGGATAAAACGTCTATAGAATCCCGCCATGCCTAGGAACCGCCTGAATTGACGTACTGTTCGAGGAATGGGGTAGTCCGTAATTGAGCGCACCTTTTCGGGGTCTACTTCAATACCTTGACTAGAAACAAGGTGTCCCAGGATATGCGCTTTCTTTCGGCAAAATTGTGTTTTTGACGATTTAATGGTTAGGCCATCGTTTCTTAGAATCGTTAGGACCTTTTCTAAACTTTCGAGATGATCTTCAAATGTATCAGATACAATATATAGATCGTCAAAATAATCGAACACGCCTACTTTAGCTAATCCACCGAATAAATTGTTTACCAACCTTTGGAAGGTGGCTGGGGCGTTGGTAAGCCCAAACATCATGACTTTGGGTCTATAAATCCCACTATGGGTTACAAAGGCGCAAGTATCTCTACTTCCTTCATGCAAGGGAATTTGCCAATAACCGGATCGCATGTCCATTACAGTAATGTAATCTGGGGCTTTTATGGATTCTAAAATGTCCTCGATTCTGGGCAAAGGGTACGAATCTTTGCGCGTGACGTGATTAAGCTTCCTATAATCTATAACTAGACGGTGTTTCCCATCAGGTTTTCCAACTACTAGTGTAGGCGCGGACCACGGACTATTGCACGGTTCTATTAAATTCAAATCTAACATTTCTTGAACTATACTATCGATTATCTCTTTCTTATGAGGAGAATATCTATATGGGGTACACGCTATCGGCATACTATCACCCGTGTCGACGTAGTGCTCCGTGGATTGCGTTATACCTGGGTTAACTGAGAACACGCTCTTAAATTTGGTAACTAAATTCCTTAATCGCTCACGTTGTTCATTGTCTACTGGCGCTGCTTCTAAAGCCTTATTAATCTCTTCACTATCAAAATCCTCGTCTTCGAATAAACAACATTCATCTAAATTGAAATTACTACCACTATTGTAAAATTCGTACCAGACGGACGGACTCGCATCCCAACTCCAACTCAACTGACCGTAACTAACTATCATTCCCAACGATTTTAAAAAGTCCATCCCTAAGATACAAGGGTAGGCTAGGTCAGCAAGTACGAGCGCGTCATGTGTCAAACGTTTTCCTGGAAATTCTATAGGGATTCTAGTTGATTCTTTAACGTTAATTAGATTTTTGTTTACAACTCTAAGGTTAATATTGGCCGGTGAAATTTTAATTCCTAATTGTTCTAAATTATTAGAGAGGGTACGATCAATAAGTGTAACTGAGCTGCCCGAGTCTACTAATGCTATGGTCGGGATACCCGCTACTTTAAGTTCAATTAAACATTTCTTTTTATCACTATCGTTTGACACATTAAGGCAGTCTACGGCGAAGGGACTATTTTCAAGAGATTCTATCGAGACTTTGGGGGGGGCGTCCTGTCTTATGGAGCCTCCCCGGTTCCCGTTTCCCGATCCCGCTTTAGGGCAATACCGTTGAACGTGCCCCTTTTCTTTACATAGAGAGCATACGACTGTCGGGCAGTCGGGGGTCTTATGACCTTCCTTTTGACAATGAAAACATCTTACTACGTATCCACCGTTACTACTACTGGACGGCGGCTTAGATGAGTGGGAATAGTTGCTAGTTCTGGGGGGTCCGCTAAAGTGGTTCCTATAACCTTCCGGCGCGCGCGATTGTCCACCCCCACACCCTTGCGATAACTCGACGCGTACAGCTGAATCTAGAAGTTCGCTAACGTTTCTAAAGGTAGTGGTGGCTAAATATGGTTTTATACCTTTTTGCATGTTTCGAAAAACATAATCAATTTGTAGGCTAAGGGGTAGAGGGGTTTCCATTTGGAGAAATAATTCGCGCATTTTGTTTACGTAGTCGCGAACTCCCTCGGTAGGACCCTGTCTACGATTAATAATACGCTCGGTCAAAACCGCGTCACTTACGTGGAAAGCAAACTCCTTTTTAATTAAACACTGCAACTCATCAAAGTCTGTCGGCCTTACCCCTAACGACTGCCACCATTCCAGTGCTGGTCCCAAAAACATTTGCGGTACCCAGGTTTGAATAAATAGGTTATCTGGCATAGCCAGTGTTTCCCTAATTTGGCGAATCTTTACTAGAAAGTCCTTTGTACTTAAGTCGGAGGGTTTTCCGGTAAAGGTGGGCATAATAATTTTTGGCATTCTATTATGAGGCACACTGGGACCTATATTTAACGAGTTGATACTATGCAGAGAAGGACTACTATTAATTAGTTGAGAGGATTGACTATTTGCCCCTAAGGCTATTCCGCCCCCAGATAGTGGTGCTACTAGAGATTGAGCTTGCACAATTGATAAGAATTGAGATTGCAAGTCTTGGAGCTGCTTTTGCATTGCGGCTAAATCAACTGTGGGTATTAGAGACATACCGACAGGAATGGGACTAACTATGCTTGGCAAGGGACTATTCACGCTTGACGTTGTCGTAGTCAGAGCATTTGAGACAATACTATTAATTGGCGTTGTACTAAGAACTAAACTTGTCACGGTTGTATTGATCGGACTACTACTACTGGATATCGAAGGTACGCTACTTACGAATACTACGGGCAAACTAGTGCCTACTATTGCGGGGCTGCTAGTTGTGACTACTATATTACTAGATTCATTCCCTCCCAAAGGTAACCCAGTCGCGTTTGCGTTCATTTTCCTACTATTTCTTTCCTGAACCCGTTTGGCTCTAGCTATAGCTTGGGTTTTCGAAAAGGATTGAAAACAGTCGGAACAGCTTGAAAATGATCCTAATTGAGGTGTACACTTCGAGTGATCAACCGGACGTCTAATCATGAGTTAATGTGATAATTTCATTCTAGGAATCTAAGTTATTAATTTTTCCCATAAACAGCTTTCTTGGTTCTAGCTATTCAATTTATTTGGAATTGCCTCCGTACTAGTTAAACTGGCATAGAGAGACAAATCCCGGCTGGGCCCCCAAATTGTAACGCTTTTCTACTACTACTATAGGCCTATAGGTGCCTAGCGTTGACATATACTACCACTATGCTACTAGATTAAAATGGTTCGTAAGGACGCTAATGAATTATTAAATAAGGACAAGTTGTTTTGCCATACCCAGATTCTGATTTAATGATCAACTTCTAAAATTACTATTGACAAACATTTCTAATCGAACTACTAAATAAAAACCAAACAATACCGCTAACAAATAAAATACTACTAGATTAATATGCATGACCCCCAAAATAACTACATGCAGCATGCACTCGACCAATGCCAGACTACTAAAAATTCGCGGTCTACTATATACATTAATTGCGCCATATAAAAAGTACTCATCACTATTCTTGATTATCGTCGGTCTCGAGACTTGAAAATAAAATGAAAAAGGTAGATGCGAGGAGAGAGTTCGTAGAGTTGAAGAGACGAGTTGAAGGCTTGAGACGTTGGAGATAAGGTGAGGCTACTACTATCGTCTACGATGTCGTGGTGGTGATCGGCAGAGGAAAACCATGGTCCGGCGATAACTGATCAATTGGCTGGAGACATCCATAGATTGCGACCAGCGCGAAAACTATGTTCCTTCTATTAAGGTCATCCGGAGCGGGGTGTTTAAGATCATCCTTTCCTTTCGGTCCGGAGATACGGGTCCTCTTCTTCGATTCTTCTTCTTGTCTTCCAGTTTTGTTGTATAGGCCACGTGACTTTTTGGGTCCATCCTGGTTTTTTAGTTACCCAATCGAATTACTATGACGGGCTGTCACGTGGAGGGACACTATGGTTTGACCAATCACCAAATTTCAACGTAGGGCTTTATTTCAAGCGCCCATGTGTTTCACATGTGTTTCACTTTCTTGAGATCACAAGACGCGCACACATTCGGTGACAATTACACCAAACAATAATATCGAGGCGCACTACTATAATTGTAAGCATTGGTCGAGAAAATCTGGCAAAGGTTCGAGTTCAATAATAAATACACGTGGCATGCACACTACGCTATTCACCGTCGATTCTAAAGACGATCGTAAAACTATAAATCAGTGCCTGGGTTGACAGGAGGCCAATTTCGGGCATCTATAGAGGTTCCTTTTAGCAGAGTAGTAACAATGGAAACACGTTGGATCCCTCTTTTGGCCTTTCGCTAACTACTTCCCATTCCTACAAACTATCCAACGCGACCATATGGGGATGCCGAAGGACGTAAATAATTGTTTCCCTAACAAAATCTAAAAGAGGGGTAACGTATTGAAAAATATTCGTTACAAAATGTCTGGGCAGGTCTTGTCGAAAACCGTCTTTTCAGACCGTTTGTTCTTCCATCTCGTCTTAATGGGTAGAACTACTTGGCTTTATTACAAAACGAAGTTGCAAACGAGTTGGAAGAACTTCCATTGGCCAATGTTCGACGACTTTGGTTCCAGCATGACGCTGCTCCGGCATATCACCAGTGTGATGTTGTCGAATATTTCAACGCGGAGTTCCCCAGTGCTAGATTGTTCAAAACAGACCCGTTCCATAGCTAGCGAAATCTTAAGACTTAAGCCACTCTATTTCTTCCTGTGGGGTTCATCTCGGACCACGTATATCGATCGCCGGTCACCACTGTCAACGACTTGCGCCAGAGAATCATCGACGCATGCCGTTTCGTGACAACTGATGTAATTCAGAGGTTATTTCAAAATATGGATATTTTCGCCGAGATCTGCATCGCAGCAGAACTAGGAATTATTCATTATTTTGATCTTTTAAATCTATTGAACTTTATTTCCTTAATATCTTTCGTTTAATATCAATAAAACACGAAATCACTATACTTTGTTCAAGGACCAATTGGAAGTCCAGATGTATCTAGTAGGTCTTAAATGTCTAATTGTTTGATTAAATAAAAATATTATTACTTTGTACGTACACTGAATCGAGTTATGCTTATAACTTATTTTGAAATGGCTCCGCAAAACCTATTTTACGTAGTACCAACTTGTTTTGCTTCATGAAGTAATATCCAAGGGAAATTTGACCTTTTCGATGAAACAAGTTTTATTTGTAGGCTCGAGAGTACATTCTACAACTTTCTAATTGAAACGATTTGTCTGACGCCCATCGGTGAAAATTTTCATTTTAAGAAAACTACGAAAACCTTTCCGATTTTTCCGAAATTTAAAAACGTTCCCTTTCCAATAAATATACCCTGAAAATTTCAGAACTCTAGATTAAATAGTTTTTGAGAAATGTATCCTAAATTTGTTTGTTAAAACTTTTCACCATCAACAGCACCGTAACCAGGATTTGATTTCAGGGGGGGCACGCAATGGAAAGAAATAAAAAAAATAAAATAAAAAATTGTACATACAACCATACGGTTCAGGGTGGGCACGGCCCGACCGCCCCCCCCCCCCCCCGGTTACGGCCCTGACCATCAACCAAAGTAACGACACCCCACCATTTTGACCAAGTGATAATACTTGGAGACGTTTACATTCTTTTCAGTAGAAAAACTGCTCATGGTTTGAAAAGTGTTAATTATAACATTAAAGTTGAGAATTTTCAGCTTGTTGGCCTACTCTTGGAAGTTACACAGCGCAAATTAAGCTTGCGGCATGTGTGTCAACTTAATACTAAGTCGATAATTTTAGAGTATAGAATAATAACTCCGTATTTCAAAGAATCTTACCCTTTTGGTACGTGAACTGGAGTTCTGACAGGTTGAACCACATGGCCATCTTTGGCCGAAAATGAAGCCAAAGCTTTCTCTAATGCCTCAAAGAAAAGGTTCAAGTCGCCGTAAAGTGTTGTTGAAACTTCCGCCGACGTGATGTGCAAATAGCTGTCGTTCTCCATTAGTTCTAAGAAAAAAGATACATAAGTATACTCTGTACCATTGTTAAATACAAAACTATTTATTTAAAAACACTAGGGATTTACTACAAACTTCGAGCTAACAAACTTTTATACTCTGCGAAATAGGCGCTTAAATAAAACATCTTCCAGGAAATCGCCAAGAAGAAATATTTCCGAGAGTCCGGACCTCCAAGTTACTGTTTATATAGTGCTTGTTGAAATAATGGAAACTTTTCACCTGTACGGTATGTAACAAGTTTTCCATTTTAAACAGATAGCAAAAACAAGACGTTCTGTCTACAGGTGAAAAGATTCCATTATTTCAAAATGAAGTCAGGATTTAATATACCGGTGCCCCTTGGAGCAATCATGGCGTCCCATACCACAGGTGATCTCATCAAAATGCTTTGCGCTAGCATCCACAGCCCGTACAGATAACTAAACAGCCATTATTTCAACAAGCGCTATATAAACAGCAACTTGCAGGTCCTGGCTCTCGGAAATATTACTTCTTGGCGATTTCATTGAGATTTTTTTAATTAACCACTTATTACTCCAAGGACTCTTTCGAGTCACTCCATTGGTACCCAGGGCCGTCTTTAGCTTTCAGGCGCCCCTGGGCTAATTATATTAGGCGCCCTTTTATATATTATTGAATACTTTAGAATTACAATATAAAAAAATTAAGGGCCAGATGGCTGGGCGCGGCTCCCTAGGGCTTAGCCCTACCTAGCCCAATGGTAGAGCGGGGCCTGTTGGTACCTGAACAGTGGCGGTAGCTAGAAAAATTGCGCTCGGGGCGAATTAAAATTTGGCACCCCCAATAAGCTTAAATCGTTTATAGAAAAATTATATTTTTGCGCCCCTAGACCCTAATGCGCCCGTGGCCCCTGAGACGGCCGCCCCGCCCACCCCTGCATAGCTACGGCACTGGGTGGCGTTACCAAGGAGTGGGAAAGGTATACAATTAACAGGCCCGCCCACCAGAGGGGGCGGCTGGCTCTCCCTGTAATTTGTTTGGCCCCACCTACGATTTTTGAAAAAATACAAATTTCGGTCTTTGGCCCTACCAAAATTTTTAGTGTATTTGTAAAAATATAAAAGCATTTCAATTTATGATGGTTAGTTTAAATTATTTGTTCAAATGTCATATAATTTTATTTTTACACGAAACTGAAACAGTTTTCCTTTGACAAATATGTAGACAAAAAGTGTGCCCCACCTGGATCCCACCTACATTTTAAGGCTGGTGACGGCCCTGGCTATAGCCTACCTTGACATTTTAAAGGGGGACCCCTAATCCTGTCAAGGGGATCTAAAACATTTTAACAGGGTTGCCACCAAATTTTCAGATTAAAATTCCCGGTTTTCCCTGACTTTTTAAGCCCAAAAGTTTTATTTTATATTTTACGTTTATAAGAAGTTAATAAATTTAAATGGACTTGTATTTCAGTAAAAAGGTTATTGCAATGTTGAAAAATTAGCCAAACTTTCCAGGAAATAAATGATAATCATAGATCTAGAGTAAAATTACCTTCAAAAAGTGTCAAAAGATAATGGAATTCCTTCAGACCTTTCCCTGACTTTTTAGGCCTATTTTCAAATTCCCTGACATTTCCCTGACGTGTGGCAATCTTGTTTAAATAATCGAAAACGCTTTAAATTCCTTAAAAATCTACAGAAAGCTATTACAAGAAGTATAAAAATTTAAACTTTAGTACGAATCTCTATATTTTGCTAAACAAGGAGCATAAAAATTTAAACTTTAGTACGAAAAAATCCAAAATATAGCCTACCTAACAGAAACATTCTAACGCCGCCACTATCAATGAAATTTGAATTTAGACGAGTAGACCTTTTTATAAAGTAACATCGGCCGCTACTTCTTGTTTAATTGATGTGGCTCCTACGTCACGGAAGACGTTTCGATGACGTTTTTCTACGAAAAGCCCTAGACATAAGGTTAACTTCGACGAGGCACCCTGTTTTAAGTATAAACTGAACTAAACTACGTATTTGAGCTAGATAGAAACAAGTTCAGCAAGCATAGCTTATTTTATAAAAAGGCATATTCCTTTTGTGTTGCGATTTCAGTAAGGTCCCGGTACATTTTGAATTTTCTTAACTTACCAAATATTCCTGGTATAAATCAGACGACGAGTTATTTTGAAAATACCAAGGCTTGTGTAAACAAAAGCTATGAAAAAGTTGAATTATCCTTAATTATTCTAAAAAGAAGGAAGTGTTAATTTAAATATTTTTCTTTGAATATTAGAGCTTAGGCTTAACGATCAAATTAGCAGCCGAACATTAATTTTGCCGTGGATTACTTATTTTCTTGGTTCTAGAAATACGTATATGAACAATGTAGACCGTAAAATTAATGGGGGTGGAATTTTTAACCATCGCTGCTCCTTCAAAATTATGTGCTAGCTAGATTGACTGATATTTGAGCATGCGTAGACACCGTTTTCTACCTGTCACCGAGATACAAAGAACTATAGTAGACGGATATCACGATGCATCATGGAGCGCGTGGCGCCATCTAAGAAAACTAATTGTTATATTTAATAAGGCTGGACAAAATGCACGTTTAACTATAAATTAATCATAACTTTAAGCTCGTTAATTATTAAATAATTGAATGAATCACCAGTCATGAAAAAAGGTAGAAATGACCTCAGTTAATATTGAAATCGCGAAACGGTGAAGTAAAAGGGAATATAACATGCCAGTGTGTCAGAATAGCCCGGGGTACCAGTAAGATTACAACCACACCACCGGAGGTTTATCATCATAGTGCCCTACGCCAGCGTCCACAGCCCGGACAGGTGACAAATCCAGCATGGGTAGTAGTACTCTACTACTGATGGTCTCACCTTAGACGCAAGCCACTCGACCCAGCAGAAAGTGCAACACTGGGACGACCAACCCCTCACTTCGCACAAAGTAGTGGGAATAACAACGGATGCTATAGCAACTCCAGCCGACACCCTACCTACATAGGTAGAGAGCCATACCCTTCAGAAAGAGCTCCTAAAGGCGATCGACGGGCACACAGCGGTCCACATAACCCGGCACAGCTGGCACCGGAGATCCCGGTGTGCCCAAAAAGGCCGGGAAGCATGACCACTGCGCCTCATACTGAGACCCGCCGCCCCACAGCAGGCTACCCAATCCTCCGTGGTGGCCAGGTTGCCTTGACCCTCTCCGTTAGCCTGATTCGAATATAAAATGCCAAGAAATCTTAGAAGAAGATCCCTTTAATTTTTCAAATTACCCTGTACAGTCACGACAAACATTTATAAAGCCAAATACCTGAGGTTTTATTCCCTTTAACTAGTATTTAGGTTTTAAAATAATGTAAAATAAATATTGAGATTTATAAAAAAAAATACTTCAACATTAGTTTTATTCTTAAAACGCTGTCCTCCGAAGCTGCGATGCAGCCACTAACTACCGGCCGCAGCCTACGTGCCTTAATCACCATGGCCTATGCTATATAAGAGGTCGGAGCAGTAGATTCGACGTATATGCGTACCTAGCGGAAATTTGCGACAAATCCGAAAGACCAGGAAATGCTTTTTTTTTTCGAGCATGCACGGTCCTTGATTAATTACGCAGGTTCGTCGAGAGTGCTTGGAGGATAAAGTCTTTCTGGAGCGTAAAGTACGATATCTTTAGCATAGCCGGCAATATACCCAAGAGCGGGACAGTGGATTGGCCTAATTGGTCGATATCTAGTAGTGAAGAAAATTTTTAAGAATTTGATTTTTGTGGCAGAAATTGTCTGTTTATATATTTTTTGAAATAGACTCCTCGTAACGGTTTTTATGTCTTAGAATGATTTTTAGATTTTAAAATTTTATGAATAATGCAGGTGTAACTGTGGTCATCGTAAATAGACTTTAAAAATATTTCGTCTTCCATTTTAAAACCTCCCGAATTAAAATAATAAATTTACTATGAATTTATCCCATCACGAAAGAAGACTGAGATTCTGTTAATCTGCCCTGCTGTAATCTAACCTTGAAAAACACGAAAAAAAGGTTATCTAGTTCTAAATTTATCTTTGTGATGGCAGCACTGAACGGCGTCCGACCAAAATAAAATTTTACGTTTTCACTCCAGAAAGACTTTTTATCCTACAAGACTTAGCAATATCACTGCTATTACATCCATATCGACGAAATTAAAAAAAAAGTCTAGTACTGTAATCTTCAATATTTTACTTTTCCGCTGAACTATACTGAACTATTATCTAATATCTAAGTAGACTCCTATTTCGTGATCGTGCAACCTGTGTTATCAACAAAATGTTAACAGTCCTATAAACTGTAGTCTGGTCAGTAGCCCCGCCAGGATTTTTTCGCGAGTAGAGGCCCCCATAAAAAACTCCTTTGTAATTTTTGTTGTTCTTTAACTAGCCAAATTGTATATAATTATTTAAAAATTTTATTATTATTAAATCAATAAAATTTTTATTATTATTAAATTAATAAAAATTTTATTATTATTAAATTAATAAAAATGTTATCATTATTAAATTAATAAAAATTTTATTATTATTAAATTAATAAAAATTTTATCATTATTAAATTAATAAAAATGTTATTATTATTAAATTAATAAAAGTTTTATTATTATTAAATTAATAATTTTTTTATTATTAAGTATATTGTTTACAAATAAATATTACCAACTTTACTTTTAATCGAAGAATTCCACCCTACGATTACCTCTTTACTCAAATTCATCAACTACTTATTTAGGCTTGTCTCCCCCATTGTTAAGGGGGAAGACTACAGTGGCCATTGTCTAGTTTCGCGCTATTTCAAGCTGAACTGTTTTATTGTTGTGTTTTAACTTATTAAATTAATATTGATGTGTAAAACAGCCTCTTGTTTAGTGCTTAAAATAATTTTGACAATTTTAAATTTCAAAGTAATCTAATTATTACGTTTTAATTCGGACCCCCGGAGCTAAACACGTTTTGCAAGCGCCCAAACTACCCTATAGTAGTTGACCTCTTGAACAATAATTTTTCTCACTAAACTTGCTTTTAAATCATGACATTTTTTTTAAATATCTAATATTGCAATAAAGTTTCCCCTATTCCCAATATTGTCGGCGGATGTGTAAGTGTTCCCCTGAAGTGCTAAATCTTGTTGGGCACATAAAATAATCACTTCCACGTGTGTAGATAGGACCTCTCTGTTTCTAATAACGTCTAGTCTATGGTGGTCGTTAACCTGGCAAACTATTGATCCACGGGATTTGGATTCCATGTAAGTACATTTTGTAGGCTAGTTGGTGAGAAGATTTGTTGGAAGTGAAGTGTTCTTCGAATTGTCTCCCCATGTTTTTCCAATCCGAAAATCCCTTTAGAAATGCAGTGTTTCTACTGCCTAAAAAATGATGCAACAAAAACAATACACTGCATCCTTTGCAACTGAATATTCAATCATTTGATATTTGTCATACCAAGAAGAATTGAAACCTCGATTTTTACCGCCAATTAATCTTTTAGGAAAAGGATTTAGTTTAGGCTGAACTGGAAGGCAATCTTTATCTAGACTAATATCCAAGTTATTCAACGCGTGTAAGCCCATTTCTTTTGAATTGGACACGTTGTTTGATGTATTATGTGCATGGTAAGAGTTGGGGTTTGCAATTACTTCTGCGATTTCTCCTTCATGAGTTAGTTCCATTTCCATATCAGTGCTGACGTTTGGAAAAACTTCAGCAGTATTACTAAAACAGTGACTGTTATCAGTCCCCAAGGATTCTAAACCCTTTCCCAATTCTTTGACTAGGTTTTTCTCAGAACTATAGTTATGGCTTTGCGTCGACGATTTCAAAAAACGTGCCATTGCACCTTTCTGACTACTAACGAAACTATCTTCCCTTTTCCGTTTTTCTCGTTTTTGGGACCCAGATAAAAATTTTCTGGTACTCATATTACTAATAGCGAAATAACCTTAAAAAGGTTTAAGAAAATAAAGCTTAGTTAAAGCTATGTAGTCTTCAAACAGACTTTTTAATAATACCAGCTATATCAAAGCCCTGAAAAAAGCTGTTTGAATATTTTTTCTAGAATAGCTAATTAGCCTTGAAAAAGGCTTTTTGAATAATTTAGCTAGAATAGCTAATTAGCCTTGAAAAAGGCTTTTTGAATAATTTAGCTAGAATAGCTAATTAGCCTTGAAAAGGGCTTTTTGAATAATTTAGCTAGAATAGCTAATTAGCCTTAAAAAAGGCTGTTTAAAAATTAGCTTAAAACAGCTAAATAGCCTTTAAAAAGGCTGTATTGGCAAAGTTAGTCTCGGAAGAGACTTAGAAAAAATTTGACTGGGAGAGAATCGAAATTGAGAACTACCTGTTTGTTCAGGAGCAGAAAACGAAATGAAGAAACGCGCGTTATCTGGGACAAGTCCGACCACCGAAGGTCTAGGTCCTTTCTCTACGATCAGTGGTCACTGATATCACGTGATTTCGCAAAAGGGACAAGGAGTAAAAAAGAAAAAACCCTAATCCCCAGGACGCTCTCTATTCAAAGTAGTGACTGGTACGATGCTTTACGCTTCGACTTCAGCTCCGCTGGGATTTCCCTTCGTTTAAGCGTTGCAACGGTTTAAGTCGTATTAAAGAAATCCAGTTTCTCACTTTATGCCCCCTTTTGTAGAATTCCTAGAAACTAAGCTTATGTTTTTTGTGTTGGTTGGAGCTAAGTTATCACTGAGGCGAACAGGTGGTTTTGAGTCTGGTTAGTAAATTGTTTGCAAATCTATTTATTTTTGTATGGTGCAAAAAAATTTGATGTCTAAATCAATGAGTTGGGAATAAGCTTCGTGCGTAGTTTAAACTTTGGTCAGAAGAATCGCCGCCTACCGACTGAGTTTTAAATTGAATGTGTGAAAGCTGTCTGCTCATTCAAAATTATCTCGATATAAAAGCTGAACGTTTCAGTTAAAGAACATTCATATTCAAAAGTCGTCTGCTATTTCTTCACACATTTAGCTGACAGGTATTTAAGTAGATGGCGCTCGAAGCCTATATAATACTTCTAATACCAAAATTTGTATTTGATGTCTGGGGGCACTTTCTTGAAATCATGTACGAAGCAAAACAGTTATCATTAGTCGGTGGCGTCCTCTGCCGCAAGTTAGAGGTGATAATAATTTCAGCCAGTGGCGCTATCTACCACTAGCTTGAAACGAGTATAAGCAGACGACATTTAAAAAATATATATTTTTTCTTTAAAAAATAGGTCACGCCACCGACTAATGATAACTGTTTTGGTTCGTATATGATTTCAATTAAGTGTTTCTTAACTTCAAGACCCCAGCCATAGCTAATATAAATTGTGGCTCTAGAAGTACTATATTCCCAATTCAATGGTCTAAATGACCAATTTATTTCAACGATCAGGGGAGACAACAACATTAGTTGCCCCTACCAGAACAATTCTAGGGAAGGGCATTGCCCCCCTGCCCCTCCCCGGTTCCTACGCCCCTGGATTGGGGGCAAGGACAAATCGGAAAAGAGATTGTCAGCTAAATAAATTGCTTCTCGCGTATCCTACTAGTGGATTAAAAAATGTATTTTTTCCGCCCGTCAGCATTCTAGCACATTGACGCTATTTTTAGTCCAGCGGTTTTTCGATATTATATAAAAAAAGATAGTTTCGCCACCAATTGTGCACTGTACTGAACCATAATATGTAAAAATATTTCCACAATATCTTTCGTGGAATTTATTCCAAAATAGGTGGTATCTCCTGGAACACTGTGGAATGGGGTAAGCAGTCTGGATACACAATTTTTCCCTACCAACGTTTTCATACCAGCCTGTGCCAGGACACTTGCAGATTGTATCAGTAGCGGCGCCAGCAACAGGCTGGGGTAGGCCTGGGCCTACATGAAATTTTGGTAGGGGCCTTTAAAATTTAATATATGGGCCTCCAAATTATTTAATATCAGAAAATTCTGTAATTTGTTTGCGAAAATAATTTATTTACTTATTAATTTTTCAATATTCAATGCGAGTGATTCGCTTAACTACACTGCTGTTTTTATTCCTTTCAAAGGTACGTGTAACTTTTCTTTGACAGTAGATTATTTTTTAGTTTTAATTTTTCACGAGCGCTACTATATCCAAGTTGTATCTTTAATTTTATCTTTACAAATAAATGGTTCTTAAACTTACTTTACTTCATTACTATGTACATGCAAAGTACCGAAGGAATGAATGTAAATTGATAGACTGGAATTAAGTCGTAGAAAAACCACTCATTTGTTAAGTGTTATCGGTACACAAAAAAGGATCAACACACACTCTGTTTTTAATAGTTCTAATTTTTTCGTCGTGCACCCATTTTACCCAAACATTTCACCACTTGCTTAAGAAAACTAAATAATCCTCGTGGAGGGATTTGAAAAAATTGTGGTGGGGGTAGGCCAAGGGGGTCTTGATCGTAACTAGGAATTTTCAATTTTCTATTTTTCCGCGGAAGTTCGTCTGCTCATGGTACGCGCTCTATAGTTGTGACGTCATACGTGGAGAATTTTTCAAAAGAAACAGCGGGAAAATTTTACTTTGCTTAAGTTTTTGGTACTAATATTTTTTGGATTATTATTTATTTATTAGCTGATTTAAAGAAAATTTTCAAGCTGACAACCTTTTATAAATTTCTTATTTAAAATGTTTTTAAAAGTTATTTATTTAAAAAAATCAGGTAAAATTAATTTTTTTTAAATCGGGTACATTGGAAATTAACAGAATATTTTTCATTTTTAGGAAACAATTTTTTTTCAAAATGAAGTACATTTTATATAATCACAACATGCTTTTAATTTTGTTAGGAAACAAACTTCAGGGTTTTTTAGCTGCTTTTAAATTTTGGTTTGGTTCTAGAATTAGTAGATTTAAAAACTTCATTCGAATAAAAGTACGCATTTTTACAAAAGTTACTATTAGGTCTCTTGGGTATATCGTAAATTGTTGACACACCTTTTCCGCAACATTTCGAACAATTCCAAGCTCATTTGACAGTGTTGGTTTAAGATCATTATTTTTATAATGATGGTTAAGAAAAATGGTTTCAAATTGTTTAACATCTTTTAAAAATTGACTTGATGGTACAATTATTCCACCATACGAGAGTTGCGTTACCCACGAAGGAACTGCGTAATCATGCTCTAAGACGGATCTGCATTCAGATTTTAAATTTAAGTTCGGGTATTTACCAACATATTTCTTCGCCACCCAACCCGCTAAATATTCTATACCCCCTTCTTCATGTTGATTAAAATCGTACAGGGGCTTATTTGTTTCAAGGTTCTGATTCTCTTTATTTCTCCTTGGTGTTGTTAGTGGTGAAGGCTGAGAGGTACTTGTTTTGGAAGGAGCAAGTGTTATAATCTGAACGAAATTGCTAATAGTATTTAGTTTAGGTCGAATCACTGGCGTTGACTCGAATGGAGTTTGGATTGTACTATCACAGTTTTCCATTGAATCTAAGCCAGCATTGAAAAGTAAGTCAATATCATCCGCATCATCAATTTCTTCTAAATCGGTTTGTTCAAATACTTTGGTAACCAAGTATTCATCGTTGGCCTGTGATTGCGTGTTGGAATTTCTTTGTAGGATTCCGGGGTTTTTACCCAGAATAATCATTTTAATTCGGGCTATCGCGTTTAATGGTGTCGGGTGATCATCAAGCCCACCACGTGTTCGAAGTTGCGAAAAGAAATTTTCCAAACAGTCCTGATTTACACGGTGGGTTAAGATATAATTAATTCCATACTTATACCTCAGATCGTACCAGAGAGATTGAAGTGATTTATTGGATATAATAATTCCTTTTTGAAAAAGCTGCAAGCTGTTTAACGGCACACCTTTTTTGTTGAAACACTTTATCGATTGCATGAGGTTTGTCATTTTTTCTAAAGCTGTGGACTGCTCTTTCAAATTCACACCATACCCACTTTTGATAGCATTATTTTTGCAGTAGCTATTCATGACATCGAACCAACTGTTCACGGTTTCAAGGAACTCTACTGTTGTTGATCGCGATTTTTCTTCATCTTCATCTAGTAACTTAGGTAGTCTTTTAACAGCCGCAGCCACAGTACCTGACATTAGCTCCACCGCTAAGCGAACGTTTTGTCGCTGTGTTTTGACACAGTCGAGGTGAATTTTCGTTAGCTTCTGGCACGTCTTCAATTCAGCTCTGTCCTGCTTAAATACAGTTACAACAAAATCTTTTTTAATAGTTACTCCATCTAAATCAAATCCTGTGTCCAAAAACCAATTTCTGACTAGTTTCAATGCGTGCGGTGCATCAGCGAAACAGTAGATTTTCTCATTTGGAAGAGCTGGGTTGTTAAACCAGGTTCTATTTTGATTTATACCAAGTTCACGCCAAAGTCCCATGTTGCCACCTCCCATATCGTTGACGAAAGCGACAACAGTAAATCTAGCTTTTTGCATCTCCATAATGGCGCTTGATAAAATATTCTTGGTCATTTTCTGGTCGAACTCTAAATAGATGAGTTGTTTCCATTTGCAAAAGAAACCTCTAGCCATTATCACTTGCAGATATTTGTGTTTTCCCACTATTTGGTCATTTTTCACATCGTACTCATAAAATGATTTCACGTTAACTTCGTCAAATGATAGGACAGTAAGCTTGTCTGTATTGGAGAGAGTTTGACCTAGTGACTTCATCAATGAAAAAACATCAGTTATCAAACCTTTTCTTAGATCTATTTGGGAAGCGTAGCGTTGCAGAGTTGATATTCCAGGTAACGGAATATTTTTCTGCTCTCTCAAATAGACATACGCTCGTTTACTTAAATAACGGAGTGTGAAAGCGTTTGCGATGTCTTCACGGTCCCAGTTTACTTTCTTCTTCCCAAACAGTTTTTTTATTTGACATGGTGTAAATAGTTTCTCTAAACAGCCCATGTATTTTTCATGATACTTCTCACTGTCTTTAATTTTTTTCTGTAAACGCTTTACTTTTCTATTCAAATTGCGAATAGTAGCTTTCTGATTAGCAATTTCATGGAATTGAAGCTTATTCTTCCTCTCTTTTTTCAAAAGCCTATGTTTTGCATTGCTTAAGTGCTTGGCTAACGTTTTTTCTCTTTTTCTGAACGTTCAAAGTTTTTCCAGAAAATATTACTTTTTCTTAATTCTTCTATGGCATCACAATTGCAGTTCCTACGGTAACACTTAGAACATGGATCTTCTTTTGTAGGAACCATTTTCGAGTGACTTGAATATTTTTTGGAAACATTCATATCTTGATTGTAACGCTTTAATACTTTCTCGGTTGAATTATTTTGTAGACTAGAGTGGTGTAAATTATCACAGGCTTTGTTAATAGGAACATTTTCGGTATTATCATTGGATAATACACTAGTGGCAGTGTAGTTAGATAACACACTAGTGGTAGTGTAGTTAGATAACACACTTGATTCGGTGGAAATTGTAGCATTGGTAGTATCATCTGATAAAATACTTGATGATTCGGTAGAAATACTAACGTTGGTAATGTCGTTAGATGCTACACTAGATTCAGTGGAAATAGTAACATTGGACGTGTCAATAGATTCGGAGAGAATAATAACGTTGGTATTATCATCAGATCTACTTGATTTGGAGGAAGTTGTAACATGCATGCTAGATTCTAATTTCTCTGAATTTACTAATAGCTCATTGACAAACTTTCTTCGTTCTCTACATCTAGCTCTAGACTCTCTTTCTCCAGAACTTTTAATACACACAGACTGATGCAATGGTAGCTTCATAGAAGGAACTGCGTTTGAATTTAACCGTTTTTTAGGTCTCATTCCCATCAGTTCAGCTTTAAAATCTCTTTCAAAATCTTCCTCTTTCTTGCATAAGTAGTATTAATTGTAGGATTTTGACATTTAGTAATCCATATTCTTCGGATTTTTGAGTCCTTCGGTAACGTAAAGTAACTGATATATTTGTTGTCAACATTTTTAGAAGTTACGGAAAATTTATTATCACATCCAGTTATGGCACACTTTGCTCCACCGTAGGGCATATTAAATAGTTTAATTAAAAATAGGAACTAAATTATTAAAATGAATAGTTTTAACATAAGCCTTGCCCATTATTCAAGTCTCTCCGCTGTATTCGAACTATTTTGTCGTCTGCAAAATCTCGCAGAGAGAGTCGGGGAGAGACCAATCAAATAACAAGAAAAATCGAAGAGAAAACAGCGGACCGAGGCAACCTTTTATAGCGCTTTCCATACGAACCTTGGGGGTAGGCTCCATAATTTTGGGTGGGCGGCCTCCAAATCCTGGTGCCGCTACTGGATTGTATCTGAAACTTGCAGATTTTGATTGTAACTATAACTTCACTGAGCGCTATTTGGGTTGTGTCTTACACTATAACTCCTCGATAATTATACGATTACCTCAATGAACTGGGATCGTAATTAAAACTACTATAATACCACTTTCATTAGAGACATCATGTTTTAATTAACTTCCAACTTTATTTATATTTTAAAACCATTATCATATTTTCAATTGACACAATTTAAAGGGCTAGCTAATTTAACAAGAACTTAAATGCTCCCTCTCGGAACAAATGAAATTCGAATGTAAATTGTAAAACGCAATTCTCTCTGGGATAGCCAAAGTTGTTAGAAGTGCTCCGGAGCAGCTGGAGTTTTTCAGTGTTTTAGTTAATATAGGCATGGATTAAACACTAGTGTTTAATCCATGATATAGGTTAGGTTTAATTAAGTTACTATAGAAATATTTGTAAACTTATTATTGTCTATGGATTTTATTATAAAGTAAACGTATTAATTTAAAGAAAATAAAAGAATTTAAGTGTAATTCTTTTAATTTCTTAAAATTAATACGTTTACTTTAAGTTACTATACAGGGTGTCCACTAAAAAAATTAACCAAGTCGTATACAAGATGTAGGGGGAAACCTACTGCGAAAATGTCGATGACCTTGAACCATGTCTTCAAGGTCATCCAAAAACTAAATCGAGAACCGTAAGTGTTACAAAGTTGGTTCCAATTAGAAAAGTGTTCCTCGTTACTTTTTAAGTACAAATGGCTTTGACCTGATCGGATTTGAGCAATAGGAAGCCGATAAATGCTAGATGAAAATCCAGAAGGTCGTTAAGTTGATAACGTGTCGAAAGCGAGGTTCGGGAGCTGATAACTCTAAAGATACTCGTGTTAGAGTACTGAAATTTGCTACACATCCTCATCAGGATTGAGGGTCTTAAGTTTAAGAATTTCAATGACCTTGAACCATGTCTTCAAGGTAATCCAAAAACTAACACGAGAACCGTAAGTGTTAGAAAGTTGGTTCCAATTTGAAAGGTGTTCCACGTCGCATTGTAGATCTAATTCGAATCAATGCTAATTAGATTATCGGCTTCCTATTGCTCAAATCCGATCAGGTCAAATGTACTTGTACTTAAAAAGTCACGTAGAACACCTTTCTAATTGGAACCAACTTTCTAACATTTACGGTTCTCGAGTTAGTTTTTGGATGACCTTGAAGACATGGTTCAAGGTCATCGACATTTTCGCAGTAGGTTTCCCCCTACATCCTGTATACAACTTGAAAATATCAAAATCGTACCTAAAACAGATTTTGAGATATTCGCCCTGGGCCACTGGTTCATTTTTAGTGGACACCCTGTATACCAAGGTTTGAAGAATTACACTTTTTTAGAGATAATATTTGACCAATGAAAATTGGGATCCTTGGCTACATTTATTCACACGAGTTTCAACTAGAAAACTGTATCGCTGTGAGAATTGTCTGAGCAATAAAATACTTCTTCGTGTACCCTTGTTTACCCACAATCTCTGCAGATACTTATTTATGCAAGGCTTAGGTGCATTTAGATTTAAACCATTATGTCTACGCATTTTAGCACGCATGCTGGTAGAAAAAGAACCAACTTACTATAATTATCTCTGGATTTGTTGAAATTTAAAATTATAATATTCACTATTTGTATCTAAACACTATAATTATTATACAACTTGTGACACAAGCTCGACCTAAATATGGCGTCGTCTTCAATTTCTAAAATTATAAAAAATTCCACATCGAAGTATAAACGCGAAACAAAAACTTATAGAGCGCTTAGCTTAACTTTCCTACTAGCTGATAAAAATTATCGCGTGACCCAGATTTTGGCTCATAACAATTTAGTTATCCCACCGACGTAGAGAGCATTGACATCAAAACTATCTATCTCCTCTATCCAGCCTGAAGAACAGAGTTATTTTTACCTGATTTAATGGGATTTTTTAACAATAGGTACTTTTGTTTTTTTGTTTTTTTTTTGTTTTTTTGGTTTGTTATTCATCAAGGATTACAGTAATGCAAAAAGTTTTAACCACAAGTTATTATTTAAAAAGATATGATCAATGTAAAATTGCTACTTGCTAGCAATTTTTACAACGGAAAATACGACTTATTTCGAGATTTCTGTAGGCCTATGTGTTAGATGAGGTAGGACTGATGACGAGGACAATTCTTTAAATTACTAGATTTTAATACTTTTTGGATAAAGTAGGACTGATGTAGAAAAAGAAAAAGGCTGAAATGCAAAACAGTACTAACTTTTAAGGGTTGGGAATTTTTCCCATATTTCAACGCATTTTAGCCTTTTTTTAACCATACTATGTCATATTATATGTCGTCTGTGTGATGTTGACTTATACAACGTCGAATGTATTCTAAGTATTGGCGCCTGACGGCGCCGCGCACTCACTTCGCTCGAGCGCTGGGGGCGCGCGGCGCCTCCCCAACCCCATACTAAAAAAAGCTATGGGCCATCTATAACGCAACCTAGAGGACAGCACCAAGCCTGACTCATCAAGTATCGTCAACCCGATATTAATCCCACCTAATAATGTAAATAACCTAACCTATTATCGCCGCCTAAACCCCTAAAATGCATTGAAATACGGCGAAAATACCCGAAATAAAAAAGTAAGTTAGTATGTTTTGCATTTCCACATTTTCGTTTTCGTCATCAGCGCCACGTTATCCACAACGCATTAAAATCTAGGAATTTAAAGAATCGTCCTAGGGGAAATTAACTGCAAAAGGCCAATATTTAAAAATGCATATCTTTGTTAATATTCATTTTCGCCGAAAAAAATGAAAATTAAAGTAATCCCCATCTTGCCCTCTATCCAAAAAAATATATAAAAAAATCGGGTGAGGGGCAGCTATTCTACACTTAACCCAAAATTGCAGGCAAATAACAATTTTATATTTATCATATCTTTCTAAATAATAAATAGAGTAGTGTCAGTGCTACATCACGCAACGTCACCCATGCTTTTTCCTACAGAGAAAAAAACGCGCCTAAAATGGCGGCCATGGCCAAAGCTACGAGGTGATACTACTCTATTGCGGTTAAAACTTTTCGCATTACTGTAATCCTTGACAAATAATAAACAAAAAACAATAACAAAACCAAAAAAAGCCGTAAACACATTTTCGGTTTGCACACGTTTTAAAAATTTGGTAATATCTTGTCGTTAAATCTAATTCGTCATCAGTCCTACCTCATCCAACACGTACAAAAATCTCGAAATATGTCGTATTTTCCTAGCTAAAAATTGCTGGCAAGTAACAATTTTAAATTTATCATAACTTTCTAAATAATAAATTGCGGTTAAAACTTTTTGCATTATTGTAATCCTTGACAAATAATACATCTAAAAACATAAACAAAACCCAAAAAAACAAAAGTACCTATTGTTAAAAATAGCCGATTTGATTCCTGTTTTCAAATGTTTTGGCTAGGTAGTAGTCTATCTTTGTCGAAGTTATTTTACTATACATTTTTCAATACACAGGGTGACTTCATTTGATCGGCCCAGGCACGGCCAACTTCGATCGCACGTACCGCGCTTTAGCGTCCCCGTCAATCGCCTGAATCTACCGTGTATATATTTTCCCACCAGGCTTTCGCTACGACCAAAATTTAACGTTAGTCAGATAGGAAAAATCCACAAAAAACAATTATTTTTAAATAAATTTTGAAAAACATTGAATTAAACCGAATGTAAGTTAACATTTAACTAATAGTATAATATTTTTTCATGATTCAATTTTTTAACGGTGTTTATAAATTATAAAAGAGTTAAACAGAAACCAAGAACATCTAGATGCTGCCAGCAACATAGTATTATTGTTTAATACTTGAAACACATGTAAATAAATAACTAAAACAAAAAGTGAAAAGAAAATAACTGTAACTTCACGGTAAATATATTATTTTAACATTTTTATTAAATATTATTAAGTTAAAATATATTATAAGCGCAATAAATTATAGTTTTAGGTTTCAACAAGTTTTAAGCTTTCATCTTTTTAAACCTAGAATAATATTGTATATTTAGAAAGGGCCGGTTTGTAATTTTATCTGGCTGAAATTTTTTCCATAATAAAGGTACAAACCTGAACAGAAATCATCCTCCTTGAAATGCAGGCTGAAGACCATCATCTTTTACCTAAGATGTACCTAAGCATCTTTTATCTTCAATTATATTAGTTTTAAGATTCTTACTCTTAAAATTAATTAGATTTACAAAAATACTACCTAAGAACGGTTATAAACTCGTGAATTTGCTATATATATACTATTAATAAAGATTTCTTATTATTAAAGATTTATAAATTTTAAGGGAGACATTATTTACGCGTCAAAACGCTCCAAACACCTCTACAGCCTTCAAAACTACGTATTCTAATATGGCGCCTTCACGTAAAAAACGCGTCTCTTTTTCTTCATTTAATATTTATAAGGTAATATTTTTTTAAATTATTAATTATACATAAATATATTGCGAAATGATAGTTTAACTTACTATACCTTGTTTTTTCTAAATAGGAAAGTGGAAAACCGAAGAAAAAACATTTTTCCGCGATTTCGCTTGTATTCCCCGCCTTTGGTGATAGTAGGTTTTTGGTCGTATGTAGCGCTCCTAGCGGGATTATACATACACGCAAATTAACATTAGATGCGAGGCGATTGACCATTGAATTGGGAATAATACTGCTAGAATTACAATTACGATTTCGGTTGTCATGGTTACGCGGGACCTGTTCTGAGAAGACTGTACGAAATTCATCTTTATAATTAGGCGGTAGCGCCATCTATATCTTGTAAAGTTTTATGATTCACGCAAAAATTCAATTGCAATATAGTTGCCACCACTAGAGACAGATGCCGCCACGATTGAACGATATAGTTGATAAAGTCTCCGTATTGAACGAAATTGGTCCCGCGCCAGCCAGATTTAGTTGTTCCTCTATTTCTTCCCAACTCAATGCGATTGACGGGCCCGCTAAAGCGCGGTACGCGTGATCGAAGTTGGCCGTGGCCCAGGCATTATTCTCAAAAACTATACCTTATAGCATATGTAACATAATTACTCATAAGTATGCCACTAGCTCTATTTCTTCACTAACGGTTTGTTTCACAGATATTGCGTCATCCGTACCCTACGTAATATTTGATGTCATATTTGACGTCATAGAATCTCAAATGCCGATAATGCCGTCGTATAATTAGCTCCACGTCTGATAAATCGACGGCCATTATTTTAGTAAACAAACCGGTTTGAACAACCAAGGCTTAGGAGCTAAAATGAACTACAATATAGTGTCAAGTTCTGTTAATGTAATTAATTTGCAAATTAATGAAGTTCTCGGAGACTCACGTTCTAAAATAAATTTGCATTGTCAAATAAAAGAAGCAGGTTTATTGAAAAAAATAGTTGAAATTCAGGTTGAGCTTTTCTGGCGCATCTACAAGGTTGGAGTCCTTGCAGATTCTTTTGAGCCTAGGCCTAACTCTTCTAGGCTTGATATGGGTTTTAATAACGCTGGTGGAATATCCCACTTCGAAGACTTGTTCAATTTTCGGCGTGGCAACAATCGAAAAACAATCTCGCTCTACCCTGACCCAGGGCTATGGCCGGCGCTGACTAATGGTCGGAATTATTCAGTTAGTGGAAAAAACATATCATTTCATAAGTATAGGACCAAACCAATTCGCATAATTAGATAGAAGCCTATAATTTTTTAAATCGTTAATTTCCCTAGGTTTCCGCTTTCTAATCCCGATCTACTAAATAAATCGCTAATTTCTATAAATCTATCTAAAAGTGACTATTTGTAGTGACTTTTTTGTAGAAAGTCAAAAACAAGTTAAAAATGGCAAAGGGTGTCTTATAAACACAGCATTTCATACTGAGGCTTTTTTGAATATAAAAAAATTGATTTAATGTTGTACTAAAATAACTTCTCTTTATTTTATCTACCTAAAGAAAACCGCCAGATCATATTACATTAAAATTTTGACCACGGATCTTTTCGAGTAGGTTTCAGCATGTTGTTGTTAATTAATAATACGGAACGGAATCTCCTTTATTGTATCCATAGCCATATGTCTATGATTGTATCATAGATATTTTCCTTGGAGAAATAAAATAAAGTCCTCTCCCTATAACATCTCAATTTTTATTTTTTGTTGGATATATGTTATAGTAAAACTTATAATGTGGTGAAGGACGATCAAAATAGGCATTCAACAGAAGTGCTTGATGCTGAGGAGTTGGTTATGAAACTCCCTGAAAATGCAAATTTATGGGGTTAAAATGAAAAGAAAATCTCGCGTAAGCCAACTGATTTAAAGGCTTCAAAAGTCGCTCGATGACTTAGGCCTAAGGTGGTGCCTTGGGTATTAGCCTAGCTGATTATTATTAATTGGTCGAGGTTGGGGAAGACTTTCACTTCGACAATAGAGTAATATCGGCGTGACGTATGTCGACGTCACCCATGCTTTTTCCTAGACACTCTTTTACGAAGTCGGCCATTTCATTACAGGCCTAATTTTTTTTTTTAATAATCAGCTAGGCTAATACCCAAGGCACCACCTTAGGCCTAAGTCATCATGCGACTTTTGAAGCCCTTAATTCAGGTGGCCGGGTTACAATGCGTAGGAGGGTGGTGGCAAGCCCTGCATGCCACGCGATCGAGCCAACAGCTCCCTACACTAACTATTGCCGTTAACCTAGACAAGTTTTTATGGATAGTTTTTATGCCAATAGTACAGGCAAGGGCGCCTGCACGTGCTCATCAGCTCGAGACGTCGCGTGCACTTGACCGCGTGAAGCGGCCTTGCATGCACTATTTGAAATCAGACCTGTAATAAAATGGCAGCTCTCACAAATAAGGATATAAAAGAGTGTATAGATAAAAAACTGCCCTCAAAATGGCGGCCATAGCCCAAAGCTACAGAGTGATACTACTCTATACGTTGTCTAGCACTCATTCAGTTACTGAAGATTCTTCAATGACCAGTGGTGCAGTCCTAAAAAAAAAGAACCGGGGCGCTACCTGGGTACAGCCAACTTCAATTTTTATCGTGATCGAAGCTGGCCGTACCTTGGTAACGATTTTAAATTATTGTGGTATTTTCCTGCGGGCAAAATTTATAGTAAATTCACACACCCTTTATTCGAGAAAAACGATTTACGAAATAGAAGCAAGGCGCGCCCTGGCAAGTTGAAAAAAGAGGCAGGGCGCACCCTGGAAAAATCGAGCTTTTTGGTCAATTGTCATCTCCAAAACGAGTCTTCTCAACGGAACCTACCGACTATTAGCTCCATCTTTTGAATAAAATATCGCAAACGCAGAAATACCTCACTTTTGAGTACAACTTACGTCATATACCTTTCAAGGAATTATTAGAAAAATAAACGGGATATTAAAGTTTCAGCAACCCATTTCTAGGCGTAAACGTCTCTTCCCGACGTTTGGGTAAAGATTTGTTCAGCAAAAATTGTTCAATTTTTACCTTTCCGAGGGGACTATGTCACCTAGGAGGGGTTTTACAATCACCGTGTCTGTAGGTCTGTGGGTCTGTTTGGGATGCGAACGCGTACGCATTTTCGGGGCAAAGTGTTATCGCCCCGTACGCAGTTTCTTTGAATTAGGGAAAAGGTTTCTCCAAAAGCGCCCTCTTTTGGTCATTGGGTGTATTATAATTTTCTTTTGCGAATTGTGATTGTACGTGAAGCATCTTCGACGTTTGGGACGGACCGAGTGCTAGTGGGAAATTTTCTACTTGTGATGACGTCACTCCGTTACTAGCTCTCAGTAAAATATTTCTCAAAGTGAGAAACTTATGGAACAATATTAAAGACTTATAGTTTCACCAGTCGTCTGCTTTTTCAAATGAGGGATTCCTGTGTTCCCAACGTCAGATAAATTTATCGGATCTGGGGTAGACGTTCGCGTTTACGCCTAGAAATGAGTTGCTGAAATTCTCTATTGTATACAATTCCGGTTCATCCTTCTCATCACCACGTTGAGGATACGACAATTTGACTACGTGGAAGGTACGGCTGTCATGGATAATCTTTGGTTTTAGCAACGAATGGCTGACTACGCTAGTAATTAAATTAAGTTTCCATTTAAAGGGATCCCTCACTCACAACAGGGGAAGGCATAGAGGTCACAAAAAAACTGGTTTTGAAGCACACTGCAAGTCTGGATTTTATGTTACCCCTATGCCTCCCCCTGCTGTGAGTGATGGATCCCTTTAACTCTTTAGTTCATTCTGTTCAATTGAATGGGCGTTTAACCTTCTTCTTTTTTTTGTAAAGATTTACTTAATTCTTGCGAGTAAACGGAATCATGATGCGCTAAAAGAAATCTACCCTTATCATACTCATAACAGACAGGGCCAGATTAAGCGATTTTTCGCCAGGGGTTCAAAATAATATGCGCCTCTAAAAAACCAATGGAAACTAAATACTTTGGTTTAATCTTAAAAAATTTTAGTATAATGTATGTATTTCTGATAATAATCGTTTAACAAAAATATAGTGCTCAAACTTTTGTTTTTATTGCACACGGTATAAAGAAAGTATTCCTTTTATACCAACACAAATTAAACTCTAAAATATTAGACGGCTCCACCTAGCAGGCCACACCGGCGTTTTAAAAATTCGACCCGTATTTGAGCTATTTCAATGGTCATATTTTGACCATTGAAATATCTCCGTATTTACCACGTTTTTGCAGATACTACCAACATGATATTCTGGAACAAGCTCGGGAAACTGGTTAAAATCAAACCCCGATTTGTCACTTTAATAGATGGCGTAACTTAACTGTAATGGTGAGTTATATAGTACTAAATAGTATCTCGGGCAACCTTATTCTATTTGTATAATTGTTATATTCAATAAGGTTCCTAGAATTAAGTTTCGTTATTTATGAACACTACAATCCCAAATTTAGTTTTTGCGCTTTTATTTCAGCCCAATAGTCTCTTAAATAAAGCATCTTCAAGGAAATCGCCAAGAAGTAATATTTTCAAAAACCAGGACCTGAAAGTTTAATTACTGTTTATATAGCAGTCTTGGAAATAACACACGTCCACTGGTCCAAAACCAGTTTATTAATTGCTTGGACCAGTTTTTTAATTAAAATACTGGGGGTCACTGGTCCGTAGGACCAGTTTAATAATTCACTTTTTTATGGGCATTGAGGCGGGACCAGTTTAAAAATTCAAGCTTTCTTCCAATTTCTACTCCGACTTTTTTCTTTCTAACACAATAAACGTCACACTAGAGATGAAGGGCTTACGAAGTTACCAGCAACCTTTAGTAGTGGTATTAAGTTACAATGAATAATGAAGTAAAACACCACGTGGCGCGATTCACGATTCGCGCCTTCTCCAATTATAAACATTTATATGGTTTCTAGAGTCTAGACCATAGAAATCTCATAGGTAACTAGAATGCTGCCGTGTAACTGGCAAATGAACCAAACGCCGTGGCAGACGATAGCCAGATCTCAGCCACTCAGCCAATCAGAGCTCAAAGAGTGGTTCTGCCAAGAATTTAATGTCACCAGAGAGAATGACGTCACCCATCTCCCACTATAGTAGCAGAATCAAGAAGGATTATTGTCCTCCTTGGCGGAACCACTCTACGGTCTCTCATTGGCTGAAGGTTCAAAATGAACTGGCGTAAAGCTCGGCCGTAGGCGGCAGCATTCTAGTTACCTATGAGATTTCTATGGTCTAGACCTATCCACATTTCACATTCCATAAAACATAATTTACAATGGGACCAATAGAAAAAAATCATGGTAAGGGTCACTGGTCCTAAGGACCAGTTTATTTTTGTAGACAATAGGGGTCACTAATCCTAAGGACTAGTTTTAAAAAATTCCTTATTTCCAAGACTGTTATATAGTGAAATTTTTCACCAGTAAAGAGAACTTTGTGTTTTTGCTAAGGTGAAAAATTTCCATTATTTCAACAAGAATTATGTAAAAAGGAACTTGCAGGTCCTGGCTCTCGAAAATATTACTTCTTAGCAATTTCCTTGAAGATGTTTTATTGAAGCGCCAATTCGCGGGACCCCAAAACCAGTGGGCATTACTCTTCAATGGCTTGGGTAAAAATGTAAAATATTGCGTCAAAATATAGGACATTATAGACGATCGATATCCCGAAACCAATTTTGATTATTCAGGGTCCGCCAGTTGGGCTTTTTCCCATTTAATCGCTTTAAGCCGATTTTTTTCTGATTTTCGGTTTGAAAAAATACATACTGGCCTTAAATTTAGTAACATTTTGTTATTTCAATTTTGCGAATAAGGATATACCATCATTTATATATTATATATGACCTTCCAATCGTCAAAAAGTTATTCTTCGCTATTGCTGTATCAATTTGGACGCTCGGGGCATAAGTTCTCTCTCACGCCATCGGCGATAGAAAGGAATGGGATACATCAATCGGTAGGTGATATCGTGCCCTCTTTCATGTAATATTTTATCCTCATAGTCGTTGTCTCACTTTTAGGCAATAGTACCTAGAAGTTGGGTATTGGCTGTACCCCGCTGAGGCCCGCTCCGTCTGTGATAGAAAGAAAAATGATACAGCAATCGATAGGCTACATCGTGTCCTTGCTGTCGGGCTCTTAATTTTTGGCCAAGAGATCTAGAAATTAGGCAATGACTGTCCCTCACACCGTTAGACGTGGAAAGGAAAATTATGCGTAAGTTGACAAGGGATATCAAGCTCTTGTTGTTGCTGTATAATGTTTGGCACCCGATTAAATAAGGTGTATTGATATTCTTAGCACATGGGCGGATTGTGTATAGTTAAATGTCCGTGACATCTCCCTAACCTCCTCCTCAAGCTACTCCATGGCCAAGATTATTTAGGTTAGCCGATACAGACATTTCGTAGGTAGAATTTTCTAATTTGGTGCTCCCCCTCCCCAACAGCCTTTGCCCGGGGGAAAGTGCCCCCATAATCCGGCCCTGATAATAAAAAATCATAACATGTTATTTCGTATAACACCGTTGATACTGAACTCTTAATTTTACTTTATAGGTTTTTAGTTAAAATTAAAAAAAAGTTTTAAATTTAAAGATGTTAATTTGGTTTTAGCGCACTGCTGTTACCATCAGAAAATGAAGCTATGAATCGTATTAAATTGAAAAGCCGTAACTAGTGTTGTTTTTTTTAATCTATCGCCAGGTGACTGACGCCTGATTAAAGTTCGGTCTGAATCTACGATGTGTGTCGCGTGCGTCGTTTATAGTAGATTCCTTGATATTTATATTTTAAGTAATTTTGCTAAATCAAGATACAAGACGAAAAAGCTATTTTTTTTGGAGCAAAACTATTAGATACAGCAGAAAACTAAGCCAGGTAAAACTGGTCACACTACATCGTGTGATTATTACATCCAAGGTATATATACCTCAAACGAAGGCGCGTTTCGGAGAGGGATAACTTCCAAATTGAGATTGCTCCTGGTACAATCAAATTATGGGAACCTTCGATACATTACTTAGTAAAGCTCCACAGAATCGTTTGAATTGGGGAAATAAGGTTTGAAAATTGATTAATTATCACGTGTTGGATCTACTATCACGAGATACGGAAGGCGAGGAGCTACCCGAAATTTTACCTAATTTTCCAAATAATTCTAAGGCCGATTAAGAATTAAAAAGGAGCATGCAAAAATAAAGCCCAGATGCAGCTTTTCTATTCAATGTTGGATAAAAAATTTTGATTTTTTACTGGACTTGGAGGGTATGAACATTTTTCCACAGAATCGTTTGTTTTTTTGAAGACGTGTTTTGGAAATTAAGAAGCTACCTGAAATTCATGGCTAAAAATTTCAAACTATTCCTAAGTGGTCGGAAAATAAACACTTAATTGTAATTTATTGTACAGGAACTAATTTTGTATCGGCCTGAAATCTAATCTGCGACCTTTGGGTTACGTCCCAATGCAACTTTCATAAAATTACCGAAGTCACAAAAATAACATGCCCCGGGTGAGGCTCGAACTCACGACCTTCAGATTATGAGACTGACGCGCTGCCTACTGCGCTACCGAGGCGGTTGCGCTTCCATGTTCAGCAAAATATTGCATAAAAGAGTGAATCCATAGTTTAATTTCTTCTATTATGTCTATATTTGTGTAGCCTAGCGGTCAAAACCGCTTTATTAGCTTATGGCGAATATCCTATGAACACGGTCTTTAATAATTCGGCTCGCAAATGGTTGGTCAATAGTCGTTTCGACCACTTTATAAAAAACCTTATTTCCGAGCCAGGTAAATGACCATGACATGTTACATAACTAGCAGTCGACGTGTAATGGTACTAATGTATAGTAATTTAATTGAGATTGGCAATTTAGTTTCAGTTTCAGATTGAATAGAATGAAAAGTGTTAATAGTAACTATATATGTAATTATTATACTCTATTTTTACAAACATTTAAAAATGACTAGACTGGACCTTTTCTTTTTCATAGATTTTTTAAGCCTTGTTTTATATTAGGCATCATTCACTTAATTCTTATTAGCCAGAATGACGAGTAAAAAATATTTTAAATTATTTTAAACAGGCCTTCTTTAATGATTACGATAATTTGTGCTTTAATCAGTGTCATATGAATTTGAACATTTCCATCCACAATGAGTGAAGAATTAAAAGATGAAAAGTCAGTAGTTGTTGTCAGTGCAAAACCCAATCGCCGTGTATTTGGTCAGAAGCGAAGAGTTATAAATCAAATTCCTACTGAAATAACAGACAATAAAGATATTCAAGATGCAATTAGTGTCCTGCCTGCTAACTACAACTTTGAAATTCCAAAAACCATTTGGAGAATTAGACAGCTGAATGCAAAATGTGTTGCAATACAAGTAGGTTGAAAATATAGATTAAGACCGAACAAGAAAACTAGAGCTTATGCGTAGCTAGGGTAAATTTTGTTATAAGCAAATGTTGAGAAATTTGTCGTTATTAACATTAAATGGGTTTACTCGTAACTTTCTTATTATCGAGGCCATTCCTCGAGCGACTCTGAAACTGATATTTCATCGTCTCACATTGCTTTTCCCAAATAGTTAATCTCCACCTGTTTTTGGATAGGGTTACCAAAGAAAGTTGTGTTATTGGTCAAAATTGAATGCATTCAGTTGGGAATGGTATAACATTACTAGAGGTACAATTTTAATCATCTCTAATATATGACGCGTAGAGCCATTACAAAGAAATTTATAGCATATTGTATAGGCAATTCGAATGATATACAAATATATTCAGCTGTAAAAATCATTAAATTCTGCTATTTAACCAAAATATGAACAGCTTTATATTGATATTGTTTTAAATGCCATGCTCTATTTTCAATCATTGGTCCCATTGTACTTTATATAACATGCCAAGGGAAAGAAATACTTAGCTTTCCTTTAAAAATGTTTCCGCCAATATTTTTAACTCTATTTTTTATATGTTACCCTGACATTATAATATAAATCTCTTACAGATGCCAGAAGGGCTTCAAATATTTGCCCTCACAATTGCAGACATTCTTGAAAAATTCACTAGTGCAGAAGTAATTGTAATGGGTGATGTGACCTATGGAGCATGCTGTGTTGATGATTACACCGCAAGCGCTTTAGGAGTTGAACTTTTGATTCATTACGGACATAGTTGCCTTATACCTGTTGATGTGACAAATGATGTAAAAATGTTGTACATATTTGTTGACATCAAAATTGATGCCTTACACGCTTTACAAACCATTAAGAAAAATTTTTCTACCGAAAAATCCTTGGCTTTAGTCAGTACAATTCAGTTTGTAGCGACAATTCAAGCTTTACTTCAAGACCTAAAGGGTAGTGGCTTTAGTAAGGTCAAAGTTCCTCAATGCAGACCACTTTCTCCGGGGGAAATTTTGGGATGTACATCACCAAAACTAGAAGATGTGGATGCATTAATTTATGTTGGAGATGGGAGATTTCATTTGGAGTCTGTTATGATTGCTAATCCAACAGTTCCAGCTTACAGGTAATTTGATTATTTTGTTTTAAAAATATCTTCCAGTACCACAATTATTATATTCTTGGAAATGTGTTTTGAAGATTTGATTAACATCAGTTTTATAAGAAAATTTTTAACCCACTTAAAGGCGGATTTTCACTGATCATAATAAGGAGTGAAAACAAAATTTTCAGCCCCTCAAGAAAACTACACTTTATATAGCTGATATGTTGGACATTTTTTATGGGTTAATCAATTTGAACGTCTTGTCTTTTTTGTTTCAGAATTTGATAAAAAGCTTATCTTTGGGAAGTATAAAAATAGTAATTAACATTTTAACCTCATTTTATTTTAAGGTATAACCCGTATGACAAACAGTTTACAAGAGAACATTATGACTTTGAAAAGATGATGCAAACAAGAAGCGAAGCAATTGCAGTAGGAAGAGAGGCATCAACATTTGGTATAATATTAGGAACGTTAGGAAGACAAGGAAATCCTAAAATATTAGAATTATTCAAAAGAAACACAGCGTCAAATAAGAAGCAGCATTTCATTGTTTTACTGTCTGAAATATTCCCACAAAAGCTCCAACTCTTTCCTAATGTTGAGGCTTGGGTTCAGATAGCTTGTCCCAGATTATCCATAGATTGGGGGAAATCATTTGTTGTTCCAGTTCTAACTCCTTATGAAGCCGCTGTAGCTTTAAAACAAGCAAACTGGAATGATAAATCTTATCCTATGGACTTCTACGCTTCTGAAAGTTTAGGAGAATGGACACCAAACCATAAGCCTCCCAAAATATCAGTTGATAGCTCTGATAAGTGTTTGTCTTGCGAAAATTGCAAAAACAAAACGAAGAAACCAATTACTGAAATGTCTGACTGAATCATGTCCATTGCATACAATTTATCTATTTAAAATAAAACATATTTGTAAACAAAACTTTATGATAAATTCATGTAATATAAAAACTTGTGTTTCAAATAAAGGTGTCAAGAATATGTTCTACCTATCAAGGCAATGGGATTGATTTGTTAATCGCCAGATTGAAAATTGTTTTGTAGTTGTGAATAAAAAAAACTAAATTTTAAGGCTTTATTTTTTATATCAAGACATATCAATTTCAAGCCATTGTAGTAAATATTCATGAAGATTAACAAATCAGTTCCATTCAATAAGTTCCTAATACACCAGTAATGTGATAAATTAAGAACCAGAACCCGTAAATGTACATTTACAAATCAATACAACATTGAATTATTACCATTTGCTCATTTTACTTTTAAAAATAAATTATTAACTTTATATAAAGGGTCAATGAGAATAAAAAACTGAATAGATCATTACTGTCATAGGAAAGAAGATTCAAAAACTGGTTAAAATAAAAATTGAAAGGTTTGATTTTTATTAGTGTACCGGACTTTAATGAATATCTGAATAGTCGATATTTTTGCTCTTGTGCAATTGATATTGCTAAAAAGTAAAATATGAAAATTTTGGTTTCATTTCAAGCAACTCCTTTTTCAAAGTTAACCTATGTTGCAAATATGAACCCAAGACAATAACATTTTTACATCGTCTGAAGAGATGAGCATTAGGGTTTATTAGAGATAAATATCCAAATGTTACCATAATTGCAATTCAGATAGGCATAGGTGTTAGACCAAGTTCACCAGCCCACTACATCAAACCCAAGTCATCTAGTGACTTTTAATCCTGAACTAAATTTGGCAAATAAAGTTCTTGTAGGCATATTTTGTGAATGTCTAAAGGGTTCAACCATGTAAAGGGAGACATACATGTATGTGTCTACTGACCCCTCCCAAGAATATCTTTCATTTTCAATTCTGAGTCATTCCAGGTCAAATCAACAAGGTCCAAACCACTCAAGTTTCATATTTTGATGAAATTTGGCGAAGGGCTGAATTTGTGCATAAATTTAATCCCTGTAAAGGGAAAGTGTTAAAATAAAATTTTGGCGGAGTTATAAGCCAAACCAAAATTTTGCTACTTTTCCAATATCTGTTGTACCTAATACCAAAATTGACTATAACTTTGGTTCTACTAATGATAGAGATGTGTTCTATGGCTCATTTTAAGGCAAAAACCATAGCATCGCGTTTCATATCAAAATTTGGGGGAAAAATAATTTCAAATTTGAAAATTATTTGCTCATTGATACCCAAAACACCTAATTTTTGAAAAAATATTTTTTTACTTATTAACTTAGCTGGTCCTCATACGTACTGTGTATAAAGATTTTCTTGTATATTTGATTTGTAACCAAGTTACGCGAAAATTTACTAGATCCCCACCGCTAACGATTTTGACAATTTTCTCAAATTATCTTACTCTCTGTTAATCAAAATTTTCTATATATTTTTTAATTTTATAGATTTCACTGTTGTTATTTATTACTCATGGTTAAGTATAGAAAGGAAAGTAGTGATAGTGGAATTTAATATGGAAATAGTAAAAAGTATATTCAATACAACCACACAAATAACTTCAGTTTGACAAACTATTAAAAATGTAGTCTATACCTCCAAAATATTTCTGGTTGCTAAAGAACAAGCAAATTTGCCACAAAGAAAAGCCAGCCTAGTGCCTTGTAATTGGAGATATTTCCGAAAGTTATACAAGACGTCATACAGTCCTTTCATTGGGTATCTGATCAAGCCACTTTTCATCCCTTTGTAGTTTATCACAAAGAACACAATGAAAGACAATTAAATCACAAACTCCATATATAGTGATCTGATTGCCTGAAACACAATGCGTTAACAGTGCATCTTTTCCTAATAAAATTAATTGCGTTCTTGAAAACGTTTGTTCCAGATTTACAGAAAGTGATATCTTTTTCAGATGGTGCTCCTTCTCAATACAAAAATTTCAAAAACATGATTATTTTATGCCACCACGAAGACGACACAGGAGGAATATCTGCCAAATGGCATTGCTTAGCCACTTCCCATGACAAAGGGCCATGAGATGGTCTGGGAGGCTGAGTAAAAAGATCAGCAACTGTAGATAGCTTAAACATATTTGAAGTCCAAAGCAATTATTCTCGTGGCCAACGAATGAAGGAAATTTTGGATTTGTAAGTAGCGAAGAACTAGACGAAAATCATAGAAAATTAAAACCAAGGTATGAGAGTGCTCTCCGGATTAAAGGAATAAGATCTTTGCATTCATTTGCGCCCTTATCTGAAAACAAAATTGGAAACCAGGAGATTATCTTCCTCAAATTTATGTCAAACTACTACAATTGGGAAAGAACTTGAGGACCTGGCGTAAAGGACTTTATGGCGTCTTGTACTATTGAATGTATAATTTTCGGAAAAATCTCCAATTACGAGGGCTTCACCAGGCACTAGGCTGGCTTTTCTTTGTGGCAAATACTTTGCTTGTTCTTTAGCAACCAGAAATGTTTTGGAGGTATAGACTACATTTCTAATAGTTTTGGATAGTTTGTCAAACTGAAGTTATTTGTATGGTTGTATTGAATATACTTTTTACTATTTCCATATTAAATTCCACTATCACTACTTTAATTTTTATACTTAACCATGTGTAATAAATAACAAACAGTGAAGTCTATAAAATTAAAAAATATAGAAAATTTTGATTAACAGAGAGGAAGGTAATTTGAGAAAATAGTCAAAATCAGTAACGGTGGGGATCTAGTAAATTTGCTCGTAACTTGGTTACAAATCAAATATACAAGAAAATCTTTACACACAGTACGTATGAGGACCAGGTTAGTTAATATAAGTAAACAAATATTTTTTCAAAAATAAGGTATTTTGGGTATTAACAAGCAAATAATTTTCAAATTTTAAATTTCAAAAATCTTATTTTTCCCCAAATTTGATATGAAACGATATGCTATAGTTTTTGCCTTCTAAATGAGTGATAGAAAGAACCAAAGTTATAGTCAATTTTGGTATTAGGTACAACAGATTTTGGAAAAGTAGCCAAATTTTGGTTTGGCTTATTTTTTTCCCTTTACATGGATTAATTTTATGCATAAATTCATCCCTTCGCCAAATTTCATCAAAATCTGAAACTAGAGTGGTTTGGACCATGTTGATTTGACCTGGAATGACCCCTCTAAAATTTCCAATAATAGAAAAGTGTGCTGCGGAATAGGTAAAAGTACCGCATATTCGTAAATTACATTTTTTTTTCTGGACTGGATAAAAGGGTATGTACTTTTCCCCTTACATGGTTGGTTAAACCCCTAATTCAAAATCAGTTTAATTTTAAACAATAAAAATCAGTCAAGAATAAGTAAAGGAGTGTTTAATTCCCAATACAAAAGTAATATCTAGTATTTAAATTCCAACCACACAAATAACTGTGAAATATAATATCCAGTGTTATATAATATCTACTCCGAATCATTCTTGTCAACAAATGTGATTACAGCATGCTGTAAATTGCATAAAGCAGCCACAACAACAAGAATATAGTTCAAATTACTTCGATCACTTTTAATGTGAGAAGCATTTTTAAGAAAATGGAATCCTTTCATTCTTGATATTGCACCCTCAACTTGAAGCCTGAAGTGTTTACTTTTCCCTGGAGTTACAATATTGCCTTTAGTTTGTTCACTAAGGACCATTTTCTCTTTTACCACTTCAGGATAATGAAGTTTAGCTTGTTTTTCACTTAATTCATTTTCCAAGTTCAAATTGCTTTCCGCAATCACTTCATCTTCAGGTAGAATGTACTCTAAAAACCCACAATTCTTTGCGATATATTCATTACTATTATTTGCTTCGTAACATTTAGAAACAAACATAATGTAACCATCTGGTGAAATTGCAGTAAGAAATTTAACTTTTTCTTTATTTTTGGAATACTGTTGTTTCTGATGTGGTTGTTGTCTATCGCGCACTAATGATGAATGTTGAAGAATAATCTCAAAACAATCAACAATGCATGTAGTGTTTGCAAAACTGTCTTGAAATGATACTGGCATGGCTTCTTTGATTGTTTCTCGTGGCAAAAAACATACAAGATCATTGAAATAACTTGCCATTTTTGGCATCCATAAATTGAACATTCTCGATATAGAACTGGACGACATGTTAAACCTCCTCGAAAGGTCTTCAAAGAAAAGATTTAATTTCAAACGCATGAAACACATTAACACTTGATCTTCCACAGGTAATTTAAATGAAAGATCATTCGCCAATGGTGTTAAGTTTTCAACTAATTTCCAAAATACGTGACTTTCAAGACCTGTATAAAACTTAATCCCCGATTCATCTATGCCATTTGCAGTAAATATTGGAAAATCCGTCTGTATCAACTTAGTAATATGCTTTTGGGAGTTCAAATATGGTCCGGAATACATATGGTCTGTTGAAATATAACTGGGATCTGTCTGACACTCTGCACTTTTCATTATAGTTTCCTTCTGAAAAATATGAAAACATACGTTTTTTTCTTGAGAGATATGACACCGAGTATTTAATTAAAGGGATCAACCAGCCTTGTAAGAGAAGAAACATGTGCCCCATCAAGAACCTTCCTGAAGCGAGAGAACAGAGAGACAGTGGAGGAATACATCATAAATTAGTCCCATCTCCAGCAACAATCTTTGTTTGCGAAAATACCGAAACAAACATCCAGATTGACTGAGCGGGAACACATGTTTCTCCCCTAGCGTTGAACCCTTTTCAGGTGGGACCATTCTGTTAAACAACACTTGAGTGGCCATTAAAATTTAAAGATATAAGAGAAAGAAACCCAAAAAAGAAGATAACAGTGGTTAAATTGCCCTGACACTGTATTTGTCAGTCAGACCGATTGTTGCATTTTTTTTAATCTTCACAATGATACTTTTGGTCAGTTTAATGCAACCAGCTTTGCCAGTTTTTTTAGAAACCTGACAGAACTTTGCAATTTTTTTTTACAAAATATTAACAAATCTAACATAAAGGAAAAAATAGAAAAAAAATGTTTAGTAAAAAAAGTTACCTTAATTATACAGTGAACAACACCAGAACCAAATTGGCTTTGTTTGGCCAAAATTTCCATTAAACTCTGTGCTTGGGCTACATTAAATGATGATGATTTTGAATAATCGGCACTCTTAGTTTGGTTTTTACAAATCTTTGTGTCAGATCTTTTAGCAGATATCCCAGGGCCATCCAATTTATTACTTTCTCTTTTGGTTCCTTTCATGGACACACAATCCTATTGTGAAATAATAATACCTTTATTACATACTGTGGTTATAGAAAATAACACCAATGCCTTAAATTTATGAATGTTGCAGCTATTGAAATAGTTGTACGTCACTATCACAATCATCTTGATAAATTTTCAGAATGATTCTGAAAGTGCTCCACCAGGCTCATAAGGGGAGAAACACAAACCCAATCCCAAACCTGTCGTAAGTAGCAAAATAGAGAAATACACGATACATTCATATGCTCTGCTGCGCCATTGTCTATTGGCAACAAATATCAAAACTAACGTGCAGATTAGCTTAAAAGAGGGTCGCATATCATGGAACACTTTAAATGAATGTATTATTTGCTTAATATTTAGGGTCCCTTCAGTTTCCTTGTATAACAAATAAAAAAATAGTTAGGGAAATAGCTTATCAGGTTGGCTTTGTTGCATTTGTAAGAGTACAAATGTTATTTCTATTTAGCAAATGACATTATCAAGAATGTATTTATTTTACTTAAGGAGATTGAATGTGTTGATATGATTTTCTGTGTTTCTTACAAAGTACTACACGGTGCACCAGTATGTACTCCTTCATGACTGGGAAAAACTAGACCACTTGCCTGCGGATATCCTCAACATATTCTCTCTAAGTATAGTTTTTAGCAAAAATTTACAATTAAATTTTGTGTGACTTAACCATAATAAATAAATTCCAGTCATGTAACTCTGTTATAAAGACAGAAGTTAATGAAAGTAAGTTATTGGATACCTTCAATGCAAGAGACATTTTCCCTCTTACTCAACATTCACTTTCTCCTCACTATATCTCAAAAATTTCCTCTAAGTGGAGATGCTGATGAGAAAAGTAAAAACGCAAATGTTCCTCCCATTGACTCTCTCTCAAATGCCATGCGAGGCGAAGCACAAGTTGATTTTCTTATCATAAGTGGTGGAACCCTTTAACCCCCTGTGAAACTGACCTGGCTTGAATTTTGTGGTTTGAAATGGGACATTTTTGGTATTCCATCGCCAAAATGAATAGAGCAAACCTAAAAAAAATAAAATAAAAAGAGGTTTCTTTTGGTGGAAATGAACTTATAAAAGTGACTAAGAGGGTCAAAGATTTAAGGGCCACACCAACGTTAACAAAAAATTCTGCTTTCACAAGTTACAGAAGAGGATCTACTACACTTCAATCCAGATTTCTTAAACGTCACTGTGGCCTTTTACATACAGAAAAACCATTCAACCTACAGCAGCGCTAGTTCCTGGAGCGGTTAGTCTTTTACTATTAATTGCCCGAATCCACATATCTTTTAATTCAGCATCAGTTGGAAAATTATGTAGTTTATAAGGTACTTCACAAGGGCAATCCTGTTGTAAAATTCCATAATGGATTTTACATGGCTCTGTTCTCCACTTATTCAATTTGCTTTCATTATTTTGACAGCCAGGAACGCAACAGTATCTTCCTGCCATATTTCAACCTGAGAATGCAAAATTACTCATTAACTGCAATGGCCCTTGCACTTTTTGTAAAAATGCTAAGTCATATTAGTTATTCTCAACTCATTTTAGAAAATATAGAGTGGGATGAATAGTTTACTTCACCCAATATTGTCTTGTAACTGCTTTAAAAAATCTTATTATGTGCAGCAGAATTGGAATATTCTCCTTCAAAGGAGTAGAAAAAGAAAAGCAATTTATGTTAGCTTACTGTTCTCGCTACATATGCCTAATATATTTTAAGATAGCAAAATAAGAGATAAATCTGGGAACCTGACAAAAAAAATGCTTATTTCAACAATACTTATTTCGATTTGCAATAAAGTAATGGCATGCTTTTTCCTATTCATAAAAAATTCGCGCCCACATTGGTGGCCATGGCCAAAGCTACGGAATGCGAATACTCTATAGTTAAGATATCATAGCCTTCAATGTTGGATTTATCTATGTGATAAGTGTGATGAAGCCACCTCATTGAAAAAATTATGGGCCTCTCTAGTCCTAAAGTGGGGTGGCGGAGTGGTTAGAACTTTCACCTCGCAGCAAGAGGAGCCCAGCTTGTAGCACTAGGTGAAAACTTGGAATAACTCCTGCGCTGAGTTAGCAAGTTCTCACCCCACTGGTGTAAAAGGTTCCACCCCCCCCCTCAGGTTCTTCAGTTTCCCCTTCAACTTTTTGAGGTTAACGGTAATAGTTAGTGTAGGGAGCTGGGAGCTGTTGATTTGTGTGGCATGAAGAGCTTGCCACCACGCTCCAACGCATTGTAACCCGGCCACATGAATTAATGGTTTTAGTAATTAATGGTAGTAGTCTCATGGAGGTATGACATCAGTGTAACATGCTTGTCTGCTTTTATGCCTAAGTAAGCAAGTGTCAGACATTATTGAAACTCAGTAGACTGAAGTTTGAATAGCCTATTTCTGGTGATGAAAAAAGGTGTCCTTTTATTGAAAAATATTGTTACTTGAAAATGGTATATAAAATTCTGGAATCTTTAAAAAAAATATAGGGAACAGCATTATTAGGGTATTTTACCGCAAAATCTTTGTATGATGAAATAAGTTACATTATCTAAAAATCAAAAGCAAAATACATTGCAAATATTCTTAGAGGAGTTATGATAAAATTAGAATTACGAGTTTTTATATCTAGATAACATGTACAGCCCTGGTTCTTATAACATCGTAGATAAAATGGGTAGCTACACGACACTAAGGGACTAAATCAGAATTTGCTTTTAAATGTTGCCAATGGTGTGCAATAAATAATAAAATCGGCATCAGCGGCATACAGTTAAGCCTTTTGCCACCTCTTCAGAAATAATAATCAGCTAGGCTAATACCCAAGGCACCACCTTAGGCCTAAGTCAACAATTGAGTCTGCGCCATTCTTCCTTTTTTTCCCGCCATGTTACCAATATGACTCAAATCTCCCCTAAAACCGAGCAAATCCGCAAAAGTTAAAGTTGGGATAGATTCTATCACAACACGCCACTGGGATCACAACACGCCACTGGAGAATGTCCTCATCCACCTCAAACCTTGGGCATTATAACAGAATATGCCATCCACACATGTTAAAAGTAGGTGACAAACCAGTCAGTTCATATTGACGTTGTGCTGTTAAAAGTGGCCCGGTACAGGCATCGAATAGGAGGCCGCTACACCACGAACCATCATAAAACGATTCAGCTGCAGGTTTGGTCTTAGCACAGTATAGTTCTAGGCTTGACTTTGATTGGACCTGTCCAAACCATAGTGTCTGAGCAGCATTTGTCACCCCTTTTGTGACTATCGAGGCCCATTCTTCTTCAGTTATTGCTCCACCTCTAACTGTACCACGGCCATATACACGGTCCAGTTGGTCAATGCGATGGAAAAGAGAAGTCTGGACCCCCTATTGGCGCAGGGCACAGATAGCTCATATGAATTATGTCAACCAGGGAAGACGCCCCCCCCCCCCCTTTCTACTATCTCACAGGACATTCAAATGCAAAGGCAGATTCAACCGTCCAGTGTTGCGTAGCGCCCCCTTTTACATTCCAAGAAATCACCAGAGGCAAACCAAAATAATAATAATATATGGCTTCTGTTATTAAGGGCATATTTACCTCAAGTTTCAATTTTCTGGGATTGCATACATTTTACTTCCGCAAACCAAAAAGAAAGTTTATAAATATATTGCACAAATTTCTGTGTACAAACTGATGCTAAATCATGCTACGCGTTACATTAACTAATTACCAATATTTATAGAAATTAATTGAGTACCATTTTGCCAAGAGCGAACCTAACACAATTCCGTCGTCTGCTGCATCACGGCCTTTTTTTTTTGACATCCACACATCGGTGTCGACCCAAGGCCTTAGACACCAACACTCAATAACTGATTAATCAGGGCGAGATACGTGTAACGGCCACGCCAACAGGGGGAAACGTGGGGACAGGGGTGGGGACACCCGTGGCGGAAGTATGCCGACCACCCGTTGGGGAATTGGTGGTCGTCCTCACACGGCCATCCACAAACTCTGCCTCCCGGACGCCTGGGATTACAGGAGTGAGCCACTACTCCCGGCCTGCATCACGGCCTACTTGGATCCACTCGCAAACTCGCAAAGTTTGAGAACAGATCTAAGTTGGCCGTGGCTGCATCAACGTCGTGGTCGTTTCAGTGCTGCCATTATTTCACTCTTGTGATACTGTCCGATTGAACTCAGAAGAGATAGACTCTGAGCTTTATTATAATTATAAAAGTAAGTTGTACATATTTTCTGTTAGTTTAAAAACATTTAGTTGTTAATTTTCTTAGTATCCAAGTCAGTTCATTATTTTCTCTTCGTAGTAAATTTCTCTGCGTATATTGCTTATGTACCAGTCAATCTAGCTCTGAAAGTGCTTGCGAATACTTTTATCATGCTCCGAGCAGTTGGCGGGCAATTGCGTGCTAAATTTTTGCTGAGACTATACGTAAAAGTAGTTAGTGGTGTAGCACCGGAGTAACGCTTAACGAGTACTTTTTACATGCTATTTTTAATTAAATTCGTCTGCTTTGTGAGGAATTTTTACTTCGTTGAGAATTGATAGAATACTTGTTACATTGAAATTTATAAATGGAAAACTGAGGTAAAAAAAATTATTTACTGATTAACCAAAACTGAGGGTATCCATGCAATGAATTATTTTACAGAGTGATGGCTTAAATTATGGTACTGTGTACACCCAGGCTGATGTGTGTTGTTTTGTATGTACACACTGTTTGTGTGATGGTTGACAACCAAACTTACGAGCAATAAAATGTCAGAGTCAGATGACTGTCTAACTCTACCAGGCAGAGGTGTGACTTATACTGATGTTGTCGGAGCACCACCATTTGCACCACGACCATATTATAACTCTGATGGTGATAAGGTATGCCGCACAAGCACATCGACTGGAAGAAGTGTAACAGTTACTGTTGCAACCGCTTCCTCCAATCAAGCTACTTTAGGCTCAACTTCGAAAACTTGTAATATACATGAAATATGTTATTATTGTCAAGTATTCATATTTATCTCAGCCATCATCACTGGTTTTGCATTGGTTATTGTTGGAGCCTTTATGCATAGCCAACATGGAGAGTTGGTGGTTTTTGTTTATATTGGAGGTCTTTTGATGTGTGTTAACAGTGCACTTTTAGCAATTCAATGTTTTGTGCGTAAAAAACAAAAGAGCAGGCTTAGGTGCTATACCAACTCTTCTCGGCATGCAAATTCAAGCGTCCAAGGAAGTACACTTGTTATTGGAAATCAACAATACATACCAATAAGTTCTATGAATGGCATGCCTCCTTCAATACCCTCTTTAAGAGGAACAGTGCCTCCAAATATTGACAATGGCCTTATTAGCCTTGAATCTAATGCAAGAGCTTCTCCAGTACATTTTGCTTCTGCAAATTCTCAAGTTGTTCCACCACAAAGTCCGCATTCTCCAACACATTGTGATTTACAAATAAAGTATCTTTCTCCAACTCACAGTGCAATATCATATAAATATCACCACCACCACCACCATCATCATCAACCAAGAGATAAACCTCGATATCATAATCCTCCGCTTGGTATACCTGTTAGTCAACAAAATCCTATTACATCCATTAGTAATCAACATGGAAATAGGGTAGTAAATCCAAGGTATTTTAAACTTTTCAAATAGGGTGTGGCTCAAAATGTTTTTTTATGGAAAAGGTTGAATCTATGCCATTATAGGAAATGTAATTGTAAAATTTCAGACTGATTTAATTATATTTATTGGTTGCAATTGATTTTCATTGCACTTATGATTGAAAATTATTGTTGATATTACCTTAAATGTTTTAATTGAGAATTTATTTATACTTCGGGAGAATGATACAGTTGAGGCGATTTTTAGTGTTGCTCCCAATCTCCCTCATGCTCGGAAATGAAATCAAACCTGTACCTCATTGGTTCCCACTATGTCGTATTCCAACACTATTGAAATGCATGCGAGTGACTTTTTTTGTTCTACTCGCAATTTAACATGGGTTGCAATTTTACTACAATAATTTTATAGCGTTTTCCATTGGGAACCTCCCAGTACTCCCGGAGTGCTCCAAAATCAAAATCGTATTCCATTGGGAAAAAAGGGGCAACTCCGAGAGGGAGGATCGTCTTCCATTGACCAAGGTACTCCCTCCCGGAGTGCTCCCAGCTGCCCCAACTCAAGAGTCGGAGGGAAACAAAAGAGTGCTCCGAAAACGTTTCGTATTTCATTGGGAGCTACCAGGGCGAATCCTCAGAGCGCCTCCTACAGAGAGCAGTGACCTCATTCAACAAATCCGGATCACACTCGGAGGTTCCCAATGGAAAACGCTATTAGCGTATAAACTGTTTTGTTGGGAAATGCTGTATAACAGTATATAGTGTGGCACCTTCAATTCCTTAATTTTTTTGCTAACAAAATCATTCAGGGCTGCACTATATTTTAAATATCTTTTTTTTTATTGATCAGTGACAGTAGATTATCCTTAACTCCTGTATGTGACAAAATATTTTATTCCTTTCATAAAAATTACATAGTGAATGAATTAAGACCTTTTTAATTATTAGTTTTTATTACAATTTCTTTCATAGAGATGACTGGATTTCAACAAGCTATAATGAGTCAATGACACCTAAAAAAAGTTCTGGATATAGAGATGGTACCTCATCAGCAGTTCATCTCCTTTAAATAATAATATCTGTCCAAAGATTATATAGTCATGGAAGATATATTTAAATTATTCTTTGGTTGACTTTTTCTATTTCAAAGGGCCACAAAATCATTTGAAAAATTCAGTTTCAGTTTCAGTTAGCTCCTCCCTCTCTGTACTTAATGGTAGCAGATCTGACCAATCATTATTGGTCGTTTTTCTAGCACCTGAAATTGGATTAATTCCAAAGATTCGGTTACCATTTGATTAATTATGAACCGGAGCCTCGCTTACTAATATTTTTGGAAGTCTTTTAAAATATTGTATAGAGTTTTTAACTATAGACTGTTTAAAAATTGTCAGCAGGAATAAATACCTTGATATATGAATTCCTGCTGATATTTATTTGGCATGAACTTTTCCCACTTAAAAATCCCATAACTTTAAGAAGGTTTTAACCAAAATGATGGCGCCAACGGTAAATTTCATAGAAGTAGAACATATTTTCAATATTTAAAAGGAAAGCAGTACTTAGATCCATATATTAAGGGAAACTTCTGTAACTATGAATGTTTTTGAATAACTAAACCCTTCCCTTGAAAAGTTGAACTGATTTTGTTGAGGTTTGTTTTATAAAACCCTTCATTTCATTTGGGAGGTTATAGGCTATGGCCAAGTACCTACCTCTTTTATGGGACTTCAGCAGTAATGAAGTAATTTTAAAGGTTAAATAACGTAAATTATTTTAACTAAAAATAAGCATTTTATCTGCAATTTGTGTTTAAACAAGGTTCTATTTTTGTTAATTATTAAAATAGACGTGTAATTTAACTTTTGAATTATATCATAAAATTAAGCTAGTTGATATAGTTTTTAACATTGAAGGGCTTTATTATAATGTAAACTTTATTGATTTATTCACTCCAAAATTTAAATATTATTAGTACCTATAGCAACGCAAAACCCAAAAGTGTGTCAGAACAGTTTATTTTTAACTGAGAGATTGTTGCAAAGTGAAAATATTGTGTAGTGGAGAGCGTAAAATACATAAATATCGGAAATTTTTTACCACTCAAACAACACCAAGTGTGGTGTATTTAGAACATATCTCTATGTGTATGAAAATTGAAGGTATAAATTATGCAATGCCTATAGACCAAGAGAATGTTGGTAGTATATTCCCATCTAGTTGGCTCTCTAGAGACTAGCACAAGTAGATATTTTGAATGCTTGACACACCTTTTAGTTTGTCAGTTTTGTTAGTACTATTACTTTTTTAAAAATAGAGCATTAATTATTTGGGAAGAAAGGTTTTCTAAAATAATAGAACGATTTACCAAGGTGTGGTGATGTGATACACCGTTTCAAATCAAACTTTTTAAATAAGACTTAAAAACATATCACACCTAAAGTTAGAAGTCTGAAATTGCCTTGCGTCAACACATCATTGCATATCAACTCGCTACATTTTAGCCTTAATCGCAAAAGTAAAAGGGTATCTCCTCACCCCACCTTGATAATATCATTTAATTTAATTTCCTTACTAACACACTTCACCACAAATTAAAGCGTTGGTGGCCCTATCTAATTGGTTATTGTGCATTGTATAAGGTATGTTCAAGATTAAATTTTTCTTTGAAAAATTAATTAAGTTTAAGCAAATCACATAATGTACGTTTAAAAATAGTGCTGCCCTCTGAGGTTCGAGATCTGCCATTCTATATGGATATCGTACAAATTAGGTATAATATGTTGTATAGATATCATATGCTATAGCTTTGTAAAAACTTGGGGAATTTATTCAATCCATAACAGAAATAAAAGGCGACAAAGAAATATTCTTCCGTAAATGTTGTATCTCAAATGTAAATATATTTATTTAAATTTTAAACTATTTTATACAAAACTAAATATACATATTATTTTATCGGTATAATAAAGTAATATTGGAACACTTTGCTTTGTGTATTTGTTGTTTGAGGCAAAGGTTTTTTGAGTTTCAACTTAGCTACGTTTATTCCTATTTCTGAGTTCAAAAAATAATTTACATAAATCTCTTAAAACAAATAATTTTTAGCATAGCCATACTGGAAGTTCAAAGGGTAATTTTATTCGCCACTTTTAATGATGAAAACACAAATGGGTGTCATTCAAGAATTTCACAAAACCGGGGTATGCGGCGTATGCCTCACATTTTTGGTAGTATCAAGAATATATTTAACCACTAGCGTAGTAACTGGGCGTACACGGGTACAGTACCCCTCTTCAAATTGGAAAGGGGCACCAATTTTTTTTTTTTTTGTTAGAAGCTCGTTATGAGCGATTGTAACGGGTGGGACAATTCAGTCCGCTCGTCCATTTGATTAATCAGGTGCGAGATAAGTGTTACGGCCACGCCAACAGGGGGATACTTGGGGATAGGGTTGGGACACCCGTGGCGGAAGTATGACAACCACCCGTTGTGGGATTAGTGGTCGTCCTTACACGGCCATCCACAAACTCTGCCTCCCGGACGCCTGGGGCGCCAAATTTTTTTTTGATTTACGTTTAAATGCGGCGCCAAATTCAGTATTCAACTGTACCCCTCTTAACCCAAAACGATATCCTATGCGCCTGGTATTCAACTGACTAAATATTCAACTCTACCATTAGTCCATTACCCGTATGGCCTCCTTTAAAAGGGCTGCGCTTGCCTCTGAATTATACCTGTTTCCCGCGTAACTCGTGGGGCGCGTCAAAATTCTAAGAATTCATCCCTTGATAGTGATAATTCTAACTTCTCAAAATTTTGACGGTCCTTCTCACGGCAGGTGACGTAATAATCTCTTCTCACGGTGAGACGTGAGAAGAGTGAGAATACCTCCCAGCATTATCACTGTCTTGGTCAAAAGGGGGGGGGATATTATAAATAAAAATGGCAGCTAATGTTCTAATCAGTTTACTTGATACCGAAGAAAATAAACATTATTTTATTTTTGTGAACGAAAATGAATTTCAGAGAATACAGAATGGTTAGTTATTTTCCGATTAAACATTAATTTTATATTATAATAAAAAGTTTTCTTCCTTAGTTTACAACATTCGTGGCATTCACGTAAGCCGCCATCTTTAGAAGAATATTTTTATATTGGACGCATTTTAGCGAGTTCTCACGGGGAGAAAAATGATCACGAAGAACTCTTCTCAAGAGAAGAATTCCTTCTTAGAATTTTGACGCGCCCCAGAAATAGGTCTGGGAAAATGCAAGAATATGATTCGCCAGATCGGTTATTTCACAAAGTAGGAGTCTTATTATCCACGCGAAATTCGCGAGTGCTAACGTTCTGACGTAATTGGGTAGTTCCAAAGGTTTTAAAAGTTGGAACTATCTTATAGACTGTGTCAGTAACTCTTGAAACTTACGTTATCGAGAATGTCTACGTCTGTTCTCTGATGTCACGGATATTTTAGTACACACAATCCCCCGGTGTATTAAATATGTTTTGAATATTAAATTTTGAGCCTATTTTAAATCATTATGTACATTAACTTAAACGTACTACACTAAACCAAGAGGAATTTTGTTGAAAACTCGAAAAAAGAGGGTTTTCTCAAGCACCCTGTATATTAAAAATCACACTGTCGTTTAACATAACTAACCCACTAAGCATTAGCAACAAAAACCGAATTTTAACTCGAAGATCAAAGATCAAATATTTGGAGACAGCTGGTGCTTGTATTCAGAATCTTGAATTGGTACGAAATTCAAATATCACAATAGTTCGTTGAGGGGGGTCCCTCGAATTGGCCAGAAACCTCACTGTAGTATTCGTCACAAATTTAAACGGTCTGGAGGTCGGATACCTCTTCTAGCTATCGTGACTCTTGGAATCGAATAACATCGCTCTCTAATAGTGGCTCAGATTTTTGATCTGGCAACGCTGCCCGCCAAGAATTTTCTGCACATATGCCCAGCCTGATTTAGAATCCCCATCTATAATGTTTATTTCAAAAATTTAATGACTTTTAACGATTGTTTTTAAATTTTGACATGATTTCTAAAAGTTTCCACTGCAATGGATTTTTTTAAAGGCATTTTAATCAAGGAATGACATTCGTCGATTAGATTTTTCCGAGGGGCAGGTCACTTCCATTTTGGCTGCGTCTTAATCATAGTAAAATGATTAAATCAGGGTAATCGTGATTAAATCAGGGTAATCGTGATTAAATCAGGGTGATCGTCATTAAATGAGGGTAATCAAGATTAAATCAGGGTAATCAAGATTAGAAAATCTAATCTAGATTTAATCAATCTGATGTGTTTGTTCTTGTTAATTAAACACTCTATTGAAGCTATAAGATTTATTTCTATGATGATGATTTTTACATATGAAGTTTTAAGTAAGAGTACCGAATATGTCGGCAGCCGGTAGACCACTGTTTAGGTGGTCATAAAACTAGAGCTCCCTCAGCTTCCCCACCCAGTGGCGCCCCCTGGCTATTATAGTTCATAACATCACCTCTTTTTTAAATAGACTGATTATAGTGTATTTTAACTACATTAACGATTAAACATTTCAGTTCATAAATTAAGTGTTTTAATTGATTTACGTCTTCGACTGGATCTTCGTACGTGTGGTTTGTGTCTACTCGACTGAGGCTTTTTGTCGAAATCTTGTCTAATAAGTATCCTTGATCGGGCTCCTTCTGATGATGTGGCTACACTAGGAATAGAGATGCTTGTGGTAGGCTGTTGCTCTTGTCTCGGTGATCGACTTGGTGATGATTTGCTACTCCAGCTTGGAGATTCATTGTCAGGACTAAGGATTGGTGGTTGCTGATGACTCTGGATCGGTGGTTGTTGATGACTCTGGATCAGTGGTTTTAATACTGATCTGTACCCTGCATCTGGATTTGGATTCATTTTACTGGCTCCAGTTGTTGATGTCTCAGACACGGTTGGTTTTAATAACTTCTCACTCCTTAGTCTCAATTGGTTCTGATGTTTTCTATAAATACCTCTCCCAATGTCAATCCCATACATCATATTTCCGATAGATTTTTTACAGTTCCCTCTATCCAATTTTCTCCCTTACCATAGTTTTTTACAAAGACTTTTTGATTAGGATGAAACTTATAGGTAACATCACTAATTTTTACCTCTCCGAGGGGACAAAGTCCCCTAGGAGGGGTTATACAACCACCGTGTCTGTCTGTGGGTCTGTCTGTCAGGCCTGCGAACGAGTTCGCATTTTCGGTGCAAAGTGTAATCACTGCGTACGCAGTTTCTCGAGATTTCTGCGTTCGCAGTTTCTCAAAGGGTTGGCAAAACCATCGTGTGACGGTGAGCATTAACGGATTCATTTGCGGTTTGGTTTGGATGATGTTTTTTCGCTCACCGTCGTGACGGTTTGGTGTATTACGTTTTGTTGTGAGTGTTGAATTTGTTGTGTTTGTGTTCTGATGGTTGTGCATGTTGAGTCTGTTGTGTTTATATGGGCGTTTTCTCTCCAATTTCTTCTTAATGACTTTGGGACGGACCGAGTGCTGAGTGTAATGCTACCTCTCATCGTCCAATGGCAGGGTTTCCACCAGTTGTACACGGTATTCGTCTTAGTATCAATTTGCGATCGCATCGGGCGGGATTTGAACCCGAGACCTCCTGCTTGAAAGGCTGACGTTCTACCACAATAAATATATTTGGTGTGGATATTTGGATATCTACGATTTTTAACGCAGTCAATGATTTCCTGGGTGTGCGAGTCATTATATGATATTGGAAATTGGACGGCATTGGTCTTTTTCATGCGGTATGTGTCACAACGTCAACTGGAAGTCTACGAGCGTTGAAATAAAATGAGCGTTAAAGATGCGGCAAGTATTTCGTAAGCGAGAAAAATACAAATACCATCTGTAGATATTTCTTTCATTAAAATTTGCTTAGTATTATATTCAACTGATAAACATGTACTGTAAAAAGGGTTAAATTCAATTGTGCATTGTTTTAGTAAGTCTAACTCGCTGTTGTAACTACTTAATTTATAATATTCTGAATAAATTAAACTCGATTGTTTCGTCTCAATTATTTAAATTAAAATTAAAATTTTATACCGGGCAGGGTTTGAACCGAGAATACGTTTTTCGTAAATAACTCTGAATTGCGGAGATATCTTTGGGGGTCGTGTCGAGAAATTAATATCACTAGGGACCATTCTTCCGAGGAGAGGTATATTTTGGCTTGCCAACTTGTTACTAATGGTTTTATCGCTATTATTATTTACTTCTAGCATTTCAATTATAGGTTTATCGATGTTGATATTCTCATTACCCCTCTCCTCTTTAAAGTTCGTTGGATGGACCATGTCAAGTTTGGTGCGGATTTCTCTTCCAAACATGATTTCCGCTGGAGATTTACCACTAATTTGTGGAGTGCGGCGATAGTTTATGAGATTTCTTGCTAGTCTTACGTCTAGAGATCCATTTGAAATTTTTTTTAAACCTTCGTCAATGACATCAATGGCAGAGTTAGAAGTACCATCTATTTTTTTTAATGATGTCTTCACGGTACGCACCACCCTTTCAGCCTGACCATTTGAAGCAGGGTGATACGGTGCAATGGTCAAATGCTTGAAGCCGTTATTCTGCGTGAAGATTTGGAACTCGTTACTTGTGAAACAAGTGGCATTATCACTCACCAGGATCTTCATAATTCCATAACGTGCCAAATTTTGTCGTAAGAATGTGATGACTACGGCTGAACTGTTTGTTGAAGTGACTCCGATTTCCATCCATTTCGAGGTAGAGTCCACTAATATTAATAAATATTTCCCATTTACCGGTCCGGCAAAGTCTATATGGACACGAGTCCACGGTTGGATCTCCTCGGGCCACTTCAAGTATTCAGCCTTTGGCATGGTTGCATTTGGCTGACAACTTGATGGTGCTCTAATTCTGTCCTCAATGTTGGTGTTCAATTCTGACCACCAAACTTTGCTCCTAGCTAATCGCTTTGTTTGCACCATTCCCTGGTGTTAGAATGATTTTTACCTTTCTTATATCTAATTTCATAGCTGTGCGCTCCTAATGTTAACCATTCTTATTTGCAATATACATCAATAGTTTACCTTTAGCTTTCGACCATTCTTTCCCCAGTCTCTTTGCAGATGCCACAAAACTTATCAAAATTCTTAGTACAAACACATCTAACGCCGAGTTACAACAGGATCTCTCTAAAGTTGAATCTTGGCAAAAAATTCCGGTTTATCCTTCAACACCTCAAAATCCAATGTATCTTGAAAAAGACTGTTTGTAATAGCTTAGTAGTCTTGAAAAAGAAAATGCGCGACTTTTGACGGGTTGCGTTATCCTTTTGTGGGGTGCTGTGTTTGTTGCTTATCGGTGTAACACAGTGTGTTGTAGCTTCTCACTGACACCACGGCAAACAGGTGTCAGGTGCACCTTTCTGCCTAGCATGTAGTATTTCAGTCGATTCAAAAGATCAAGTTTTTAAGGGAAAAATCTGGAATCGCGGTCATTCATTCTAACCCTCTTGAAATTGGCAAAGAAACCTGCTTTCTAAATAAGCATTTTTAGAAGGCCCAAATGTAAAAATCTTACGAACTGAAAGTTTATTTCGATTTTGGAGGCCCAATCATAGGCACCTTTTTAAAAATTTGGAGGCCCCCAAGTAGGCCTACACTTTTTCAACGTAGGCACGTGCCTACTTGTGCCTATTGCTGGCGGGGAGCCTGCACCTGGCTTTAGAGTGCATAAGTCCATCGCCACAATCTGCCAGGCTCTACTAAAGGAAACGTCGTCGGAATGAGAGTTTGGTGCCCGTTTGACGACTACTTTATGCATTTTACCTAACGTTTTACCATTTCTGGAATATCCCTTGACGTTCTCGGCACTTTGTGATGACCAGATGACCTTCATGGAGTCGTTGTAATATTTCCCCACGGTTGGACTTCGAGATTAGAAAACAATCAATATACATAAGAAGCCCATCTTGAACCGTTATATCCTTTCTCGACATGGAGGCTGGACTTTGGCCTGGACGTAGGTCAACAGTATCATACATGCCTCGTCTTGAAGTTGACTTTGAAGGATAGATGCCAATTTTTGGTCTGAATCTGGTAGAGATGCCACGTCCAGTTGTACATGGGCTGCAATCTCCTCCTGCAACTCATAATCGACCATGTTTAAAGGAGACCGCGACAAGGTGTCAGCTGGAACAAGCGACTTTCCTCGAAGAAACCGAACGTCGTAAGAATACCGCATCGGTGGCAAATTAAATCATCCAGTAGCTTAGTTTGTAGAATTAATAGCAGAGGTTTGTGGTCAGTCTCCAGAACGATGTACATGCCAGTGATATAGTCACATGCCCATTTGAGCGCCTAAGCCTCCTTCTCGATCTGCGAGTATCTTCTTTCCACTTCACTGAGTGTCCTAGAAACATACACAATGACTTTTGTGCGAGTCATCAGGATGTCTCGGACGTATTAGTGCCCCGATGCCAAAGGCTGATACCATAGTTTCTATAGACGGATGAAACACAAACACTCCTAAGACGGGACTGCTTGTTAACGTATTCACTATGAACCAGTGAGCCTCTTAATGCGCCTGACCCCACGACCAGAAATCCTTCTTACTCAACAAGCTATTGAGTGGTTGAAGCTTCTCCGCTATGTTAGGTAATGATTAACCATTCCTAAAGCCCCATTTTCATGCTCGCCTGTAGCGGATAAAAATCGTCAAAATTCGCTTCCACCACTCGCTAGCATGAAAATAAACCTAAAATATCTGTTTGAAACAGATCGACGTGGAAAGTCAAAAAGTGTGTAGCTGAAGCAGATTTTGACGATTTTTACCCGCTACCAGCGAGCATGAAAACGGGGCTTAAGAGTATTCTCACCTCCGGAACGTTGGTCGGCGGCTTCATTTCCTTGATCGCCTGAACCTTCTCATCGTCTGGACTGATACCGGATGCGCTTACTACGTGCCCCAAAACCTTTACCGATTATTTGACAAACTGACACTTTCCTGCCTTAATGCATGGTGATACCATTCTTGACCAGCTCCGACAGTACTCTCTAAACGTTCCTGTGGTGTTCTTGCGAGTTGACACCCAAGACCAGGATATCAACCTGCAGGTTGACTGCTAGATTAATTCCCTCGATACAAGCACTAATACGTTTTTGATTATGTCCAAACGGCAACCTCGTAAAGTAATACCTTCCAAAAGGATGTAATAAACGTTGTTAATTTCATTGGGTCTTTGTGAAGTGGTACTTGCCTATAACCAGAGTCACAATCGATTTTCGAGAATATCTTTGCATTCGCTAGCCATCCTGGAGGGCGGTCCATAGCAGGCATCTGGAACCATCTCTCAGAACCTGTTTATTAAGTTCCGTAAGATCCACACAAATACGAATGTCTCCCGTTGGCTTGCGGACGACAACCGTTGGGGCATACCAGTCTGTAGGCTCGTCTACCTGCAAGATAGCTCCCTGTTTGAACATTTCTACTTCCTTCAATTTTCCCATTAAAGGAATGGCAACCCTTCCTGCAGTTGTCAACGTCAACGGAACAGCGCCGGCTTCAACTCAATCTAGAACTTTTGAGTAATTTTGCCCGCGGTAGTCAGTTTATTTATCTCGCCGCTATAGATTCTTTTACGCGCGTATTTCATGGGAGTCGCCATTACCGTGCTACACGCGAGAGAACGGGTTTTGGGGGAAAGAACTTTCCACGGTAGAGCTACGTGCAGTACGTCTATGGCAGCTGCCTGTGGAGCAAATCGTGGCAGGGTCGTTGATGGGGGGAAAGACGCGCGTAAAAGAGTGTGTAGCTCTTCACTACATGTAGCTCGTAAGAACAAAAGCGTATCTTTGAGATTTTTGAGAACATAAACATTGTCCTCTACCTCAGTATCATCATACTCCATCTTGACCGTCATAATTCTCGTGCACTGCAATTGCGTCTGGCCCGGACCCTGGTCCGAATGATCGCCTGTCCGACGGTTGTATTGTGGAAACTACGGTATGGCATTTACCTCCGCTCCCGTCTCGATTTTGAACGTGACAGGGTATCCATTGATTTTAACGATGACCATCCAACTATTTCGTATCGAGTTTCCAGACACCGTCCCAACGAATGCGTCTCCCTATGGACCATTAATTACCTCACTGACGTTCTTTGCCTTCGTATGGTATTCGCTTCGAAAATGTCCTTTATTATCGCACTTGAAGCTAACTGCGTTAACGGCCAGGCACTGACTCCGACTATGACTCTTGGTGCCTTCACAACTTTAACATTTGTCGGAGACCGTCACGGATTAGCCTTTCCTCTACCACAGGTCTGACGTCGGCCTGGTCGCTGCCGGCCTCCACTCATATGTGGCTGGTATTTTTCTTGTAGCCTGTCTAGTTCCGGTGTTCGGAGAACTTTCCCTCACTCATAGCTATCCGTTTCTCACATGATTCCGCCAAGGAATGAAGTTCTGTGACGTAAGATTCAATGCCCTCATCATCTTCCTGGTTCCTGTGATTAAATCTTGCTCTCTCGTACATTATCATCAAATTGCTCCACTTCTTTTTCGTATGCCTGTCAATCCGACGGATTGCTGAAGCTCAAACTGCCTGGTGAGGCAACTTAATAGACAGCGGTTGTCTTCACTGATATAGTCATGACAATTGGAGAGACGGTGAATGTCTGTCGAACGTTCTTCTCTTCTTCCTTGATCATCGACAGATTGAAGTACTGCTTGCGCTCGTTATTCGTAGACTTCTGACACCATGTAGAATTCGTGACGGAAAGACAAGTACGACTATTAAGTTGATGTTTATTAAACTCAACGTAAATACTGTAACATGGTAATAACCAAACAGCAACAATAACTACCCTTCTTAACAAATGCTGTACCTATGTCTAGCTTGGGGTTGACGATATTCTATTTTAGGTAGATAAAAATCATGACTATTTCTTATCTCACACTCACTTAAAATTAAAATTACTTAATCTTGTCGATTTTCTTGAAGACCTTTTATTTAAACGCCTATAGATTTGCTATAGCTTGCGTATGGGGCGGCCTTGGCTTACAAGTCACTAACCAACCGAAAAGATTTCGTCCAGTGGTCCAGTGGCTTAGCAATTCCAATTCACGCAACGCAGTGCATTGCGACTCGCTTAATTTATAGCTCTTAAGGTTAGCCTCCACCACGATCGGTGAACTTTCACTGCTACAACACAGCACTTTGGCTACGTGGGAGAAGGGAAACTAACAGAGGATGCGCCGGTTATTTTTTTAAAGACGTTTATGAGTGCATCATATTTTGGGTGTTTCTAAGTCCTACAGAAGTCAATAGGCGCTTAAATAAAACATCTTCCCAGAAATTGGCAAGAAGTAATATTTCCGACAGCCAGGACTCATAAGTTATTATTTATATAGTGCTTGTTGAAATCGAGGGGCTGATAGCTCCGCGTAATCGGTGTACAGAGCCGTAGCTTTGACTGTACTAATGGGATTACGCGTAATCTTTGAAGTCCCTGCCTTTGGCAGTGGTAATCTAAGCGTAATCCGGTGTACAGACTTTCTAAGAGTGGTTAGCCCCTCGGTTGAAATATTAGAAAGCTGGAAACTTTCTCGAATGTAACATCGGTTTTTTGCTAAGCCTTAACATGCCAAAAAAGTTACCTGGTTAAAAGGAAACACTTGTTGCATACCGTACTGCAAAAGTAATATGTTTAGTTCTAAAGGAATGAGTTTTCATCTTTTTCCAAAAGATAATTTTATACGAAATGAATTCACTCTGACTCCATGAGAAGCTTTAAAATTGCCCGGTATTATAAAAATATTACATATAATTTTAATTATTTATACCATAAGAGGATGATATTAATGATAATATTATCTTCTTATACTTAGTTTTAGTAACATTATATATTTTACCTTAAAATATATTATCGAAAATTAACATTAGTATGTTCCTTATACACGTGAGCCGACGCGTTTCTTATCTGAAGCAAAATTCTCATGAGGGCAAAAACGCGTCTCCATTGGCTTAAATATGACTTTTTGGCTAGCCATTCTAACCGTTAAACCGACCGACCGGAAATGGCTCCTTCCCAGATGAATTTGGAGAGGGGAGGAAAAACCGAGTATCTTTTATCAAGAATGTATTTATTTATACTCAGGGAGAATGAATATGTCGAGATTATTTTTAGCGTTCCTCCAATTCCACCCGTTGGGCCCCCCAGTATGCTGCTCCGCTTTAATAAAATCAAATAATACTGCAATCTCATTGGTTCTTAAAAATTACGTTTCTCGACGCGATTAACGCTGCTGCGAGGACGCAAAAAATAAGACCGCCTCCTTTTTTCCTCCCCCCCCCCTTAGCGTGACGGGGTTAGGGGCTCAACGTGTCCGTCGATAGTCTCGACATATTCATTCTCCCTGAGTATAAATAAATACATTCTTGCTTTTATTGAAGCGTCCATTGGCTCGAAATAATTTTTAATTTTTTAAAAAATGCTTCTGATTCGTTCATTATATTCACGCGCTTTACGGGTGTACGCAGTTCTCTAGTTAAGCATTTTGTCGTAAGGGCTTCAATAATTATATTTTGTTTGGTTCAAATAAAAAGGCTGATGGAGAATTACAACACGCTACAACGAAATTTCCAACGCTATTTTCACATTAAATAGTTTCGTGCGCGGTACGATTTTTCTCTTCTAGCTCACGAGAGAACTGGTCAAATATTTACGTAGCTGTTTGAAAACACGTCGTTCTGATTATCTAAGTTTTTGCGGTTGCAATGAGGGAATTTCGTTTGGCTTTCATATTTAAGCCGTTGCGTTAGTAATCGGTACTTCCACATTGTTTCCTATTGATTGTTTTTTTTTTTCATTTTACGATGAAATTCACAGGTTTCCTATTTCTCGCGTTAGTAATTTGCTTTATCCTACCAGCAGACTCAATCGGAGAGGATTATTTCACTAAAATATTTTGTCGTAAGTAAAGGCGCGGTTGTATAACATAAAGGTCAATTGAATCGTCACAATGCACGCGATTTTCTAACCCCTCCCACAAAATTCAAACGATTATTGAAACCATAATTATTTTTGATTTTTAGATCCAAAGTTCTGGGACTTTTCAAAATGCGTCAAAAAGGAAGGTGGTAATGATGTAAGTATTCTATTCCTCAAATAAAACTTTGGTTTATATTATTTTGAGATTACCAGTAGTTTGCAAACCAAAGATAATATAAACCTCGTACAGTAGATTCGAAATAGCTGCCTCGAGCGCCTAGTCAATTCGCGACCGAAAACTATCGTTACGCTCCGTTTGGTTCGCAATTGATACCTCGATAGGTAGCGGCTAAAGCAGACGCTATTAGTTTTTCCTTATCGTTATTCGTAAATTTTACTTTTTAAATAATGACACTTGCATTTTAATATAATCTTTGCATCATTTGCTTATATTTTGATCAGTTTATTTAAGAAAAAAAGTTCTTTGGACCTTTTTATTTGTCTGTAGCAGACGCTAGATCATAGGCGCTACCTCGGAGAAGCTAGCGCCGTAACGTCACCTAGGCTGCGTTCAATAACTCTCAACGAAGTATCTGAAAAATTATTTTCGTTTAGAACGGTGCTAACGTGACGTATGATCTTGTTGAACGCTTTTTACCCTTGTTGTAAATTTTGTAAAATATCGTCTGTGGCTGCATCTGCAGCTAGCCTTACTACGTGCTGCGACGTCACGTGACCGTTGAGCAACGGAAAAACCTGCTCAACAGCCGATGACTTCGTTGCTCAACGGACAGGCAACGTGACGTCAAATCCGGAAGTAAAAAAACCCGTTCAGTAAGAAACCGTTGACCGTTGAGCTCAGCGCTGGGCTTTTTTAGAGTAACTGAACGCAGCTCTAGACTCGTTTCGGTCGCGGAGAGCGTTTACCCACTTCCTGCTGGATGACGTGCTGTTGGGCGAACAGTGCGTCATCTAAGTTGGCCGCTATTGGACAATACAGCGACCGATGGAGGCCGATTTTTCGGAGGTTACGTGGCGGAAGTGAGTAAGTGCTTCGGTACAAAAACGTCAATCAGAAAGTTCTTAGAATTCGAAACTTTGGTAAAACGTCCTTACGCTACTGGCTGCCAACAGTGGCGTCACCAGGATTTCAAAACTGGTGGCGCTTAAGCCATTAGCACTGGTCAGGGGCGTCCTATAGTGAGTGATATGGGGGAGGGGGGGAGCTCCCAAAAAGGTTTTTAAAGTTGAAATATTGAGGCCGACTATGAAAAATTAAATTTTTGATGCCCATTTTTAAGTTCGAAGAAACTTTTCGACAAGTGAATTGGAGAAATTGGGAATTTTAGGTGGCGCTTCTCGGAAATTTTAGGTGGCGCTTCAGAAATTTGACAGGTGGCTCAAGCGCCGCCTAAAACACCCTAGCGACGCCACTGGCTGCCAACGCTACCTATCTAGTTTTTTAAGGGAACCAAAATAGGGCGTAGCGATAGCTTTGGATCGAGAATTGCTTTCCAGTAACGAACTTGTTTTACCGATTGCCTTAGGTGAAAGAGGTTCTTGAAGAATGCAACAAAAAATTGATTCCAGATGACAATGAGAAAGTTTTCTACAGATCTCTTTGTAATAATACTCACAACAGAGACATGGTAAAGCTAAACGGACATTATTTCGCACTGTTTTCCAAATATTAATTTAATTCGTATTTATTTCAGTTTTTAAGGTGCAACTATGAAGAAATTGTAAGTTCAATAAATGAATTCAATATGTTAATTTTAGTTAATACTTTTCGATAATTTTCATAATTCAAGGCAAAACATGGAGCTTTCGTTTTACCAACGGTAAGTTCAATTTCATAGCTTGCGTCGTTGCATGGTTTTGTTTTTCAAACTAGTAAATGCATTTATACGCGTGTATTTTCAGAAATGTATGAAGATAGTTAAAATGAAGGTATTTACTCGATTTATCTAATAACCACATTGGGTCGTACTAGTTATACGATTAGAAACAGCAAAAGTTTACAATATATATCGTTCGAGAGAAGTATCCATATAGGCCGTTAAAATGGAACAATGCATCTTCGTTAGGCACGAATTTCCCGGCAAACAACGGATGTGTACACCGCATCGCGGCTTAAAATTTAGCGAATCTATTACTCCACTTATAGATGTTAAAGGGGAACGGTCAAGCTTTAACCAGTTAGATAGCCCTATAGCCCATTAAAAACTAAAATTTATGGCGAAAACCGCATAAAAAAATATTGAGTGGTTAATTTTTAATAAAATTCGGAAATCGCTCATACGGGGTTAGGGGCGTGGGCGGCTGTTTTTGATCAAAAAAATTTCAATTTTATATATTTTTTCAATTTTATATATTTTTTCAATTTTACTTTTTTTACACATTTTTTCCAATTTAGCCATATCGGTTCATTTTCACCCATTTCGTTCATATTGATCAATTTTGATATTTTTGGTCAATTTTTATAATTTTTTTATAATTTTAGTATTTTAATTTTTTTTCAATTTTTTAAAATTTTTCACATGGGAATCGGTCAAAATCCCATGCTATTTTCAATGGGAAAATTTCCATTTTATGTTGTCAAAAACATTTTTCGTTGCCATGGCAAAACCGTTAACCATTTACTAAAATCCCTTTAGGATTTTTAAAGTTACATGAAGGTCTACCAATCCCCCGAGTTTGAACAAAATCGGTGTGTAACACCTCGGGTCGTCTCTTTGTGAGTTGGAAGTGAATAGGGTTTCATTTAGGTAAATACCTTTATGGCATACTTTCGAAAGATTGTAGTTAGTGTAGGGAGTTGTTGGCTCGCGTGGCATGCAGGGCTTGCCACCACCATCCTATGCATTGTAACCCGGCCACCGGAATTAATGGCTTTAAAAGTCGCTTGATAACTTAGGCCTAAGGTGGTGCCTTGGGTGTTAGCCTAGCTGATTATTATTATTTATTATTATTATTATGTTACGTATACTCTCACCAATATTTAAAAACGCTTCGAGTTTTGTCTTGGGTCCAAAATTCCCTTAACACAGCCGTGTTTTCAATTAACAATGCCAAAGGGGTAAGCACGCGTACTAAGATCTACTTCGCTAGAACATTTTATAGGATTGTTTCCAAAAGTCAAACACTTAGGTTCGTTAGGACATGCCAGCTAGGAGCAACAAACACAAGGAGAACGCAGCTAGATTTTAAACAGGCTAACGCAGAGTTGTGTACAAATTTCATTGGACGAGCCTTTACGCTGAACGTTTTACGGAAAGGGGGAAGACAATTTCCGAATTTTCCCCTTGCGACGGCAACAGGCGCTAAAGCGTCTAAGTAATGAAAACTGTACGCAAGAAAATGCTCGACTTTTCATGGGTTGCGTTCTCCTTGTGTGAGGTACTGTGTCTGCTGCTCCTAGATGTCAACATTTGCAGTGTTAATAAGCGGCAGCACATAATCGCAATGGTATTTGACCATATTTAATTCTTTTCAGGGAAGTGAAGCGGGGAAAAAAGTGCAAAAGTACTTATGCGGTAAGGATTCAAAAACAACCGAGTATACTGCAACTCGTGAGCCCGAGCTTGAGCCCCTGTTAAAATAAAAATTACTTCGAGCCCAAGCTTGAACCTATTTCATGATTCATATTACTCGGAGCTAGAGCCCGAGCCCGTATTAAAAATTAACGTACTAAGAGCTCAACCTTGAGCCCGAGCTAGATAATGATTTTGGTAGTTTTCATATCTGAGGTGAGCTCGAGCTCAACTCACGATTACGATTGAGCCCGAGCCCGAGACCGATTTGAATACTGTTTTCGTATCTGAAGATGAGCTCGATTTCCTTCCGATTCGCGTTATTGTTTAGCCCTAAAGCCCCATTTTCATGCTCGCTGGTAGCGGGTATAAATCGACAAAATCCGCTTCAGCTATACACTTTTTCACTTTCTGCGTCGATCTGTTTCAAACAGATATTTTAGCTTTATTTTCACGCTTGCGAGTGATGGAAGCGAATTTTGACGATTTTTATCCGCTACCAGCGAGCATGAAAATGGGGCTTAAGCCCACGTTTGAAATTTATTTTGGCCAAAAGAGCGTTAGAATTTAGAGGAACCTAGCACCGTCTGGATTCCCGGGCTCAGGGCTGCCTGACCGCCTCAGAATGTCTTCCACGTGTGCCAGTGATGACGGAATGGAGCTCGAAAACACTAATTGGGCTATTTGATAAATAAATTGTGCGACGAAAAATCGCGTTGAGCAACTTGAGCAACTCTAAGAGTCCAGAGCTGTCGAAAGGGTTTAATTATATCATGTTAAGCAGAGCTACAATATAGTTATCCTGAGCTTGAGCTTGTCTGAATATTTTACTGAGAGCTATTCACAAGACAGACTGCATTACGGGCTTCGTCACCGTTTTGCGTCCGCTTGCTCCCGCGTCACGCGTAGCCTTTGACAGCGCCTCGTTAGGGCGAGATTTTCTTCTTGTGATGACATCAATTCGTTACTAGCTCTCAGTAAAATATACCCCAAAATGACAAACTTATGGAACAAAATATAATAGACTTATGGTAAAACAGAATCGTCCAGGTGACTGATACCAAGAACGTATTTAGATCTCTAAGATTATAGAACTGAGAAAGATTGATAATGTGCATGCAACGTCATCTGGAAGTTACAAAACTAGGATATTTTGGTTATTGAATAACCGGGCTCAAATTCAGGTAAAATATTTTAAACCTGGATCATTCAATAACAAATCATATCATAGATTTCCATATTTTTCCAACCTCAAGATTGGGCTGCATGCGGATTTTAGAGTTTGGCTATTATGAAAAGTTAACAGCACGGCAGGGCAGCAGGAGATACTGATATCGTTTAAGGTCTTTAGAAACCAAAATACGTTCATGCTGATAGAATGTGAATGGTGTAGGCATACCGCTTTATCATTTTTAGTGATATGATGAAACCAAATTTTGAAATATAAAACTACTAATTTGGTTTTGCACGATTTAATATTGTTATTTTTAGAGAATGAAGACAGATTCAAATGCCTACGAAAACATGCTCCTTACGAAGTAATTGCTAAGTATTATTATAATTGTGACGTCACGTTAATTTATTCGTGTACAAACTCTATTATTTCTGAATGAAATAATTATAAATTAACGGTTTAAGCTATGTTTTTCGCACTTTAAACTAACGATTTGTTTTTAGGACTTGAAAATCATGGATATTTGTCAACATAAGTTATTTCCTGAAGTTACCTCAAAAGAATTCCAGGTGTTCGTCTGCGAAATGAAAGACACGTTTGACTTGAAAAGACTAGCAGATGTAAGCTAATTCTTTTCAATAATATACAGGGTAACACTAATAAAAAGACTAAAGAGCATAGCCAGGGTCGGGTGCACAGGGGAACATGAAATAGGGCTTGAAAAATTTTCTGCCCGAACCTTTTTCGACTCTGACATTTTGGCCTTGCACCAACTTGGACTGGCAACAAAACTGAGCAGAAATGTCAAATATTACTGTCTTTCGTAGTAGTACATTTTAAATTATAAAGGCTCTGTGCTGAACCAAACCTTAATTGTGCAATATCGCTGAAATTCAGAAATGTTACTGGTTATTAGTAAATCATGGTACATCAACAGCACATACCAATTAACATATGTATTTTAATGTATATATTTCTACTTCGGGAGAATGAGAAGGTTTTTAGCAATCAGGGGCACCCTCATGACCTAAATACTCAAATCATCCTTGTATCTCATTGGTTCCCTGAAACTTTCATCTTCCTTTCTTTCCCGGGGGAAAATTAGACCATGATGCCCGTGGACCGTCTCAACATAGTCATTTTCCCCAAGTTGAAATAATAAATACATTCTTTGTAGTACAAATTAATTTTTGGGTTTCCCGTTTGCACTTATTATTTACAGTTTAAAACATGTTGGGGAAATAAACTCAAGGAAGCTGGCAGACCTGTTCCACCCAGATACGCAATCGTAAGACATTTTGAATTATGTTTTCCATTTGCGGTAATGTTATCCACAAGCTTCCAACGAAATTTTTCATTTTAAAACAACATTAAATTGGTAAATAAATATGTATATGGAAAAACTGTACAACATATAGGTCAAAATATCTAATTTAAAAAAAATTATTTTTTAATATTACATTTAAAGCACTGTTTTGTATCGTAATAGTCTTACTCGATACATGGATGATGGAACTAATAAATATCTACGCTTAGCGGCTTAGGGACCCTTCGCTTTAGTACCAACGTCCCTAAGTTATTACTGCAAAGTTGGGCACTATCATATCTTTTGATTGTTTTGGTACTTGAAATGATAGGGAATCAAATTTCATTATTTCATACTTTCAAAATATCATTTTTGATAGTGATCTATCAACACTTTAAACTTTTAAATGATTTATTGAGTTGAAATCTCGGTAATGGCTTTAGTTTTTTGATAGATTTGACGAAAATTTACCCGAAAAATTATAGATTTTCACTTGAAAGGAGTCCTTATCCTAGTTTAAAAAATTATGCGTTTTTGGGATAAATATTGAAATTTTGAAATATGTTTTTCACGCCATCTCTTAGTAAAAATTTCAAAATTTGATAGTTATGATATGAAAAGGCCGTGAGGTGAGTCAACTGAGCTTGCGGAGGGGGTATTATCACGTGACGGTTAAACTCCAATGGGACGTTTCGAAAGTTTCAGTTTTGGATTTGATTTATAGAAAGTTTGCATCGCATTTTTACTTATTACCTGATTTACCTCATAATTATCGTTTTATTGACTGGAAGAGGCTGGGGCTGTACAATGTCAAACTCCATGTCAAAGCTATTGAGCCTATTGTGATATATATCTACTAAACAAAGCATTTGTGATTATCATTATTTCGCAAACGAGGAATTAAAATTGATTGTTTTGAAAAAAAAATTTAATTATTTCGCTGTATATTATTTTATTTGATATAATTTACAAAAAAAATATTTTATTGGGGGTATGATTTATAGCTTTTTATCTGTAAAAAAATTTATATGAGAGAAAAATTTATATGTAGAATGCAAAAAAATATATAATTGATAGTTACCAATAAGTCATTTAGGGAAAAAATGATACTGATACGATCGTAAATTTTCAACTACTAACTTCACGCGAGTTAATTTATATATAGACACAAAATCTCGGAAATTTTATTTATTCATTGAGAGTTTACCGCCATCTATTGAATCTAAATCGCAAAAAAATCTATACTTTAAATATTTGAAATAAAAAAATGAGAGAAAATTGATAGCAACGCCATCTATTATATTTTGATAGGAAAAAAATTTATCTGCAAAAGTGTGCCCAACTTTGGTTATTAGTTCCATGCTCGATATGTCAAAATTTTCCTAGATGTGGGGAAATTTCCCTCATCACTAGTATCTCCCCAATTAAAAAGGGGGAGACATAACTATCAGAAATATTTAATTTTCTTTCACTGTTTCTTTTTTCTAACCTCAAAGGAATGCAAACTAATCGTAAGTTAATCGTAAATATTATTCTTCAGTAAAGTACGTATATTATAAATGCAATGCGTTTTTATTATCCACAGGAAAAGGGTGCGATTATTAAATGGTGGCTTTGTGATAAAAGTATGCTTGTTTTGAAATAACAACTATGTATTCATACTTAGGGAGAATGTTAAGATGATTTTTTGTCGTTTCTCCCATATAACCCCCGTCTGCCTTTATGCTCCTCTCCTTAAAAGTGAGCTGGCATTTGTGTGACTATGTATGCAAAGTGCGAAATTTACGGTAAACTCTGCGTGGTCTCGCTAGTACCGAGGGGGGTGTAGGCCTTGTAGGGGGTTAAAAAGCACGGTGCTTTTTCTTTATTTGCCACAAAGCTTGCGTTGCCCTTTAAGGGGCAAGACTACAGTGACCATTGTCTACTTTCTCGCTATTTCAAGCTGAACTCTTTTAATTTTGTATTTTAACTTACAAAATTAATATTTAAGTGTAGAACAGCCTTTTGTTTAGTGACTAAAATAATGTTGACAATTTTAAATTTAAAAGTAATTAAGTTATTACGTTTTAATTCGGACCCCCGGAGCTAAACAAGTTGGGCAAGCGCCCAAACTACCCTTTAGATAGGACCTAATATCTCGTTAACTATTAATATTATAATTATCAAAATTATTTTAAGCACTAGAGGACAGTTCAGCCTAATATGGAAAGTGTAATTCAATTATGTAATTGTTAAAACAGAAACGTTCAGCTTGAACGAAAAAGAGTCTTTTACTGTATTCTTCCCCCTTAAAACCAAAAACAAATAGACATAAACCGAAAGTCTCGCATTGGAGGCAAAGTTCGCGCCGTGCAATCTGATAATCTATTTTATCCCCTTTCTAAGGTGCTGACCCCCTTCGCGGATCGTTACAAATTTAGAGCATTGCACGAGGTACATCATCATCATACATGCGAAAGCTGGTTTTGAAAACGTCGCTCTCCGCGAAATAGCTAGCAGGCTGTGTTGCCAACCTGTACGATAATTATCGTTTTGTACGACAATTCACCTCCCGATAGATGTACGATATCACAACGTACGATATCGGCAATTGTACGATAATTCAGTAGGATGTACGATATTACAACGTACGATATTGACAATTGTACGATAATTCAGTAGGAATTAGTTTTTGTAATGTACGTTGTTGAAAAATACCCGTTTTGACGCTTAGGTTTGGTATCAAAGTTTATTCTTAGAAATATGTTTACAATTAAACTATAGTACGTTCTCAAAAAATAGTACCATTTATAATATTATGCAAATAGACAGAAAGAGCAGGTAGGAAATCCCGCCAGGTTGTTTAGCATCGTGAAACACTACTTTTACAAATGTCTGACCAGATTTTTCAAATGCTTTAGAGACCATCTGATTGGTTGGGAAACATTGGGGGTTTGCACCTTCGATTTCAAGTAAACCAAATGGAAAGGTACAGAATACCGCTAATGCTAGACTTTCTGTTTATGACTATTTAAACTGTCTTCTGAAGCGCACGCTGGTGACGGTTTTCATCCCTCTTTCGTGACGGGAAAAACTAGACCATGGTGCCCGCGTATATCGTATCAGCGTAGAATTTCTCCCAAAGTATAAAAAAATATCTTATTGGTATTAAAGGGGCTCCAAAGTTCGGTGGCAAAAAAAGAAGAAAATTGAGCATGTTTTTCTTTCCCCCCAACCCCTCACTCGGCCTTGGCAGAGGCGGGCAGAGTCACCCTTAAATTTCGCACTTTACTGAATTTACACACATTTTGCCACCGAACTTTGGAGCCCCTTTAAGTTCGTAAAAATGAAACTAAATTGATTATCTTGGAATTATTTCAGGGAGCCGGTATAGCTGCATCAAGAACAACTTACCAGTTAATGTTCGTATTCAGAATTTTTCTTTTTACTTAGTAGCGCCAGTGGTTCCCCTTAATATAGTACCAGAATTTCCCTAAGAGAGATAAGATCGAAGAAGAATATTTCGCCGCTAGTGGCGTGACCGAGCTAGTCGTTCTAAAAATTACGCAACACAAAAAAACTACCTTTAAAAGGACCCCCCGGCGTTTGCAAAATCTGGGTGAAATTCCAGTAGCTCCGCCACTTTTGTACCTCGTGATATCAAGACTGGCTAATTATTTTCTACTATTTTTCAATAGAAAGGAAACCAGTAAAATGCAAACGTCGGTCGGGCTCTTTAAATAGGCGCTATCATAACCATTTTCGCCGCTGCCTAGTGATTTATTGCGCAGATAATCCCTCAAATAAACACTTCAATAAATCATCCTCCAAGCAAATCGGCAAGAAGTAATATTTCAGAGAGCCAGGACTTGCAAGTCACTGTTTATATAGTGCTTGTTAAAATAATGGAAAATTTTCACCTTTACAGCAGCAACAAGTGTTCTCTTTTAACCAGGTAGCTTTTTTGACATATTAAATCTGGGCAAAAATACGACGTTCTGTTTACAGGTGAAAAGTTTCCATTTTTTTCAACAAGCACTATATAAACAATAACTTGCGGGTCCAGGCTCTCGGAAATATTACTACTGGGCGATTTCCATAGAGGGTGATTAGAGGTCGGTCTAACAAATAAATTAACCGCAAAAATTTCAATTAATCATTAAAATTAGTATTATTTGTTTTATACGAATAAATTATACGATTAAACAACGATTTGACATGCAAAATTAATAATTTTTTTCGAATATTTCTGAATAATTCTCGGTTTTGGATAAATATAAACAATCGTATAATTTCTTATTCAAAAGCCGTCCTCTAAGGGTGATTTATTTAAGCGTCTATTGTTCGAGTCTTTCGTGTACAAAATAAATCGGAAAATTATCTGCTAGGACGAGATACGACTTGTTTTTAACGTGACTAGCGCCAAATTACCGACTAGCTTGTTTTAAACCTGGTGGGAGAAATGTGAAATTCGTTGATCCACGAGAAACATGGAAGTGCATACTCATTCATACCATAAGTATGCCATAAAATCATTTTCGTTAATGAAACCTTGTTCACGGGATATGACGTAAATTACGTCACTTACAATTCCGTGACGAAATACGCGTCATCAGCTTTACTGATGGGAAACGGAAGTTAGTGAGAATTCCTCGCGCGTTTCTGGCTTTGCCCATGTCAAGTTTAGTTCGTGCCTCGCGATCACATGATTTCATCCATGGTAACCTTTTCAATAGCGCAAGGATTATAAGCATTTTTGCATTTTTGGGTCCGCTTAATGTATGTTCCGCGTGAAACAAGGTCTCATTGAATTTTTTTCAAAGGAAATGTTATACAGAGGCATACTTATGAGTAATTATGTTACATATGCTCATACTAAATGTCATCATATGCTTTAGATGACCATGGAAGTGGATCAATGTATGCACGAGTTTTTCCCTAAAGTGACTGATACTGATCTGTCATCAATCTGTGATGTCGACGGTGATGAAGTCGAAGAGAAAATTGGCAGAGTAAGTTTTTTGTTGTTGTTCATTTAATATTTGTTATTTTAGTATTAATATGAAGTTTTTAATTTCCGAGCTGCATTATGGCTTTCCATCCTTTTAACTTTAAAAAAAAAACAGGTTGCCCTTTTTTTGACCTAGACAAAGCAGGGTCAAGAAGCGTTCCACCGGGGGCGAAGTTTGTCATTTATGAGACAGATTTTAAAATTTTGGTTCCCTAAAGAAAGGTGTCCTCCAATATAGCTGGCGGCCGCGGGCATATGCCCCTCTGTACTTCCCTTAACCCGGTCCCTGTGTAAATGTAAGACAGGGTTATGTGCTTCAAAGATTTGAATGAGCTTTTTCGGTTTTCATAGAACCACTTAGCGGCCAACGTGAGAACTTCAAAAACTGCTATATTTTCTTCTGCTAAAAACGCGGAAAATCACAAAGCGTCTGCTTATTAGACGATAATCCAGCAGTTTACGAACTTCTCGCGTTGGCTCTATGTAGCTATTTTGTGATGATATTGGTCATTTCAAAAGGAATTTTTTTAAATGGCCTCCAATGGTCCAACCTGCTCATTAACCAATAAAGGACAATGATGTTCCTGTTATTGAAATAATATTGTCAGCAATTGATCTAATATCGTAAAACATTTAACTAAATATTGTCAAAACGTTTACGAATTTTTTCAAACATGATCTTATATTGTCCAACATTGAACTGATATTGTCCAACATTGAACTGATATTGTCCAACATGAACTGATATTGTCCAAAATTGAACTAATAGTGCCCAACATTGAACTGATATTGTCTGAAATTGAACTAATAGTGTCCAACATTGAACTGATATTGTCCAACAATGAACTAATATATTCCAAAATTTAACTAATATTATCCACCATTTAACTAATATTTCCAACTTTGAACTAATATTTCCAACTCGGAACTAATATTTGCACATTGAACTAATATTTGCAACATTGAACTAATATTTCCAATATTGAACTAATATTTCCAACATTGAACTAATATTTCCAACATCGAACTAATATTTCCAATATTGAACTAATATTTCCAACATTGAACTAATATTGAACTAAATTTGTTATTAACCTTTTACATTTAGGTTAACTAACAACATTTACAAATATGTATATTATTTTAAATTTTAATAATAGGTTACCGGTTGCGCTATACACCACTTCAAAAAGAAAAATCCCAATATTGCAAGAATATTTATCACCGTAAGCTTTCCGAAATATTAATATTAAATATCATTTGGTTAAATATACCATTTATTATTTTCAGAAATGCTAATTTAATAAACTTGTAATTTGGATATTCATGTAATCAAGATGAAATAAAAAATATATATATGCATTAGTTTGTATTTTTCGAAATTCGCTTGCGAGCTTTATGTGTGCAGCTGACTTAAAAATAATCGCAACATATAGTTGAAATAAATATTTTTTTCTTTTAGAAACTCTGTAATAACGAAACGTATTATTTTGAAAAATCAACAAGACCATCATTAGCCACCGAAAACCTAGCGCTACGCCTTCTTCTGGTTGCCGTAATCAACTAGATATGTAGCGTATTAGCAGACACTATTAGCGTGTTTTAGGGTAATGACGAATAAAATAAAAGCTATAAAAGGTTGAAATTTGCATTTTATTATAATTTTACACTGTTTTGAGTTTTCAACACAAAGCTACTACGACGAAAAAAGGGTAGGTATTTTTCTCTAATTTGACAATAGCAAACTTTATCATAGGCGCTGCATTAGAAAAATGTAGCACCGCAGCGCCACCTAGCATTAGAAGAATATAGGGATAAATATACAGGGTGTTACGTATAAGTTTGTCGTAAATTCAGGGGAGTGTTCTATGGGTCCCAATGAGTAAAAATGCACTGATGAACATGGGTACTAAAATTCTTCGATTCGGAGATATGGGCTCCCAAAATCTACCCCACAAAGCAGAACAAAGCTTTAAGACTAATGAACTTTGTTTCATAAAATGATCAGTGGTTTTTTATCAGTGAAGCGATAATGTTAATTATCGCACTTTTAGAAGAAAGATAAGTCCGACATGGCCACATGGGATACAAGCTATTTTAAAGTATTGGAACTGTTCAAAGTAGGCCTAAAGGTAAAAAAAATCTAAGATACAAATGCCGATAATATCCTAAACGATTAGATTTAAAAAATTCTAATCGGTGAAGCTTCAGAGCAAATAAGAAAATTCTAAATGTAATTCAAAAATTGTGCGTAGCTCCTCCGAATGCATCGGTGAGTATATTCTAATGTATAAAATAGTAAACATAATATGTCAAACTTTTCTAATATCGAATAGGCGGATATGCATTTGATGTAACAACGGGCTCGAGGAAATAGTTAAGTAGTTCGAAGATTGTACTAGGAACAGTTTCCTCGAAGACCAGCTGTGGCTCGGGAAAGACCGAAAGATATTCCAGAAGACGTTAATTAAGTTACCCCTCAGTATTTTTTTCAATTTATAGAATTATTTTATCACCATTTTTAAGGTTGATCCCGGTACAAGTACTAGGCAAGTTGGTCGGCAATTAGGTGATAGTCACGTAATGGTATGGCGAATTCTACAAGGGCCCTGAATTCCACCCATACCAGAAACAAAATTTACAAGTTTTAAACAAAGCTGACTATCTTTGTCAAACTGACTTTTCTCAGTGGTATCTACGAGCAACAAACACAAGGAGAACGCAGCTAGCCTTTAAACACGCTAACGAAGGGTTGTGTACGAATTTCATTGAATGAACTCACGAGCCTTTACGCTGAATGAATGAATGAATGGTTTATTTGTTTGCGTACAATACGCGCCCTTTTATATCAGGGCGGCTCCGCTTAGGGGAGCACAACAACATAGAATTAAATTAATTACATTGAACCAAATATATATATATATATATATATATATATATATATATATATATAAAAACACACAAGAGCCAAAAAAATTATTGAGTCGCGGAACTTCTCTTCTGTTGTAATACACGAGTTTTTTGCCAATGCCATTTTGTTAAAAGGTGTTTGATTAGAGCGGGGTTCCATTCCTTTCCTGATAGTCCGAGAAGGTCTTCAACGGGTAAATAAAAAGTATCCTCTCTCCAATCTTGGATTTCCTGGAGATCATCCAAAGCTGAGCAAGCCAATAAAACATGTTCTAAAGTTTCAACATCTTCACCGCATTGTACGCATCTTGTCGAAGATCCGAATAGCTGGCCACAACGTTCACTGGTTAATAAAGCGCCTGTCCGAGCTTGAAAAAGAAGGCCACTGGGAAAGCTACCATCGTAACAGTCTTCAGCACTCGCTCTTGCTTTAGTTTTGTACACTTGAAGTGAGCGGTGACTCTCCACTTTTTTCAGCCAATTTATCTCCGCGTGCCGGTTAACATCTTGGTCGACGTAACGGTTCCACTGCACTTCTGATCGTGCCTCAGATCGTTGAGTTCCAACGCCATATGTGCGATCGAGAATAGCCGCGCGTCTCGTGAAGCGAGAGCTGAAGTGACTCAAATTGCGGGCGACTACATAAACTTTCTTCGCCAGCCTGTGGGGAGCCATGAACTTCAATCGTCCGAGGTACTTAAGTTTACTGCGTGCTTCTCGCTCGACCATCAAGCTCCAGCCCATTTCTCCCTGAATGGCTATATGCGCCGCCATCGGACCAGCACACAAGGCGTATCGGCCGACTTCACGTTGGACATATTCGAGAGATTCCAAAATAGGCTTAGAGACGTCGAGAACTTCATTTGCGTACGTTAACGCCGGTACAGCTACTGTCTTCCACAAAGTTCTGGCAACGGAGTACGAATTATAGGATTTCTCCGCGAGGTTACGGACCAACCACCGAAATTTATTTCCTTTAGGCACTAAGGACTTTTCCCATTGTTCAAGATAATTCCTCCCTGAGGAGAACTCCACTCCTAAGTACTTGTACGACTCGACAATTTTAATCGTACTATGTTGAAGGACGAAATCACGTTTACACTTCAGAGTCGACGACAGAATGGGCAAGACATTAGATTTTTCGGCGCTAAAGGACAGCCCTTTCTATTCAGCGAAATTCGTACATTCGTTCAAAAGTAGCTGCAAATCGCCAGCGTTATTTGCCATCAAAACGATATCGTCAGCGTACATCAAACAGGGAATGATGGTAAACTTCCCTTTTACCTGCTCTTCCATGTCATTGTACTTAGGAACACAAGCTCCCATCCCAAGGGAAGACAGCCGAAACGCAAGTTCATCCAGAAAAGCGATAAACAACAAAGGGGACAGGGGACAGCCCTGACGTAGTCCAATTCTGCTTTCGACGGGTGTGGTCGTCACATCGTTAAGAGTATACGTGTAGATACAACTGCTATAGTGGCTTTTAACGAGTTCGATGCTTCCCATAGTGACTCCCTTCGCTTCTAGACTCGTCCATAATCGACCTCTATCCACGCTATCGTAGGCCTTAGTGATATCAAGGAAAGCCAGAAAAACGTCAAGATTTCGATGTCGTGAGATTTCTATTAGATGAGTCAAGACAAATATGTTATCAGCTATCCTACGGTCTTTTCGAAAGCCACCTTGCGCCTCATCCAAAGAGTTAGCCGCTTCGAGTTCGGTACTCAGACGCTCTCGCACCAACATAGCGTAAACCTTGTACAGCACAGATGCAACTGCTATAGGTCTGTAAGAGTTTAGTTCATCTTCCGGTTTATCTTTGCCCTTATGAATAAGAGTCACTCGAGCTTCAGTCCAATCCTTCGGAATAGTCTTATTTTCTCTGCACTCATTACATAAGCGAAGCAAACACCGCCTAGCCAATGGGCCCAAAGATTTGAGACTTTCTGCGTAAATACCATCAGAACCAGCGGCTTTGCCCGAACGTAAGTTTCGCAACGTACTCTTCAATTCCTGATAAGAAAAATCCTCAACGGCAATGTCTATGTAGGCGGTGCGTCGGTCTGGTGCACCATCACTAGATGAACGTTTTACGGGCGGGGGGGAGGGAAGACAATTTCCGAATTTTCGCCTTCCGACGGCGTCTAGCCAATGAAAAATGTACACAAGAAAATCCATGACTTTTGACGGGTTGCGTTCTCCTTGTGTGGGTGTTGTGTTTGTTGCTCCTAGGTGGTATGTAAACTGTGTAGGCGTTGACCTTCAGTTCCCCAGACTTCTGCTAACATCCGATTAGACCGGTTTTCCCGTGACGGAACACTTAATTTACTTACAGCAGTTTAGCCTTAACGTCTCGTGTGGCATCATTGGCCATCATTTAGTTGAACCGTATTTTCTACCACCCAGGCTAAATGATGAAGCATATCTAAGTTTTTTGGAAGATACTTTACCAGAGTTACTCGAAGACGTACCATTAGAAACGAGACGACGCGTGTGTTGCTAGCACAACGCAGCTCCAGCTCATTTTGGTCGTGAAGTTAGAACTCATCTGGATGCTACCTTTCCTTTGAGGTGGATAGGTCGGAGCGTCGCTGTGAATGCCGGCACGATCCCCAGAATTAAACACATGGGATTTTTTTTCCTCTGGGGTTATCAGAAGGATTTGGTGTACAAGACGGAAGTACGCAACCTTGATGATTTGCGATAATGTATAATAGCAGGTTATTTAGACTATCAGTAACACATCTGGAATTTTTGAACGAGTACGTGAATCATCGGGTTGATGCATGTATTAGAGCCATGGGTGGTCATTTTAAACAATTATTTTAATAATTTAAAGTACTTGTTCCTCTACGTCTTCTTGGGTGTCGTTTGCTCCCGAGCGCTAGCTGGTTATATTTGTAAGTTTGCTCCGTCGATCTGGCACCCGTCTTTGAGGAATCTGCTTCTGGTAAATCTTTGAGCTTCTAGACTATTTCCGATTTCGTTGAGACCGTCCTTACATATAAAGAGCATTTTTTATTGGAAAATATGCCATATTAGCTACAGACCAGATTTGAAAATATTAAAACATTTCTTGTGGGAGATTGTCAGCATTTGTATCTTTCATTTTGATAAATAAAAACATTCGTGACGACAATTTTTTATTTTTAACTTTATTTGGAACAGTATCAATACTTGAAAATATCTTGTATCCCTTAATGTCAGACTGATCTTACTTCTAAAAGCGCAATAACGATCTTTTTCCACTTGTTATAAATTGTACCACTTAACTGATAAAAAAAACAACAGACCATTTTATGAAAACAATTTGGTACAGGGCAGGCCCGTAGCTCAGATTTTCCAGTTGAGGGGGCCTGGCGAATCCCTTAAAAAACAATTTATTTCCTAAGACCTATGAGCAGAAATACATAAACCGAAATTATCAGCGAGCTATCCCGCTAACGCTAGAGACACTTTCCTAGTCCTCACACCTCCTACCCGCGGTATCACCTAGGAGCAGCAAACACAAGGAGAACGCAGCTAGCCTTTAATTACGTTAACGCAGTCTTGTGTACCAATTTCATTGGACGAGCCTTTACTCTGATCGTTTTACGGGCGGGGGGAAGACAATTTCCGAATTTTTCCCTTCCGACGGCAGCAGGCGCTAAAGCGTGTAACTTATGAAAATTGTACACAAGAAAATCCACTACTTTTGACGGGTTGCGTCCTCCTTGTGTTGTGTGTTGTGTTTGTTGCTCCTAGGTATCACCCTCCTCCCTACTCGAAATGCTGCCTCCCTAGAAGCGTTGAAAAACCACGGACTAAATAAATACTCTGGGAAAGTATATTTTTTGGTCGGTGTAACAAGTTCCAAACACAGTTAGCTCGGTTATCAATTTCGTTCGAATTCAAAATGTCGATTCAAGATGCTTTTACGGTTTTACCCAGTGCAATATGTTCCTAATGAATAGACCTAAGCGGTAGGATAAATCTGTGTGTTGTAATTTAATTAAAAGTGATAGAAATTCAATGGAATTAACAGCTTCACAAACTATGGTTGTTAAGCCTTTGTCAAAATGTTCAAATGTGGCAACTCAGTGATATCTTTTGCCTCTAAATTTGAATAAAAAACCAAAACAATTGATAAATTTACAAATATTGTGGACCCACCCAAGCTTGAAATAAATGTCGCACGCACACAAACTGTAATAGTCTTTGTCGATAGCTACGCCGCAAAATTTTCGTTTTGAAAACGAAAACATTTGAGAGAGTTGGCCGTTTTCGGTCTATCGAAATCTGGCAGCATTGCCTGCCTTCCGGCCTGTATCTCCATACCGAAAATATTTTACTAAACTGATCGGCGGCGTTTTTGACCGTTATTTTGAATTATCGACTAAGACTATTTACAGCTGGTCACCTCTATTTGAAGAAGTTATTAAAGCATTAGAACTTCACTTTTCTTCTGAATTGTCTTATCAGGTAGTTTTGTATTACTTAAATATCCAACTAGTTCATCGCGTAAGATTTCGTTTCCTTCCATTATTTAAATAATTAATTTAGTTTACAACCGCTGGTCTCTTCACTTCACAATCTCGCATATCGTTAGCCTAGGTTTGAAGACTAAAAGTAGACGACGTTCGATAGGTTGACCTTTGGCTCGGGGGTCGGAATAAAGGTTTACAAGTTTTTGGTGTATATAGCGGGGGCCTTCACACCAGGCGCGCAATTAAAAAACAAACAAAACAAAAAAGAAAAATAATAAAAAGCTCGAAGTACACTGTACAAATGGTAGAATTACACCAAAAACAAAGGAAAACAAAATAAGGAAACCGAGCAGAATGTCAATGCACCGCACGTCGCAGAATAGCACAGGTGGCAATAATAATGTCCATATGACCTCCATGTACTGCTTTAAGAACTCCCACTAGAGTGTTCGGAAGATTGCGCTGAAACCAGCGCTGGGCGACGCCCAGTGTGGACCTTTGGCTCGACGGAAAACAGTTTTTAATTATTTCCCTCACTAGATGGCAGACTACTCTACCCGTTATACACCCGGATTTATTCTTCGGCTGCGGGCGGGTGTAAATTTCGGAACCCTTTCCCTTCACCCCTCTGTTGAGCTAAGGGAAAGAGTCTCTTATAGCGTTTTCCATTTGATCGCTCAAGATACGCTCTGAATCTGTCTCTGACGTCATAGATCTCGCCCCAATCGACTAGAGTAAAACCGCAAATGGAACATTCCATGAACATATTCCCGCGCTTCTTGTTGTTTTTCGTCTGCTTGTAATTTGAATTTTCGCGTCTTGGTCTGCCATTTTGACAAAAAATCTTAAAGGAACACGCGAAAATTTGCTCCGATCTCGATCCCGATCCGTTGATCTGTCGAAATCGGCAGATCGGTTTTGGGCGATCTCGGAGCACCCGAGAGCGCGAAATGGAACACGCGAAAATTGATCGGAGCAGATCCGAGCACGCTAATGGAACATAAAATGTTGATCAGAGCGATCTAGAGTGCTCGAGAGCAGTCAAATGAAAAACGCTATTAAAAAAAGGCGGTCGCTGATTTCGGTTCATGTATTTCTGCTATGAGGCTAAGACTATTTTAAAATGAGCTTAAACGTCCTCACTGGCATTTGATATTGGAACACGTTGTTTAAATAAATATATATTAAACTTATTTAAAAGATAAATTGAAGTTGAATTTCCAATCAGATTAGTTTGGTCTTAATTTCTTTGTGTTTTTACCACAAATTTATCCATACTTGACTTGATTAATCTCATGCGAGTCGATAGCGAAACTAAAATGTGCTTAAAGACTATGGAGAAAATCCGGTCTGGGGTTCTACATTATTCTCAACTCAATGGTGTAAACTGAGAACAAATTGAGAACGTTCTTTTGTTGTGAACGATAGAACGTCACTACACGGGGGTAATAAACTGAATTAAGCCGCAGTTAGTATACTTGGGTAAAGCTGAATAAACGACACGTACAATAGCATATAAGGAGTCCAATCAATATTTGTACTTGATTACGTGCCACATTATGGTTTCTGCTACAACTAACACTTTCAACTTCGAATGGTGGTGATACGAATATAGTAAAGCCAGGTACACGAAAGTAAATAACATAGTTTGGACAGTTGGACTTAACTTAATATAATATGTGTATAGGATATTTTTCATTGATTTTGTTTACTTACTTGGGCCTAAGGTGGTGCCTTGGGTATTATTATTATTTTTTTAGGGGCACAAGTAGTAGTAAACTAAATATGAACGCTTTTATTTCCAAGATGGCCGCCAAGATGGCCGCCAAAACACCCCCAAAAATATTTTCAAAAACAAAAATTTTTGTCCTTGGAAAAATTGAAAAAAATATTTTAATTTTTAACTTTAAATCTCACCTTGAAGATGATCTTTGACCTCGACGCCTGACATCTGTCCACAACCTCTAAGCCTCGGTCTATCACCCCAACAAGTTTGGTCACGATCGGACAAGGTCGAACCGAGATATCGGCGGTAATATGTAACCCCACCAAATACTTTCACTTATTTACTTTTGGTGTCACTTTTTTCGTTTTTTTCGTTTTTTAGTGGTTTAAAATGCTAATTAGTTATTTGCGAGATGGGGAAACGAATTCGCGACCTTCGCTTTATATCCTTGGTGATTTTTGACCCACACAAAATATTTTAAATAATTAAACTAATATAAATAAGTTTTTCATTTTTCGCAAATATTTTATTATTTTAAAAACAATGATAGTTTAAGTAATCAAAAACACAATTAGTTATTATAATATTTAATAACTATAATATTTTCAATATATTTTTTTAAACACTTAACAAAATATGAAACACTACAAATAAAACTAAAATCTAACAAATTAAATTAATAAATAATAAAGAATTAAAGAAGGATATATAAATAATTTGAAGGCTGAAAAATATAAAAAACACAATGTTAAAAATATTTTAAGTGTATAATAAAAAATAATTATAATTACATCAATTCGTAGAAGGTATTTTTCCTCTTCGGTACAAAACGAGATGTCGGGTTGGAAATTCGGGCTAGAATTTATAAATATAATATATATATATATATCTAAAAAATATTTACCACAAGAATTCTTTTTGTTGCTCTACCATCGCACGAATAAAACACTGGTTTTGGTCTTAATCGCTTCGGAAGTATACAGTTCGAGAATGTGTGAATTAAAACAGATCGAACGGTATGTTGTACAGTGCCAACATGTTGAATTTGATCTAACACACGAAGTTCAGACTTAAACTTTTTAAATTCTTGTGATTCCACCACGAAATTTGACGAGTATTACAAAGATTATACATTCTTACTACTCGAAGAGAGAGAATTTTTAAAGATCGTGGCAAAGAAAGTACAGGCTTTAGATGTAATTCACCAGACATCTTGATTCTAGATTTCTTTTGGTAAAATCCTTTACATTGAGATTTTATAGTTTAAGCCTGACATATATTTTTAAAATTTAAAAATATTGTCTTTGGGAATAATTATTAATTTTTAATACAACTAAGGTTAACTAATTATCCTTATCCTTCTTAAACAAGTTTTTATAAATTAATAAAAACAATTATATTCAATTTTTAAAAACAACCTAGTACAAAATGTACTTATACAATTTTCAGTTAATATACTAATCAATTACCAAAAAAAAATCATAAAACATTAAAGTTTAACCGATATTAGTATAAAAAAGTACATAGAGTACATGAAAAAAATTAAAAAGAATAATAAATAACCAATGGGTTTTTCAGTTAATATACTAATCAATTACCAAAAAAAATCATAAAACATTAAAGTTTAACCGATATTAGTATAAAAAAGTACATAGAGTACATGAAAAAAATTAAAAAGAATAATAAATAACCAATGGGTTGTTTGAAACGAGCGATAGATTGTATCCCAGATGAACTTTGTTGAAATCGGTTTTAAACAAGAAATTTTCAAGAAATTTTTTAAATAATCATTATAATAATAATAATAATAATAATAAATATAAAAAACTAATATTAATAAAAAAACAAAAAGATATTTATATCAGACAATTAATTTAACCAAAAAAAATTTGATACCTGACAAAAAAGATAAGAATATCATTTCTTGAAAACTCATTGGATAAAAAAGATGAAAACAAAGAATGTTTGCTATAGAAAAGAAATGTTAATAATCTCAGGTAGACTTTTAAGGTTTCGGTTAGGCTCAAGGGTATATAGCGCAAGAGATGAAAAAGCAAAGAGATTAATAATAATAATAATAATAGAAAAACATCAAATCTAGTACAAAGCGTACTAATCAAATTTCAGTTAATAAAATCTAATACTATAAATTAAATTAATAAAGCTAGTTAAAAAAGAAAAAGTAGATTATGAAATATTAAAAAGAACCTCCACCGCCTGAATTAAATTAATAAAGCTAGTTATTTTGGAAAACATGTTTAAAAAAATCTTAAACTTTTTAAAATAAGAACATTTAAAATAAAAAATATAAAACATTTCCAAAATTATCACATTCACCAAATAAAAAAACAATTAAAAAATAAAAAACACAAATATAGTGTTTAAATAAAATAGTCTGTTGAACAATTCTAGAATTTTATAAGATTTGAATCCTATTTCAAAAAATAAATAGTTTTAGTTTTTAAAATAAATAGAGCTGTTCGAGATAATTTGCGACTAAATAAAAATATTTATTTTAATTATTGTAATTATTTTTTAAATTAAGTATTCCTTACTCTAAAGTTGTAACTATTTTAACTTCCTGTTTATCCAAATCATTAATAAAAAATAAAACTATCATTCCTATCTCCAAACGGATGGTATATCTCGTTAGGCGAAAGTCAGTTGTAATTGATAATTGTTTTTTTCGAAAAAAGGAAACTTCTTGTAATTGAAACAGTAACAAAAGGTCACGTTGAAGGCTCCTACGATTTTTGTGTTGGCGAAACCATGGGATCTTATTTAAATTTTGATATAGGCGCATATGTTTTCCAATTAAGCGTAAAATTTCGTAAGAAAACCAGCCTTCAAGAGTGGATTGAGTGTGGAACAATAAGCCGTCAAACTCAGAAGCCTCGTGGGGACAGACAAAATTAATAGAATGAACGTCAAATAGACAAGAATTGTTAATGATTCTTCTAGAAAAAATCGAAGCGAAAACAGCTGGCGATAATTTGAAAGAATTTTTTATAAAGGGACAGGCAAAAACTATTTTTTTAAAGGGTTCTATTAATGCTTTACACTCAAGAAAGACAGTTCTCATACAGTAATTTTCAACTCTAATTGAAATATCGTTAATTTTAAAAAGGTTATAATTCCTAACTTTACGTAAAGCTAAATATTTTAGTGAAAAAGGGTTAATAGCGAGAGGATGAGAAATCTTACCAGAAAAAGTCAAAACGTCGCGAGAGCCCATGGTTTATAAAAGGAACACGGTGAAAGACAGTCTTTTTATAAGAAAAATTTCAGAATATTTAATTTTTACATCCTGATTTTAACCTGTTTTAAAATCAAGTCAAAAGACAATTTTTTATCAAATACACCCTGCAGAAAAATAATTTTATCCCTTCGTTTAAATTTTATACCTCGCAGAAATATATTTCTTCCCATAGAATTTTAAAACATCTAACCCTGTAATTAACAAAATTCTTACATCTATAATCGATTTTTAAAGCAAAAAATATTAATTAATAATTTTATATTTTTATACATGTCTACATATTTAAATTGTTATTCACAAACAATTTTAAATACCGTTTACATACTGATAAATTATAACTAGGTTCTATCCTTGTAGTATTAATCACTTTAATATTCAAGGTTTTATATTTTGAAAAAAAATTAATGAAAAATACATTTGGTATAAAAGGGCAAAATTTTACTATTGAATCATAACAGGCTAAAATGGCTTCCACAAGTAATATTCAAATCTCCGCGAGTCAGGTAGTTTCAGTTTTTGATAGGCCCGAAGAGGAGATGTTATTAGAGTCGGACGAATCGGATGGGGACTATATTCAAGAGGTCCGTAGAATGTCAAACATCGAAGAAGTTGGAATCGAACAATCAGTGAAAGTCAAGAAAGGTGGAGTGTCTTACGAAACTAAAACTCCGATAAAAAAAGCGAGCGACAAGGGGGTATATCTAGATATTCAGATATATTCATATAAAAACATCAAACATCTTCCCCAAGATGAACTCTGGAAGGGTGATTATAAAAGGGTGAAATTCTTAGCTAACACCCTATCCATGGATGTTATTCGAATCATAAACTCAACAAACAGGCTGAAAAAATTAATTGAGCAGACGGAAGGAAAAATTGTTGTTCCACCCACGAAGGCAAGTTAAACTTATTAATTAATTATTCTTAATAGTAATTAGAATAATATTTTAGACCTGGAAACTAAATTAGAATATGGAAGACTCCAATGATTACTATTCGGACAGTGAATTAGACTTTTCATCGTTAAACAGTTTTAATTATAAAAAGTTCTATAAAATTAAAAAATTAAGCCCTAGAAATTCAAAAAAGTGGAAATGTAAACAATTGGATATTGATCTAGAACTAATAGACTTAAACGAAATCCCCACACATTTATTTTTTACAGTATTTGAAAAGATTCTGTCCAAAATTATCAAATACGTAAGACAAGAAGCACCCGGTTTCGATTTCCTCAGATTTGCAATTCAATCGGAAAATTTAGAACATCCAATTAACATTAAATTTATTAAAATTGATCAGTTAACTGTTTCTCGAATATTTAACCATATAGCTCGCGTTGCTCAATCGAAAAAAGATTTCTTACTAGAGGGAGAAATTAAATTCAGTATAATTCTCTTGAAATCCCCACAGAAAATGGGAAAAAAATTTTTAGCTCTAAAAAACAGAGATATTATCGATCTTGATGCTTTTTTGAAAACTAAAACCAATTTTTACTATATCAACAACGTAGACAATTTGTGCGTGGCGAGAGCTCTTGTGGTCGGAATAAAACTCTGTGAAATTGCCGAGTACAAAAAGAAAAAACTTTCGTTAACAACCGTTCTTAAAGAATATCGAACCTTAACATACTTTCGTAGTAAATTGCAAACTAAAGCCGCTAAGAAATTGCACGATGATGTAGGAATTGCTCAAGGAGCTGTAGAAATTGGTGATATAGCCAAATTTCAATCATATTTAGCCCCAAAGTATCAGATAATAATATTTAACGCCACGGAAAATTTTCAAATTTATTTCAAGGGTTTTCCCCCTGCAGAGAACAAAATTCTACTTGTAAAAATTGGCACGCACGTTCATTTAGCTAAAAATCTACATTCCATTTGGGGTGGGGTAGCTTCGTGCTTAGACTGTGAAAATTTTTTTTATTCAACCACACATAGAAACAAGCACCACTGTTTTCCTGCTTCAAATATAAAATGTAAAAGGTGTTTAGGTCGAGATTTTCACGAAATTTTAGAAATTCCTTTAATTCGTTGTAAACTTTGCAATAGATATTTAAAACAAGGGGAATGTTACAGTTTTCACCTTAAAAATGAAACTTGCAAGCTTTTCCACAGATGTGAAAAATGCTGTGTTCAATTTGAAACTTCAATAACTCACAAATGTGAAACAGCTTGCAACTCTTGTAAAATTGATCATCCTCCAAACCAGCATTATGTTAAACAGTCGACATTTAAAAAGAATCCAAGATCCTATGTATATTTCGATATTGAGACTATAATCGAGAATAATATACATAAACCTGTTCTGCTAGTGGCCCAAAGCGAAATTTTAAATCAGCCTGTGGAAACCACGGTTTTTGAAGGACAATATTGTGTAAATAACTTCCTCAATTTTTTGTTTCAACATGAAACTATTTTACTTACGGATGGGAAACGGAAGAGAAAAACAATTAGGCCGAAATTTACCAACCTCATCGTAATGGCCCATAATCTAAGATCTTTCGACGGAATGTTTATTATTTCTAAATTAATTAATCGTGTCATTCCCGAGGTTATTTACGATGGAGCCAAGATACTTACTATTTATATTAAAGGGGTAGACATTCGTTTTGTAGATTCTTTGAATTATGTTAGTGCTCCATTAAGACATTTTCCTAAAATGTTTTCTTTGCCTCAATCTAAAGGATATTTTCCCTATATTTTTTGGACGAAAGACACTTTGAACTATTCAGGTAAAATTCCGGACGAAAAATACTTTGAGCCCAATAAAATGAAAGAATTTGAATACCGAGAATTTAAAAATTGGTATTCACACAAACAGCTCGAACCGGTCTATTGTATTAAATCAGAATCCAGAGCTTATTGTCTTTTAGATTGTAATTTATTACGCTTAGCTATGCAGAAATTTCGCATCTTATATAAAGAACTAATTGAAATTGATATCAGTAATTATGGGGGTATTTCTCTTTCCGGGGCACTTAATAATGTATTTATCGACAAGTTTTTAGAACCATATACACTATGTACTATACCGGCTATCGGTTTGGCAAGTAGACAGAATCAAAGCGAGATTGCATTAAAATATTTATCTTGGTATGAGAAGGAAAATAATTTAATTTTGCAAACTGTCAGAAGTTCAGGGGGAGAACAGTCTGTAGGTCCGTATTTTGTAGATGGCTACTGTGAAAATCCACCCATAGTAATTGATGTAATGGGTGATTTCTGGTACGGTTGTCCAAAACATTTTTCTGGCTCGAGCTTTAATTCAGTTATTGGAAGAACATTCAAAGAAATTAGAGAAAGAGAATTAGACCGAAAAGAATTTATTGAACAAAATTTACCAAACCACACATATATTCAAATTTTTGAATGTGAGATATTAGAACTGTTGAGAAAGAATGCCGAGGCGAAAGCATTTTTTAATACAATTAAAATTATTCCTAAAATTAACCCTAGAGATTCGCTAGTGGGTGGTCGTGTAGAAACAATTAAGCTGTACCATGAAATAGAGCCCTTACTTGGAGAACAAATCCGATATTTTGACTTTTGTAGTCTGTATGCGTATTGCTTACACAAAATGGAATACGGTTGTAAAAATGTTAAAGTTATCACACACAACTTTGATTATGCACCAGACGTCTATTTTGGAATAATTAGTTGTCGAATCCTCCCCCCCCAGAAACCTCTACTTACCCGTTCTTCCATACCGATTTAATAAAAAACTTTATTATCCTTTATGCGGAAGTTGTGTAATAAATCTACTACTCAATAAAAGAGTGTAACTACAAACTGTTAGAAATTTTCGAAGTGTACCATTACAATATTACAACAAATTTTTTCAAACCATATATTGACATTTTTTTTAGAGCAAAAGTTAAAAATTCAGGATTTCCACCCAATATTAAAACATATCAAGAGCAAAAAGAGTATTTAGACGCGATATACGAAGCTGATGGAGTAAGGTTAGAGCCTGAGGAAATTGTTGATAACCCATCCTTAAGAACTTCCGCGAAATTGGCGCAAAATTCGTTATATGGTAGAATGGCGTTAAGAATGGATAAATCATCAACTAAAATTATACATCGATACTCCCAATTAACCGAGATTATAGCAGACACAACGAATAAATTAACAGACTTTCATTTAATCAACAACGATGTTGCCATGGTATGCTATAAAAAAAAAGTGAGCTAGCCCCAACATTTTCAAAAGGTAATGTTATTGTTGCTTCGTTTGTCACCAGTTACGGTCGTATTCATCTGCATAAGTTAATTAATAAGTTGGGAAAGCGTGTAATTTATTATGACACTGACGGAGTAAAATTTACACATAAACCAAACGAGTGGCTACCCCCCTCGGTGGTAATTTAGGTGAACTTACGTGCGAGACTCCGAATTCATATATCACAAAATTCTTATCAACTGGACCAAAAAGCTACAGCTATAAACTTGAAAATAATCAGACAATTATAAAACTTAAAGGAATAACTCTTACCAGGGAAAATTCAGAAATCATACATTTCGATTCTTTTAAACAAATGATTTTTGTGCCAAATACCGAGTTTAAGGTGAAAATTCCCTTTAACGTAATAAAAGATAAGTACAAAATGCTTTTACGTGTTGGCAACTTAAGTAAAACTTTCAAAAAGACTTTTTGTAAACGTGTGCTACAAGAGAATATTTCTAGTGTACCCTACGGCTATTTAGAATGTGAAAATGATGAATTGTAAAATAAAGTTGTCTTTTAATTATAAATCTAAAAAACATGTAACAAAAAAACTTGCAAAACAGGTGTCATTTAACAACATAGTTATCGTAAATGAAATCTCTTCCAAAAATCGAGTAAATACTTTATTTTTAAATAACCTAAGATTTAAACTTTTAACTTCCAAAATTGAATTTTTACTAAAAAACGGGAATTAATAATTTTTTTGGTGAAAGTGATATTATGATTTATTTTTTTTATTCAAAAATGTTATTTTTGTATGTTATTATGAAGTTTATATAACTGGTGAAGGAATGTTTTTGATAAGAAATATTATTCTTTAATAAAATAATTTTTTAAATTTAAAAATGTGTTTGTTTATTTTTTCATATATTCTATAAAACAGTCAATGTACTAACAAAATACGTAGTATGTTGTCTTTGTTTAAACAGTAATGTCTTATATAAAATTTCTTTCACCGTTTCGAATGATGGTGTCAGGCCCTACTATGTCGGGCAAATCATCATGGACGAACTCACTAATTAGATGGAGGAATGAATTAATCGATAAACCTCCTATTAAAATTATTTATTGTTATTCGGTTTGGCAATCAGGTTACCATGATTTATCTCAGTTTTTAACCGATATAGAGTTTATTCAAGGACTTCCTCCAATGGACAGCGAGTTCTGGGAATCAAATAGAAATTCCTTACTTATTATTGACGACTTAGCAGAAGAACTTTACAAAAATGATCAAATTGCTAAATTGGTTACCGTAGACAGTCATCATTATGAAATTTCAGTCGTATTAATCTCACAAACCCTATTTCCTCGAGGCAAACAATCTCGTTTAATCTCTCTTAATATGTCATATCTAAATCTGTTTAAATCTCCTCGAGATCTAAGTCAAATCCAATATCTGGCCAATCAAATATCTCCAAATAATACAAAAATAATTAAAATGGCCTACGATATGGCTACTAGAGAACCTTACAATTCACTATTTATAGACACATCTGTCACAACTCCAGATAGCTTACGATTAAGATCGTACACATTTAATCAAATTGGACCACAAATGGTAGTTTTTTCCAATAATAAATAATTTACTATATTATTATCAAGTTCATTAAAGAAAATGGCACCAAAAAAGACAGTACGTAAAAAAACGACTCCTATTGCAAATCCGTCTGACAGGTTTAAAACACACTATCCATATTTAAATTTATTGTATAAATCTAAAGGAGGGATACGTAAAAATTTATTAGCTAACAGTTCTCCAACGCAATTAAAAGCCTTACAGACTGTTTGCAAAAACTTGAAAGGGGGTGGAATTATATTATCTAAAGCCAAAAAAAACAACTTTCTAAATAAAAAAAAGCAATACGGTTCTTAGCCAGTCCGAAAATTTCGCAAAAAAAAGCGTGCTCTAATAATTCAGAAAGGTACGGGATTCTTCATACCGGCATTATTAGGCTCTATTGTTCCTTTAATTGCCAATTTATTCAATAAAAGATAAAATGAAAAAAATGATTTTAGTTCCCGCATCGAGTGTCGGACAAATATCTCAAGAAAATAAACAGCTTGTTTCTCCCCAGGAAACGTATTATAACTTATTAGATAATAAGATGCAAAATATATTAACTTCTAATTTAAACAGCCGCTCTAAATTACGAGAATTTCTAAAAATACTGAGCGAGGCCCGGGAAATGAGAAAAGCGATTCCGGTACCTAAGGTTTAAATTACAAACTTTCAAGCACCCGTACCTGTTGGCTCATTAAATTCCCCGTTCACCTCGCAAATTTATTCACCCTTCAAAACGCCCGAGGTAGTTAACGCTGGCGACGCTGCAGAGCTGCGTTTAAATACTATGACACGCAAAATGAAAAACTATCTCAGCGAGAGAGAAAACGAGCAGAGTAGAAAATTCCCGAGTCTCTTAAAAAATGTAGAATCTTGGAAACGGAAAGCATCTACGCCGATTGTTAAGCAACAAAAGACAATTACTGATGATAGAATGCATAAACGATTAAATCGAGAAAATGAAATATTTGAAGAATACTTAGAAAATACCGATATTGGAAGTCAATTAAGCAAGGAAGATGATTGGGTTCGAGAGCTGTCTTTGGAGGAGGGTGCTGTTGGTGGCGTTCCAATATCTCCGCAAAAAAAATTAAAATTACCATCCCCCAAAAAATCGCCAAGGCCCAAAAGACAGACCCGCCCTCCTTCTCGTTGCCAAGAATAATAAAAATGTGTAAAAATAATTATGTGTGAAATAAATAAACATTTTTTTTATTTTAAACAAATTGATTTATTTCGTTTCCACTCTTTCATCAAATGAATACATATATTCAACAACGCTAAACTATCATTTCTTTTTAAATCGAAATTATACAATTCGTTAATTATTTTACTGTAAGAAATCCCCAAACATCTCGAGGTTATAAAATAAATTATATGTGGTCCGCAGTTTTGGCTTTTATTTGATTGAAATTTATGAGTATTGTGTCGAATACGCTTGCTATATCGTTCTAGCAAAAATCCATAGTCACGATGTGATCTTCCTAGAGAACAAAAAAAGTCCAGAGTGTCGCCCGATTTGTAAACAGCCGTCCAATGAGACCCTGGAAGCGTATCAGGATCGGTGTTGATTACGAAACAATATGATTTTTTTTTAATTGGAACTTTTGGTAATCTATTAGCGGGAAACACTCCGATAAATTTATCTCTCGAGCGGGGGTCACACTTAAGTATAGATTGGATTTGATTAGTGTTCATCTTTCACGTCACTGTCAAAATGCATAATTTCTCATATTGATCTTTTGTTAAGTTGATTCCCCTGATAGATGGTTTCAAACTCCCGTCTTCTTTTTTAAAATGTCGCACGTCGAAAGTCTCGTTACATTTTACGAGGTACGTGTCTCTTCCTAGATCGTAGGCTTTGTCACAAACTCCAATATCTAAGCTGTATTCGGGACTTCTTTTTTTAAATTTCATCGCGGATGTTACTATTGTTGCACTCACGCCAAATATTACAATCGCGAGACCCAGGAGAATGTGTACTTGACCCATGGTTAACAAAATGTTGAATAAAGACTTTAGCGCTCTACACTTGAATTTTAACTATTTCTTGAGCGTAAAAAGCTCCTTTAATTATATTGCCGGTGAAATCTTTCACAATATACATACAGGGATCTCTCGTAATTACTCTATGAATTTCAAATATTTCGGCTGTAAACGTTCTCGTGTATGCTTTATCAAATGTTGCTTTTGCAACGGCTAATCGAACTTTATCCCCAATTTTTAAATTTGGCTTTCCAATCATACTAAGGTTGCCATAGTTTTTTTCCCAAATTGCCGATTCATTGTTTTTATTGACATCTTTAGGGGCGATTCCCGTTGTTGAATGTTTTCGAGCGTTATAAGATTTTGCAATTAATGGTAGTTTATTAAGATAGTGTAAATCGCCGGTCTTGGTAATTATTTTAAAAATTTTAGATTTTACCGTGCGAACGAGTCTCTCAACCATAGAAGTCTTTTTCTCAGAGTACGTGAGGTAATGGTGGATGTTATAACGCTTTAAGAGAGCGCGAAATGGGGCGTTTCGAAATTCTGACCCTGCGTCGGTACATAAATTAAGGGGTACCCGTTTTTTGAAAATATCTCTAAAGGCCTTCACAATCTCGCTCGAGGTTTTATTTTTAATTGGCAGAATAAAAACGAATTTGCTTAAGATATCCTGAACTAATAACGTATAACGGTAATTTTTATTAAAAGTTTGTAAAATAGGGAGGTCTAATAAATCGGCCATAAATGTCTCATCAATAGTCGTTACATATAATTTGGTACGTTTAAAATTTAACCTCCTAGCTCTGTGTTGTGTGTAAGTTGGTTGTTTACTGAGAAAATTTTTTATTTCTTTTTCCGAAATTTTGGGAAATTTTTTTCTTAAAGTAACACTGTCAGAATAACTGTATGGGCTTTCAACATCGTAATAAACTTTACTTAATTGTTTGTCTGTTTTTGACAACACCATCTTTAAATGTGTGAATAGAAATAATAAAAACAAACTATAGTAAAAGTTTTTATTTTAATAAATTAAATCACATTTTAAGTTTGACACATTTTGAACAATATCAAAATATAATTGACTTTCTACTATTAAGGGATCAAGACCAAATTCCTTTTGGAATCTTACAACAATATGTGCTAAATCCTAGTTTACAAGAGACATCGTGAGCAATCGAAGATTTACAATGCGGATTCTCACAATTTTCGGTAATTTCAAACATTTTATCCGTGAGCTCATGTACAATTATGTCACGCATAATATTTTTTGCCGACAAAATTAAATTAATCTCCTGATCAATTGTATGTTTACAATGTTTTAATCTTTTCCACCCTGCTTGGTTGAGATTAAAACCATAATTTGTTGAATAAAAAAGATGATACAAATGGTTTTTTCCTCTGGCACAAGCGCGTACATCCACGAGTTTTTCCTTTTGTCCCTTGAAACAGTCGATTTTTATCTTTGAACCTTCAAGAGGAAGCCAGGTGTGAAAACTAGCAACTTGGTCTTCAAAAAAATCAGTTATTTCCTTTTCGAATGTGAATAGAGATTGCCAGGCTTCCAAATTCAGTTCAAATTCGGCGCAAGTGTCTAGTTGGTAAATTTTGATGGATGGATTTACATAACATAGCACCGTTACTTCTTGTTTAGGTGAGAGACTGTGAGTTCGAGACATCTTTACCACTACGATTCCGCGAAACAACTAACCAATCTTTGCCCTCGTTGATTGATTTTATTCCGTAATATACGTAACTTGACGCTCTTGGTTAATGACAAATCGGTTTTCGTATTCTCCAATAATAATTATGTTTTGAATATTAGTTAAGGGGGAAGAAAACTTCATTACCATCCGTAAACTACCATTTCGTTGAATTGAGAGATTGTTAGAGTTTGCCGAGGAATCGTAAGTTAAATCAAACGCGAATAATGTATTACCGTTTTTATAATTTTCGTAATCAATACAATTACCAGAGTTATTTCCAATTAAATCCATTGCCGAGAATAGTGAATAATATGACCTAGTGTAGAGATTTTTATTAAAATCTGGAGTTAGAGCAGTTTCTGGTATATTCTGGTCGTCTAATGAAAGTTGTAAGAACGAGAGATTATTATGGTTAAATTGAAAGGGATTTTCTCGACTAGATCCATTGTAAGTAGAATTATTTACCATTCCGATTATTACACGATTTGGAATTTTACCTAAAAAAATATTTGACTTCACGAAATCGCTAGCGCCTGCTGAGATTGTCAGAGTTTTAACAACAGTTTGTGTTAGATCGTACAAAGCTCTCTGTTTGTGCAATATAGCATTATGTGCCAGCAGGAGATCTGGATTTACGAGAATATGTTTAGCAGTAAGAACCGCTTCTTCGACACATAATCTATATTTGATATTAACATCTTCTTGTGAAATAATTATAAATTCATCGGAATTTTTCAAGAGTCGAATTCTTAAATTCACTTTGTTTAAAAGAAATTTGTCTATTTTACAAGAATCTACATGAAGTCTTCCCATATATTCGCAAAGTTTCGATCCAGCAATATCTTTACTTCTTTTTAAAATTCCATTGTTTTTTTATCCTTATGAACATCGTTAAACGCTAGCGTTGGGTCGCAAAACCCGTCTTCATAATAACCCTCGGCGGTTTTGTAAGATTGTTTGGCTCCCTTATCAAAATTTAAAACTGTTGCTAAATATGCTAAATATGGGTAGCAGTTGTTGCTAGATTGTACTAAAGTCTCATTCATAAACACGTCTATTTGGCTAAAAATAGAATGCAATGGAAGATTACATAGTGATACTTTTTTTTCGACTGCTGGAATATCTATTAAAACACCGTTTTGTTCTTTTTTAACCCGAATTCGAATTTTAAGCATCAAGTTTGTCATGTCAATATAATAATCTCCCCCGGGATAGAAAAATCCATCTGTGTAGCATTAGACAAGGGAGCTATAGGGAAATAGTCTACAAATTTATTTCCCTCAATATTACCATTAATCAGGGGTTCGTTAAAAAGTTCTAACTCTGAACACATAGATTCAAATTGAGGCATAATGCTTTAGTCAAGAAAATCGGTTTTTGTTCTCTTGCGTTTTCTTTGATTTGCGCTTCTTTACTCTCCGAGCTCCAGAGCCTTTCTGTGTATTTAATATGGTATCACCGAGACTATTTAAAAGATTTGTTCCAGCAATTTTACTATTTTTTTTAACGACTCCTTAAAATTTTGACCCGCAACAACATCGTCCATAATTCTCTTCCCCATAACCAACCCTTGAATACCGAGTGATTTAGCTACGGGTCGAAAAAGAGGTGTTACGAATCTTGCTAAACTTTTAAAAATTGAGCCAAATCCACGACCAGTCTGATATTGGCTTCCTCGAAAGACGTTATATCCGCGTCCTGTTTGAACATAATGATGATAATATCTTTCCATGATGAGCTTGTTTTAAGTGTACTTTAGACTAAGCATCCAGTCTTTTAAATATTAGTTTAATAATAGTCTTGCCTGTTTTATATGGCAGGAGTTCACCGTAATCCGACCTTAAAGAAATTTCTATAGTTTGTATTTGATCGTAGAGAACTGGAAAATAGTCTAAAAAATGAAATCTTTCAACCTGTGCTCGATTTTTATTTTCGTTTAATTTGATAATTCTCAGTAGGGGTGTATTAGTGTGACCTGTAGTTATAGGTTGTATAATATTTGTATAGACAAAAATTCCAGATATTCCGTGGTTGAGATCTGCGGGGTACATACCTATTTCGTTAAAAAGAGGTCTTTCAATTTGATTGTTTGAAAAACCTAACATTTGCCCAAGTTTGGGGTTATCTATTGGAAAGGTTAAAAAACTGTTTCCACCCAAACCTTTAACTGAAACTGTCGAATCTGAATTAAAATTAAACTCGAATTTAGCCCAACTCTGATGTGGCAATGATTGTTTCATCGCTAATAAAATATCATCAATAGTGTGGTAAACACCAGTTGGAATTCGACAATGGAATTTGTCTACAATATTTAGTTTATTATTCTTACCATGTTCGTAATTGTTGAAATCAATATCACGTTTTTGTCGTCGACTATTCTCAACTCTGTTTAAATCGTTTCGAAAAATTATAAAATTAGCCGTATTATCTAATTCTAATCTAATTTGAAGTGGGTCTAATGCTTTGCTTTTATAAACTGAGGAGATATAATCTACTTTGTACTCAATTTGTAAGAGGTCTGCTAGAGGTCCAAATATTTTAATTTCCAACCCACTCATTAACTCAATTTGAAAATAATAATTTCCATTTTCTTTGAAAATAAAAAATCCAGCCTTAAGTGAGATATGCGAATCAAAATATTTTTGAAGTTCATTTAAAATTTTGAAATGAAGAGATAACGGTATAAAATTCCCGCTTAAATCCTTATCAGACTCGTAATAGTTACGTTCAAACGTATAACTGTCATTTTCCCAGTTAGGAGCTTCAATTGGAAAATTTTTATTGTACCTAAAATCTATAACAGATTCCTCATCTGACATAAATTTTTCCTCATACACTTTTAAAGGATTTTTACTGCTAATTACACCATTTTGAAATTCTGGCGCGTTTATATTAAAAATACTTGCTAATCTCCCAGTGAAGGCAATTTGTAGATCTTTAGGGAATGAAATTCTTAAGTAATGACCTCGATTTATTTCTTCTATTGCGTAACTAATTTCGTACCGATTCAAAGGGGGGTAGTTAGTAGCTTGTTGAATCTCGTTTTTTAATTGCCTATGCAAAGATAATGGGATAATATTTCCAAAATCATCTCTCTGACCTTCAAATAAAAAAGGTTGGATAATTGATACGGAGTAAAAAGCCCAATCTTCCTGCTCAAATTGCGGTATTTTTGTAGTCTCAATACGTATGTCGATAAAATTGTTACGCGAATTAAAAGTAATATTATTTAAATTATTTAACGGTCCAAATTTTTGATTACCCGTAAAATAAGTGTCTGGTGGAATTTTAAAAAGGTCTGCTAATGGATTTTGAAATTTAATTTCCATCCCTACCGGTATTTCTAAATTAAAATATAAATTATCTTCATCATCGGAAGATATCGCTGTTTTTAATCCATCAAACTGTCTTGGTTTACATCGTTCTAATAAATCACGTATAATTAAGTGTAATGTGAACGGTTGAATTTCATTATTATATTGTCTTTCTCCCTCATATCTGCCTGCCTCAAACACATTTCCGTAATTATTCCATTGTATTTGTTTAATAACAGGCTGAGATGGTAGATTAATGGGTATTGGGAGAGAACTTGGTAATCTATTTTCTTCGGAAGGATTTAAAACTTTTGGTTGGTTGACGTCTCCATTAATATTTGGAATTAAAGGTTCTGTTGGTAAAATGTTGTTTAGATTTTCTTCTGGTTTCAAATTTGACTTTTCTTCTAAATTTCTTTTTGGTTCAAGTTTTGGTTTTTCCTCTTGTTTCACTTCTGGTTTTAGTTTCGGTTTCTTGTTAATTTTCTGTTTTTTTTCTCCTGGGTTGTGATTGTATTTCTTCCACGGGAATTTGTCGTGGTAAATATTTTTGTTGATATTTATTCACAACTAACGCTTTTTTAATTCGTACTTCTATAAAATTTGTTGCGTAAGTTAAAGAAATAGTTTTGGCGTGATTCGAGAGAGGATAATTAGAAAGATAATCACTGTCGACAAAATCATTTTCTCGAAATTCCAGAACAGACGCTAGGGGCGATGCTTGAGGTATTCTTACTTGCACATCTTTTTGTAACTGTATTTTTAATTTTGAACTGTCTTCGTTTTCATCTGCTTTTACCGTATTCATATGTATTTTTCCTTTAAGTGTTTGATTGGCCTCAATAGTTTTAGCAAACTCGTTGAGTATATTATTTTGAAGAGATGTTGGAATATTATTCTTATTTCTGTCTAGATCACCCTCGTAACGTTTGGGTGGAATTTCAATTTTAATATAATCCCATTGATTTTCTTCGGGTGAAATAACATCTGACACGTGCCCTACTTGGAAATGCGAATACTCATTTTTTATATTCGAATAAGTTTCAGGAAGAATTATTTCTGCTAATGCACAAGCCCATTTTTCATTGTTAAAATTTAATGGTTTTGATAATTGTACTTTAAAGCTAGAAGGTGTATTTTCCGGGTAAATATCGGGTGATGCGTTCGAAGGTAGAAATACTACGAAACTTGACATCTTTATAATGACAGTTTCAGTTGGGCGACATCTCGTTTTATACTAATAAAAGATTTAGCGTGATAGATCGAAAGGATTGGGATTTGAACTTGAGACTGTTTGAATAACATCCTGCAACGCTACCGATCTACCACGCTAAACCTTAACACGAAAGAGTTAAAATATCTATTTTACGTAGGAAAAATAATCACAATATATTTATTAGAAAAACATATTTATTCACATATTTTCAATCATTTGACAAGTTTGTTCAAGATTTTCCAAAACCTCAATGGGTGTTTCAACTTGATTAAGAGTTAAAATTTGATTATTTTTACAATATTCTTGAAAACAAGTTGGCAAGCCAAAATATACCTCTCCTCGGAAGAATTGTCCCTAGTGGTATTAATTTCTCGAGATAACCCTTAAAGATATATCTCCGCAATTTAGAGTTATTTGTTAAAAATATTAACCCATTTCTATCCCGCCCGGTATAAAATTTTAATTATAATTAAAATAATTGAGACGAAACGACCAATTTTAATTTATTCAGAATATCATAAGTTAAGTAGTTACAACAGTAAGTTAGACGTACTATAACAATGCACAATTGAATTAAACCCTTTTACAGAACAAGTTTATCAGTTAAATATAATACGAAGCAAATTTTAATGAAATATCTCCAGAGGCTTTTTGGAATTACTCGCTTACGAAATACTTGCCGCATCTTTAACGCTCATTTTATTTCAACACTCGCCCTTGATGAAGATACCGTAGATATCTGGTAGTGGACGACTCGTTCACTTCCTGTTGACGTTGTGACGCATACCACATGAAAAAGACCAATGCCGTCCAATTTCCAATATCATATAATGACTCGCACACCCAAGAAATCATTGACTGCGTTAGAAATCGTAGATATCCAAATATCCACACCAAATGTATTTACAAGAAGCAAAAACCTTACCATCAACAAAGCACAGAGAGCCACTTGACTAACCGCCAGCTTTTAAAGCAATTAACGTTAAATTATCTCCTTTGAATTAACAGAACTATATATAGGTCGTTAAGAATACCCGTAAATAAATAACAAAAAAAAACTAACAAAGTGGACCACCCACAGGGTCTACCCTTTAACCCTCTAATCTCGGCTGACTGCGCTAAAACAAGATTTAACCTTTAAAAAATACCAGATTAGGCATTCATAAATTCATTAATAAAAAAAGACTTTATTACCTATTATGCTTACGATGAATGTCTTAATTTCAGTGAATCTAAGCAGCTATCGGTGGTTCTGTGGTAGAGCGCTCGACTGCCAAGCCGAATGGTCTGGGTTCGAAACCTGGGTGGCGCATTTGTTTTTAATCAATAGAGAAACGCTAAATTAGAATTTCTTCGATGCAATAATTTCAATTTCAATTCTATTTCAATTAAACCAAAATTTCGTACTCTATTAAATACGCTTCCGATAAAGCTGAAGGTCTAATTTTCAATAAGGCGTAACAAGTGTCGGTGGTTCTGTGGTAGAACGTCCGCCTGTCAATCAGGAGGTCTCGGGTTCAAATCCCGCCCGATGCGATCGCAAATTGATACTAAGACGAATACCGTGTACAACTGGTGGAAACCCTGCCATTGGACGTTGAGAGGTAGCATTACACTCAGCACTCGGTCCGTCCCAAAGTCATTAAGAAGAAGTTGGAGAGAAAACGCCCATATAAACACAACAGACTCAACATGCACATCCATCAGAACACAAACACAACAAATTCAACACTCACAACCTACGCATAAACATTACAAAAACCGTAATACACCAAACCGTCACGACGGTGAGCGAAAAAACACCATCCAAACCAAACCGCAAATGCATCCGTTAACGCTCACCGTCACACGGTGGTTTTGCCAACCCTTTGAGAAACTGCGTACGCAGTGATTACACACACAGACAGACACACCCACAGACCCACCCACAGACCCACCCACAGACAGACACGGTCGTTGTATAACCCCTCCTAGGGGACTTTGTCCCCTCGGAGAGGTAAAAATAATAGCTTCCATCTGCTTATCAGATGGCATGACAAAGTCCGGTGGAAATACAATATTTGATTTCATTGTTGAATTTAAAGTTTCTTCACTCTTAATACCAGTTGTCTTTTTTTTACGATGAATTTTCTTTGGAGTTCCAGTACCATTAACAAACTTGTCGAGCCATTCTTGATTTTTTACGTTAAACTCGTTCAAATAATCAATAATTTGGTCGTCTAATTTTTCTTCTTCGCTTGTGTATTTTGGTTGATTTGAATGAAGGCAATCGCAAACATCAATATTAAGAAGTGTTTTATTAGAAAAACTAGATGTCAAATGATTTAGCAGATGCATCTTAAAAACTCTTCGTTCCAGAAATAAAGCTTGACAAACCCAACATTTAACACTAAATTTAAAACTATTTATAAAATCAAACGCGTGTTTGCGACATGCCTCCTCATAATAACAAGGGTTCTCGGTAGGCGATTTGCATTTAATTTCTGGTTTCCCCATAAATAACTTCATTTTTTTAACCTTTAAAGAGCTCGATTTTTGAGACGTCTTACGCTTACACATATCCTTTGACTTTTAAATGTAAAAACAATTATTATTTATAGAAATAGCTACTATCTCAAGTTTATATTCGTTTATTAGTTGTTTAAAGTATTTTGGGTGGGGCCAAAAGTTGCCAAGGATATAAAGCGAAGGTCGCGAATTCGTTTCCCCATCTCGCAAATAACTAATTAGCATTTTAAACGGCGAAAAAACGAAAAAACGAAAAAAATGACACCAAAAGTAAATAAGTGGAAGTATTTGGTGGGGTTACATATTACCGCCGATATCTCGGTTCGACCTTGTCCGATCGTGACCAAACTTGTTGGGAGTATAGACCGAGGCTTAGTGGTTGTGGACAGGTGTCAGGCGTCGAGGTCAAAGATCATCTTCAAGGTGAAATTTGAAAACATAAATATGTTTTTCGATTTTTTTCCAAGGACAAAAATTTTTGTTTTTGAAAATATTTTTGGGGGTGTTTTGGCGGCCATCTTGGCGGCCATCTTGGAAATAAAAGCGTTCATATTTAGATTACTACTACTGGCACAATGAAATGTTTAGGGGGGCACGATGGGGCACTTTCAGACTAGCTACGTTCAGGGAAGAACGGGATTCGGGAGTTTTTGGAAGCCCATTTCTCTGAAGCGAATCACTTTCAGGGGCGTACCGAAGAGAGTACGTTTGGGGGGGGAGGTAATTGAAATTTGACAAGTAAAAAACAAGGTTTGTCAAGCCGTCTAAGTTTGGATTGTTACGGTAGATTTCAATTTAAATGTTTCATTAGCAGCGGGAACTATATACTATACAATTGATTTAATAGTACTAATGTACCTTAAAAGTTAGAGATGGCGCCCCCAGTTTAATGATAGAGTTGACGGCTGAGTGCCCCGACTGGAAATTTCGGAACCACGACTACCGAAAGCGCCTATGTCATTCTAGCGGTACTATTCCCAATTCAATGGCGAAAACGGCTCGGCGTCTAGCCATACTAGTGAGTGAAGCATTTGCGTACTCTCTTTATATATAAAGCGAGATACACGAAGAAGAAGAAAAAGAGATTGAACGATGCTACAGCAATTTAAAAATCCCATCAAACCCGCTTACTATTTTCTCGTCGTGTATGCCGCTGTAGTAAAAAATAGATACATTTCATCCTGACGAATACTAGTTGTTGTTCAACTGAACTGCTTTGAATAACTGGAATTATTCATACCCAAATATAACATCTGTATCACACCATATGATCACACGTTATTTTTACCCAACGCAACTTTAGGAATATTGGCTTGTGAAATTTTCACTTTCCTAAAGAATATCACTATAATATTCACGACTTACCTAATTTACCCTAATTAAAAAGAAACTGTAACATCTCCTTTAGAAATTAAAACTATTTTTATAAATTTTATACAGATTTACAAATTTAACGTAGAAAATTAACACTGAAATAATAACGAACAACTGATATTATCTACCACGCGTCTATATGCCTTTCAATTTTATAAGGTGCACTGCTGTGGAAAAAATGACTATTTAAAAAGCTTTAACCTCAAGGCTGAACTAAAGTTCCGACACACTAGCTGCCTAGCATAAAAATCAGGTCTTGTAAGTTATACATAAGGATAAGCAACTACATAAAAATCTCAAACATAGTTAATGATTTTAGGGAAGTAAATTGCTGGGAAATTCTAAATGATTTGTTGCAATATCGTTAACCATCGATTTAGTAGTTTTTTAATTAACTAACATGTTTCATAAAATTCATTTTACCAAGTCCACCTCGATTTGCCAACTCTACAAAACTATTAGCCTCCCCCTGACCCCCCCCCAAAGGTACGTCCCTGATCACTTTAGGACCCATGTTCATAAGACATTTTTTACTCATCGGGACCCATAGAACACGCCCAAGAATTTTTGACATACTTATCCCTTATTGAAAAAACACAAATTATAATTGAAAATAAATCTTTTAAAAACGGTTTTTGACATATGAATAACGGTACCAAAAATACAAGTTTTTCAATACTAAACTATTCTACATCGAGCATTCCCAACGTTGCATTTGAATTATTTCAGTTTTGAAGTCCCAAAATACAGTTCTGAAAGAAATATCTGTATAAGAACCTATTTATTTTATAAGTTGGAGCTTAGCGATAAAAGGCAGAGTGGTTATATAATTACAGTCGAAGATTTGTAAAATATACACTAGGTGGGGATGCTATTACTCCGAACACTTTTTAAAAATCGTTTAATAACATAAATGATTTTTAACGAAAGGAAAAATTGAATGAGGGATTTTAAGAACCATTCCTTAGACACATTCTCCCTCAATTTTAGACTTCTAACTTTAATTAAATTTAAATTAAATCAATTTCCCCAAAGACAGTATTGAAGGCTAACTCCGAACAAATCCGGGAAACTCTGAACACCAAAGAAATTGCCCATTTTCTACGTAAGGTACGTTATGTACTTCTCTATTTTCTATTAGCTTATGAACTTACCGTATGCGTATACATACGGTATACAGGGTGTAAATTAAGAACCAAACCAGGGCAATTATCTCAAAATGTGTTTTAGTTGCCTTCGCCGAGAAAGATTTTTTATTTCCGCCGCGTGCCGATGTTTATGAATGAAACCGCTAATTTACGTTAAGGTATTAAAATGTAATGTTAAATTAAGCGGTAGTCCATACATCAATCGTTTCGTTACTGCGAAATGGTGGCCTAAATCGGAAAAATGCCATAGAACATTTTCGTCTTAAAATTATCTGTAGAACCCGTAGACGCTCGGTCCTACCACTATTTAGGATACACCCTGTATAAAATATGAACTGCATAGAGAAAAAGCTAATCTTTTTACGAGTTTTATCAGGTACGCTGTCTTTAATGATCGCGAAACCTTATTTACGGGGCTACAAGTCGTTGGCGCGAATCAAAATTAAAACTTTTTAAAATGAACAAGTTGGGGGGTACTTTTTTTTATATAATCGTACCATTTTCGGATCGTTTTCTACAACTTTGAAATATTGTTTATGACATTTCACGGTTCTTAAGCTTTAAAACAAGGTCATCATTGTCCATTTTGATTAAACTAATTTCAAGATATGAATTTTTAAACGAAAGGTATTCGGAGTTAGAACTGTTGAGAGTTACCCACTCTGACTATAAATGGTTTCGGTGCTACTGTATTTAACATGAAAAGCTCACAAACGCAGGCAGAGTGGTTAGCACTTTCGCCTCGCAGCAAGAGGAGCCGGGTTCGATCCCAGCTTGTGGCACTAGGTGAAAACTCGGAACAACTCATTCTGCGTTGAGTTTGCAAGGTCTCTCCACACTGGTTTAATGGGTTTTCCCCCCAGATCTTCGTTTCCCCCTTCAATAAAAACTTGTGGAGGTTAACGATAATAGTTAGTGTAGGGAGCTGGCGTGGCATGAAGGGCTTGTCACCACCCTCCTACGCATTGTAACCCGGCCACCTGAATTAGTGGCTTTAAAAGTCGCTTGATGACTTGGGTCTAAGGTGGTGCCTTGGGTATTAACCTAGCTGATTATTATTGGGGAAAATAGGCATAATGGGACTGCGCGTGGGCAAAGAAGAGGCGTTTCCAGGGAATCGAGAATTAAAGTTATATATGCTCATACCGAAACAGTTGAAGAACTGGAAACCTTATGTCATGAATTTACAATAAATAGAATAATAGTCAATTTAACGCCATAAATTAAGGTTTAGGATCGTGGTCGAAAGCCTTTTCTGCCACGCGAGCCATCAGCTCTTTATACTCAATATTAGCGTTAACCCCAAGTCTTCAACAAGTTTTGATGAAAAAGGGAAATCCCCTTCAACCCAGGGACGTCATTTAGGTGGGGAAGGGGGGGGGGCTTGAACCCCACCCCCCTGAAATTTACTAATACCAACTCAGAAAAGGATGAAATACAAGGAATAACGTGGGGAAAGTTTTTGTTCTGACTATTATCCTGATAATTACTAGCAATTGTGCAATAGCTATTTCGATTGAAAATCTAAAAATTATTAAATTTGACGCGTTTTTTCCTTTTAAAGAAACTGTTTTCCGGAGCTCGTGAATAAGAAACTGTTTTCCGGAGCTCGTGAAAAAGAAACTTTTTTCCGGAGCTCGTGAAAAATAAACTTTTTTCTGGAGCTCGTGAAAAAGAAACTGTTTTCCGGAGCTCGTGAAAAAGAAACTGTTTTCCGGAGCTCGTGAAAAAGAAACTGTTTTCCGGAGCTCGTGAAAAATAATGATATGACGTCCCTGCATCAACCAGTGCGGAGATAACTTGCAACTCTACGCGCAAGAAGTGATTCGGAGGTTTGACCCAGTGCCATAGGTGGGATCAAACCCGGCTCCTCTTGCCGGTTTTAATCCTCACGCACAACGATAATATAGGATAATTAATTTCAAACTGTAAATGAATAAAACCGTAAACTTTACTAAATAACCGAAAGCGAGACTGAAATACTTCAATTTAAAAATGAGCATCATACGTGATAATTATTCCATTTCTTCTTTTCGTCTTTTGAAAGCGTTTTCTGAAATAAGAATAATGGTTTTAAGGCTTGTTTTCACTAGGACAAAAACGCCGATGGTCGACGCAAAAAAAATGGATTAGACCTAACGGGGATTTTTTGCGTCAAAGCTCGCTGTTTTTGCCCTAATGAAAACCAACTCTTAGGCCTGTTTTTAATCTGACAAAATGGCCGAATATTTTGATTTAGAAACCTAATGTGGACGTGCAAAGGGTGTATAAATTCCAATTCCTATCAGAATAACGTACTTACAAAGTACTTCTGGATTTCTGCTTTATGTTGTTCGTTGTACTGTTTGACCTTGAAGAAAAAAACCATTAGGTTTTGAGCGAAGATTCTTCGCCGAAGAAAACCCGTCCGCTAACAATTGTAAGTGAACTGTGCACATTGACGCCTGGGTTGGATTATTTTAATTGAAACGACTAATCTTATAACCGAACCATATAGTGTTTGAAATTTGCGATTTAAAACTTTCACATAACCAAAACTACGGTATATGAAATGGTGATTTCGGGTTTAAAGGGAACTTGATCGGAGTATCAGTTGTCTTAAAGTGCCAAATAATCATTTGAAAATTTCATCCCGAATTTTAAGTGCTCTACTGCCTTTCCGTACATTGTAATTATAGATCAGACCAATAGGCCTTTCTATAAAGTACCATTGGCCTTATTGTTTTGATGTTGCTGCTGCGTCGCGGATAACGCATCGATGACGTTTTACTACGAAAAGCCCTGGACATAATGGAAATTTGACGAGGCACCCTGTTTTTAAGTATAAACTGAACTGAACTTCACATATTTCGTGACGAATGAGCTACATAAAAACAAGTTCAGCAAGTGTAGCTTATTTTATAGAAAGGCCTAAAACAATTTTGCATTTTTTCTGCCGTTTTTGAAACATTTAAAAGATTCTGTGGCCCTTTAAAAGTATATGGGTTTCAGTAACCAAACATTTATTGCTAAAAACTAAAGCCACCAAAAATTCAATATCTGCACTACTTTGTTTTGCTAACAGGGATATCAGAGGCCTACGCTCTCATATTAAACTTTGGGTAAAAATTTCGACCGACACTATAAAATTTGAGTTTATATGAAGACCTATCTCCGTGCCTTTATTTCCGAAATATAACGGTCAGCGTATTTAGATGGCTCCACGTGCTCCTTGAGGTGTCGTTATTTGGGTTGATGGTCTACCACAGATATTACAAACGGCTTCTGCGCATGCTCAAATATCATCCAAGCCGGTGTTCCTCTAGCTAGCATCCATCTAGCTCAATGTAAAGCTTACCATAGGCTGTATTGCAGAGGCCAGGTTGCAGAGTTCAGCGTGGAATTGGTCTTCCGTCATGTTAGAGGCCACTTTTTCTTTCATGGCCAGTCTCATTTCAACAGCCTGCAAAAACATGGAATTCCGTCATGTAATCATTTGGCAGTTTGAAATATTCAGTTCAGGTTCGCCATGACATTAAGACGCCCATGGTGGTTTTGCTTCGTGATCTGTCACCTCTAACGTGAAATAATGTCATGGCGGCCATTTAAAGACGGGACTACGGGCAAGCAGTGGCGGACTGGCCATAGAGTGAACCTGCCCAATTGCAAGTGGACCCCATGGGCCCCCTTCAACATGATAACGATATTGTTGTTAAGGCTGAGGCCCTTTGTCTCCTGAAATCTAATAATATTAGACCCAGTCCACCACTGCGGACAAGCTTCCAATAATAGCAATTACTTTTGGCGGTTTCAGAATGGCGCACTTTTGCACTTCTTCCTTCACGGTGTCGTTGGATGCTTCAAAGGAATTAATTTCAATACATGAATTATGACAGGCAAGGTACTAACCATTTCCCTAATTATGAAACTAATTACAGTATTTGGTATATCAGTTTTGTAAGTCAAAGCTACAGATTTGTAACTCATTATAACATACGGTATACATGTAAGTACTTTTAAAGACTGAAAATTTTTTAGTGTAAAGATTCCGTTCTTAATCCCCAAAGTCTTGTGCTTCTCGATTATTTTGAGGAGTAATACCCTTTGCAGACTAGGCTCATAAGACCGGGTTTAACCTCCGTTTATGGAACCAAAGTTTATTTTTTTGTGCTGAAATGTTTTATAAAAGTTATACTTCGGTTTACATAACCCAGGTTTTTAAGCCGGGTCTGAAATGACAGTGTGAGTGTCTTTACCGACGGCTAGGATTGTTGTTACAAAAGAGGTAAAGAACAAAGCTATATTAGTTCGAGCGGTCACTAAAGCTGTAAATTTTCTACAAAAGAAGAGGCGTGGAAATTAGCTACTTTCTAAATGTTGTTTTTAAGAATCAGCGGGGATTTTTCAAGATCAGGTTCCACTAGTCAACTTTATTTCTGTTAGCTAAATCTTGAACAACTCGGTGTGTAGATTAGGAATATAAACTTCATTTTTACCGGAAACGAATATTTTATTTAATTAATTTAGAAGTTGGTACTATGCGAAAAGGTAAGATAACGGCACGTTCGCTACGCTCTCACATTCTGGTTAATCAAGCTGGGTCTTAGAATCTACTAGTTAGCACTCAAAATATTCCTATAATTTTAAATATTTAGGGCCCCCTTTAAAAATTAAAGGTTGGTCATTGTCAACGTGGCCTACCACCTTGCGCAGTGACTGACTGTGGGGCTGGTAGCGAAGTTTCTAAAAGGTTAAAAGTTTTATTTTGTCCCATACAGTTATAAACCCTTTAGGATCAGGCTGGCTCCTTAAAGGAGCGCAGAAATACAATTAATTTAGCAAAATATTTATCTACACCGAAAACGGACGTTAGCGCCGCGCCGGCGAAATATTTTCCTAAACTGATCAGTGCCTATCAGCGGTTTTTTCGACCGTTATTTTGAAATACCAAACGCTAATGTCTACTCTAGATCCGTGTCTCCGACGTTTTGAATGTTGAGATTTCGACATTCAGACTTCAAATAGGTAATAGGGGTCATTTACTCTCAAAACAATAGGCTCTTCAACAAAACATCCTCAAGGAAACACCTATAAGTATTGTTTCCGATAGTCAGGACTTGCAAATTACTGTTTATACAGGGTTTGTTGAAATAATGGAAACTTTTCACCTGTACGGTATGCAACAAGTGTTTCCTTTTAACCAGGTCACTTTTTTGACATATTAAGGCTTAGCAAAAACACGACGTTCTGTTTAAAGGGATCCATCACTCACAACAGGGGGAGGCATAGGGGTAACATAAAATCCAGACTTGCAGTGTGCTTCAAAACCAGTTTTTTTGTGACCTCTATGCCTTCCCCTGTTGTGAGTGAGGGATCCCTTTAAAGGGGAAAATATTCCATTATTTTAACAAGCACCAAATAAACAGTAGCTTGCAGGTCCTGGCTCTTGGATACATTATTTCTTGGTAATTTCAATGAAGATATTATATTGAAGCGCCTATTGCTGGGTGCATCTAAATAAATAATTCGTAAGGGGTCACCAGGACTCCTTGTTTAGATGAGTATCGTTATCGAAAATTTCGAAATATATTTTGAGTTGCTGAGAAACTATCTAATAGAAATGTATACATACTACAAGTTATTTCCTTGATTTTGTCGGCGCGAATCTTCGCATTGAGTTTTGAATTAGCCTCTTTAGCCTTTGCTGCGTCCGATGCGGTTGTGCTTGGCTTTTTAATATGATTGCGTATTACCGTAGTACACGAACATGAAGCCATAATCGTTAACACAATAAAACCTCCGAATACAGGTACAAACAATTTGATTCTAGAATTCATATCGGTTATTTCAATTCTGCTGCTGCGAATCGTAGCACGTTTTTCAAGAAACGAAACTATTTTAGACTTGACGTTGTAGTTTATTGAAACTTCGGGTGTTATGCGCGCTTTGTTGATCAGGACGACGCTGAATACACAAAGGGTTTAATGGAAAACCGCTGCATAGTTCTTTTATTTCCTCATCCGGCATTTTTAGAGAAAGGACAACCATTGAACGCGGCCCGTGATCGGTTTCCTCGACCTGAATAGTAAATGTTTCCAGGAATTTCCTTGTTCGTTTCACTATTCGGGTTTTTTTAATTGGTAAAATTGTTTGCGTGGTTAATGTTAATCAAAATTACAGACTTTTTTCAAGCTAAAATTATCAAAAGTCAAAATTTAGGCCAGAGATTCCAACAGAAGACCGGTTTCGCCCTTTTGGGGCTCATCAGTACTGTGTAGGAACTCTGGCTATCCTCGGAAATCTGCCGATCAGTTAAACTACAATGGACTGCTCACATACCGGGTACTCTGAATGTTTATAAGCTAAAATTAATTGTCAAGAAATGACTATTACTTTTATCATAAGTAACATAATTATTCATAAGTACGCCTCTGTACAACATTTCCATAGAAAAAATAAATGAGACCTTGTTTCACACGGAACATACAATAAGCGGACACAAAAATGCAAAACTCTTATAATCCTTGGGCTATTAAAAAGGTTACCATGGAAACGAAATCAGGTGATCGCGTGGCAAGAACTAAACTACAGATTGTTAAAGCCAGAAAAGCTCGAGGAATTCAAAATTCGATTCACTAATTTCCGTTTCCCATCAGTATAGTCATAAGTGTATAATATTTTAACATAAGTGTGACACTTCTTATTCTTCACATGCAAAAGTTTTACTGAGAGCTATTCACATGACAGACTGCATTACGGGCTTCGTCGCCGTTTTGTGTCCGCTTGCTAACGCGCCACACGTAGCCTTTGGCAGCGCCTCGCTAGGGGGAGATTTTCTTTTTGTGATGACGTCACTCCGTTACTAGCTCTCACTAAAATATTCCCCAAACTGACAAACTTATTGAAGGATATTATAGACTTATGGTATAGCTGATGACACGGTTTTATTCACGGAGTTGGAAGTGACGTAAATTATGTCATATCCCGTAAACAAGGTAAGGGGAAGAGTACCTTGGTGAGTTTCGAATCTTTGACACTAGATGTCACTAAGACAGTGGCAAAAGTAAAGTGGTCAGTCCGCTCCTGTCAGAGGCTATTACAAAAGACGTCCAGTCGCGTTCTCTTGAATTCTTCCGACTCACCCTTGATCCCAGTCGAAAAGCCGGGGCCTCAACTCCGAGAGAAAACATACTATTACTGTATCTTACCCAGAAACCTTCTATTTTAGCAGAATCTCATTTTCAACTAAAAAGGCATACCAACGCCATCTCCTGGGTACTTCAAATGTTCGGAAAATTAAGTTTAACAGCTCGATTAGTTTCTTAGTCTACATCAAAAAAATTTTAAGCACTAAAAGCTTCGAAGCTCTATCAAATGCAATAACCATGGGTTTCCTACCAAGATTCAAGTTCTACCATAATATTGTTACATAATTTTGTCACTTTGGGGATCATTTTACTGAGAGCTAGTAACGGAGTAACGTCTTCATAAGAAAAAAATCTCCCCCTAGCGAGGCGCTGTCAAAGCATACGAGTGACGCGTTAAGCAAGTGGAAGGAAAACGGTGATGAGGCCCGTAATACAGTCGGTCTTGTGAATAGCTGTCAGTATAACGTTTGTATGTGAAGAATATGAAGTGTCACACTTATGTAATTATATTATACACTTTTGGTTTTACTAGAATTACGCATATATTTCTAAATTAATTATACCAAAAATGTATTTATTTATACTCAGGGAGAATGAATATGTCGAGATTATCAGGCCCGTACATGGGGGGGCGCCAGGGGATGCTCAGCACCCCCAAATGAGTACTTGAGCATCCCCAATTTACTAATTTCATAGGTGGGGAGATAAAAATGACTCAAGGCATTGGCACCCCCAAAAAGAATTTGAGCGCCCCCGAGTTTTGGCGGCTGTGTACGGGCCTGGTTTCTGCAATTCCACCCGTTGGGGCCCTCGGTATGCTCCTCCGCTTTAATAAAATCAAATAATATTGCAACCTCATTGGTTCTTAAAAATTACGTTTTTCGACGCGATTAACGCTGCTTACCCCCCCCCCCCTTAGCGTGACAGGGTTAGGGCCCCAACATGTCCGTCGATAGTCGCGACCATAGATATAAGAAATGTATATAAAGGTCTAGATAAATTTCGGGGCGTCTAAGCCTAACATAAAATACGGAATTGACACCTAGTAGACACCGAGGAAGGCACGTGACCAAGAGCGCGAGCTCTCTTAGCATTTTAGTACTAAGCGCTTGACCTTTCCGCAGGCCGTAGTCTTTAGACACCATCTGTTGGTGACTTTTAGTATAATTTTTAAGCAGGAGACAATGGCTCTCGGGATGATAGCACGAGCTTTCGTACCGATAGATAGCGCCTTATAAGGATAGCCTGCAGAAGTTACGCGTTTCTGCTAGCTGTCACCTCCGTATTCACTCCCTTTGAAATATTTTATCTAGACCTTTATATACGTTTCCTATATCTATGGTCTCGACATATTCATTCTCCCTGAGTATAAATAAATACATTCTTGATTATAGCAAAATAACTATAAAGTTAAAAATTACCAAAATTATTTTAAGCACTAGAGGACAATTTGATCTATACAGAAAAATTCCTTTTGAAAGGATTCCTTTAAACCTTAGAAGATTGACTCGAATAAGAAAGTCTAATGTTTCAATTTCTATCAGTACTCTTCCCCCTTAAAAAGGCATACTTTTGAGGAATTATGTTACATATGCTTTTATTTATACTATGGACTAATTAATAAAGGATGCAACCGAAGTTCTATAGCAAGCTGCGAAAACTACTTCCTATCCCTCTATCGGGGAAAATATGCGTAACAGCGACTGCGAAAGTGCGAAGATAATTAACAAGGAGAGCGGCCAAGTTTAAACAACAGTAGATGTAGAATCTAATTCTGGTAGACGCAAATTGTGCTTTTTGGTCGCTCTTTGTAACACCTTCGCACGTACGCAGAGTGAGTGTCACATTTTTTAGCCGAGAGTTTGATAGTGGGGTGGCGGAGTTTGCAAAAACAAGAGATCATTCCCTAAAACTTTCTAAACCCCGGGTCATCACTGCTACCCGTTTAAATTCATTTTCCCATAGTGTCATAATTCCCCAGCCTAATTATTCTAAACTTAAAAGTTTACTTGTTGCACATTTTGGTACTTCTTAATTCGCAGGTTTTGTAATTTTGTTGATATTTCATTTGTATTGGTGAATTCCTTTGCCCCGTGCTTTACTTTTTTTTCATTTTATTTGGCATTTCTTGTTGCCATTTTCATGTGTTAATAATATTTTCCTTTCGGTTTGATATAATTTATGAATGTATTACTAATATCAAGAATGTATCTATTTATACTCATGTCATTGTTGACATATTCGCCGCTTCTATCTGATCGAAACGTCTTTGGTATTTTGTTTCGCAAAGCCGTGCAATATTGGTAACATGAGTAGTTACCTCACTTTTATATTTCAGAAGGGCAATGATCGTATAGCGGCTGTAGTCGTCGATTAGAGTTAGAATATATCTCTTTCCACTTGGTGTCATTGTTGGCATACGTCCACACAAGTCTGTGTGAATGAAGTCCAATTTTCGTTCTGACTTTATTACTGAACTTGGAAATGGTAAACGTGCCATCTTTGATTCAATACAAGTTTCACCATTTTCCATTTTCTCACACTTAGAAATTACGATCCCATTTGCCAACTCTTTTCTTTCAAGAGTACTTATAGCATCTGTATGTCTATGCCCCATCCGTCTGTGCCAAACATGAATGCAAAATTTCGAAACTTTATTCAGAATCAATTTCACTTCATTTCGTTAATTCAGTTTGTAAAGGTCATCGTCGCAAGATGCTTTAGCTACAATAGTCTTGTTGTCATCAGTAATCGTGCAACCTGTCTTATCAAACACTACTAGAAAATCATGCTTTACTAGTTTTTTCACGCACAATAAGCTTCCTTTGAGCTGTGGGACATATAACACGTCTTTTACACTTGCTTTATTGACACCAGTCCCTTTTAAACAACAACTTAATGTTCCGTTTCCTTTGCCGGCTACCTTTAGAATCATGAATGTCACCATTTGCAGTGTACACTTTATCAACGTATGTATTATCCAAGAAAGTGAAAAAATTCTTGTCATTTGTCATGGGGCATGTTGCGCCAGAATCTACGAACCGAGCGTCATCAAATTCTCTAGTTGAAATTTTAACCGCTGTATAACTGACGTTATTTCTTTTCGTCTCTGATTCTTTCGCCTCTGTGACAACCATCACGTGTTCTTTTACTCTTTGTTTCGCTTTGAATATTGTACAATTTTTCTTCATATGTCTTTCTTTGTTACATTCGTAACATATTATTCTTGGTTTCCTTTTATACGAAGCTTGTCTGTTATATTTATTTGTCACAGCATAGCTCTGTAGAGCTGTCTCTTTATTATCTTTCACCTTTTCGTCGGATTCTTCTCTTCCTTTGATTAGATCGAGTGTTAGATCATCCTCGTCTCTTGTTTCTAAAGCGATTATCAAGGTGTCATAGTTTTCAGGAAGACTACACAGAAGTAACGCAACAACTAAGTTTTCTTTTAAGTCTTCACCTAGACCTCTTAAATGATCCACAATATCTAACATTGTTTTCAGATGTTTTTCCATGTCTCCGAATTCCGTCAATTGACTTCTACACAGTCGTTTCAATAAAAACACTTTACTGCACAAAGCGCTTTTCTCGTAATAATTTTTCAGAGCTACCCAAACTTCTTTCGCTGAAGTTATATCACGAGAGGAGTTTGAGAGATAACCTCCTCTCTTACATAACTGTTAAAGCTTATGTGTCTGTGATCCGACAGGGACGGTTCATTAGACATTTTCTGTACACAGTGTAAGATCAATGACTTCACTTCTTATAATTGTAACAAAAGTTGGTTCATTGTTCCTGTTAAGAATATTAAGCTTGGTGCTAATTAGATATTCTATAAGCTCATTTCCACGCTGATTGGAGTCTGAGGTGCCCCAGATGTCGTGGTGAGCATTTTCATCACAACCGATGCCAGCCTCATCCCCGTCCCCTCACAGCCACCTCCTTCGGGGGTGGGGGAAGAGGATCGTCATATGGGAAGTATGCTGATGCCAGTGTCAGCTCCACCTCTCCGTTTATAGAGGAGATGGTAAGTTTGAAAATCCAGCGGATGGCAGTTGGTTCTTCAGCCCTCGTGACGATTTTCCAACATTGCGTGTTAAGCGCCCTGTTGAAGGTACGTTACCATTTTAGAAGGTGTGGAAGGTAACCTTGAACGGCTTTGGTAGGTCACTGGCCTTCATTACTGAAAGCCGCGCGCCCCAAGAACCTGTTCGTTCTGGTCGAAAGCACTCCTCAACCAGTCCGCTGTAAGTTCATCCTTGCAGAGGTAGAGAACAGCCCCACCACTCAGCTCGAAGTTCCAGAAGCGTGGTAGAGAGTTACCTGAAAGGCTGAAAGTATCCCGTCTATACTTTCCAGAACACAACGCTGGATGGTGCTCAACTCTTCTACCGAGATTACTCTCACTGGAAAGCCATCTTTACTGAGTGTAAGACCTCGCTTAAGGTCTGGTCCTGGCCCATAGTAAGAAAAAAAGCGCTTAAATAAATAATCCTTCAAGGAAATCACCAAGAAGTAATATTTCTAAGTGCCAGGACCTGCATGAACTGTTTATATAGTGCTGGTTGAAATCATAGAAATCTCATAGGTAACTAGAATGCTGCCGCCTACGGCCGAGCTTGACGCCAGTTCGCCTTGAACCTTCAGACAATGAGAGGCCGTAGAGTGGTTCCGCCAAGGAGGATAATAATCCTCCTTGGTTCCGTTACTATAGCGGGAGATAGGTGACGTCATTCTCTCCGGTGACATTAAATTCTTGGCAGAACCGCTCTTTGAGCTCTGATTGGCTGAGATCTGGCGTCGTCTGCCACGGCGTTTGGGCCATTTGCCAGTTACACGGCAGCATTCTAGTTACCTATGAGATTTCTATGGTTGAAATAATGGAAACTTTCCGCCTGTAAACTAAACGTTGTGTTTTTGGTAATTCTTACTATATTAAAAAAAGCTACCGTATAGGTGAAATGCTTCCATTATTTTAACAAATAGTGCTATAACCCCTTACCCCCCAAAAAACAAAACTCCGTTACTATTTTGGAGACTATTTTGACGCATATTTATCTGAATCTGCTATGATGATCCTCTTTGTCCTCGGCACCAGCGTGAGCTATGGTAATAATATTCATAGAAATCTCATAGGTAACTAGAATGCTGCCGCCTACGGCCGAGCTTGACGCCAGTTCGCCTTGAACCTTCAGCCAATGAGAGGCCGTAAAGTGGTTCCGCCAAGGAGGATAATAATCCTCCTTGGATCCGCTACTATAGCGGGAGATAGATGACGTCATTCTCTCTGGTGACATTAAATTCTTGGCAGAACCACTCTTTGAGCTCTGATTGGCTGAGATCTGGCTATCGTCTGCCACGGCGTTTGGCCCATTTGCCAGTTACACGGCAGCATTCTAGTTACCTATGAGATTTCTATGATAATATTAGAGACTCACGGTCTTGGAGGAAATAAGGAGAGCCAACTCACACTTAAAGGATGTCACTGTGTTACTTAATAATCAAAGAGTATGGAGGAAATAGAGATAAAACAACCAGGAGAGCGCTGCGGTAGTTATTTTAAAGCACGGCTTACAGATGTTTATCCCCATTGTCAACCCCACGGTGGTGAACGTTTCGTTGAGGACCTCTCCCGGTTGTTTTATCTCTATTTCCTCCATACTCTTTGAAATAATGATATGCATTTAATACAATTTTTTCATCGTTTGCTTATATTTTGATAAGTTTCTTTAAGAAAAAACGTTCTTATGACTTTTTAATTTGTCTGTAGCAGACGCTAGATCATAGGTGAAGCTAGCGCAGTTATGACTCGCAGACTCGTTTCGGTCGCAGACTCGTTTCGGTCGCAGACTCGTTTCGGTCGCAGACTCGTTTCGGTCGCAGACTCGTTTCGGTCGCAGACTCGTTTCGGTCGCAGACTCGTTTCGGTCGCAGACTCGTTTCGGTCGCAGACTCGTTTCGGTCGCAGACTCGTTTCGGTCGCAGACTCGTTTCGGTCGCAGACTCGTTTCGGTCGCAGACTCGTTTCGGTCGCAGACTCGTTTCGGTCGCAGACTCGTTTCGGTCGCAGACTCGTTTCGGTCGCAGACTCGTTTCGGTCGCAGACTCGTTTCGGTCGCAGACTCGTTTCGGTCGCAGACTCGTTTTATGGAATATGTGGTGCCATTAGGCAACTGCGTTTAATTGTCCGACTTGGCAACTTGGCTCTCCTTATTTTCTCCATGCTCCTGTTGCTGCAGTTTCTCCTCAGCCCTCGGGTCCCTCTCAAAGCCTCTATGCGATTTAAATTTTTCATCAGTGAATGTCTGGATGATGATAAATTTTAAATAATATTAAAATTTTCAAATAATCTTTGAAAATAACCTATTATTAATGATAATTTTTAACATTTAAAAAACCGATATGATATAACTATAGCAACCGCATGATTTTCATATTTCCGTAACTGGTAAGATTTTTTATTGTTAAGTAGAGGCTCCCTGGTTAACCAAGGCCTAACATAATTACTAATTTAAATCATAAGCCCATGGATTAAACAACCATACAGCATACGGATTGTGCTTGATTAAAAGACCTTTCAGATAGTTCTGTTTGAAAGTGTCTGGTTTTTAATTCCAATTAAGTGGTTCTTGATAATTGACAACCACTGTGCAATCTGTGACTATGAGTAGAAATCTTATTGATTTGTCACAATTTGCAATCTATGAACTATACATGTACTAATATAGGTACTATTCTAAGGTGTATGTAGTGATTTACTTAATTTTTAATCACGGTTGAAGAAAATCGAAGCCTCTGGGTGGCCATTTTCTACAATTGGTTCTATTTCCAATAAGTGGTTAATGCACTGTAGGTAGTCTACAGCTAAATCATTTCAATTACATTCTTCATAAGTGAAAAGTTGTGGGTGTGATCGTGTTGTAAATTCACATGTTCTCTTTTAGTAATGGTGCTGATAAGGCAAATTTTATTGGCAGGACTTAAAGAATTATAGATCCATGTTAAAAAGTGGTAATAATTTGGCTGGTTTTTTTTTAAATTTTAAAATTGTTCTAAAATAAATATTAATTTACAAGAAAGAAATTACTCATAGTTGCATATGTAAATTTCGAAAACAAATAACGTCCCATAAATTATGGAGAAAGTCTAGGTTAATTCCCTATTGAATGATTTGTTTTCTAATATTTCAGCTAGTCAAATGTCACTGGCACAAGAAGTAAACAAAATTTTAGTGATTGACCTTAATTGTGACTACACATGAAACATTAATCATTCTAAATTAATAGGGCAACACTCCCAAACCTGTTTACGCCAAAATTAGTATGCTTCAAACTGCAGCTAATTTTCGTAAAAATTCCCTCTTCCATTCAAAGATATAAGATGTAAATGTTTCAGTGCAATTTGTTTAAGGGTTCCTTCAATTCACTTAAGGAATTAAAATGTTTTAATTTTATGGCTATTACTAACGGATGGAAAATGGTGCCTCAGAACAGACAGAATGATCAAGTTTTAATTTATTCACTACTCTCAAGACAGGCTCAGGAAAGGGTGTACGATTTATCTACTTATGTAGCTGATTGAACCCTTTAAATGAGCTAAAAGAGTTCAAAGTAAAGTCCACTTAATTTTACAAACAGTAAAAAACTTATCACAAAAGTGAATAATACTGAAAGTATTCTTAAACTACGTTTACTTTTGATGAATAGTTTTTTGATTTGGTTTACAGATGCTGTCACATCCTACATTGTAGTGTTGGTTTTCTTTTTTTAAATAGACAAAACTTTTCAAAAATGGCACCACTAAGTCACTGATCCCTGGTGTTATCAAAATTTAATTGAGTTTATTTTTAGTTATAGTTTGCGCAAATATTACATAGCCATTTAATTTATTCAAAATGAGCTGTAACTTGATAAATACACTAAAGATGCTATTTTTTATTTCATTATTTAGATTAAGTCGTAGTATTAGCTTATTAATAATTTTTAAAAATTTTATCATCCAAAACTGTGAAACTTTAAGCACAGATTACCTTGAAGAAAGTTTATAAAACTTTTTACTGACCAGAAAATGTGGTATATTTTTGTTTATCCAAGTTGAAAGTTATAGAAATTTGAATTTTCTTAACAATTTTTGTACAACTATACCAAAAAATTTTAGTTTGTGGTTTTGGGCATCTTGATTTGAACGACAATGCGTCTAATATATTACTGGAACAGCAAATGGTTTATTTAAAGTAGATTATATTAAATATAAAATTTTAATTAACAAAACGTGCTTCAATCTAAACAACTACTGACTCTCGTAAGGTAATTTCTTTACTAGAAACCAATTTTAGCGTGCAGTTAGATATTCTAACCCCCATGATTTCAAAACAATGAGTGTAATGCAATGTTGAGTCTGAATTTTCTAAATAGAACTTATTTTATTATTAATACTAAGAATTTTCTTGTGTGTGTAGTTAACTCAAAGATAAATATAACTGATTAAATACTTTAAAATTAAAAGTTACGATTGATAAAAAAATGATAGATTTCAAGGCCCCCTAAGTTTGAATTGGGCATAAGGCCCCATGTATTCAGCACTAAACAGGCGCGGGAGAACTCAAAACTAGGATCTCCGCTACCTGGAAGGGAATAAGAGCAAATCCTCCCAACCACCCTCACCCCTAACACCTATACTACCTCTTGCCATATATGATGTAGTTTCAGGTGTAGCATGCATTGGGGAATTTTTGCATAAGTCGGTTTTTCACCACCAGGTGGATTCATGTAGCCTTTTTGGCCAGTCATTAGCCTACCGTTAAAATCCTGTTCGTTTCAAACTTAGGGGGGCCTTAATAGGCTTATGATTTCACACAAATATAAGACGTATGAAGAGTTTCAATGTATAGTTTTTGATTTATTTTTTAGGTTTTTATTGATGTAATTTTGTATTGGTAAATTTCCATTTCAGAGTTGATATTACTTCAGATTTAGGATGTAGGTTTTAGATTGCCAATCCTTTGATTCTCTACTTTAAAACCCCTAAAATTGGACTGAAAATTGTAAAAAAAAAAGTTATGAACTTTTTTAAGGTTATTTATATTTGTATGACCTCATATTATTTTAGTGGTTGGTTAATTTTTGAAACTGTGCAGAGTTTAGCTTTCCCACATGATATAGCATAGAATTAAAAAAAAATTAATCTATTTATTATTCTTTTTAACAACTTACTCTTCAATTTAAACACCTTGTAACCTTTCTCTTAAAATTTGCAAAAACCAATCCCTTAACATAATTTAAATTCATTCCCAAAGTTCCAACATGGGTTTTTTATTTAAAACTCTTAAATTTAGAAATTGTTTTTCTTGAAATTATTTAGAGAAAAACTACATTGAGGCAATAGTTCTGTTGCGCAAAGAATTTTTGTTTTCTTAGATTGCTGTTTTTGTATTTTTAGGCACTGGTACTAATAATCAAAATTTGAATGAACAAGGAGAATCGGTTCATTGGCACAAGTGTTCTTTCTGAAGAGAGAACTAATGGTTGAAGAAAACATCTCCAGTTTTATTTGAACATTAATATTCCTTGCAAAGTTTACTTTTCTTGCACAAGTTAAAAGATGTACTTCACAACAGAGATACGAATTGATTCAATTGAACAATAACTTAACCTTCAATTGAAAATTATTTTGACTTTTCATTTTGCTTTTCCAATTTAACACAATTAGTACCAGTACGTAAACTCAGAGAAATTTCAAATTAATTGCCTGGATATAGTATTATTCCAACTTCATCAACATGGATTCTTCAACCGTAGAAGAGCGGCCTGGTAATCACCATGGAACTTCAACTCTTTTTGCAGAAAATGCTGTGGTAGAAAATATTGAAATATTACCGGATGTATCAACAGTTGAACTTAATGATCCCACTAATGAATATGGCTTTTCTGAAGATGGTGAAGATTCTTTAGTTGAATTTGAAGAGTGCGCTGAAACTGAGAGCACTGGTAGCTGTCCTGGACAGGATACAGCATTCTGGCCAGAAGAAAATCAAGAAGAGTTACATTCATCGGTTTCTCCTGAAGTAAACACAAGCAGTAATAATCATGAAATGACCACTTCTAATAATGATCATGAAGCCATAAATGATTCTTTAACTAATAAGTCTGAAACCACATTACTCTTACGTTCATTTAATTGCAAAGATTGTAATGAAGTATTTGATAATGAAATGGATTTAAAATCCCATAGCGCTAAGCATTCAAATAAACTTGAAGTATGTGATGACTGTGGGCTATCATTCCGTACAGCTTTTATGTTAAAGAAACACAAAAAATCCCACACTGGTGATCGCAAGTTTAAGTGTGACATTTGTTATTCTCTTTTTCGAGAAAAGTCTTCGTTGAAACATCATCAACTTAAACATACTGTTGAACTACCATTTTGCTGTAGCGTATGCTGTCTCAGATTTAATACAGATAATGCATTAAAAACGCATTCTAAAACTCATGAAATACCTTCAACTACTGTTAGTAAGAACACCACAAAATTAAGATCGCGCACACGGGCAAATGTTACTAAGAAATCTACATTCAAAACACCTATTCCATTGAATGTCACTAAAAAACCTTCCAAACCTGAGCCAAGAAATAAAGCCAAAGCTAAACCACCTGATGAAAATAAACAAAAAAGCCGCAATAAAAGTACAGTCAAAAAGAAGGTAAAAGCGAAAGCGAAACCAAAAATTTCTACTTCTGGCAATGATCCTAATGAAAGTAATGAAACTAGCATAGCTAAAGAATTTGATCCTGTACTGACACCAGATGTGAATAAAAACGAAGATGTTTTAGATGAAAAAGTAGATGGAAAGAGTTTTGAGAACGAAAAAGGTTCAGGGAGCGTAGAAGATGGTTTTGCGAGCGCAGAAGAGAATGATTTCGCTCAAGGTGATGGAAATGTTTCAAAAAGTTGGAATAATACTAAGAAAAAAGGGAAGCAGCATCAGTGTAGTACTTGTTCGCAGAGCTTTTATCAAAAAGCAAGTTTAGTGGCTCATGAAAGAAAACATACTGGAGAAAGGCCTTTTAAATGCGAACTTTGCAATTATAGTACGAGAACTAAAAAATGCTTAACGCTTCACACGAAAAGTCACTCTGATGCAAGGCCATATGCTTGCGATTCTTGCGATCTGAAATTCAAATTAAAACACCACTTATCAAATCATAAACTTATTCACCTTGAAGAAAAACCTTATACATGTGACATATGTGGATGGTCATGTCGTCAAGTAGCGAAATACAATGCACATAAAAGGGATCATTTAACATTAGAAGTTAATCCTAAGGAAGCAAATAAAACTCCAAAGAAAAGCAATAAAAACCCAGTTCGTCAGAAAGATCGCGATGGGGCGTTTTACAAGTGTCCGGAATGTGATGCTGTAATTAAAGGGAAATGTGGGTTGAGGCTTCATAAGCGTTTTGTGCACTTAAAAGATCTTCCGCATCTGTGTGATATTTGCGGGGTAAAAAGTCGTTCAAGGGCTCATCTTAAATTGCATAAATTAACCCACACTGGGGAGAAACGTTTTAAGTGCCGGTTTTGCGAGTACTCGAGTATTTTGAAGACAGGCTTGTTGCACCATGAAAGAATACATACAGGTGAGAGGCCATATCAATGTGACACTTGTGGGAAAACCTTTCGTTTGAAGAACCACTTGAAGAATCACTCTCTTATTCATACCAATGAAAGGCCACATAAGTGCGACCAGTGCAGCGCTGATTTTAGACAGATTGGTGCTTTGCTCCTTCACAAGACTACCCATACTGATGAAAAACCATTTGCATGCGATGAGTGTGATGAAAAGTTTCGTTTAAAAGCAGAATTGAGGAAACACAAAATTACTCACTCGGTTAAAAACCCATTTAAGTGTGACGAATGTGGTTCCATATTTAGATTAAAAGCGCATTTGCAACAGCACAAAAAGACTCATCAGATAACTGAAAGATCATACAGATGTGATTTATGCGATTCAACATTTAGGCAACTAACCCATTTGACTCAGCATAAGAAGTCACACACAACTGAAAAACCTTTTAAGTGTCAACTGTGCCCCTCTGCTTTCCGAGTAAGGTCAAACCTAAGGCGTCATGAGTTAGGACATTCAAAGAAAGGGCAATTGATTGTACCCACTAATATGGAAATTTCTGCAACAGATAGAACATCTTCTATAAGTGACGATAATACAATGAGTAACGGTTCATATCATCATGAAGATGTTGTTTACAATAAACATGTTGTTGATGGAGACTTTGTGGACTATGGTGCCAAATCTTTTACAGAATTTTCCAATTCTCTATGTGATTGGACAAAAACTTTGCGCCCTCGCAGAGATACATTTCCAATCAGATATATTGGTCCTGAAGAAGAAATGGGACTTCCGTCTTCTTCATATCGCTACCATTAAAGCGAGAATAAAAAGCATATTTTTGTAATTAAGTTTTTGTGGTTCATTGCATAGCTCCATACTATAATTTAATTGTTTTTATAGCTATAACTATCTTTATAAAAATTTGAAGCTTTTCTTATTATTCATAATAATAACCATTAATTAATAGTTTAAAGACTCTTAATTGAACTTTCACTCATCGTTTTCACCCTTACAAATGTATTACTTGAGATGACCACCATGCAGAACTTTTATTGGAAGTGAATATATTGATTGTAATATCAAGTTAAATGTAAAATAGTTACAAAAGGATACGGTTTTTAATACACCTAAAATAGTATAAACAACTTATATTCTATTTAATATATGTAGTTTAGGGCTTCTCTCAAATAGCGTAATTTAGAAATGTTTATGAAAGTAGAAGTTGAATTTGTGCGCAATCTTAGCAGGACTATCTAAGATATAACTATATGAAATATCATAGTGCCTCAAATTCCACTTGACTTTTGCACATAAAATTAAAGTTTGCGAGGCACCTTATAAAACCTATAGCTTTACTTTAAAACAATTTTAAAACTCGTACATAGCAGTTTTAACTATTACTGTGTTTTTGTGTAACAATGTTGTATTATTGTATTCATGGGCTTTATTTGGAAATTAAAAACTTGATATCTAAACGCTTACCCTAAATTTTATTTCTCATACTTTAGTGAAGCCAGTGTTATTTGTAAATGTTTTTAGAAACTTTGGAACATCTTTCATTATAAGCTATTGATTTAAATAAAACAAGTATTTAAGATAAAAAAAATTGTAGGATTTTAGCACAAGCACAAGAATGTACTTAAATAATGAAGTTGTACCTTAATGATAGATAGAAATATGTTCCATTTCTCCTTCCTTACTTAGTATGCTTTACTTCTCTTTGTGAATTTATCAGAATTTGAAGGGAAACTCTGAACTCATAAAATTTTTGTTTTAAAACTTTTGCAACAACATAATGAAAAACACTCTTGTTTACCTATAAAATGTGTGAATTCATCAATTTACTTTTTTACTCCATAAAAGTCTCAAAAAGAAAAAGAAAAGCATTTTACACAATTCCCCAAATGGTATTTCATAACGGTAAATTTTAGTCCAAAGGATAATTACTTTCATTATGAAGTTTGCCACTACATTAAATACCTTGTTATGTAACTATATAACAAGGTAGTAAATGTACTTACTAACTTCTTGTTTGTTTCTTACCTTTTAACCAATAGTAAACTAATAAGCACAATGGTATTACTATTATCTCAAACAGACCAAATTTCATGTATTACTTTGAAACCCAACACACTATTGTGAAATTATCCTTAACCATTCCCGATGAAGATTGAGCCCAATTTTACATAACCCATGAATTTTGAACCTAAGCTATAAATTTGCCTCCTGAATTACCAGAATTTTTTCCAATTTTCCTTTACAAAAGCAAGCTATAATGGAAATTAGTTGATTATCAAACATGTTTTAAGAAAAACTCCCAAATCATGTACTCTCAGTTATGCCATTGCTTTGGAAATAAAACGTATTTATATATTAGTTGCTGGTGCAAATTGGAGTGACAACATTTTTAGAGTAGCGATGTTGGTTTTCTATCACGTTGCTCCAAGTAAAATTAAATGTGTAGTAATTACTGACTAATACTGACTCAAGTTAAGAGCTTTTATTTGTACAGCAAACTATCTGAACAACCATCTTTGGGGAAAACGTTTATGGTAAATGTCCCAAACTTTTTACTAAATTGTTTTTAGGATTTGGGAGTTGATTTATTTTTAATTGTTAATTTCATACACCTAGTTGTTTAAATAAAATATTGATAAATAGAAATTTGTGACACTACTTTAAAAAAGATTAATAAAGAAAAAATTTCAAGAATTGTTCAATGGGATAACTGATACTAAGAAAAATTTGCGGAAATATTATATTTATTAAGAAAATAGTTCATTTAACATTTTCCATTCGATCACTTCTGATGTCTAAAAATAGATTTGTTTTTCTTGTAAGATGTTTATTTCTGTATTTTTTCAGATACTTGCACTAAAAATTCCGAATTGAATGACAAGACGATAAATTCAGTCAACTGTAATGATACTGCTTCCCATACTACCATAAGAAAAGGTGTTGTGTGTGGACTTGATTTTAGTGGTATATTGCTTGAAATGGACACTGCACTTGCAAAGAATCACAGAAGTCATTTTATTTAGGATCAGCAATGTCTTTTATTCAAGAGCCTTTTCGTTCTGTAGAAGCAGCATTATTATCCTGTCCCACAGCTGTGGAGGACATTGAAATTCTGCCTGATACTTCAAATATTGTGCCTAATTTGGCTGTGAAAGAAGGGTGTCACTGTAATGGAGCTGTATTAGATAAAAATACCAAAGAATTGTCCCCTAAAAGTGATGGAATATCATTTCCTCAAACTTGTCATACTGTTATGTCCTCTCTAGCTGAAAAAGAAAAACTAAGAATTGATGAAGTAGAACTAAATAAGAAAATTATCATTTTAAATAATAATTCAATTAAGGACTTTTTAAACACAACATTTAAATGTTGTAATTGTAACCAAGTATTTGACTCTGAAATCAACTTAAATTCTCATAATTTGACACATGGTATGAAATTGGAAATATGTGATGAATGTTCCATGCCTTTTCGTACACCTCTTCTCCTGAAAAAACATATGAAATCCCACGAGGATAATCGACAATATAAATGTGATATTTGCAATTCGCTCTTTAGAGAAAAATCATCTTTAAAATATCATAAACTTAAACATTCTGCTGAATTGCCATTTTCTTGTCAAACTTGTTGTTTTAGATTTACTACTAAAGATGAGTTAAAAGAGCATTTTAAAACTCATATAAAATCTAGTAAAAAACCCTCCCTAAAAAAAAATTTGAAAAAACCTGATATAGAAACAAAAGAAGCAACAGCAACGAGCATTGAAACCTCACCTATATGCTTAAGTGATGTTACTATTGAAACTACGATTTGTAGTATCACAAATGAAACCACTGAATGTAAAGAGTCAATAAATAACTTAAACATAGCTACTGAGTCGGATTTAGAAAATCAAAATTTAGAGGAGAAAACTAGTAATCAATTGAGCTTGGAAAACAATTTAGAGAATGCTGCAGAGATTACCAATGAGCAAAAAGAAACTAAAGCAAAGTCTGATTCTAAAACTATAGAAAAGCCTCATCAATGCAAGACTTGCTTCCGTAGATATCGCAAGAAATTTTATTTAACAGTTCACGAAAGAACACATACAGGAGAAAAGCCATTTATTTGCGACGTTTGTAATTTTCGTACTAGAGATAAATCTAGTTTGAACAATCATAAAATTAAACACTCAAATGAGCGGCCGTATGCATGTGATTCTTGCGAATTGAAATTCAAAATGAAGCACCATTTAGTAAATCATAAGCTTACTCATGTTGAAGAAAAACAATATACTTGCGATATATGTGGATGGTCAACTCGTCGTATTATAAACTTTAAAGCTCATAAGCGAAACCATTCACTTCTAAATTCGCAACCAAATAATTCCAATAAGAAAAGTGGTGGAAAAGAATTGGTTTTTGAGAAAGATGTTCACAATGGAGACCTTTATAAATGCAATTTATGTGATAAAATTTTTATGCGTAAACATACCTTTCTTATTCATAAACGCTATGTTCATTTAAAAGATCTTCCACATCTGTGTGACATTTGTGGTATTAAAAGTCGCTCACAAGCACAGTTAAAAATTCATAAGTTAACCCACACTGGAGAAAAACGCTTTAAATGCCAATATTGTGACTATTCATGTATATTAAAAACAGCCTTGCAACAACATGAACGGAGACACACAGGTGAGAGGCCGTATCAGTGTGACACTTGTGGGAAAACATTCCGATTGAAGAGCCATTTAAGGAACCATACTAGAGTCCATACCAGAGAAAGACCCCATAAGTGTGATCAATGTGACGCTGATTTTCGACAATTAAGTGCTTTGATCCTTCACAAGACTACTCATACAACAGAAAAACCATTTGCATGTGATGAGTGTGATGCTAAGTTTCGTTTGAAAGCGGAACTGAGAAAACACAAAATAACTCATTCAGTAAAAAATCCATTTAAATGTGATGAATGTGGATCTATCTTTAGATTAAAGTCACATTTGCAACAACACAAGAAAATTCATCTGTTAACTGAAAGATCTTACAAGTGTGAATTATGTCCGTCAACATTTAGGCAGCTAACTCATTTGACTCAACATAAGAAGTCGCATACTACAGAAAAACCTTTCAAATGCCAACTTTGTGCCTCTGCTTTCCGAGTAAAGTCTAACTTAAAACGCCATGAGCTTGGGCATATTAAAAAAGGTGAAATTATCCCACAGCATTCTGTGGAGGATGTGTCAACTGGAACTGTTTTTGAAAGTGATGAAAATACTGGAAGCAACAATTCATTTTTGAGTGACATAGTTAAACCCTCTCTTCATCAAGCTAATCCAAATGGCGAGCCTATAAATTACTCAACTGAATGGACTAAAATATTACATCCGCAAAAAGAATTCAGCCATGGGGAAGAAATGGAACTCTCTCATATGGCTTAGTTTCTTAGTATTGTGTTTCTTTAAATAGGTATAAATACAATACCAATAATTATAGAGACAAAATCATTTATTTTATTTCCAGTTTTGATCTTAATGTACCAAAAACGCAAGTAGTGTTTAGTGGTTTACATGTACTCAGTTTTAAATATTTCCTTGTTTTCAATTCATATGATAAACATAACTTCAAGCAACTCATGGTTTCATTATTATTATTATTATTATCATAATATTGATATTGGACAGAACCACTGTCTACTTCACTCTTACCAACCACCACTTTTCTCAGAATTCTGGTCATGAGCTTGTTATTTCTGCCCCCTTCTCAGTAAAATGAAGCGACATACTTAAGTTTGAAATTACAATTTGTTAAGAAATCTTTTTATTTGGGTATCAATAAAAATTGTAGACTCCAAATTTAACTGTAATTTAATTTGATTAAATTTTAGATTCATAAAACAATAGTTTGGAAAAAAAATTTTTTTCATTATTCTTCAGTGTAAAATTTCTAACTCAGATTGTCATGTAGTAACGTACTATTAGAATTTTTTAGGGTAAAACTGTGTAATAACAGCACTCGCAGATTTTCTTTTCATGTCTTGGAAGCTATCACAGATACAAAAGTTATGATCATTAAAATTTAAAGGGTTTTTTCATGGTTATTACAGACATGTAATAGAAAGTTGTCTGTAATTTGATGTTTTATCCCTTAGATTGTCAGAAAAGAGAAGAATACAACCACAAACAAACTGTCAAAAAATTTATTAGAAACCTTAACTCCGATAGTAAAATCAATGGCAAAAACAACTAGGTATACTCCTTTACAGTTGTTTTAACGAAATATGAGTAAGTGGTTGGTGGAAGATTTCCTTTTTGTGGGAGACGTGGCGAAACATTTTTGGTGCAATTTTGCTTACAACACGAGCAAAAGCTCTTAACTTAATTAACCACTGGGGTATGGATAAAATTTACTTAGTTTGAGGTCACCTTTTCACAATCTATATTAACTAAATATACCTAAGAATAAACTACGCTGTAGTAACTATTGATTGGTCTTATTGGACACAAATTAATATCTCCTAAACATGTTAAAAGAAGGTTTTTTAGTAATATTTTCTATTTTCTGATGTAATTTTAAAAACCGAGCAATTTTTTCGGTGATGGATATTTTTCTCGGGTATTCTGACAGCGAATTTTGTCTATTACAACAGTGTTTCTTTTGTTGTCTATTTCCTCTTGTAGTTTTTTTCTACTGAGTTGAAGGTTTGTAATACATTTTTCAACCGCTTCTAGTTGCGTCCTTAGAGATTCATTACTCGACATTAATAGACAAAGTTCAGCTTGAAGTCTAAAACAAATATAATTAGTAGTTAGTTAGTTTTAAGTTGTGTGTATTTAATATCATTAAGTTCTTAAAATATTATTACTGCCTAATAATTGAATAATGAAATGATTAAATGGTTAGGGTCTAAATAATCCCCTCCATTTGAGAGAAAGCTCACAAACGGAGAGGTGGAGGAAGTTATAAAATCCATTTGCAAATTAAAATGGATAAGACATACAAATAATAAAATAATTTACCCATTTTGTGCATCATCAATGAGAAGTTCTCTATGGGGCTTTTGAACCCGTTTTGTGAGTCTACTTTGAACAACTTGAAGTGGACCCAAACTAAGTGATTTCATTGCATCTTGAATCTCTTTGCTTGTTTTTTCTGCTTTGGCTATGTCATCAATCACCTATCAAATTATTTTTTGTAAAATTACATCTATAATGAAGTAATTTAAAATATGCCATTACTAATACCATCTATTATGAAGGATTATTAGCATATCTTTCATGGTAAGTCACATTATTATATTATTATTTAATTGGTGTCCGTTTAAATTGTGATATATGGGGTTCCATGACTGCATTTTTGGGCCTGGAAGCAAATGTGGGTTTATTGTACAGTACGGCCTAGAACAAAGTTCACTAAGCGAGCGCTTGCTTAAAGCGGCGCTTATGGGGCGGAAACATGAGCTTGGGCTGCTGCCAGACCCCCACTTCGCCTTAAGCGAGCGCTCGCTTAGTGAACGTTGTTCTAGGCCGTACTGTAAGTGTTAATATTCCAAGTAAATAATGGAGTTACAAGATTTAGAATGAACTACTTTTAGCTTGCTGGACTCCATTAGAACTTAAGGTGAGGAAAGTACTTTCTACCCATTTCCATAGTACCTATGGCTCTGGTTATTGAGATAACTGGTTTTTAGGTTTAACCCAGATGTCACCCTACTTATTTAATTGTAGTATTTGATAAAGAACTTACATCAGTGATGGAGCTACTAGCTAGTGGCCTGCAGTCTAAAGAAAAAGGTAGGACTGTTCACGAGCGAGTCGAGTTTGAGTAGAGTTGACTCAAAGGCGGCTCGATTATTTAACGGGCTAGCTTTTTTAGGTTTCGAGCCATATTGGCTCACGAGCTTATTGGCTATAAGTGGGTATTACCTTGCTTAAAACCCCGCATGAATATAAAGGTCAGTCTATATACCAGCACCTTTGTCGAGTGTGGGAGAAAGCTTATCCCAGCCCCAATACTGCGAGAGGTGATACCCCCACTTTAAATAACTTTATTTTTCCCTCCTCTCCACCAATAACTTTTACTTTTAAGCGACTTAAAGCGTGATAAAAAAGTTTTCCCCACTCTCTTAGCTCGGCTGTCCCATGGCAAAACCTTTAAACCAACACGATCGTAATTTTGAGATATTTGACTTTTTCAAAACCCAAGTTATAAGATTTTCACGTGGTTTTTAATGCGAAAATTATATAATACAAAACCATTTTTTAAGTCATAAATAGTTAAATATTTATGACTTTTACATCAAACTTTTACAGTACTTTTGTACATGCCTTAGTAATACTGATGCGTAAAAATCTTAATTTTTCAAAAATTTGTTGGTTATAAGGTTTTGCCATGGGGCAGCCGAGCTGTGGGGATATTACATGCACAGTACCAATACATTGCTAATAGGGGGGTAGTAATTGTTATCGAGTCAAGTCCTACTTATTTAGTATTTTTGGAACAAGCATCTGAAGCGAGCCAGCTCGGCTCGGCTTGTTTAATTTTGAGTCGAGCCGCTGCTTTTGCTAGTCGAGTCGAGCCGAGCTATCAAAAAACTCACTCGGCTCTGCTCGTGAACAGTCCTAGAAAAGGGCTTTTTAAAAAAGATTTCACTAATTACACTGATTATAAACTGCCCACCGAAATGTTTTGTGTAGGGGAGGCTTCAGCTACTGACCAGCATTAATAGTATACTATTATATTAAATTTATATGTATAAATCCATTTTACATTTCTTTGTCTGATTGATTTATATTACAAGTTTTACAACACTTGCGAGTCATTTTCTAGCCCCACATTATTTATAAACTTCGGATGATATAATGAACAGAAGAGTTTCACAAAAATTGTACCTTTTTTAAATGATTTTTAAGTTGAAAGGATGAGCTTTCTACTTCAGTGATCCTCCTGACTAGACAAATATCAACATCATCAGATTTGGATCTAAGTTCCATTGCCAGTGATTTTATTGTTTCATCTATGATGGTTCTTTCTTCTTTGGATGTTTCAAGCTGTTTCATTGATTTATTTAAAGATTTTTCTGTTGCATTTATCCACTGATCCGGCAAATTCCATCTGAAAAACATTTCTTCAACCTATGATTCTTAGCATTTGTAAACTACACCAACCTTTCTCCACCAATGTTGTTAATATGTGACACTGAGCAAGAGAAGTGTTCAATTTGGGTATTGTTGGTTATGAGGCCACATGACGTGTCGATGTTGTACGCTTCACTTTTATCACTCCAATCTCTTTCAAGTTCAGATTTAATATCTAAATTATTTCTGAAAATTTGAAAGAACATTTTTAAAATTGCTAGTTTTATATTTCGTCAATGGTTTGCTTATGTTCAATGTAGTATTATGCAAAATGTAATGCTCAAACTTAATTGGTTTATGGAAGAAAATCACAGAAGATAGGCTCCAGAGAGATTTGGATATGTGAATAGTTTCAACCTGGTAGTTAGTTTTTAACATAGAATGGTGATTGTTGAATTTATACTTTTTTGCATTCAAAGATTACTGCTGAAGAAATTTTACAAAGTACCACCGGTGGTACTTTGTAAAATTTCTGGCCATCGAGTTTCTCAATTTTTTTAAAGCTATACATGTATGTTCAGTGGCGTAATGTATCATAATGGGTGGATTGTGGTGTACGTATATAGAGGGGATCGATCCATTTTACATTGGTCCCAATGGAAGATGTCCATCATTGCGTTTCAAAAATCTGTGATTAGGTGCAATTCCAGAAAAAAAATCTTATTTTAGATTTTCAATGTTCTATTTGTTGAAACAAAAACCCATTTATCTTAATTAATTTTTAAGATTGAAATGCATGTTGATATAAATGTCATATACATAGACAAATACTATACTTCAGCTACTGACAACAATGTAAAATTTTACCTTTGTTGGCAGAATGACTACAAGATTATATTGATAGCAATATAAATAGGTAAAAACATTGTTTGTGTCTCAAATTTCAACCTAACTACCTTCAGACAGTGGCGGATTAAGTTCCTTTGAGACCTTAGGCGCAATTTTCTCATTGGGCACTTTTAAGTAAAAGTGGTTATTGTATTTTTTTATTTTTTATTGCTATCTAATGAGGTCCCAGAGACCACGAGGCCATAGGCTTGCGCCTGCGCCTATAGAGCAATCTGCCAGTGCCTTCAGAAGCAAACAGGCCCATACTGGGACCTAAAACTGGCCCGGGCATTTTAGAGACGTCGGGGCCCTTAATTACTTCCCACAAAAACACTACATGTGTCAAAGCACGGCCCTTTGACCAGACCGGCCCATCGTGCATTTGCCCGATCTCCTCTATGGCAAGTCCGGACCTCGAAGCAAATCTGGAGTTTATAATTCCAATTCAATAATTTATAATTAATTTAAAAATAATTGTCAAAGGGGCTTGGCCCTGAGTAAAAATAAGCTGGCGAAGGAGGTTCTCATCCTGAACAGCACTAACCACCAGTTTTTTCCAGTTTAATACTTCGATTGATAGGGTCACCCGTGGCTCTTGGTCACTTTCTTTCTTTTTTCATATTACATTCTCTTGGAACTCACTCTCCATCTTGTTTACAGTTCAAAAGCCTTTTGAGACAATTCAATTCGAGTTTACTTTTTATATTGGCTGGAGGCGATTCACAGGTTTTATAACCAATATTGGGATCAGTGATTTTTTTCAAGTCTGTCTCTCGTTTTTTTTTCTTGACTAAGACATTTGCCGAATGGTTTTATAGCCGCCTAGCTTGACAAAATACTGTAGCAAAAATAAATATATTATTTTAGCCAGACAGCTGTAATTAGGCCCAAACTTTGTTTTGGGTCTATTAACAATGCCTAAAGCACTTTTTTCAAGCAGCGTGATTTTTTCCTGTTAATTACTTTAAATTATCTCACAACATTTCAAGAACGGTTTTTGGTGTACCTTTCATGTACATTTATAAGCTCAAAATGTTCATCCTATTATTAAGGCTTAAAGGGGCTCTAAAGTTCGGTGGCAAAATGTGTGTAAAGTCAGTAAAGTGCGAAATTTACGGTTGACTCTGCCCGCCTCTGCGAAGGCCGAGTGAGGGGTTGGGGGGAATGAAAAGCATGCTCAATTTTCTTTTTTTTGTCACCGAACTTTGGAGCCCCTTTAATTATGGAGGTAGTAAGAAATTGGTCAGAAATTTAACCCATGTAAAAATATCAGCTGTGTAAAAAAAGCTGGGATGAGACATGGGTTATACACTATGACCCCATGTGTCATCACATCTTCTTTTGTAACACTAACACAGTTCAATAAAAAATCAGCAAAACTGCAAGTTTCAAGTCCAAGGCAAATAAACGTATTTCCTAATTACCTCAGATGAATATCCACACATCTTAATTTTTCTTCCACAACACTTAAAGACTGAATGATTGTTCTTTGTTCCTAAGAGAAAAAGGTTCGTCTGAAAGATTTAACTACACCAAAATGTAATAATTAGGTACTGATATAATAATCTGAGGCATGAAATTTCTGGAAAAAATGTATGTTATGCTTTAAATAGATGAAGATGATGAAGTGTTAAAGTTGGTTTTCAAATTAATTATATAATTTTTGAATTAATTTTCTACAGAAGCTATCAAATTAATTTTCTCCAGATATGCTTCCCTAGAGTACTTTTTAATTTATTTTTGTTTGTTTGTAAAGGTATAGCTTCTCTTGTAGTAAATTATACAACTAATTTGAGCTCCTGGTAACTCTAACTTAATCTGTCAAGATTAGAAACGATGGTGAACTCAAATGAAACTCTTACTATAATCTTTGAAAACATTAACATAATCTTTGTTGAACTCTTATCTAATTTTTAGATGGCATTTCCAACATCCTACTTTGAGAGGGACCGGTACTGATCTACCATAGTTCATATTTATGAAACAATATTAGACTAATGGTCAGTGTATTTCGCCTTGAGAATATTTAAACATTACGGGGGGTATGTTGTAAATATTCCTTCAGGATTGGCTTCCAATAACAGTCCTCAAGGTTTCAAATATAGGTGTTATTATTTTTATATATTGGAATTGAATAGGGATCGAGTACAATTGGAAACTTATAGGCAGTAGCTTCACCAGCAATAGGCACAGGTAGGCACGTGCCTACGTTGAAATATTTTGGGCCTACTTGGTGGCTCCAAAATTTCAAAAAACTTTCCTATAGGGCCCTCAAAATATGTTAATAATGTGCCTATTTAAAGCCTGCTTGGGTCTTAAATTTTTTTGGAAAATAACCTTTTTTTTTAAAGAAAAGGAAGGTTTACTGTGTTTAGAGTGTTTCTCTAAACATGCCAATGGTCATCTCGAACTCTAGTATACGTTTCCATTGTATAAAATATTTATCAATATTATATTCCAAGAAGGGACTAGAACTGGTTTGGTTCCATGCAGATTGCCCAATTTCCCCATTTAGCTGAACAAATACCAATGTAATGAACCTGGTAGGTTTACACCTGCAATTTTAGGCGGAGGGTGAGTAGGTGGGGTTATACTTGACTCTTTGAGATAAGAATCTCAAACATTGGCCGCTATGTGTCAATAGTCAAGCTAATATATTAAATAGTTTCATATTTTCATTTCTTTTCGTATTGAGCGTTAGAACGAGCTATACATACAATTAATTTTAGGCTACAGTCTATTTTGTTTTGATTTTTTTGCGAGAAGAGCGGACTTGTACCTCCACGAGGTTTAAACAGGCAAAATTACAAAAAAAAACCAGCCTTTTTAAAGGCTAATAGTCTCAATTCACGAAAATCTTCATTGAGATTTAATATTGGTTTATCTGGTCAGTGGTTTTTATGATTTAAATTTTTTATCGACAAACAAATCAAACCGATAAATTATAAGCAAATTTTACTGAATAAAGAGTAAAATAGTTGAGCACTTAATGAGCGGCAAAAAACATTTTGGGGGCTCAAAAACGGCATAAACGTAAAAGTGAAGCCTTAGAAGATAGCATTCAGAAAGATGAATTGAAACGTTTCTTGCAATCATCAGACAAAGGGGATATCAGTGATCTAGGGTATTCAAGGTATTGCAGAAAACCATTATGCACTGAGTGAATTTGAAATAGTGGAAAACTTTAGTCATAAGGGAAACTTTAGTCCTACTAAGGGAAACTTTAGTCCTACTAAGGGAAACTTTAGTCCTGTTAAGGAAATCGTTAAAGCTTGCGAGATCTCAGATATCTTAGTGATTGATATTAGTTTGAGTAAGGAGTGTCTGACCCGTTCAGCCCAAGGACAGTATCTACTGTCCTTGTTCAGCCTAAAATAACTTATTTTCCTAAAAATTTAATAGGTGGTAAAAACCCGAGGTTTCAATTCTTCTTAATTGGTATGAGAAATATAAAATGCTTGAATACTCCTTAGGAAAGGATAGAGTTTATTGTTTTTGTTGCCGCCATTTTTGAAGTAGTAGAAACACTGGTTTTGATAATGGGTTTTCGGATTGGAAAAATATGGCGAAAAAATTTGAAGAGCATTTTAGTTCACGTAAATCTTTTCACCAACAATCCTATAAGAAATACTTAGATTATTTAGAATCTACTAAATCACGTGGTTCAATTGCGTCTCAGGTCTGAGGTCTGTATAGGCTTGATGTAATTAGAAATAGAGATGTGTTATCTGCACACGTGGAAATCATAATTGTCTGACCTAGCAAATAGAAATAGGGGGAACTGCGCTTAAATTTTAGATCTACTAAAAAGAAAATGTCCTGATTTGAAAACCAAGTGCAATAGCATGCCCAACAATGCCAAATATAATCATAGCAAAATTCAAAATGAACTGATCAATGTAAGTGGAAATTAAGTGAGGAGGATGATTCTACAAGAGGTCAATGAATCTGGTGGGTTTTATTCAGTAATTGCAGATGAAACTAGAGACAAAGTTAAGATTCTGTTTGGCCGGAATGTTGACGAAGTCATGCGTCTCCAACCGATGCATAATAGTCACAGCTACAAAGAATGTGAGAGGCAGTTTCCTCCTCGGTTAGACAAGCCCTACAAATTGGGTCATCACTGACACCAATAAGTTTGCAATGGCCTGTAAGTAGGCCAGTTAGAGAGCGAGAGTTGCTCTTTTGCTCTCTGCCTAGACGGGCCGGGGATAAACTCCTTGGCCTGCCTTTGACAATCCATCTCAAGCCAAAGCTTGAGTTGACGATACGCCATATACTTGAAGACCAGATTGCGTACCAGGCCACGGGGGATGGGTAGAGCAGGTTCAGGCCCACTAAACCCAGCTCTTGCACCCTCCCGGGCCAAGGCATCAGCCTTTTCGTTCCCGTGATGCCCTTTATGACCAGGTATCCAATAAAGTTGAACTTTATTGTGCATCCCAAGATCAGAAAGAAGATCTAAGCAGCTAATTAAGAACCAGTTTAGAAGTAATACTATACTGGTTAAGAGCTCTAAGAGCGACGTGACTATCCGTGTAGATTTGGATAACCTTCCCAGTATGTTTCTTTTCCAGGCAATAGTCGACACAGAAGCAGATAGCAGAAATTTCTGCTTGGAAAACGGTAGCGTATTCCCCCAGGCTTTCGTAAAAACCAGACCACCTCACCTCTGGCACCAAGGGAAATATTAGCCCAATCTGTGTGGCTTGGGAAGTTAACCTCAAAGGGCTTAATTTAGCAGCCGAGATGTCAGAACCCATCTTAAGTTCGGGTAAATGACTAAAAATATCATTATAGAGTTTGGTGTGACTGTTTACCCAATTATTAGCCTACCACCAACCATTTTGTTTAAGCCTATAGGCACCAAAAGGCCCCAGGATTTACTGACTGTACTCCTAATCCTCCAAAATAACATTTTGCCCTTCTTGATAATATAATCAAGATGTGGTTTACATGTTGATTTGCTGTCAAGGATGACACCGAGGTATTTAACTTGGGTGCTTTCCACTAGGTTAGTTCCAAATAAGGAAATACCATTGAACGATCCCTGGATCCTTTTACGAGTAAATGGGACCAGGATCGTCTTGCTAGGATTAACTGTGAGGTTGACCTCCTTGCACCAGCACTCGACTGATGCCGGAGCCCTCCTCATTACATCCTTAGCTGTCGTTGAAAATTTTCTAGTGACAATGATGACAGTATCATCGGCGTAACCGAAACAGTGACACCTTCCCCATATTCAGCCTCCGCGTTAGATCATCCACCACCAGGCACCACAGAAGGGTAGAGAGAACCCCCCCCCCCTGAGAGCTAGTGGAGACCATAAGGGAGTCGCCGAGCAGGGAGGACACCACTTTCCGGTCAGTTAACATGGATTTGATTCAAAGACACAATGTGTCATTGATACAAAACCTCTTAGCAGCCTTCATAATGACTGCGCTTGCGTATCAGTGTCACAGTTATCTGTGACTCTGGAATCTGGAAAGTGCACATCTAACATATGAGTTAGTGTCCTTGCCCGAAGTAGAGAAACTACCATCTTTTAACTTAATAGTGTCAAGATGTTTAGTATTATCGTGTGCCATAATTTTCATTAATTTGGCTGAACTCGGAACATCTGATAAGTTCTCACAGAAGTTCCTCCACGAAGCTCTTTTAGCATCGCGGATAGCCTTATGGTAGGCAGTTAGGGTCTGCTTATAGGCAGCCCAGTCTCCCGACCTCTTAGCTTTGTTGAAAAGCCATCTAGTTTCTTTGCGAAGTCTATCAATCTCATGATTCCACCAAGGAACTAGCCTTGACTGGTTGGTAGTCTTTAATCCAATACCGATTAAAGCTTTGGCTTATCATCGATCCTTAAGGAAGAAATTTAAATCTTCCTTATAACCAGACCAATTTGTACTTCTGGGATTACGAACCTCAGTACAAGCCACTACGGGTTTGACAAAGACATTGAAGCAAATTCATTGGACACATGCCATTCAATAATGGCTTCTGCGACATTTTCTGTACACATTGTAAGATCAATGACCTCAGTTCTGTTAATTGTAACAAAAGTTGGTTCATTGTTCCTGTTAAGAATATTAAGCTTAGTGCTAACTAGATATTCCACAAGCTCATTTCCACGCTGATTGCAGTCTGAGCTGCCCCATTTGTCGTGGTGAGCATTAGCATCACAGCCGATGACCAGCTTCTTTCCCATCCCCTCGCAGTGGTTGACCAGACTGGCCACCTCCCGCGGGGGTGGGGGAAGAGGATCGTCATATGGGAAGTATGCTGATGCCAGAGTCAGCTCCACCTCTCCGTTTATAGAGGAGGTGGTAAGTTTGACCGTAGCAATATCTAGAGGTATGTAGCGAGAGTGGAAGGGCATGGATACCCTTGCGTATAAACACACAGGCCCTGGGAATAGCAGATCTATAATCAAAGAATATATTACTAGCGCTTTGGAGACCAAGTATCTTGCTACTGACAACTCCAGGCTCCTGAATAAGTGCAAAATCGAAGCACTCCTTTGCAAACCTTCTGCAGAGTACTGCAGAGGCTGCTTTGCAGTGATGGAAATTACTTTGCCACACCTTCATCCTCGTCTTAGGTAGGGAGTACTTGGTTTCCAGCCGGGTCTGCCGAGCCGTACGCAGTGGTAGGTGTGAAAATCACACCACTTCCACTGGCCCTGTCAGCGTCCTCAGCCGGTCCCCTCGTAACATCCTCCAGAAGAGTATCCTCTTTGGTTTCATCAATGTCGGATAAGCCAATGGATTTTAGGTCCTCCGTAAGAGTGTCTTCTTCGGAGTCCCCGCAACCCAGAGTCTCACCTTACATTTCTGAGTCCTCCGAGGCATTTGTTCCTGGAACATTTCCAGATACGGGGCTAGCCCCACCTCCCTGGGTTTACGGGATCATCAGACTAGGATCATGGAGTACCTTAAAGATACCCCTGTCTAGGCCCGTTTCTGCCTGATGCCCAGCTTCCTTGATGGCCTTGACTGAATCACCATCCATCCGAAAATCCAACGGATGGCTGTTGGCGTGTTAGGCACTCTGTTGAAGGTACGTAACCTTTTTAGAAGGATTTTAGAGTCCTTCGTGTAGATATCCTTGGTACGAAAAGCAACCTTGAACGGCTTTGGTAGGTCGCTGGCCTTCATTACTGAAAGCCGCGCGCCCCCAAGAACCTGTTCGTTCTGGTCGATAGCACTACTCAACCAGTCCGCTGTAGGTTCATCCTTACAAAGGTAGAGAATGTCACCACCATTCAGCTCAAATTTCCAGAAACGTGGTAGAGGGTCACCCGAAGATAGCCCATCTATACGCTCCAGAACACGCTGGTGCACATTTCTTCTACTGAAATTGCACTCACTGGAAAGCCATCTTTGACAATGGCCATCTTAACTGAGTATAGAACCTCGCTAAAGGTCTGGTCCTGGGCCTTAGACCTCTTAGAGGCCTGAGACTGGGAATCTGCGGAGTCATGCTCCCTAGATCTTTCATTTGAGGAGGAGGAGGAGGAACTGCCCTCATTGGGGTTATTCTCCGACATATTTTTTCTGCGGCGTTGATTCCGCGTTTGCTTTTTACATAAGGTCTTGTCCCCAACGGACCCTTGCTCAACCACATGGGTCACACCAGAGGTCACGAGCGTCACGAGCCTTTACGCTGAACGTTTTACGGGCGGGGGGGGGGAGACAATTTCCGAATTTTCCCCTTCCGACGGCAGCAGGCGCTAAAGCGTCTAGCCAATGAAAAATGTACACAAGAAAATCCACGACTTTTGACGGGTTGCGTTCTCCTTGTGTGGGGTGCAGTGTTTGTTGCTCCTAGGTGCAAGTGACAACGGTTTAGGGTGGCTAAATCAGAGCGAGGTTGAAGGAGCAGATAATTTTATTGAAAATCACATGGACATGTTGGTTCCATTTACTAGTCACTCTTGAGACCACACATGAGTCCCCGTGGACTGAATTAGAATGAATATTATTTTACGAATTTTAGTAGTTCCTTAATACTTAAAATTTAAGTATTTTTTGTTCGATTTTCTCAATGTGTTTCTAGACTACGTTTTGTCTAAAATACTAGTTTTAACTAGTCTTAAATATCAATAAATCCAACGCAATCAAACATGGATTACCGTATTTACACTAAAAATACGCATTTTGAAAAATCTCACGCGATATTAAGGGGGGGGGCAAGCCAAATCTCACGACATCTCACCGAGGGGGGATTGAAAAATCGTCAAAATCGCCTCACGTGATGGACGCTCCGAAACTAGAGACAATTCAGGGGTGGAATAAAGTATACTAGAAAAGAAAAAGGCGTCGTAGAAAGATTTTTAGGATGTACAGATTTGCACAAGTTTGATTCTGAAACCATTAGTTTGGCCATAATTAGTCTTCTAATGGAGAGCGGTTTGAAAATTGAAAATTGGGTCGCGCAGACGTATGATGGGGCTAGCGTAATGAGTGGACATGTAAATGGGCCAGGGTGAAAATAGAAGCGGCGATTGTCCATACGTGCATTGCTACGCTCACCGTTTAAATTTAGTTTTGGTTGACTGTTGCTCCAACATATTGCCAGTTTGGGAATTGCTAGGTTTAGTTCAAGCCATCTACAACTTTCAAAGCAATTCAGTTTTAAAATGCCACAAAACTGCAACACAAGGTGGTGGAGCAAAAACAAGTTCGCCAAAATGGCGATAATATTATTTCGTGCCACACATAAACGACTTCGATAAGAAAGTGCCACACTTATTTATTACTTCTGCGCATACACGGTTTCGATAAGAAAGTGCCACACTTATTTATTACTTCTGCGCATACACGGTTTCGATAAGAAAGTGCCACACTTATTTATTACTTCTGACCATACACGGTGGCCCTCAATGGGTTAGAGTGTGCAATAACTGGTGGCTTTTCCGGGGAGTCGGGTACCGGCTCTTGTAACCCATAATCGCGGTGGCGCACTGGGATTTGTTAGCTCTGAACAAATAGTCCTATCTCCACCTCCGACTTCGGTCAGGTTTGGGCTGGATACTGAGCTTCAGCTCAGGCTAACTGGCCTGCTGTGGGGTGGCGGGCCTCCGTATGAGGGCACGGTGGTCCTGTTTCCCGGCCTTTTGGAGCCACACTGGGATCTCTGGTGCCAGCTGTGTCGAGTTACTTGGACTGCTGTGTGCTCGTCGTTCCCCTTTAGGAGCTCTCTCCAAAGGATTTGACTCTTTCTGCTCCTTCTGCTGGGTTGAGTGGCTTGCGTCAAAGTTGCAACCATCAGTAGTAGGGTACTGCTACCCATGCTGCATTTGTCACCTGTTCGGGCTAGGTGGACGCTGGCGTAGGGCACTATGATGATAGGCCTCCGGTGGTATGGTCTCTGTTACTAGGTACACCGGGCTATAAATTCTGACACACTGACCATACACGGTTTCGATAAGTAAGTGTCACACTTATTTATTACTTCTGGCAAATACATGACTATGATAAGAAAGTTCCACGCCAGGCCTTTAAACACGCTATCGCAGTGTTGTGTACACATTTCATTGGACGAGCCTTAAAGGCACACTGTCAAGGGCATTGGTTTTTAAAATTGATGTTGAGATTCCTTTTTTTTTAAAATCCAGGCGGCGCTACCGTCGCGATGCGTCGCGCTAGAACTAAGTTAAATTTTCACCTAAGAAGGATTTTTTTCCGTTTGATTAATCCATGATAGATCCTTCTTAGGTGAAAGTTGAACATGGATCTATCACTTGCAGCTTTAGCCAGTGCAAGTTTGTATCATATAAATATTGTTGTTTTTTCTTTGAGTAAACAGTAAACACGATAAAGAAAATCTTTACGCCCAGGAAGTAGCATTTTGTAAAAATATTTTCGTTTAAAGAAGGCTAGTTCCTGGGCCATTTTACGAAAAGGGGGAAGAAAATTTCCGAATTTTCCCCTTGCGACTCTAGCAGGCGCTCTCTCTCGTTCCGTGGCGTCTAATTCAAGTTAACCGATACTGCTCTGCGTGATTTGAACCTTTAAGTGCGAGTTTGTCACCACTACTAGGTAACTGTTTCTCGTTTTCATTTTCTCCGCACCTTTCATACAGAGAGGTCACTTCGTCGGACTCTCTAGTATTTTAAACAGAAAATTCACCTTTCTCGAGAGCTTACGTGTACTAGCAGCTAACCTCCTTTATTTTCTCCGTTTTCTCCGAAGAACGTTTTTATAGGTTAACCGATACTGCTCTTCGGGATTTGGAGCAGTAAGCGCACCTTTGCGACCGCTGCGAGGTGACTGATTTCCAGTTTTCTCCGCCACTTCTCTTTCAGAGAGGTTACCCGTAGACCTCTCTGCAATGTCGAACGATTCTCTCCCGCCTTTACGGGCACTACTAGCTAACCATCTACTTGTACCGCTATTGAGTAAACGCAAAATTTCGTCCCCCCCCCCCCTATAGGGCGGGCACGAAATAAAAAGGGCCTCCATTATTTTTGAAATTGGTTGATTTCGGTAGTTTTGGCATTAGCTAGAGAATTTGGTTAAAACGGGAAATCTGAGGAGGCAGCTGAAAGTCGTGGGTATATTTCTCAATTACAAAACTTTAGCAATTTGATTTTGATTATGCCTCTAGATGAAGTATTCTCTTTCAGAATATTTGCAAAGTCCAAAAGTCATTTTCACGGAAGCGGTTGCTATTTGTGAAGCTACAGTAGCTAGGTTAGAAAATGTAAGAAACTGAACGATTTGAAAACATTTGGGAAGAAGCTTCTAAGATGGCAGAATCCGCCCTTATCGCCATGCCTGATCGCAACAGCGAACCTTTAAGTTTACGAAAGCGGAAGATAATTCCTAACAAGAGGCTAAATCATGGTGTCATTACGTGCCCGACAGGGAGTCGAGAAATGGAAGCCAAAACCTAATCGATAAGATGAGATCTATCTACTATTAGTTAATTCATAAATTTATATCAGAAATGAAATCTAGATTTTTTGAAAACACTGGCCTTTTCAAAAGAATGATCGCGTCTGATCCTCAGTCCTTGACGAAAATGACGTTATATCTCATTGTAAAACATACAAGCTGTTCAATTTCGATATACATGCTTTAAAAGGGTAGATCGGAATAGCCAGAAATTTGATTAAATCCAATAACCTGAGCACCGTTACCGACTGCTTTCTGTATTTAATAACGTTGGAAGATGGCTTTCCAGATTTAGTCAAGTACTATAAAACTGTCCTGTGCATTCCCTTGGCAAATACAATTTCAGAAAGAAGTTTTAGTACTCTCAACAGAATTGAAACGCGTCTACGGACAACAATGGGCGAGGACAGACTTTCAAATCTGACCTTAATTTCGATTAATTGCATCATATCTAACTGCATAAAAGTAAACCCTATGTTAGGGGTCGACGAGTTTGGAAAAACATCTAACCGAAGAATATCGTTTTTTGATTAAGAAACTTATAATCCAATAAGAGTATAAAGAATGAAGACAGAATATTTTGTAAGGAGGTAAAAATGAGGGGGGTGTATTTATGTGACGCAAAATTGTATTTCCATATATATCATAACACTTAGTATCTTACAATGATATGTGATCGCAGGGAAAAAATTAAGTTAGATGGGGTCTCCAAATTATGACGTGCCTACTGGCGATAAAATCCTGGTGGCGCTACTGTTTATAGGTCCTCGATAGGTTTCCTATTCGTAACATTCCTGCGTGGTGTATTGGAATTCAAAAGGGACAGAGTCCAATTGGAAACTTATGGTTACCAGATAAGTTTCCTATTCGTAACATTCCCGCTTGGTGTATTTTAGATTCAATAGGGAGAGAGTAGAATTGGAAACTTACGGGTACCAGATAAGTTTCCTATTTGTAACATTCCCGCTTGGTGTATTTTAGATTAAATAAGGAGAGAGTAGAATTGGAAACTTACGGGTACCAGATAGATTTTTTTTTTAACATTCTCGCGTGGTGTATTGGAATTCAATAGGGACAGAGTACAATTGGAAAAATTATATAGCTATATAAATTTTCTAGATCTAGAAAAATGGAGGCAACTAGGCACAACTGGGGAACTAATTGACTCAAATGTGGACCTATTTTAGTCAACTGGTGTTCTAATGGAGGCAACTGGGCACGGCTGGGGACCAAATGGGAGCAGCTAGTGACCAAATGGTCTTGAATGGTCACCTATTGGAGTCAACTAGAAATCTAATGGAGGCAACTGGGCACGACTGGGGACCAAATAGGAGCAACTGGTGGCCAAATGGGAACCTACTAGAATCTAATATAGTCAACTGGGGAACTATAATGGACCAGAATGGGTACCTATTGGAGGCAACTGCTGTTCTAATGGAGGTAACTGGGGGACTAATGGGCTAACGGGAATGACTGTGTCCTGCTGTTTTTTTTTCATAAGGGGATATCCCGGGAATTTAATTTTACTTAAGTCATGCATTTTTTACTACGTCATTAATTTCATATGTGTTTATATTGGCTTGATCAATGTGTTTTGATATATTAATGAAATATTATCTCACAGATGCAAGTGCTTCCTGCACAAGATCATGAACTAATTCTGTAGCTTTTCTTTGTTGCCTAAGCTGGAAACATTCTTGATTTATAATATTGATTAATTCCATCTCAAAGTTGACTGTCTCCAACCTCTCCCTTAAAGACTGCAATTTTGAAATTTCCACCGAGATTGATGATATTTCATCTTCAAGATTTTTCCTCAACTTAAAGGTCTCTTTTGCTCGTTCTGCCAAGTTAATTGTTGTTTCTTGCTGATATGAATATGCTAAATTGGCTTTCTCCCTAGCAAGACGTTTCGCTTCATCTTTGACTCTAAAAACCAAATAATTTTAATTAATTGAAAAATTAATTTTCAAATAAAATGACGTTTTGATCAAGCAACTCCCCAAAAAAAGTCATGTAGGTGTCAATTATGTGAGATCTAGGTACTAGAGCTTTGCAAATTAAATAAAATGGTATGTTTCGCCAAATGTACAGGCTTTTTTGGAAATTTAATAAATTTTATCCCCATTATAATTATATATAATATTAAATATTTCAATTAAATTTATCTTTAGATAAATAAAGTGTAGTTCATTTCCCCGTTACGAGGTTGGTGGAACCCTTTAATAGGTTATATATCTTGGGGAAACATAATAACTTAAATAAGAATAACACTTGTTAAATAGATAGTTATTATCATAAGTTAATGATACCTCTAAGTAGACAAATGGCGGATATGCTTGCCCAAATCGACCTATGTCTCTCCGTACTGCGTATCAAAGTAGCCTTAACATACACTTGGAACTGTCGAAGCTGACGTTACTTTAATCCCGTTTGGTGCAAGGCTAGCTTGAACTTCCCCACAAGAGATAAATTTCGTTTTTTTTGGCTATTGGTTTAGTTCTCTCAGCCCAATATAATTTTATTCTCGACCGCACAGCGGCGCTGGGTCCGAGATATTTTTCAAATCTTTCATTTTCGCGGGAATCGGAGAGACAAGATTTGACATAACATTTTCTGGACAAAGATTCCACCTTGAAAGGGCTTATTTGTCTACTTAGAGGTATCATTAGCTTATGTTATTATATACAAATGAACGATTATTCAGGACAGCTATTCCGTACTAAAATTGTCGTCTCCTCAACGTAACCCTCCATTTGGGAGTGGCGAAGGAGATGGTCCGGAATTGGTATTATATCCGGTTCTTTTTTTTCGTTAGGTATTCGTCGGTCTTAAAATTTCTTAAAAAGTCTGTGATGTAATTTGTACCCAAAGTGATGTAATTCTGCGTTTGCAACATCTCAAAAGGTGACGCTAGTATTAAAGGGCTATGTTGAGAAAGATAGATGTCCTGGATATTCTTTAAGTGGTCTATGGTCTTATCATTTAAATTGTCGTCTATCACTGAAACTACAGTTTATATACCTTTAGTAGTATAAATTGTCAATTTATTTCCGCACAATAAAGATAAAACTATTTCAAATTCTCTTAAGAAAAATATATGTACTATTTAAAAATTGTTAAAATAACAGCCAAAAGGTAGAATTTCTTTAAAAAAATTTTAATATTTACCAAAATGACGCGCCCATATATGTGATGTCTAGATAGACAGGCGATCTGCGCGTGCGCTCTACTATTTTATTGAACTACACGCAACAAATAATTTAAATTGACCGCCTTTCACATCAAATACCTAACTTTATTACGTAGTTTGCTAAGCTCCCAGTCGCGGGGATGAGAACTTGAGAAGGACTTCGTTATTATGACGTTGGCCTAGATTTTTCAACCAACAGAACTTAGTATTCATATACTTATATAATCTTACTTAACCCAAACTAATAAAAACAACATGAAAAACTAGGCCTAGCCATCGATTCGCGATTTTCATAGACCGCGAACACGGGCCTTGATAAATCTTGTAGGAGGGAAGTATTTTAATCTGCCATCATTCTGGCTTGATGACGTCCGACCATAAAGAGCATGATGGAATTTTACAAAGCCGCAGGTGGCGCCCGACTTTTCCACTCCAGAATACTTCTCTTCTCCAAGGATAAATAACGGAGGCTACGCTTTAGGCTATTTTTATTACCAAGGCTTAGCTTGAAATTGGTTTCGTAAAATCTTAATACGCATATTTTCGAAAATATGCAAAATATTAACCGTGAACACCTTTATTTATGATTATCAACTGATTTTTCTTGTAATACCATATTTTTCAAAGAATTTCAACCAAATTTTTTAGTCGGTTAAAGGGCAACACCTGCGTTTGAATTTGACCTGCTTCACCCACTACATTCCAGAATAGGATAATTAGGATTGGTTGTATTGGCTACCACTTTCTAAATTCGGGTAGGGTCGAATTTTTCAAACGCCGGTGTGGCCCTTAAAAGTAGGCAATCCCGGGTTGCATTCAGCTAGTGCTGTACGGAAATTTTAAAGCCATAATTTTTAGCGATGTCCATAGCAAAGACTATATATACGCTTCGCTAAATAGACTGGCGTGTTCCATGGCTCAACTTGCAGACGCTGGTCAAAATTTTCCCCGCGCTTCAGCAGTGCTACTAGTGGCGCCTCTAACGGCTGGTCAAAGGCTTCTCCCGTGTTTCGAAAGTGTTAACAGGTTTTTTGTATGGAGACGCCTGTCTAGTAAGCGAAGCGTATATATAGTCTTTGGTCCATAGTGACGTCATAGGTTGTTGTAAGGTTGCACTTTTTCCGATGGATCTGATAGCCATCCGATGGCAATAATTGTGACTTCCAAACTGGAAGTACAGATATCCCGTATAGTAACTTTTGTTTCTCAGATCCTCAGATATGAACATTTTAAAAAGATACAGAACAGACTCCCGTTTTATGGATCGAGTCAACGACAAACGCCTGTTTTCTGATTGGCTTAAATGAATACGTGAAACGCATAAAGGCACCGCCCATCATAGCCCCAGATGGTACAAAGTACAATAATATTGTTTGGAATCACTACGAAAGTCATAGTTGAATATTTTAAAATAAAACGAAAAATTTCCAATATTTCACAATATACTAATTCAAAACGACCAAACCCTAGAAAACGAACCAATTATCCACAGAAAATCAGCCCTTTCAACTCTTACACTATAAAACCGTAGACTTAATATTAACGTACTTCTCCAAGCTCAATCGAATATCTTCAACTTCTTTTATTAAATTTTCATTGTTGAAAGACCATTGCTCAGGCGAAACTACGGCAAGGTTGTTAACATTCATTCTTATTAGTCGTCACTACTACAAAAAGGACAGTTAACTAAATTTTATAAACATGAGAAAGAAATGCAATACTCGGTGTGACAACGTACTGAAGGCGTTGCTAGGGGATTGATTCAAAACACAATACCCAGCGAACAATTTTAGCTTGCTCATTAATATAATCGATTCTATAAAATGCTAGACATATTTTTAACAATCTTGTGTACTGCCCTGGATAGAATCTTTCCAATCCTATTATCCTTACCATAGAGATAGAAAAGAAATAGAGGCACTATTGGATCTGGCGAAGTTGACCGCGAGTGCCGACCCCTTTTCGCCAATTTAGGAAGCCATGAGATGGGCAGATTACGTGGCGCCATCGACGCGCGGTGAAATGAAATACATTATGCCTTTTGGAAAATCAACTGTCATTTGATGTAAACTAAGGAACAGAGTTGCCAGATGGGCGGTTTTCCGCCCAAATTGGGCTGCTTTGCGGAGGCTGTTGCGGGGAAAAAACCTTTGGGCGGGAGGCGGTTTTTTGGGCTGGTTCCCAAAATTCGAGGCGAAGTAACGGGGTACCGGTTTTCCCCCTTTCAACCCCATCCTTCATAACGGGAATCAACGTTCCTAGAAAATATAAGCTGGACCCAGCTTTGCAAAGTGTGATGTTTTCAATAATTTTCCAAAATTATTTTCAAATAACGCGCCAATTCCCGTTCTATAACAGAAATTGGTAATTTTTCTTGGGCGGGAATTTGGGCTCTTTTGGGGTTAATCCGATTTTGGCTTGTGCGGGAATTTGGGCTTGTTTTAAAGTTGGTTTGTGCGAGATCTAAAATATTATTCTGGCAACTCTGCTAAGGAAGGATAGATGGCGTTGCAAATTCTGCCCATCTCCGCTTTCATACATGCGTGGTGGGGATGAATTTTCCCGGTCAAAAACAGGGGTGCCTTAACGCGGTAATCTTTCCTCTATTTCTTTTCTATCTCTATGATCCTTACTGCAGCTGCCAAAAGTATCGTCTGTTATAAGAAATATAAGATCGCGTTAAATCAAATAAGCCAACTTAGGCATAGGGCTGTATTATTTTGGTGGAACATAAAATAGGTTAATGTTCGAAAATCAGCAGAAAGAATATTTTATAGCATTAATTAAATAAATATGATTTTATTTATCAAGACTGTAATTTTTATTTTTCTGTTAAAAACAAATTTATTACATTTATGTTATTCCTTAGGTGAGTTCTAAGTCAAAGGTTTTATCCAATTTTCTATAATCTTGAACTGTGACCATCATTAAAATCATGGTCTATTCTCTATTTCCATTGTTTCTGAAAACAATTGTTGTAAATTTCAAGCTCTCATTATTTATTTTATTTTTTGTTTTTTTGTTTTATGATTGTTTAATTTGGCTCTGTAATAATCTGACATCTACTAGTCGGCTTGGTAGATATTAGCTACAATTTTTGAGTCTTCAGTGGACAAGGTACTTTTCCTGGTTTGAAAATTGCACCTGGAAAACCCCTTGAGTTTTCACTGTTGGAAACTTCCATCAGCACCTTTTAAATATATCCGCCTTTGCTATACTGCTTAAGGCATAAAATATCTGAGAACTTAAAAAATAATTATTAATTATTATATTATATTAAACAATTATTATTATAAATAACGCAGCTTCGGTGCTTAACACTTCATCCTGGTACCTCTCTTGAAGATTGTCTTTTCGCGTTGCTGTGAATTCATGTGTTTTGTTTTGAGTTCTTTTTGTAATTAAAAAAGGTAGTATTTAATAAAAGAATTATTTTGTACAAAAGGCCAGGGCAATTTCAGTTAATCAATTGGTGACACAAGAAAGCCATTTTTAAATTGACGATCATAGCTAATCAACAGATACATACAATTACTGAATGTGACAGTGAATAATAGGGATGCAACGGATCCACTTTTTTGGACTATCTCGGTTCCGGATCTGATTCTTAAATTTTTGGTTTCATCAGTTCCAGTTTCCGTTCTTAAATTTTTTATTTATTGGTTCTGGTTCTCCAAGTTTAGAAGCGATCAAATCTGGTTCTTAAACAGTTCCAGTATGATTTAGTATTAAATGATCTGTAAAGCCCAAATGACATTAAGTTCATCCAAATTATCATACACATATAATGTAGAGAAAAATTGGCGAGTTCATGTTGAAAATTGAATGGCTTTTATCATTTAATGTTTTTGTTTAGCGACTTCCACTACCGCGGATTGCGCCAGATTCTAAGGCAATTATTTTAACTTTCCCTGGGAATTGTGAATATGTAGGTGGTGTTTTTCTTTACAGTTTTTATGGTGCAAAACGAGATTTTTAGTTATTCGTACGGTTTTATTGCTCCTTTTTTACTCTGGATAAAGATGGGCTTATATGTAAAACAAATAATAGTTACTTAAATTATTAAATTAGTAAATTTTCAATGTGCGCTAGATGTGGTAAAAAAGTGATAGAACCGTTAATCATAATAAAAAAATTGGTTCCCGTTTTGGTTATTATTTTGTTACAAATATCGGATCTGGTTATTAAATTTTGATATTATCGGTTCCAGTACCAGTTCCTAGAATTTAACCCGGTCCTTTCTGTTCCGGTAATCCTATGCATCCCTAATAAATAATACCACTGATTTAAACCTAAAGTAGCATTCATTTCAATAAAAGTCGCTAGATGACTTTGGTATTAGCCTAGCTAATTATTATTATTTTCAATCAGTTGGCTGGATGAACATTCCTTCCATAAAAAGTTTATAATGTATCTCTTACAAGTGTTAAAAAGTGTGAAGGCTATAGATTCTTTTAGGGAGAATATTCATGGGGGAATCCATAGCTCGATTACCTGGGGAGGGGACCTGTTAGGGGAAAGAAATTTCAAGAGTGGATGCATAGGTAGAATGGCCGTGGCAGCCGGCGCATGGGAGATTGTAAAGGGGGGAGGGGGAGGATATACACTGGTAAAAGAGTGTATAGCAAAATTTAAGCTCGTTTAAAAAAACTCACGGTTGATTCCACGGTTTTGTTTCTTAACTTTTTTAGGAAGTACTGGAAGTAGAACATTATTTGTACTTTTTTTCCAAATCTTTAAAACGTCTAGGTTATAAAAACATATCTTAATTAAGAGAGTGAAATATAACAATCTTAATGCTTTGTAGTATTACAAAGCTAATATTTTTATGGATAAGGGATTAAATCGTTTACATCCAGGTAGTCAAAAATTTACTGGATACCTCCTTGCCAACCCTGTCACCAATAAAGGTTATTTACTTGGGCTATTAAAAAAATCATCAAATCCAGACACTGTAAAGTACATTGAATGCTGAAAAGCTTGTCTTAGTGTTTTGTATTTTAAAATTCTTACATGGTATTTAATTTAGGTTCTGAAAGTTGTTTAAATCACAATGATTCAGCTCCAGAGGTTTTTGCTCAACAATCAATAACGACACATTCTGATACTGAACTTCAAGTAATATGGCTAGGTGTTAATCAGTCCACAATTTTAATATACACACTTGGAACATTGAAACCATCTTCAATATGGAAAAGGTAAAATAGTGCCGCATCCAGTTTGTCGAGCAAAGTTTTAGATGAGGGTTTTTCATAGAATGGTTTTTCTAATTGTTTTTTAAATTAAGAAGTTTTGATGGATTTGGTTTAACACTTTTAATTTTTTGAAAAGGAATATTTTTGTGAGTCATTTTGCTTATAGAGATGTGAAACTCAGTCCAAAATTAACTACATAATATATCTTTTATTGACACTAATCGCTTTATGCCTAACTTTATGGTTTGGCTTTTGTAAAGTTTGGCAACCTCTTGGAAATTAACCTTGCTGAAGGCGATATTCCTCTGTAAATTTGCATTAATAATTCCATAAAAATAGACTTTATTACTATTATTATCTGCCAGAAATACTAGCGTGAGTCTTGTCAATGAAGAAGCTGGTTTTCACAAATTTGTTTTTTCTAGTATGACAATTTTCTAGAGTCTATGAACCACAAATGGTAAATAAAGTTGTTACAATTCACTTACAACCAAATGTCTAACAAATTAGACACGATGGATGTAAAAATTAGTTAAAGGAAAAGTCCAGGTTGGGTAAAACTTGGGTCTATTTGAAAGATAATGTTTAAATAAACTCAAAAATATAAGTCGTAAAATTGTATCTTTTTTTAATGACGATAAATTAATTTTCAAACGAGCCAAATTTACCCCCCAAGCAAGCTGCCATATTCTTTCGCGGTGACGTTTTAGGACTTTAATCACGTGCTATAACAGTGCTCCGTTCCCTGCGCGCGCTTGCTCCGCGTGTGGTCTGTCTGAGGGAAGACGAAAGAAAATGGTTACTATAAGCATAAGTAACATATTACTATAAGTATGACAATTAGCAAAAATTTTCACCGAACAGATTTTCAGAGTTATTGCGCTAACAAGGTACAGTTCAGCACAGAGTACCCTAGTGTCTAAATATGCCAAAGGCGAAATGTACTACTACCAAGGACAATAATATACAATTCTGGGTCTGTTGCAAGCCAAAAAGGGAGCTGAGCAAGAGTGTCGGTGTTGAAAAAAAGTTTGGTAAGAAAATAACCATTAAAACTATACTTATGGTTAATATGTTACTTGTGATTGAAGGTATGCCGAATTTCAAGTCTCTCTAACTGCATAATATCTGAGTATACTATTAGCAATGCCAGTGCATTACATCCCGAGGTGTTTCTCCCCGATTTTTTTCAAACTGGGGGGTTAAATAGACTTCAAAAGCCATGGCAACCATAAATGTTTTTCACAACTCAAATTTAAAGTTTTTCTTCCTAAAACAGCATGGGAAAATCACGGATTGTAGGGGTCTTCCCGTTGCGATTATCAAAAAATTAAAATTTTGGCAAAACAATTGGGTAAAATCGGTAAAATTGGGGTAAATCAGTGAAATACCATCCGTGATTTTCCCAATCTATTTTAAGTAGAGAAAGTTTAAATTTGAGTTGTGAAAAATATTTTTAGTTGCCATGGCAAAACGAATGGACATTGATGCTTTTCCCTTTAGGAGCTTTCAATGTACATGAAGGTCTACTCAACCCCAGAGTTTGAATTAAAAAAGGGAGAAACACCTTCGGATGTCTCCTTGTTAGTGGTGGGTAATTTTTTTAACTCCTTGTCCAAATATATATTTATATCAACTTAATTTTATCTTGCAACTCTTAATATTATCTGCTTGTGTCCACAACCCACAATAATAATAGAAATACATTTTTGAGATTTACTTATTCATTTTTAAGTTAAACAAATTATTGACCATAAAATAATCCAGATAATGAAACAAAATTTTCTTTTATAGCATAGATTATGGAAAGAGATTTACGAATGTCAGTTTTATCACTGACAAATTGTCCATTTATAAAGCAGATGTTTTGCATCGAAAGAGAAATGATGCAGTAGTAAGTATTAAGTTGATCTTTCTTCAGTTGCATAATTGATAAAAGTGGGCAGTGTTGTAGCCAGTTGGGTGTCCAGGGTACTTGTACGGTTTCAAAGTTAAGATGTTTGCAAGTTTCATTGTAGCACTTCTTTCTGATAGGTACTGTTGTCTCTGAAAAATTCTTCAAGTGGACAATTCTCGATTCTACTGTATATAAATGAAAATGACACGTTTAGTGAGATCTACCCATTACCTTTTATAGTACAAAGAAATGTGCAGGGCGATTTATTTTGGGTAAATCCAAATATACCGCATGTTATTGTGACTTTGGGTGCGAGTACCAACACTTCTAAGATGAAAAATCAGGTGAGGTTTAAATTCATGTATATAATACTATTTTTTGTTTTTCCCATGAAATATCAGCTTAGTCAAATTAAAATTGCACTCTCCACAAATGTCCCATTATTTGGCCTTCCATTTGAAATTTTTATTGTTAATAGGGTTAGCTTCTCTCTTTAGGTTTAGTTAGTCCCAAGTCAGATTCCCTGCGCCGTACTGATGAGCACCAAATAGGGTGAAACTGGAAATTCTGGCTATTTTAATTCAATTTTAATTGGTTTTTGATCTATTTGGCCTACACCTTTGATTTTATATGTGGAAAGATACAGTGCAATAAATGGGAATCAGGTGTATAAACTTAAATGGCCATCACAGGGATGAGGGTTAGGAAAGAAAACAGCCTGTTTTTTTGTTTTTATGTTTTTCCAACAATCTGTTGTAGGGATTTGGCGCTGGTAGTCTTAAGTGCTTGGGCATAGCAGCCGCATTACAAACTTCTTTTTTTGGCTACATTCACCAAAGAAAGTAGTGCAAATTCACTTCTTCATTTCAGCCCCTTATCTCTGTGATGGAACCCTTTAAAGGCAGATTTAGTGCCCTAGTGCTCTGTAGCACCCCTTCCTAAAAATATTCTGAGAAGTACCTCATTACCCCAAATGGTCACCAACATTCTTTAGTCAGATCAATTTGTTCTGCTTCAAAAATGGAATTATATTTTTTTGGATAAATATTTATAAGCTTCCTACGTAGATTCAATTTTGGTTAGAAATATCGCCATCTACCATCTGAGTTCTAAATGGAATGTGTGAAATTTTTTGGCCCGTATAAAATTATCTCTGTATATTATATAACAGTGAAAATTTTCAGTCTTAAAACATCTCTGTACAACAGCTGAAAGTTTCTGTTTTAAAACGTCTCTGGACAGTAGCTAAAAGTTTGTCTTTAAACATCTCTGGACAACAGCTGAAAGTTTCAGTCTTTAAACATCTCTGGACAACAGCTGAAAGTTTCAGTCTTTAAACATCTCTGCAAAAGTGGATATGACTTCATACAAAAAGTCTCACTCTTTCCGTCGGCCAAGAAACGTGTTATTTATATTGCTCTCCCCTCCATGGGCGGATGAATACTATTTTCCCGCCAGAGCTGAAGCCGACTTTCGCAGGTACAAACAACATTATAGGGGTTAAAAGAGTTCAATAAATATCTGTTGTTAAATTAGCGATATCTTTAAAATGCTTTCTAAAATGAATTTTTTTTTAAATAATCCAGTTTTATTTCTAATATAAATAATTATTAGTTTAATCAAAAGTGACATAATCACCAAAAGTGTGTCAATCGGACCTATTTCTTAATGAATGTTACGAGTGAAATACAAGTTGGAAGGGAGAAGGGTAAGTATGCGTTGGGGAGGGAAAGAAGTTAAAACCAACAAATAATGCCTCGTAGTGAGGAACGGAGGAACTAAGTAGCACTGTTCAAAGTTAGTGTATTTTTGATTTTTCATCGTTCTGTGGAGATGCTATCGCCATCTACCTACAATATAATACCATAGACTAAATAAAGATCCAGAAAGGCGACAATAAATAGTCTTTTATGTCTTCGATCTCGAGTCGAGCATTCATTAAACCTTTAGCATATGAAAGTACAGTGATTGTCACAGTTTTGGTAATTATGTCACTTTTGGTTTAATTAGTAATTAATAATATATATCTTAATGCAATACTCTCATATTATTGGTTTTAAATGCTGGAGCGCTTAAATTGACGAGTTTTGATTCTACAACTTTCTGCAGTTTTCTTTCGTGGCATTTAAAATTTTCAAATTGACATCAAAATTAACTAAAACTTAATTAAACTCATGCCAAATAGTTACAACCTCCCAATTTTCACTGAGTTGACCTTCTGACCGTACTATTTTTCTAAAAATCACGTGGTTTAGCAATTCTTGTTCTTATTGGATAGTAAAAATAATGCGCTGTCTGCTATTATTTATGCTTAAGAATATCATGACAAGCATAGCCAAAGGTACTAAAAAAAGCAAGTGCAAGACTTTTTGTATGAAGTCATATCCACTTTTGATATCTGTACAACATCTGGAAGTTTCAGTCTTAAATTGTCTCTGTACAACAGCTGAAAGTACAGTCTAAAAACATTTAAATCCAAAAATTCGTCTGCTATTTCCACTCGCATTTATAATGTTTTCCATTTGACTTCTCTCGAGGGCTCAAGATTGCCCCAATAAACTTTTCATGTTCCAATTTGCATCCTCAGATCTGCCCTGATATATAAATATGTCCATTTATTGCTCTTGAGCACTCTGTGATAGCTTGAATCTGATCTGCCAATTAAGACAGAGAACATAATGCTCCATTTTAACTCGAGAATATAGCACTTGAATTCTCAAAGCATGTCCCATTTCTTTGTCAATCGTAGTGAGATTAATTATGTAAGTGACATATTTGGAGCTTATCTTGATGATATAAAGTTCACGTGTATTAAAATAGATGGCTCTATTTTTACTAAGTTCAAAGTGTATTGTGAAAAATTAATGTATAAAATATTATATTCTAGGTTTTTCAAGTCTATAACTCATTTAATTTTGGAAAAATATGGAAGCCTGTTATGCAGAATGTATCAAAAATTCATTGGTAAGCATTTTTATTTTATTCTTAGAGATGTGACCTAATGCATATATGTAAACTATCAGTAGCGGCGCTAAGGTTTTTTCACAGGTGGGCTAATTATTTTATAGCCCTTAGCGGTAACCTTGGAATGACCATATATCGCAAGTGGTGAAATCATAAAAACCCAAAATTTTCCAGGAAGCGAGAAGAGCAAGGTCGTTTTATTGTTGCGGCTCTCGTCGCATTTTTTCGACCCCCTACTGACCTTGTATCTGACCTGGAGGGGACATGTGCATGCCTGGGATATTTCCGTAAATTCCCATAAGGCTATTTCTTTTCAACTTTCTCTCAATTTCCACTACCTTCCTCCCGAATCTATATGTTTATGGTCTACTACCTTTTTGAGTAAACAAATTGATTTTGAAAGATTTTTTCCAGAAAAACGTTTCTTCGCAATAAAACAAATTTCTAGAGATAATGAAAATTCATAAATTAAAATATGTGGCCTCTTAATTATGAAAATGTGGCCTTTTTAATATAAATATGTGGCCCCTCTCAGAAATGCAGGGGGGCTAAAGCCCACTTCAGCCCACCCTTAGCGCCGCTACTGTAAACTATAGACTTAACGCAACTCAAATATTATAAACTGCCCAGTATTTTACCATTAAGTTCCATCATTTTTATCTCATTTCCTAACATTAAGACATAATTAAATTTCATTATACTTGTTTCTTAAATCCAAAAATCTGTTGCACGTACATTTTTGTGTAATGCTGTTATTCTTTTAAAATTAACTTAATGCTATAGCTGCGCAAAAATAAACCACCCATTCTTGTACTCCTATATCAATTAATAATTACTTGTTTAATGTTAAGAAAAATTTGGTGTAACTATGTACTAGGCTGACCAAAGAATATGTGTTTTACCCAATTGTGGCTGGAAAACAAAAAAGGACATGTTTAGGGAGGTTTATGGGACTTGGGACTTTGTAAATAGTTTGTAATTTTGCTTTTTGAGTTTGTGTTATTTACTATTTTTGCATTATCACTCAGGACCCTGATGCTCTAAGCATGTATATGACCATTCCCTTGATGCCCTATTTTGCTTAATGGTTAATCCAACCTTGACTAAAGGTATAGCGCAAGTGGTCAGACATAAGTAAGATAAAAGTGCTGCTGAAGTTAGTCATTTAAATTGGGTCGACAAAAACCTAGAGGGTGAATGAAAGGAGAAAAAAGTTTTCTTTTAGCTTTCCTGATGCCTCTGTTATAGGGTGTTAAATTACTAAAAGGGAGAGCAGTTTAACTTGCTTATTATCTGTTGCAGGGATTCTTTTCATAATGGAACTCATTGCTTTCTTTACCTTCTATACAACTCTTCGATAGCCACAAACGGTAACTTTTCTTTATAACATTTGGTTATAAGTACCATACATTATCCTGTTATTTTTTTAAGAACCTACAGGGAGTTAAACCAGTTTTTTTTTAGTTCAAGTGATTGTTTCAGGTAGAAAATATTCGACTTCTCTTTTTCAAATTCTTCTAAACCTTTCTTCATATAAAATAATGGGACAGCTAAATTTTAAAGGAAAGTGGAATGCGTGATGTGACAAAACTAGCTTGAAATGTAAATGAATGGAAAATTCTTTGATGATTTAAAAATAACTTTATTAAGTATAAAAGGCCCAGTAAAATTATTCAATTTCTAGATTTAATACCACAAAAAAGTCCATGTTTTTGGCGTCCAGTGCAGTTCAAAGTGGATCAAAACATGTAAGACTCGTAGTTAAACCTTAACCTAGGTTAAATTTACTATGTGCAAATTTTTACGCCTTTATTTTATAAAAATTCTGGGTTTCGTTTGGTTTTTTTATTTATTTTAGAATAGTTAATTATGAGTTGTCAGGGTTTTATCTAGTCTGGTTGTAATTATCTGGTTTTAACCTGCTTCATCCATGATGAAAAAAGCAGGCGAATTGAAAAATGATACATTACTTATCGTAATATTACCTTTATAATAGTACCAAGCCTTTGACTGTATTTCCCTAATAAGATATACATCTATTAATTTTGCAATTTTTCAGTCTGTTTTGTTACTTTTGTAAAATAGACAAATCTAACATTTTCCAAATAAAGTTTAAAATTCCTTTAGGATTTTCTGGGCAAACAAATTAAGATTCGAGCTCATGTTTTCCTACTAATAACAGATGCTGCGGGCTACACTTTTTTTACCAATATTATCATTGATCTGCTTCATTAACATTTCGTCTATTTTATGTATAATTTTTATATTTTTTTCAATCTCTAGCAATTAAACTTACTTTTTAATAAAAGGATCACATTTACATTAAGGGACAACTCCTCCCCCCCCCCCAAAACAATACCGTATAGGCTTAGAGCTTAGTAAAAATATTGCCATCTACTGATATCAACTAAATGTGTGAGGAAATAGCAGATGACTTTTGGGCTTAAATAGGTGGATACTTTTCGCGGTTGTAGGTTTGTAAGCATTGGAATTGACGAATGGTAATCTTTGATGATTTGGTGCTTGCTCGTAGCATCATAGAGGTACGTCATGAGCTAAGCTCTGCATCAAAACAGCTGGTATGATATTATTTTACATCATAGGTCATGAGGCAAAACACCACAAGGTACTAGGTGGAAACTTTCCACTTGTTTTGGAACAAAAGGAGTATACCTTTAACGCTAAATCAAACTATTCGCTTGTTCTGGTGGAGATAATTCCTGCACCATGAACTGTTTGTCAAGGTCAAGAGTATTGTGGCTACAATTTTTACTCCTGTACGTGAAGGAAGTGTAAAGCAGTATTAGAAATAAGGCGGTGGCGTCGGTCAAAGACAAGTTTATTTTATGTTGGAATAGTTTATTTGTCATTTAAATCTCCGACCGTCACCTTACATCGTAAAAGTATTACGTCATTTGTTTCCTTATCACTCGTTTGGCAGCACTGTAAAGTTTAAAAAGTTTTTCTTTCACTGAGATCTCACTTCAGAGTGGCTGGTCATGAATACAGTCGCAGGACGTTGTATTTATGTAACTCAGTTAATTAGTTTCTTTTTATATTAAATGTTTTATTACTAATCGAGTGTATTAATTACCGAACAACATAAAATGATAACATTTTGGGCTATGACCAGTAAATTAAATATAATCTGGGGGGTTCACTGGTCATAATGGCCAGTTTATTTTTAATTAAAAGTATAATTCTATACCAAAAAGAGAAAATGATAAAAGCGTTACGCTCTCAGTTTCTCACAGCCATTGCAATTTCTTTATGACTTTTAGAAACCAAAAGAAGGTCAAAAAGGAGTAAAATGGTTTTTATTCGAAGAACAAGAAGATGATAATAATAATAATAATAAAAACTTTTTATTCAAATATCCTTTTCAGTTACACTGCTTTACAAAAGGGTCTAATATTAGCAGAAGAAAATAGGGGGAAGTACGCTTCTAGTCAGCTTTGGAAAGGCGTCACTTTTCACGAATTTTCGCGCCAAAACGGTTTGGCGGGAAATCGCGGATGAATACATCGTTTAAAAAGTCATTTTTCTTAAATTGAACAATTGTAACATATTGCCCTTCTCATTCTCTGCTATTTGAGCTAAGGCGTATTTGCTTTCGTCGATTATAGCCGTGTTGAATCAAAACAAAAGTAGGACTACTTTTTCAGTTTGGTTTATTATGCGTAAAAAGGCGTTTTCGTGGGTCACACGACGACTTCTACGGCTCAAAGCTACAGATACGTACTTCCCCTATTTTCTTCTGATATTAGTTAATTTAAATCATTATTTGACCAATAATCCAAGACACTTCTATTAAATATTTTTAAATTTCCACAATTCTTAATTTCATTCGGTAGAGAATGCCAGAGTTTAATCCCATTTTCTTTGATACTTTTACTATTCAAAGTTTTTTTTAATTTTCTGAGTTTCTATAGAAGTTATTGCCACTACCCCGCGTATTATGATTATGAACTGTGTTACCCTTTGGGAACAATATCAATATATAGTCTGGGTGACTATTGATATGAACTTTATACATAAATTGCAATAATGCTAGAAAGTATATCATCTATAAAGGCAGCCAATTTGAAGTCTTTGTACCAGTATAGGGGCAGAATCTTGTCACTTTATTTACAAACCGAGCTCCATAATGATAGATTGAATTGAGTTTTTTTATTTGTTTTAAACTAGTTGAAAAGTAGAAGACTATCCCATATGTCATTATTGGTAAGATTAGAGATTTATATAAAGTATTTAAAGTCTTCGTATTTAATGATCTCCGTAATGGCCTAAGAAGCCACTGCCGTGATTTCACCTTATTAATGGTGTATTCGATATGTTCATTCCACAAGAGCTTTTCATCAATCATCACCCCAAGGTATTTGAAAGATGAGACTCTTTCAGTATTATGATCTGGGTATACCGATTTAAGCTGATGTGCGATCAGCATAAATTTTGTTTTCTTTACATTTAGTAACAACAAGAGTTTTTCCTTAAGATTTGTAATATCTGACTCTATCATATCCATTAAAGATGGTACGTTAGTTGATTCGTTTAATAGCGAGTTGTCATCGGCATATTCAAACGCAACACTTGTTGCTAGACAGGTATGAATATCTGCAGTGTAGATGTTAAAAATTAAAGGTCCCAACACACTTCCTTGGGATACTCCACTGTGAATAATTAGAGGAGGTGATATGTAACCATCCAATGCAACGGCCTGACTTCTATGAGTAAGATAAGATTTAAACCAGTTATTTGCATTTCCCTTTACATCATACCGTTCTAGAATATTAAGTAGTATATGATGGTCCACTGTATCAAAAGCTTTTGATAAGTCAACAAAAACCAGTCCAACATACTTTCCCTCTTTCAATTTTACAATCATTGTTTCTAATAAGTCTATAGTACAGGTGGTTGTCGAATGACCACGTCTAAAACCAGATTGTTTTGTATATAGTATACGTGTTGCGTTACATATTCGTATAATTGATCATAAGATAGTCGTTCCAGGATTTTTGATAAACAAGCCAGTACTGAGATTAGCTGAAATTCATTCGGTTCTTGAGCATTATTTGTTTTTGGCAATGATGAAATATTTTTTAAAGTTCCTTAAGAAATGTGATGCATATCAAAGCTTTTTGGTTTGTCATAAATAAAACTCATTTAAGTTCCTAATCGTTATTAACAATTCACTTTCCAAAGTAAAATAAAAGGGGGGGGGAGTGAGGGGAGGCAGAAAAGGGTGGTCATGACCAGTTAATTTATTTTTTAAGTAGGGGGTATAGTGGCCACATTGACCAGTACTTTTATAAAGCTCATTGCCAACACTGGTGTAAAGAGATTAAACTGGTAAAATCGTCTGCTTATCCAAAAATGGCTACAGGCAGCCATTTTGGGAAAACATTTTTATCCTGACTCAAACTATACGCCTCCACAAAATCAGAACAAATTGACATCATAGGGTTATTCTTTTATACCCTACTCCGAAATCCCAGAACAAGCGAAAAGCATACATCTAGTGTTTCTATTCTGAAGTGAATGATCAGACGCTTTCACACATTCAATTTAAAAGTTTGTTGGTAGCTAGATGGTGATACATTCGTCTAAAATTTCATATAAGCATGCAGCCCATTGAACCAGTCTTTCCTCGGCCAGTTGATCTTCTCTAATCATAAGTTTATTTTGTGGATAAAAACAAATAGATAAAACAGATACACTTTATAGGTCAAGATCTGTTTTAAAACACATTTGGAGGAAAAAATAGGCAATATACAGGGGCGTGCCAGCGTTTTTACTAAAGCGGGTGCAAAAACCATATTATAAGAACATACCTTGTTTAAAAGGCTACTTCCGAAAAAATGCCAAGGTATAGAAACCAAAATACAAGGGTGTCGCATGTATAGTCAACCTAACAGGATGACTAAACATGCGACACCCTTGTGTTTTGTAAGAGTCCGTCCGTGGCAAATAAGTAATCTGTGTGAAACATAACTTTACGGAAACCCTGCCCGGGGAAATAGTTGCGGGAGGGGGGGGGGGTGCCCTCGCTGTTAAATTGAATCGGAGGGTTTTTTTATTTTTTTTTAACCAGCAAAAAATCTGATCAGTGAATTTTCCAGCCAGCCGAAAGATAATATTAGCTTAAATTAAATTCCAATCATTAACTGTTATATAACGTCAATAAATATCCTTATTTGTTCATAGCTTAAATGGAAAATGTACAAGAAGTGAAATAATTTTATATATCTTAATCTTGGCTCTTTTGGTTTTATTTTTGAATACAGGGAGTACAAAGGGTTTTGATTTGGTGCGTACTGATATCAATATTTCTACATTTACAAGTAAGTACTTTTTAAAGTATTACTAATAAATAAATATAGGAGTAGAGATTTTTTAAAAATATAACGATAAAACCATCACAAGAATGTTGTTTAATTTTGTAGATATTCTCCATTTGGTAGGTTCTCTCATAAGCCTATCATAAGGTCCCCATAAGCAAAGGGTCTACCGTATGGGCCCATGGAAATAAGAAAATTAACGTACGACGATAGGACAGTAGCGACAACTTCTTTTTAAAAATTTCTACATCTAAAATATTATCTTACTTGGTAGAGCAGCCGCACTCGGGTTGATAAATGCCACACAAAACGCGTCTAAATCTCAAATATAAATCTCAAAATATAAATATCTTATTTCTAAAAGCCAGTTTTAGGTCTGATGAATCATTTTGCAACGATATTAAGATCAAGATGTGGCTTCCATGTTAGTTTACTGTCGAGAATGACACTGAGGTATTTTACCTCAGTTGATTTGACTAAGATGGCCCCAAAGAAAGAAATATCATTCAACAAGTCCTGTACCTTCCTCCAAGTAAAGGAACCAGGCTTGTCTTGTCAGGATTGGCGATGAGGCCAACCTCCCTACACCAGCATTCCACAGCATAGATGAGAGCTTTTCTCATTGTTAAAAGTATATTAAATTAGCTTTAACAATTATTAACATGTAGTATAATACGTATTGACCAATTAACAAACGTTACGTTTAGTCACGTGACTCTACATTTGCCACTAGCTTATAAATGATCTGGCAAACCTGTATATTCCCCAGATCTCAAGAGGTTCTTCCTGTTGGTTGTTTGACTTGGTTAGCTGCACTCGGTGAGAAATAATTATGTATACATATCATTAACTAGTTTTATTAAACCTTTTTAATAATGTTGAAGAGAGTCGTTTTTGTTACTACACATTCTCCTAACACTCATCATAGCCAAAATGGTTCCTGGAAACTTCCCATTGCGGCATCGTCAGCATAACCAAGGCCACGACAGCCATCCCTGTTTAGCTTAACCAATAGTTCGTCCACAACCAGGCACCACAGCAGGGGTGAAAGAACACCCCCAGATGGCAACCCCGGCTGGTGGGGACCCTAAGCGATTCGCCAAGCAAGGACGCTGACGCTACCCGATCAGTCAACATAGAATCGATCCATAGACACAACGTATCATTGATACCAAAACGTTTAGCAGCCTTAAGAATGACAGCCTTAGAGACTTTATCAAAAGCTCCATCGAGGTCCAGAAGAACAGCTAACGCTATTTCTTTGAACTCAATTGCACGTTCGAGGCAATTAATTATACCCTTTTGATAGGCATACTGAGCATCAGAGAGGGGTGTAACACTAAGAACCTCCTCTCTAATATATCTATCAACTAATTTCTCCAAGACTTTTAGGAGATATAAAGCTAGACTGATTGGTCTAAATGCCTTAGCCTCGAGATAACTGGTTTTCCAGGGTTTAGGAATAAAGATAACCTTTGAATGCTTCCAGGAGCTCGGTATATGCCCCAGAGCAATACAGGCCCTGTAGATTCTGCCCAACGCAGGACAGAGAATATCTATTCTCTCTTGCAACAAGATGGGTGTGATTCCATCCGGAGCAGAAGCCTTGTAGGGCTCAAATGACTTTATAGCACACATTAAGCTTGGAGTGAGTTACAACTTGTTTTGCCACATCCCAATCTACCTTTTTAGTTCTTTTGAACCGAAGAGGAAGATCCTAAGAGTCATCTGTGTCAGTGACTTTAGAGTCTGGAAAGTTAACCTCCAGCATAAGTGTGTCTCCTTTCCAGAACTGGAGTAACTACCATCCTTCAACTTAATAGCATCCAGATGTTTTATATTGTCATGTGCCATAATTTTCATTAGTTTGGCTGTAGCGGGAATATCAGAGATACTCTCACAAAAATCCCTCCAGGAAGCCTGTTTGGCTTCTCGGATGGCCTTATTTATGGTAGGAAGTGAGGGTCTGTTTACAGGCTTACCAATCACCCGACTTAAAATGAACACTGATCGTTGCAAATTGATTCATCAGAACCTAACTGGCTTTTAGAAATAAGACAACTTGTTTCTGAAGGTATTTATTTTTCAAATATTGAGATTTAGATGTGTTTTGTGTGGCATTTATCAACCCGAGCGTGGCTGGTGAGCTGCTCTACCAAGTAAGAGAATATTTTAGGTGTAGAAATTTTGAAAACGAAGAATGCGTCACTGCCCTATCGTCGTACGTTAAATTTCTTATCTCCAGGACAACGCTGTTAACATGGGCCCCTGTGGTAGACCCTTGCTTATGGGAACCTTATGATAGGCTTATGGTAATTGCCAACTTGCCATACCACAAATATTAATTTAGCATCAAGAAAATAATTACATTAAACTTCATGAAAAAGTAAGAAAGATAACTTTGAAGAGTTTATAAACTCTAAATTTGATTAGAATTTATGAAGATCATCTTTGGAGGGGATGGAACTGAATTTTATTAGGCAAAATTAGAAATTTGGACTCTTTAATTAAGAGTTTTAATAGTATTCATAGTTAATTTTTGCTACTGTTGGCTTATTGTCATTTCTTATGGTTTATTAAAATTATCAAAGTGCTTGAAGTGAACTCTCCGTTGTTAGTTCTGCGCCCATCCTAAACTTAGCTACTCACGAAATATTGTAAATTGTTTCAATCCGCCTGGGATGTTTCAATAATGGAAAAATAATACATTATCTCTTTCTAGTGATTGCAAATAATGTTGTTTGGTTTGATGTACATAAGAAATTTATATATGCTCTGTTTTCTAAAATGGTGAGTATATAAGTGTTTACTAGTGGTAGTTATTGAGAAGTATCGTAAGTAACATAATAGCGATAAGGATGATACCTGCAAATACTGATCAAAATTAGCAGAAGGATTAACTAAATGTGTAATCTCAAAATTGGAAGTTCCTATTAGCCAGCCAAATTCATAATAAAATTAAAATAACACGACTGATACTTCATGGTTTTGTATCCATGGTTAAAAATCTATAATAAATTCAAATTTATCCAAACCTATAATCAGAAAATGTAGGTTGACCCATTTTAATTTGACAAAAATTACCATAAATAACATAATAACAATAAGTTTGAAACTTCCTATTACTTAAATGCTGACCAAACATTTTTTCGACACTGACATTCCGGTCAATCTTGCACTTGGACTGGCACTCAAACTGAGCAGTGTGTTATGGTCGCTATAGTAGAATATTTCTCCTTAGGCATATTTAGTCACTAGGGGTACTTTGCTGAGAACTAAACCTAGATTGCAAAATAGCTCTGAAAATCAGTTTGGTGGTAATTTTTCGTAATTTACATATTGCTGTTACGTTACTTATGATACTACCTCTAGAGACATACTGATTGTTTGCAATAACTAATTTTAGTGTTCCATTTCAATATTTCCACATTATTTTGTTAAAGTTTGCATTGGTTTTCAAATAGTAAAATAGAGAGTGGAAGCCACTACATTTAGTCTCCTGAAAACCAAAGCCAAGTAACTCTTTCGCCCCATTTTGAAATTTCTGATTTCAACAGTTGAAAGAGTAGGAAATAATTAAGGCACATCCTTCTTAAAAAATTAATATTTTAGCGAATTGTTGCGACAGAATGGTACATTTTTCATAACTTATTTTTAATTAAGTGATTTTGGTTTTTAGACCGCAATTTCATGATTACATTACATTGGTATTGTTGAAACCTTTAAAATATTTATAATTTCTTCATTTTCATTAAATTTAATTATTCTAGATTTTGTAAAATTTCATAATTATTACTGATTTTTTTTAATAGACTAATGATGATCTTGTCTTCAAAGTGTCTACTTCACAAGGTAGAATCTGGAACAATATTATTTTACCAAGCTCTAAAATCATTCTAAATGTAAGTTTTTATCTTTTATACCCGTCTTGGAGATCTTAAATTTTAATCTGTGGTAGTAATTTTTTAATACTATCATAAATATTTGACTTAAAATTTGAAAGTTCGCAATCATATGATGTGCGTACTTGCTATGTAGTAATTTTAAAGATGAAAGTTTATCACAAACATTTTTATATTTTGCAATTTCCATTTACTTCAAAGTTTTTTAGCTAATCTTCTGTGTGATCCAATTGCGAAAACCAAATTTAATAATATTTTCCACTAATATTTATCAACCATTAACTGAATACTTAATTATATATTATATATTATTTAAATTTTTGTAACATTCTTTAAGGAATCTACCAGCCTCGGAAGGGGAGAAATACAAGCCCCCCTGTCAAACCTTTAATTTTTAGGGATAAATAATTGTTTTGCTTAAAATTGATTAAAAAATTAAAATGAAGTTTCAATTATATTTGTTACCTGGAGTTATCTAAGTATGTTACTAGAATATCTTATAGGAAGTCACTAAAGACATCGTAGGCTTGTCTTTTGTTAAAAGGAACATCCTAAATAGCAAGAGATTATGTATACTCTTTGAGAGGTGTCAAAATCTCTATACTGGTAATGTTATCCGCTCAAAATGTGCACCTTTTCAGGCTCAAAAAGTGGTGAGCATTTGGTATATGTAGCTCTAATATCTGAGGCTAAAATGTGTGTTACTTGCTGTTCTCTAAACAAATTATTTGATCGTCTTTTCATTTTCAAACAGAATTTTAAGGTATTAAAAGTGGCAGAAGATATTGTCTTTCTGCACATAAGCAATGCTCCAGGTTGGTCACTCATTTATCTTGATAAGAGATTCAGTTATTAATTATATTTTGTATATTTTTGTTTTGTGCAAAGGTACATTATATGTATCAGATGCTGATGGCATATTGTTTTCTAAATCCTTAAACTTTCATAAAGTAAGTTAACTTTTAAACTGTTATTTTTTCTTTTTACTTTAAAATAATTTTTTTTTCTCTTTTGGGATAAAGATTATTGGTAAACATATATTTAGTAAATGCGGGCTATTTCCCACCCGCACCATCTGTATATGCTTTAGGCAACTATATTCTTATTTTGTCTTAGTTGTCTCCATCACTAAGTTGGTCATGAGGTTAAATTAATGTCGGCCGGGTTCGTGCAGTATAGCCACTATAGTGTAGTAGATTTACAAAAAGTATTGGAAATTCCATTGAGTTGTTCTTTGATGGCCTTGATACGTAAAAATTCAAAAATTATTATTATTGAACTATTTGAAATAACAAATATTATCAACCAGCCTTTTCAAATATTTGACTATTTGATCAGGAAAAACTAAAATTCGCAAATATTTTCAACAGTGGCGGATTATTTTCCGTTGGGGCCCTGGACCAAATTTTCTCATAAGGAGTTTTTATATTTTTATTTCTATGTAATTTTTGGGGCCCCCAGAGACTACGAGGTCCTTTTGGATAATCCGCCACCAATTTTCATGTCTATCCGATTTGGTTAGCAATCCAATTATTTGGTTTAACGTAAGATTTTGCACACCCTAAAAGTCTGTGTTTGTCATATGAACATATGCAATATCTCTAACAATAGGATTTTTTTTAATCCATTAATTTTTTTTAGAATCCCAATTTCTTGATTAGTATCAAGCCAATTAAGGGAGTATTTATGACTCAAATAAGCAAAAGTACGTTGGTTTTATTCTGAAAATAATATAATTTTGTGGGACTGCAAATGGTCGTTGAAAGCGCCGCACAAATTTGGTATAAGTGTTTCTTACTAGAATGTTTTAATTAAAGTAGCAAAATAAAGTTTAAAAAATGCTGTAATTTTATGTTTCTAACCAATACAATTTAAAGAGCTACATCTATCTAATGGTATACTTAAAACCATTATTCAGCTCTGCACAATTAATCTACTAAAATCATATATATACCAGGAAACTGTATAGGTACATAATTGGAATGTCTAAGGAAAATTATGCTGGCCCTGATGGTTCTTCTCCTTTGCTCTTATTTTAACCATAAAGATACACGATTTTAAGTAGATCAGACTTGTTTTCTAAAGAACATAACAAATTATCTACCATTTTCAGTTTCTTAAATTCATTTTCTGGTAAATATTTTCCGAGTGAGTGTGCATCATTTTCATTCATCGATGTTTTTTCTTAGCGATGGTGACCATTCCATGAATTTGGAAAAATGTGCATTCAACGTAGTTTAAGCTCTGCTCGTTTCTCAAGCAGCATTCCAAGTGTATACACATATAGTTTCTGTTACATACCTTAGTGAGAACAATAGTATTTTTTTACCAATCTCTGACCACATTTTCATTAAAAAATGCTTGTATCAAATTATTTCATGAACAACTTATATTTTATTTAAATTGCCCTTACTGTAATAGTTTTTGCATTGTTTTCTCAATTTTTATAAGCACTAATTCTTTGCATCAGTAAGTCATTGAAGCATGATTTTTTAATTCATTTAGGAAATGGAACTTACTCAGTAATAACACATGACTGTGGAAGATCATGGAAATTTATTTCTTGCAATTTAAGTATATACTAATATTTATTTTAACTATAAATCATGATCTGATTTTTCAATTGGTTGTGATTTGTGTACTAAAAGCAAAGTTTTTTTAAAAACATCTATTTGTTAACTCTACTACTACTTTTAAGCTAGACAGTGTTACTAAGTGTAACTATAAAGCCAACTGACTTCTAGTACAGAAATTAAGTTCTAGTAAAAAATTTAGTAAATTTCAGATCTTCCAATTACATAACGACTATGCCACTAACTTTTATTAACCAATATCATTTTTGTCACACTTGTTTTTTATGAAAATGGTGTAGGCTGTAATAGACTTCTGCAAAGGTTAATTACTGGTTTGATAATTTTAATTTGCCATGGACCTTAAAATAAATTGATTTGAATCATAGATTCCAATTTATTTGTACAAAAATTTTAGGTAATATAGCTAAGCCCGCATGGCTCAAAACATCTGAATGATTAGAAATAATGTGTGACCAAAAATGTGAAATAGCATTTTGAGCCACGTATTTCGAATTTAAAAACCTTCCTCTTAACACTTACCATTTTTTTGTAATTAGTTTATTTTATTACCTTTTGTCAAATTTGTCCATTTTTCTCTTGTTTCATCTTTTAAATTGCTTCAATGGAAAGTTTATATAGCCCCGCAAGATTGTAACATCATTTATAAATGCCCCCCATTGCCAAAAAATAAGTTGGTTTTTAGCTGGTATTTAGTTGGTATTCACATTTAAGTTGATATTAAGTTGGTTTTAAGTGGTCAGCATATTTCAGTAAACTAGTTAAGTTGGTAATAAGTGGGTTTTAAGTTGGTGGGAAAATGCCTTTTTCTTTAAGTTGGTATTTAGTTGGTTTTTAGTGGTCAGAAAATTACATATTATTTTTTAAGTTGGTTATAAGTTGGTTCTTCAATTCTGATAAGTGGTCTTTATTAAGTAACATTTTAAGTAAGTTTTAAGTTGGCTTTAAGTGGTCTTTATTAAGTAACATTTTAAGTAAGTTTTTAGTTGGTTTTAAGTTGGTGTTAAGTTGTTTTTAAGTAGGTTTTTAGTTGGTATTTAGTTGGTATTTGTCTCAAATACAAACTTAAAACCAACTTAAATAGTTCTTAGACCATTTATTTTTTGGTAAGGGGCCTAAAGGTCATTAGTGCCTATAAAGCGCATTGAGATTTATAAATTACTATAATGTAGCTATGCAAAAAGATTTTTATCACAATTTTATTTAGCCTACATATAGCCTTACTTATTGAATATTGTCTATAGACCTCTTTTAGTGACTTAGTAAAATGCCAAGCCTTGGTTTTCACAAATAGTCAAGATATTACCAGTGGTATTGCTTTGGATGATATAAAGTTTAGTGAAAGAAGCACAATAGCCCTTCCAGTTATCATAGCTAAAGGTAAATTAATTTTTATTGCATGTTATCTTAAATAAGTATATTCTAATGACATAAATAAAGTGCTATATGCTTTAGCCATTGACTTAGTAAAAAAAATACAATTTTCCGAGTTAATGATATTTTGTCTAGCTATGACTTTATTTACTATCATTTGAAGTAAATGATTGGAGATTTTGTCACTTGGAATTTATGTGACTAGCAGATAATGTTTTGGAAAGGAACCAATCTAACTTTTAGTGAACTAAATGGTTTATTAAATCGTTCTCAATCATTTAAGCTACCCAAAGATACAATTCAAGGATATTCAGACTTGTGAAACCTTGAAATCAACATGTTGCAAGGATATAAATAGATTTTTTTTCTAACACTTTATATACAGGGTGTTACGGATAAGAGTACCGAAACTTTTATAATGTGTTCTATGGGTCAATACGAGTTGAAAATGTCTAATGAACCATGGTCCTAAAATGTACTGTTTAGGAGATACAAGCTTTCAAAATTTGACCTAAAAAACACCGAAATTCACGCGAATGTGAAATCCTTATTATGCCTTGATCACAATTGTTGTCTTAAAGTGATTGGTTGTTTTTAGAGATAAGTGATAAAAGGATCGCCGAATATCAAAAGATCATTACAATATCGTCCGGAAGTATGCACCTCCAGATTGTGAATTTACAAAGAAGCTTTAAAAACAAGACTTGTAATAATTTTCGGCATTTAACTGTAACCTAGTCGTGTTTGATAGTACAAAAACCAGCAGCACATAATTAATGGTATGTTTTTATTTATCAAAACAGAACAATTATTGACATTGTTACACACACCATTCACATTATTTACAATAGTTGTTCGAAATGCCCACCTTGAACTCTAATGCACAAACGACAACGTCGTGCAAATGATTCACGAACGTTTTCCCAGATTTCTGGTGTGTTTCGAATTGTCTCACATGCATCGATAATACGCTGGCGCAAGTCGTCGACATCTCGGACCTCTGTTTTATAAACTACGTCTTTCAGATGTCCCCAAAGATAGAAGTCACAAGCGTTCAAATCGGGAGATCATGCTGGCCATGGAATAGTTCCTCCTCTTCCTATCCACGTTAAAGGAAATGTCGCATCGAGGTGGTCTCTCACGGCACGGCTGAAATATGGTGACGCCCCATCGTGCAAGAACCACATCCGCTGTCGTTTGTGCATAAGAGTTCAAGGTGGGCATTTCGAACAACTCTTGTAAATAATGTGAACGGTGCGTGTAACAATGTCAATAATTGTTCTGTTTTGATAAATAAAAACATACCATTAATTATGTGCTGCTGGTTTTTGTACTATCAAACACGACTAGGTTACAGTTAAACGTCGAAAATTATTACAAGTCTTGTTTTTAAAGCTTCTTCGTAAATTCACAATCTGGAGGTGCATACTTCCGAACGATATTGTAATGATCTTTTGATATTCGGCGATCCTTTTATCACTTATCTCTAAAAAACAACCGATCATTTTAAGACAACAATTGTGATCAAGGCATAATAAGGATTTCACATTTGCGTGAATTTCGGTGTTTTTTAGGTCAAATTTTGAAAGCTTGTATCTCCTAAACGGTACATTTTAGGACCATGGTTCATTAGACATTTTCAACTCGTATTGACCCATAGAACACATAATAAAAGTTTCGGTACTCTTATCCGTAACACCCGGTATTTGTGTCTTATATGCCACTATTAGTTTTTGAAATGAAATTTACATGACCATTTTGCTTTCCCTATTTTTACTGTGTCTGCCATTTATTTAATTTTTCTCTAAATCTTTTATTCATACGTTGCGAAAAATTTGCCTTTCAGGAAGTATACCTTATAAGAAGAAGAAAGCTATTCTAATATCCACTGATGGAGGAGTTACTTGGTTTGAGGTATGTTTAGTGTATAATAAGATAAATGCATGAGTGTGCTTTATATCAAAAATTCATCATCTAATCCAACAGCACTAGATAAACTCAAGAGCATTTAATATCTCGGGTTTTCTCTGATCACAGAAAAATAATGTACAAAATTTAAAATCTTGGCTGATTGAAAATCTAAGCTGAAATGTTAAAGGGCTGAATTTCAGTTAGCTCTTCCCCTTCCATTACAACTCCGACATACATTCCCGCTTACCAAAACATCTGATTCTGTAGCCCCACCCTTAAAATTCAAATTATTCTGTGGCCCTTTAAAATTCAAAATGTATTTTGATTGAGTAGTTTACGAAAAAGTACAAACTCCAAGAAAAATGAATTATTGTTATCAAAATAAATGCAATTTTTAATACACTATAGTTATTAAATTATTGATTATTTCAGAGCTTAAACGAAGATCATTTACCAGTTTATCATGTTGCAGTTGGTGGAAACTTATTATTGGCCAATCCGTCATCGCCTGATATGGCTTCCATTTTAAGGTATTATCAAGAATTTTAAAATAAAATATTAGGTATAGAATTTCAAAAATTTATTTAAGCAAGAATGTATTCAGGTCAATAAGAGAATATGTGGGCAGCTCCCTGTTTGTCTCTTGATTCCAAGTAGAAAAACCATGCCCCCTCTACCTTTGCCTGTGTAATATTTCCCCATTTCTCCTGGTAATGGAGAAATAAACTCCATTATGACTCTTTTGATGTGTAGGCAGATAATACCTTTATGGAATCAAGAAAATAAAGGTTATAGGTGTGGCTGTATATTCTCTGTTACCTTGAATACATTCTTGATTTAACCCATGAGATTTTACAAAAACCCCAAGTTGGAAGAGTTAAATCCTTCAAATACCTCGGTGTTGTAATTGATGAGAAATTGTCATGGAATGAACAAATAGATAACACCATTAAAAAGATGAAATCAAGACCATAGCTATTGAGACTGATACAAAGATGACTTGGTACAAAAAGTCTAAATTTTTTGTACAAAACACTCACACTGCCTATACTAATATATGGAACCACCATCTGCTTTTCATCGAACTTAAAGCAAATCAAAAAACACTTATCACTATGGTGCAAGATTTGGTAATAAGGTAAGAGCAGGGCATCATAACCAAGATGTACTTGAAAAATTGAACTGGCTACCATTGAAGAAATTATAGTCAGTGGCATTATGTATAAAGTTCACGCATCAAAACAACAAATATGAGGGGCTGTTCCACAATCTTCTCCGGACTAGCCAAAAATCAAAAAAGACGCTATGCGAAAAAACATAAAAGAAAATGGAATTAAATTATGGCATACCCTGCCAATTTAAATATATCTGTCTTAAATTATTGGAATTCAAATAGATAACATGAGATGTAAAGGAGTAAATATGAATATTCAGCTACGATAATCACAACTTAGTTTAATTAAAATTAAAATGAGACCCTTTCATAAAACAGTTTTGTACTAAAAAGAATATCTCAATGAAAAAGCTATATTATTATTATTGTATGAAAAATAGTTTTTGTGATTTGATAGCCTCGTTCTAAATATGGTTTTAATTGTAATTTTTTTTTGTAAAACTCCATATTTAAAGGCATGATGATTTAGGCCAAGCTTATGTACAAATTCATTCTATATTTAGCTGTCTCAAAACTAAATAAAATACTAGTATGAACACCACCAGCATTTAAGGTGCACTTTCGAAAACATGTGCAGTTGAAATAGATAAGCCAGACCTTTTATAACAGAAAGTGGTACTTCTTAGCTGTGAGATACTGGTCATACTTTACTTCAGTTTTTATTGAATAAATCATAATTTGTATAATTTTCGGCTATTCGTATTTATATATTATATGTTAAATTAATAAAATTTATTGATCAGGATCTTAAATCCACAACTTTTCACAAATAATCTGAAATTATGAATTTAATTGACACAGGGAAACTTTTTCCACTTCATCAAAGTTTTACAAATAAATCACTATTATTATTACTATGAATTTAATGGAAATAGTGATGAAATGAGTTAAAAATATCAACTTAAACAATGGCAAACATTTGGTACTCCTGTAACAGTTTTTAAATTTCATTATAATAGCTAGTATTTTTAAGCTTTTATTTATTGTAATTATGTATGGACATTTAAATAGCATGCAGAGATGTAAAATAAAATATATTATAATTATATATTAATTAATGCAGATACTCCACGGATGAGGGTCAAAGCTGGAAGTGTATTCAGATTTCTCAATCTGGTGTAGTTCTAGTTTCAAATATATTTTCAACTTCAACTATCTTTGAAAGAAATTTCAAAGATTCTCAATCGCAAGTTGCAATTGTAACTCATCAAGAACTTGAAGATGGTTTCATTAATTGGAATGTTACTTTTATTCATTTTGAAGATATATTCAATACTACTTGTAAGTATTTTAACTTTTTTGGTTTTCGAATAGAAGTTAATGGAGAGCCGTGATAGAATAAATATCATGCATGAAGGGCTTTCCACCACCATTCTACAATTGTAACCCAGCCTAGCTGATTATTATATTCAAATTCAAAAAGTAGTTAATAATGGCCGCGATTAAGAAATATTTTGTAATGATAAAACAATAAAACAGTATAGACTATATTTAAAAACTATAAGAAACAAAATTTTCTGAAATCTGTCATTTATAGGCTGACATTCTATTTTTGGTTTTCGCTGATATTAGGGAATTGAAGGTGATTTTACTATAGTTTTGTGACAAATTCTGTAATTATTATTTATTTCCTTAAAATTTTGTTCTTTTTCTAAACATAGCAATAAACCATAACCTTTATACTAAAATATAAATTAAAGTTAATTTATTTACTTCTGATAAAATATAATATAAAAAATTGTCTAATTTTGGCCTTAAAACATCAAAAAATGATTAAGAAAAACTTGATAAAAATTCAAGAATTTGAATCTGAATATAATGTGACAACAAATTATTCTTTGAACTTAATATTCAATGGGTTCCACAAGCCTCTTAAGGGGAGAAACTGAGAAACATCTGCCACTCCCAAACCTGTTTAAGGATGGAACTTCGAGAGAGAATGGAGGAATACACTATAAATTCGTCAAGTACGTGCATAACCATTCTACATTGGTGGGAAATACTGAAACTAAACTCCATATTAGCTAAGCTGGGACGCATGTTTCTCCCCTATTGTTCCTGGTGGACCCATTGACGCATGTTATGCAACAGTGGTGGCACCATCATGCGAAGCTCACCCTTGTACCTCCACTGAGGTTTTTGGTTATTTGATGGAAAAGTTTTACATTTCTTAAATGTTTTTTATTATATCAGGTGAATTAGGTGACATTTATTCTGAATCCAACTTCACAAGTGGCCACGAGAAATGTATATTAGGAAAGAAGAAAACATTCCCCTTCATCAAAAATGGTTCTAAGTATATAAAACTTGTTCTACCTTTACTGTCAGATGTAAAAAAAAATTTCTAGAATGGAGATCTAAGAAGAAACTCGTTTCAAAATGTGTGACCAAGCTAAGGCTCTCTAAGGAAAGGCTCATGTTTTTCAAAACATGCATCGTCAAGGTTACCACTGGAATAAATACATGTTGTTAAGACTACCTTAGAGGACCTCTAACTCGTCACTAGATGAAGTTTCTTCATTTTTGATAAATGATAAAGAAATATCTGATAATTCATGAAAATAAAACCAATGTAAAATATTTGAAGCAAATGTTTATCATTGATCAACAATTCTGACAAATTTTGAACTTTAGAGACTCTAAAATTAATAATTTGGATCCCGTCTAGGGTCAAGAGACACTTTATTTGAAGTCATTAAATGAAGATTGGTTTTTGAATTATGAATAACCAGTTTTAGCAAAAGTAAATATAAATTAAAGGTTATGTCAGTAAATAAGTAAAGTTAAGCTAGCTCACTACCAGAAATAAAAAGTTACTCTAATTACGTTTCCCGTAACGCTCTGAGGGTTTGGCCGTTTCAATTTAGCTCAGACTCGATCAATTTTCTGCTCCAGAGTAAACAGAAAAGATAAAAAAACTTCAGAACGTTTTTGACATCAGATAATAAAATAACTCCACACCTAGCCACAGCATGCATGATTTAAATTTCATAAGCATTATAATAGACGTAGCAATTACACTAATTAATATTGGTTAATGATAGTCTGTTGCAAAGTGATTGTATTATCGAAAAAGATTTGTTAATTGAAACCTTTAACTACCTGCGATCTTGATTGAAAGAATCACTGCCAAATTGCTAAATTATTAATACACATGAAAACGTGTTTAGGTCTCACATAAAATAATTACCTACATGTATTTCAAAAACTAAGTGAATAGTTATGATAGTCAATTTTATGTTCTGAATGTATAATTATTCAATTTTAAATAGAAATGCTAATAGTGGAGATTTGTTAGGTAACTAGTTCTAAAGACTATAAGGAACTTGTGGAGAGTTTTAAGTCTTTAATTATGTAATGTTGCACATTTCATTGGTGAAACAGACTACCATCTGTGGCATAGGAACATTTTTTAAGTTGGGAGAAGCAAAGCAGTTTAAACCTGGCAGTCAGGGGGAGGGCGGAAAAATTAAAACCTATAAATGGACCAGATTTAGTATTTTTTGCATTTAAATTGAAGAGATTTTAGTAAGTTTCAAGTTTATTTTGGTACAAAACCAATATTTCTCAAGAAAATTAAGGAACATAGTGTAATATTTGCTCTTTAAGCAGGTAGTTTTATTTAAAATTAGTTAATTTTAATTTTTAACCGAGCATAGAGGGGGCAATTACATTAGTTGCCTCCCCCTCCTCAGATCCTATGTCATTGATGACTATCATTATAAAAATTGGTATTGAGGATTGGCAGTATGCTACTTTGAAGTTCTTCATCCATTAATAAAATTTTAATACCTGAAATTTTTATAATAAACATTTAAGCTTACTTAAAGAAATAATTTTAACTTTAAATCTTTTTTTTGCTATTTTTCAGTTGTTTGATTGATATAGAAAAAATACTAAGCAATGAATCGAAATGTGTTTGCAAGATGGATGATGTTGAATGGTAAAAATAATCATTAGTATTTTAATTTATGTATTTTATATTAAACCAACAATGTATCAGAAGTAAATAAGGAAAGTGGGTATCCTGTAGCTTAATCAAGCACGCACCCATTTTCTGAATGGCCAAATCTATCTACTTTTTGATGTGTCTTTCAAAAACGTTTTATGCACTTATGATTGAAACCAAAACAATAGATGGCTTATTTAAGATAGTTTTCACTTTGTGGAACTACCCACTACAGAAATGGTTCAAATCAAAATGCTAATTTTAAAATTTTAATGTTATACCTGTATTTCATGTCAATGAAAGCGATTTTGGATTTTATACAAATGGAAATTCAAGTTTGACTTGTGTTCCTAATCCTGAGTTCCTGGATAAAGTTCTGGATTTGTGTAGTGGAAATGAAGACCCATTTTATTACACTTCTGGGTAAGTTAACTTTGTGCTTTTCATGCTTTACATTTCTTTCTGTGAGCGTAGAACTAATCTATAACCAATCAAGGCAATGTATAATGTTGCTGCCTTCTTTGTTTTATGGCTTTCAAGTTATGGTTTTTAAAAAGTGATTCTTACTAAGAATTTTTCGGTATGTAGGGAATAGAGCGCTTGACTAAAATAGCATTTGTTAAAATAGCGTTTTCAAAAGCGCGTTTTTCAAAACAGCATTTTGTTGCAACGGCGCTTTGTTAAAACAGCGGTTGTTGAAATAACGTTTCTCAATACCGCGGTTTGTCGAAAGAGCGTTTTGTTTAGTCAGCGTTTTTTGGTTAAGCGTTTCTCAGTTGAGCGGTTTGTCAAAACAGCTTTTTCCATAAACAGCGTTTCTGAATATAGTTTCTAAAATTAGCGATTTTGAAACAGCGGTTTTGGTCAAGACAGCGGTTTCTTAAAATTTATATGAATTGACGATGGAAAATGTATAACATACATATGAACTTCAGGGGTTAGGTTAGGTTAGGTAAGTTTGCAATACTAACTATCGGCAGAAACCATTAGGTAATGAAATTTGCCAAAATCCAGAAAAATATGTATTACAATAGGCCTATATTATTAGTGCTATAGAAAGCAGCGCGGTTTTGGGAAACTCTGTTTCGACAAAATACGGTTTTGAGAACCGCCGCTATGACAAAGCGCCGTTTGAACAATTTGTTGTTTTGGGAAACGCTGTATAAATAAACGCTGTTATGACAAAGTGCCGTTTGAACAATTTGTTGTTTTGGGAAACGCTGTTATGACAAAGCGCTATTTTGACAAGGTTTTTTTTGGAAAATGCTGATTAAACAAATGCTGTTTAGGAAAGCGCTGTAGTCCCTACAAATCGAATTTTTCATTAAATTTAAAATATTTCACTTAATTTATAATTTTAAGTAAAGTATTTACATTTATTGAAAAATAAATTTTGGTTAAATAAACTACTAATACTGATAGTTAATCACTTAAAATTCACAATCAGAGAAACTTTTTACCTTTTCAATCGTTATAACTAAGTAAGTTCTGTTAGTTTTATTACTGATGAGTTTCTTTATTTTTGTTTAGGTACAGAACACAAGCCGGGAATCATTGCTATAATTTGACAAACATTTTACCAAAAAAGTTATCATTCCAGAGAAAACGGTGCTTAGGAAGATCAATATTAACTGAAGGGTTAAATAATGTAGGTATTTCAGTGATGATTTATATTTATTAAGCTTTTATAATAGCAAAATAATTACTAATGACGAAAAAATTATTACATAATACTAAAGATCTAAATCTAGGTTTCCAAATATATTTGAAATATTAAAAATGCTACCTTATGCTAATTACGTGTAATGATAAGACTATAGAAGTTTAGATTTAATTAATTAGAAATCTTACAAGCTAGAACAATTTTTTGACTTCCTTGAAATTTGATAGAGATAAATATGTTGGTGACTTCAAAAGAAATTCTTATTAATTCTAGAATGTTTAATAACTAAATTTTTAGTGGTTATCTAATTTGAGGGTGGAGTACCATATTTAACGTTTTGAAGGCTTTCAGCAGTGTCTTTTTGTTTCAAAATTTGAACATGGCTGTTTAGGGTCTGTTTAACAATTTTTACATGAAAGAGCTTGTAAATATAACTTACTAGTCTCAAAAAATTATAGAAGCAGATAATTTTGTATCATTTATAACTGTTAGTAAAGAACGAATGCTTGAAATTTATAATTCAAAGTTATAAATTTTTTCTGAAAAGTTCTGTAAATAATGAAAAGGTCAAAATAACCCTAAATTTCTAATTAAATACACTGAGAAAAGCTACACGAGATTCACCGCTTTTTACACCTTTCTTTTTTGCAGAGTGTGATGGAAATCGTAGTGATATCAGTTATTGGTATGGTCGTTATTTTAACAGTTCTTGGTATGACGGTCTTTTTTGTTCACAAGTTCCATCAGTTAAGGAATGAGTTGAGTGTATTTAATTTTTATATTATTTAGCAAGAACCACTTTTAATTATTGATTTTCTTATTCCAGAGCTCCATCTTACCGATATTCCAAGCTTAACCAAGATGATCGAACTGTGTTTTCTCCCGTGCTTGAAAACATTGGAGATGCTCTTGTTGCTATTTCCAGTACCTCATCATCAGGAAATTCTGATGATGTACGTACCGATTTACACTAGTTAAAAATTCAACTAACCATTAAAATATCCCTGACTATCTTTGAACCTCACGGTAATGTTGCCACTACCTTGAAGATAAAAACTCAGCTTTGGCAGTTGTAGTAGTGCAAATTAGCCCCTAATGCAAATAATGTTTTAGGAATTCTTTACAAAAAAGCTCATTGTGGTCAAAACTTCCAGTTTATCCCAAACGTTATTATGGTTATAGTCTATTAATTTTTAAGTGGTGTAACTAAGATCTCCTGAAAATCTTAGGAATGTTTTAGCTAATTTTGTGCCCATAGATCAAAAGGAATTTAGGAGGCCCCCTAAATTGTGGGCCCTACATATACTGCTATTTGTAAAATATTTATTTATAAATACCATTTTTATATGCCTTAGCTATTGAATAACATTTTAAAACAATCATAAATAGGCAGAGTTCAATTTACTTTAAGCCAATTATAGTTAGTAAACCCGGTTTAAATATTAAAGGGTTCCATCTTTCTTTGGTGAACGTAGCCAAAAAAAAAGAAGTTTGTAAAGCGACCGCTATGCCCAAGCACTTAAGACTACCAGTGCCAAATTCCTACAGCGGATTTTTGGAAAAACATAAAAAAAAATGGGCCGTTTTCTTTCCTACTTCTCATCCCTGTGATGGACCCCTTAATCTTTGGTTTATTAAATGTAGAGTTAAATAAAGTTGTCACCTTAATACGGAATACTAAATCTAATTACTTCAAAGAAAATCTCACTAAAGATCAAAAACCATGCCATTTTTGGAAGGCGATAACTCCCGTTCTTAAAGGTAGTCATAAAAAACAAGTTATTGCCAAGATTAAACAAAATGATGATTCTATTGAGGATCCTCAGGGCGTAGTGGACTACCTTAATGCGTATTTTGTAGATGTCGCTGAAAAATTGATCGATAAAACCCAGATATCAACCTCACATGCAAGCAATAATCTACCACCTTATACTATAACTAAGAAGTTAACTAACTTTGACATCGTGGCGGAGGATCAGGTCTTCAGAGTCCTGAAGTCCATAAAACACAATAAGGCCAGTGGCCTAGACAACATTCCCCCTGTAAGGGCCGCAAGGTGGCGCCAGCCATAGGAGCTGGCATATCGCCAGCTGATAAGAGCTCTTATCCCTTTATAAACCCCAGACAGAGTAAGAGTAGGGGAGAAGGGGGTCTAGACCGGCGGTTGATGTGGTTTGTTAGTTTGGGGCTCTCAATCCCAAGGGGTAATTGAAAGCAATAAAGCATATTGTTGATCCCATAAATCGTTCGTCATAAATTAGTGCGTTACATTTGGTGGCCCATGGGGGGAATTGAATTGGGAAATTAGTTACAAAGAGTACGAGAACGAAGACGGGAAACTGACAAAGCGGAATCTGGCAACACGGGAGAACAAGTTTCATTTTAATCCCGCCAACGTGCCAACGAACACGCTGAGAAACATCGGCCACAGGAAGAAGAAAAAACCCCGACTCCGAAACGAAAGGTTCGTTGAATAATCAAATATTAACAAAACAAATGACAAAATAGCTTGGTAATTACGTAAAGGATAAAAGAAATAATCCGAAAGCGTAAAATAGAAGCATCATAATGGATGCGCAAACAAAAGCCAAGGCCTAAGAAAATTTGTCCTTTTTTTGTTCTGATATTTGAGACTACTTTTGAACCCATACAACAATGTGGTCTGAGGTAATGTTACTTACTGGTTATGTGCTTATATGGTTCTTAACATGGATCGCAAGTTATGCGTTTCCAACTTCAAGACTTTGGTATATTTTGTACAAAATGCTATCGTTATGGCCAAAGGTTTTATGCCTGCTATTGGTAAGCATATTTAGAATAATTAGGAGTGGAAGTCGACTCATAGAAGGTTTGGTAGTAGGGGCCGACAATTTCCTAGATGGCTCGTACCAATGGACAAGAAGACCAAGACCTAATACTAATATTTCGTCTAGTCACAATCCCACTCCATCCACACCACAGCAACGCACCAGTCTAACAGTGGCCTCAGCCGAGCGACGACACCGTGAAGCCTTGATGATGTTCAGACAGGCAACTGGGCAAAATGGAAACCAAACACCACAAGGAACGCCAGTTCGAGGTAGTCCGGGATTACCAACAGGGATAGCTCCCATGATAGGTAATACAGGTCCAAGCGCTCCACCATTGCCTGCAACATTCCAACAATCAATAGGGTCATCTACACAGAATCTATCACCACGACATGTACATTTTCATGGTACTGGTGTTCAAGGGTATGTACCGTCACCAAATAGATTATCTTTGGGTTCAACTATCCAGCCAGGGACGAGATTATCCTCAGGAAGCGGACACAGTGGAAGTACGGCAGGAGTAAACCCGTTCCAACAAAGCCAGGGACTAAGTACTACAGCTGGTGCGAATGTAAGTTCTATCAAAATACCAGTACCGACTTTTTCGGGGGTTAATGAAAATCCAAGAACGTTTATGAAAGAGTTATATACATTTGCTAATATTAAACAATTGAGCCTCGAAGGAATAGCAGCCATGTCCAGAAGTATATTCCTTGGTGAGGCGAGAGTATGGTACGAGGAATTTGAACTAGAACATGATCCCTCTACATGGACATGGCCACAGTTTGAAAGAGAGTTCACAAAGAGGTTTATGAACAGTGGTCGAGAGGATCAAATTCGAATGGAAATCGATTGGACCCAGCAACAACTCGATGAACCGGTAACACAATTTATATATAAAATAGAACGTAAGAATTTGTCGCTGTTACAACCAATGACGAAACAGCGATTAGTGGAAGTATTAAAACGAAATGTCTTGCCTATCTATGCACATCACTTGGTTACATTTCAAAGTGACAATATAGGAGATCTGAGACAAATGTTGATAAAGATGGAACAGTTATTTGGTCCGAAAGATATCTCAACGAACGTCGCAACAGAAATAGAAAAAACTATATATAATCAACCATGTTTGAATTGTGGAAAAACAGGTCACCCGCAGAGTCTTTGCCAGTCAATATCGGGACCAAGGGTCTACCGTCCCCCAGCATCTAGAGGAGGCAGAAATACTTATCGACAAAAAAAACCTGTCCCGACAACAGGAGAGTCTGGTGAAACGGGAAACGAGTAAGGGGATTGAAAGGTGCAGGGCATCAATCCACCACAAACGAACCTGCCATAATGACGATGCAACTTCTACAATCATTCGGTATTTATATTACTTTAAACAATACCAAAAAACAGTTGGCCTGTGTAGACACAGGTGCTGAAGCAAGTTTTGTGACCCTTAAATATTTAAAAACGATATCACTAGACAGTGAATTGATTAAAACTAATGATATATGTTTTCAAGCTAGTGGCGAGACTTTACCAATTTTTGGCCAAATAGAGCTATCAACCAATCTTGACGGAATCCATACGGGAGTAGTACTTTTTAACGTTGTTGGATCTCTACCATGTCCAATCCTGCTCGGGACAGACTATTTCACAAGCCTTGGAGCAAAGATAGACTTCAAAGAGAATACCTTTAAGTGGGACAAGCATTCAGTTACGTTGTATCCAATGACAACAGAGGACAGCGCAAAAGAGCGCTCTGTCTCGGAAAAGGTCATGGCTGAAGTGAAATCAGTAATCAATATAGATAATACAACAGAACAACAACGTGGTGAGTTAACACAATTACTAAAAGAATTCCCAGCAGTGGTAACTGACAAGAAAGGCAGTACCGATTGGATCTATCATAAGATCACTATCAAACCTGGTACTAAGGTCGTAAACCAAAAACCACGCCAGCTAACGAGAAAAGAACGAGCCATTGTGGAAGGTGAAGTAGACCAAATGCTACGAGATGGGATAATAGTACCCTCGACATCACCATATGCTAGTAGAGCGCATATAGTTGGTAAGAAAGATGGAGGGTTGCGATTCTGTGCGAATTATAAAGAACTGAATGAATGCATAGAAGACGATCCATATGGTTTTCCACGAATAAATGGTATTCTTGATTCAATAAAACAACCTAAATATCTAAGCAAACTCGATTTAAGAGCAGGTTTTTGGGAGGTGCCAATGGAAAAAGGAAGCGAAAAGTATACAGCGTTTGTGACGGAAAGTGGTAAATATGAATTCAAGTACATGCCCTTTGGTCTCAAGACGAGTCCAGCAACCTTCCAAAGATTGATGGACAGAGTCCTAAAACATGGAAATAGATTGGGAGTCGCCTGGTACTTGGACGATATCATCATAGCTAGTCAAACCTGGGCCGAACACCTAAAGGCTCTGAGATGGGTTTTGTCACAACTACAAAAAGCCGGCCTAACGCTCAAGCTGTCCAAATGTTCGTTTGCCTGCAATAAAGTGTCAATATTGGGACATCAAGTCAGTACCGAAGGGATATGTATAGATCCGTCTAAAGTCAAAGCGATCCGAGAGTATGTAATTCCAACTAACACCTCGGAACTTGCTACTTTTTTAGGAATGGTAACTTATCATACCCGCTTTATCCCAAACTTTGCTGATTTAATAGCACCGTTACAGTTTCTAAAACGCAAGAATGTTCAATGGAGATGGACGAAGGTAGAGCAAGCGACCTTCAACTCACTGAAAGAACAGATTGCAAAGGCTGTAATGCTGCATGTACCAGATCCAGACCTGCCCTATATTGTAACTACAGATGCAAGCCAATACGCAATTGGAGCCATGTTGTCGCAAATCCAAAATGGAATAGAAGTACCGTTATCTTACGCCAGCCGGATTTTCAGAGGACCTGAGGTACGATATAGCACACCCGAAAAAGAATGCTTAGCTATTGTTTATGCCATAGAGCAATTTCGACATCATTTACATGGTCAACACTTTACAGTAGTTACCGACCACAAGGCTTTGAAGTGGTTATTTAATTTAAAGAACCCTAAGAGTAAACTATTACGATGGGCTATTTTGTTGCAAGAATATACTTTTGATGTTGTCTATATTCCGGGGAAGGCGAATAGAGTCGCTGATGCACTGTCCCGCTCTGTAACGGAATTTGATAAAGGCAAAATAATATCATCAAAGACTCTAATGACTATCTATTTAGCCGCAGGAAGTCAGATGTTGGAACCCATTACAAAGCAAGACATCATGAAAGAACAAGAGGGAGACAAACAATGGGAAGACATTATGGTTGATCTCCGGAAAGGTAAAAAACATGATTTATATGAAATATGTAATAATATTCTGTGTAGAAAGGCCACACCATCGAAACCAAGGAAGATAGTAATACCCCATGGCCTACATAATAAGATGTTCGAGATGTATCATGATCATCCTGTTTCTGGCCACAGAGGATATACTGCAACAGAGAAAAGAATCACCACCAAGTATTACTACCCAGGACTGAGAAAACTGATAGCGGAAAGAGTACGTAAATGTGTCACCTGTCAACAATACAAAGCAACAAACCATAAACCAGCAGGTAAAATGATGTCCAATACCACTACCGATGGTCCAAATCAATTGGTTGGGATTGATATGATGGGTCCACTACCAACAACCGCTCGAAATAATCGATACATCGTAGTAATAGTCGATTACTTCACTAAGTATGTCGAGTTATTTGCAATTAAAAACATAACTGCCTTTACAGTCGCAAATGTGTTCCTAAAATATATATCACGTCATGGCTGTCCCGAACGCATCCTTTCCGACAATGGGACGCAGTTTACGTCAGCTGTATGGAACGAAACGTGCCAGCTATTGAAGGTAAAACCTGGACTCACCACCCCATATCACCCTCAAACAAACCTAAGTGAACGGGTCAACAGAGTACTGGGTGAACAAATAAGTATATACGTAGGTAACTCTCATAACAAATGGGACTTGGGCCTGGATTTGCACCAATTAGCAATAAACTCAGTATACCACTCTACGATTAAAACGTCCCCATTTTATCTAACTTATGGTAGAAATGTTACTCTACCGTGGGATGATGAGAACCAGCATAAAGCAGCAGATGAAATAGATCCAGCCACCTTAAGGGAGTATGAACAAAATACGTTAAGCGAGCTACATAACGCCTTAGATAGTGCACGCAAGTATGCAGTCATAGCACAAGCAAAACAAAAGTTGTACTACGATAAGCAATATACGAACTCTGAACTAGAGGTTGGCCAATTGGTATGGAAAAGGTCCCACAAACTCTCCAATAAAGAGGCAGGTGTGATGGCAAAATTGTTACCAAAATGGGAGGGCCCGTATAAAATAGTAAGGAAGCATGGCCCGTTAACATATGAGATACAAGATTGGCAAACTGGACAATATAAAGGCAAATGGCACATTAATGAACTAAAATTTTATATCAGACAGGATTCTAATGGCGACTTTCCTGACGTAATTGATGTCACTTTACCTACAACAGAGATGGACGAAGACGATTCAAATACGACCGAGACGGACTCAATACCCCAAGAGGAGGGTGATCAAGAAGCAGAAATGCTAGAATTTAGTCTTATAGAACCAGAATCAGTATTAGCAGAACAAGAACAACAGACCGAAACCATAAATAACGTGTCCAATGTGGTGAACGAAACATCGTCTGATCCCACATACCTCACGCCTTTATTGAAAGGTTGGGTCCGAGAACTAGTCTATCGAAAATCCCCAAAACTGGGCCGAGTAGGTGATGTATACTACTATACACCTATACCTACCGTACAACAAATACGATCTCTAAAAGAATTAGAACGGAAATGGAGGTATTTGGGAGATGCTACCAATGGGTTGGATACCAGTATGTTTTTATTTAAACCCACTCCACTTCCTGGAGCACCTACCACCCAAGAAATCGTCCGAAATGCAAAATAAAGGGGCCGATCTATATATTGATTGTCCTAAGGGTTGTTAATGATGATATTCTGACCCGAGTGTTTATAGATATTATAGATAATAATAAAACATCTTTCTATTATAGAATGGAGAAATCCTATGTCTTGTTCCTAGGTGAAGATGAGTTGCCAGTAAGGGCAATCGTCAGAGGTAATCTGCCATTTCCAGTGATTCCAAAGCACATTATCCGTATGCTGAATTACCAAGGTGACATTACGCACGCTGATGAAGATAAATTTCAACACCGATACGGAGTAGAAGGAGTAGTTTGCACCATAGTAATCCCAATGCGGTTTGGCGAGGAAAAAGCTTTAGACGTTCATGTAGGGGTAACCTCCATCCAACAGGATAACATACTTATAGATCCAGCTACGGAATACAGACTGATGGGACTCCCAGAAGAGGAACCATTGCCCAGAGGACCTTATTCCTTTTCTTCACTACCAGACACTCCACCAAAAAAGAGCGAACCGACTGTGAAGTTCGTGTCATCAGGATGTTCGACTACAGTGGAGCAGCGCACGGTTTCCTTTGCGCCTTCTGTTCCTAAACAATCTACAAGCAGGCAGATCATCCTCCGAGACGGCCAACAAACCACTACAAACAATGATCTGTCACAACGACGACAACACTGCTATAGATGCGGCAAAAGAGGACATCTGGTGAGGCAATGCCACACACAACGGAGGGTATTGCGTACCAACGAGCAAAGACGAGTCCACGGGTTGAACGAGCAAAGACGAAGTGCACTCCCTAGGCCGTACAAGTACAGATTCTAACTTTGTTAATAGTATAACGGACTAGTAGCTCGGGAATAAGAAAAATTTAACTTTGACGCGCATATACCAAAAGCATATATCATTAATTCAAATTAATTAAGTGTTTAAAAATTTTATAGTGTAGAATAACAAGTGTATAAAAAATTAACCAACTAATAGCTTAGTATAAAAATTTGTATTAAATAGTAACAAAAATAGATATCAAATCGTATATTAAATAATTGTACATATGTGGGAAAAAGAGAGACCGAAACTAACAACAAAAAAAAAACGGGGGAGAATGTAAGGGCCGCAAGGTGGCGCCAGCCATAGGAGCTGGCATATCGCCAGCTGATAAGAGCTCTTATCCCTTTATAAACCCCAGACAGAGTAAGAGTAGGGGAGAAGGGGGTCTAGACCGGCGGTTGATGTGGTTTGTTAGTTTGGGGCTCTCAATCCCAAGGGGTAATTGAAAGCAATAAAGCATATTGTTGATCCCATAAATCGTTCGTCATAAATTAGTGCGTTACACCCGGTCATCCTAAGAAACCTCGCTGCTATTATTTCCAAATTTATTGCAAACCTCATCAATATGTCATTCTCAACAGGCATCTTCCCTGATGCCTGGAAGACTGCAAAGGTTATCCCGGCTTTTAAAAAAGGAGACAAAGCTGACCCGGCTAGCTATCGTCCTCTCTCAGTCTTGGACGCTGCCTCCATATGCTGTGAAAAACTGGCCAATAAAAATATAAGCTCATACCTTGAAGATAATAGGGCCTTATATTGGAATCAGTGTGGCTTTCGACCTGGTCACTCGACTCAGACCTCAATATTTAATTTACTTGAAACTATCATTCAGCAGCTAGAAAACGGACTATATGTACTAGTTATCTTCATCGACCTCTCAAAAGCGTTCGATACTGTACAGCACGAACCATTATTACAATCCCTTAGGATGGTTGGAGTTGATGGCACTGTCCATAAATGGCTCCAGTCATATCTTACGGATCGTCATCAGGTCGTCTCCCACAATAATCATATTTCAACAATGCGTCAAGTTAAACATGGGGTGCCCCAGGGCAGTGTCCTGGGTCCGCTCTTGTTTAATGTATACTCTATGGATTTACATAAGAGCCTCATGTTCTCTGTAGCTAATGAATACGCAGATGACAATGCCATCTCATCGGCCAGTACAGACTTAACTACATTGATTTCTAATGCCGAAAGAGATCTATTCGCACTTGAACAAGCCTTGACTAATAAAGGCTTATGCCTTAACAAAGAAAAAACAGAAATGATGCTCTTCTCCCCTAATCGAGAAAAGGCTGCTGCTGCTAGTGCTATAACCTCCATCTGTAATGGTGCCATCGTCAGGACTAAAACCTTTAAATACCTTGGACTTCACTTTGAAGAATCTTTAGATTGGCACCCACATATACAGTATATCATCAGCAAAGTCAAGAGTAGACTTTGGCTTATGAAACCGCTCCAAAGCCATATCTCGATCGACTCTCTTAGACTAATTTTTAATACTTTTATTAAACCAATCATCGACTATGGCATAATTTTCTAAGCGTCGGCGACTAAATCTGATCTTGCTAATCTTCAGAAAGTCCTAAACAGCGCTATGAAATTAATTGCCGGATTCCCAAAATTTTCGTCATTAACTGAAGCTAAACATATTGCTCGTATTAATTCTATTGATTTTACCTATTGGCATAATCTCTTAAATTTTATGTATAAAATTAAAAAGAATCAAGTCCCACGATATATCTTAGATAGATTCCTCCCCCCTCCCCATAATATTAATACAAGAGGAGCTAATGATAACTTCTATATAGAAAAAATTCTCAAACATTTCGGACAAAAACTTCTAAAAGTGTTAAAATAGTAGGCTCCCAAAATTGGAACAAACTTCCAAATCTCTTAAAAAACGTTGAGAGCATTAATCTCTTCAAAAACCTAATCACCACCCATTATTTTACTAATATTAATTCGTCATTATGGTGATTTTAGTGACGCTTGTTGGAAATTTCTCCTTCTTCTTAATTTTAATATAATTTAATTAATGTGTAACTGGACTCTTATGTAAAGAAGTTGTAAACTTATATGATGATCCAATGAATAAATCTATTATTATTATTATTATTATTATCAGCCTTGTCTGAATAGGGCCTAAGAAACTTAAATTTTCTTAAAACCATTTTAAGAAAATAAGTAATAAAAGGGAATATGCAATATTTTATCACATCCAGGGGCGTAGCTAGGGGGGCAGTGGGGGCGGTCTGCCCGGGTTTGGGCGTGATTTGGGGTGACACCCGACCTTGAAAAAATAAAAACTTACCAAAACTAGAGACTAGTACCATGACATCGGCCCCGTTGTGACCCATGCTAGCTACGCCACTGATCATATCTTGAATCATAATTCCAATCATAATTTTTTATTTAGGATTCACCAGCCACTATATCTGTCCAGTCACAGACTTTAACACCTCCATCTCCTTCTATTCATCTACAACCAATAAATGTACCACTATCAACTAGAAATAAGTTATATAATTCAAGAGATGATACAATTCATGAAGACACAGATGATGTAAGTTACGTTTCGTGTGTTTAGAGTATCAAGGTTTTAGAATAATTACAATAATTTTATATTCATTGTATTATATAAACTTCAGTTTAATTCATATCCAACAAAATCCATAAAATATTTCAGACACTTATCATAAATGGAATAAATTTGGCTTATTTTCTAACAATGTGCTCCTATTATAAACTGTTTGGATAACATATGGCACATTAATTGTAAATTTTTGGCCTGTGGCAGATGTATATATGTATTTTATTGCATTTCATACCAATCATTTAAATTAGTTTCAACTATATACAATGTCCAATTTCTTTCTTTGTAGGAACTGCTGGCAGAATTTTAGCATTTCATCATCATCATCAATGAAAGATTTTAAAAATAAATTCTACTTACAAAATGTAATATAAACACATGATTTTAAAATAAAAGATGTCCTAAGTTTATAACTTACTAACTCGTTACAAGTTAGACTTTGACATAAGCCAATTTATTTATTATTCAGCAATTTTGACTTACAATGTAAGTAGATAGTTAGCAGTGAGCTTAATGCTGTGACAGCCTGCTTTTAAAAGGGGCCAAAAGAAATGATAGTCACTAAGCAACTTCAACTGTTATTCAAATTAAACTACACCTAGGAACATTTTTAAAGATTATTCTTTTAAGTAAAATTTCCAAAAGACTAGTGTAAAGTATTGTCTAGTATTATTCTGGTCTGTAAATTTACCATGTACCGACTACTTATTGTATAACAAAAAGTTTATTTTTGTGTTTTCATTTAACTACCCAAATAGACCGACAAGCAAGCTAATGGTTCATTTTGGGTGACACTTGACTTATCTTGTTGGATAAAAAATCTTATGGCAAAGTCTAACTAGAGAGTTATTAAGTTATAAACTTATGGTTATGTTTATATTGGCCTTTACAGTTGTTTGAATTTGGGTGACAGCATAAGCTTTATTTAAAATAAAGCGTTGAATATGTACCAAATAATACAAATGTACACCCTACCACGGGTATTTCTATTTATAGCATACGACTAAATTATAACATTTGGGAACTTTTAGAGCTCAATCAGACGGAAAAAAAAATTGGCTTTAAAAGAGGATCAAATTAGTTATCCCCCAAATGAGGAACAATTTTTTCTAATGAAATTTTACCGCAATTATCATCATATTTATCATTTAGGATCCCTTTCCATCAAAATTTTAACAGAGGGTAATATATGAGTTTTTCTTAGAAAAGAGGAAATTAACAAACTAATTGTCGGAAAGTTTGTTATAGATTTTTCCCGAAATCAGCATATTTCTCTTCTTTCTTATGAGTATTGCCAGCTCTCAATTCCAAAGAGATAGCCTATATGCTAAGTATTTTTAAACACCATATTTAGTATAGGGCAAAGTATGAGTATTAACATTTTTCTAGTACCTACTTCTAAAACAAAGTCCTATTTAAATTTTGTTTATTGCATTAGGCATTTCAAAAGTATAATTACACAAAAATTTATTTAATATCGTGTTACTAAGACTTACATAATTGGGGATAGTTATTGTTGGTAGGCAGCTACTTAATTTCATATACCCATTTCACACTAAGTCAAAACTGCTCTTGGATACGCTATAATAAAGAGTATTCCCTAAGTTTACAAAGTGAATTGTTTAGCGGAATTTTCTTGGAACAAATAATCTTCCACTAAAATATCTGAGGAATGTCAGCTAAAAAAGGACTTCCCCATTTCCATTAACTTGAGTTTAAAGGTAATAGTTAGTGCAGGGAACTGTTGGCAGCCATGAAATGAAGTGCTCGCCACCAGTCCTCTTTGCATTGTAACCTGGCCACCTGAATTGATAAAGGAATTAAAAGTTGCTAGCTGACTTGGGCCTATGATGCTGCCTTGGGTATTATCCTAGCTGATTATTATTATACAAGGCACACGACTAAATTTTGGAATGGAGGTCCACATTTTACCATAAAGTCAATCAATAAAACTCATTAAAACTTCGAACATCGTAACTACACAAGCCCCTTTTTTAAATTTAGGTAAGCGTATTCCTTATCATGGGAAGCTTTTAAAGTACCTAGACACCATTCCTTCTTCAGCCCTAGCTTCATCCCCAGATTTGGACTAATTATTCAAATTGTTTACAATCTGTGAAAAAATTAATTACAAATCAAAACCACCTGATTTATCTCCTAATATTAATAGTAAACATAGAACCTACCTGTTATCTTCACCAATTATCAGCGTCTCCTCGTCTTGGATCTTCCGATTCAGCAAAATTAAAATTCAAAGTTGTTGGAACAGCGTTTCGTTTTTCATTACGATTAAATGCATCATTTCCACTCAATTAAGACTATCAAATTACAAATGAGCTAATGTATTCCCAGTGTAAATTTTTTCAGTTTGATCTTGGCTAACCATTGTCTCAAAAGATTTTGGTTTTTCAAGGAAATAAAGAAATTAAAACTTGGTGAAGCACTAGAAGACGTGCAGGAAACTGCCCAACAGTAAACCATATTAAAATATAAAATAAAATAATAATCATATACACACTAAGCAAACGCGCCTAAAACCAAGGCTGAATCCAGCGCCAGAGAATCTATATTTATCATATCAACGTTGACGTCACAATACATTCTAAGCGCACGCATGCGAAATAGAGACTCTCTAAGCGAAGGCTTTGTGGGAAATAGGAGATGATGCAAATAGACTTTAATATAGTCATAAGCATAAGGTGTTGAGTACATAAAATATGAAATGAATGCACAACTGAGTACCAAGTTGCTGGTTTATTTAAATACACTAAATAATGTTTTACATAAAAAAGCATGATGAGTGATAGGAATGTGTCATTAATTCTTTAAAGGACATTCATTTTGTTCTCTAAAACAAAAACCAAAACTAGAATGAGCGTTTCAATAGTTAAGAACGTTTAAAAATGCAAATAAAAGTTTTTAAAGGATCCAAATAATTGGTAAAAAATCATAGTATTTTAGTCCAAAGTCTTTCAACTTCCTCCATATATGATTTTGTTGACTTTTCCACACTTTTAATGAGCTCAGAATGAACCTCTTCAATTGATTTTGAAGCATCTACCATCTGCCAGTTGTCTTCCCTTAATTTTAAATATTGATTTCTGACGAGTTGCTGAAACTGGACTTTTTCATATATTTCTCCCCCAAAGCCATTTCGAGATTCTTGTACATTTGGGGGTATATCTAAAAACAGAACCAGGTCTGGTTTGGGAAGACCAACATCAGGTTGTTTACACCAATACAAGTCAAGATCCTAAGGAAAAGTAGAGATTATCTCAGTATACAAAAAAAAGATGGCTAAGATAATTCTGAAAATAATCCTTAATTCTCAAATCAATCTTATTAAAGGGCTACACAGGTGTGTGAAAAATCTGGGGAAAATTTACTAGCCCCTCATCTTCCTTTGGATAGCAGATACAGCCAATCACATTCTGAGATTTTTCAAACACCAGTTTGGCCATTCAATAATTTAATACTGGGTAGACAAAATCCTTGTTTTTTTTTCAAAAAGAAGAAAAACACTTTTTTTGTTTAAAACACAATTCGTTGTTTTAAACTGTTTTTAATATAATCTAAAAAAAAGGTTTAAAACACGGTTTAAACTCTTCTTCATACTTACTTATCAATAGTAGGTTACATTTTTAGAGAAAGTAGTATTTTAAGGCGGGCTAGCGATAGATTTATTAGCCTGCTACGTCGTCATAGCTTTCAGCTACGTTATATAAGTATAATAGGAGATATTATAAAAATATACTTTTGTTTAAGGGGAAACTAGTTTTAAATGTGAACGGAACCGGATTAGAACATAAGCTAAGAATAAATAAAATCCGTAAATTTAATAACCTGAATTAAGTTTTTTTGTAAATGTAGATTCTATTCTTGTTGCTAGTCTGACGTATTATCTGAATCAGGACATTTTTAGATAACTCTCCTTTTTGAATTATAATTATCACGTAAATGCTCTGGGAAAAGGGAAAAGTCTGTTTATGGACGTACTATTATTGACTTATTTTATTTGGTCTATTCAAACTTGGACAACAGAGTCACAACTTGTCAAAAGGATGTTAAATGAAAAACGAGTAGTTAGATAATAATAATCTCTCCCACCCAAAATGGTTGTAGCATAAGCATCTGCTAAAAATTATGGCATTACGAATATTCTACACAATGTGACTATCGACATGCACCAACATGTGGCGTATAGAGAACTATATTACTTCACAACGTTACGAAAGATGTTATGAATTTTATTCTGGCATAAAACAAGAATCTCCGGAGTTCAATAAAACAGTACCATGAATATACAACTGGATAAGATGGCCCTAGTACGATGTCGCTTTGATAAGGGCGGTAGCTTATGAGCAGAGTGACGTGATTTACATGTTTCTAAGATCCAATGTATGGCAAGTTACATAATTACCAAAAGTATGTCAATCAAACCTTTTTTTAATTAATGTTACGAGCGAATGAATGTTTGTGTTTATTTGGTTAGCGTACATTACGCACCCTTTTAGAACAGGGCAGCTCTACTTAGGGGAGCACAACCACACAAATTAAAAACAATTATTTAACAGTTTACAACAGAATTTTGAAAGAAATACAGCACTAAGTATTTTTCACGCGCACTGAGAGGCAGATATTTTCCTCTGTAGTTATCAGCTTTTCTTACAATGCCATTTTGTTAGTATATGTTTAATAATATCTGGATTCCATACTTTTCCCAAGAAACCCAGGAGATCAACCATGCCTAAATAGAAAGAATCTTCTCTCCATTCCTGGATCTCCTCGTCTAAGGCCAGACAAGATAGCAGAAGTAGAAAGGGGGAGTGGAGAGAAGTAAAAAGGGGGAGAGTAGAGGGGAGATTATGCATTTGAAAGGGGGGTCATCGCATGGTCAGGAGCAACTATGTCTAAAAAACGGTTATGCTACCTAACAACGTCATTCCTTGCATTTTTTAACTGGTGGATCAATGAGAATAAGCATATGTAAACTAAGGGTTGGGGACTTTGCTGATGGCAAAGCTGTATCACACTTGGTTTTAACTAACTGGTGTACGTGATCCACGTTTCAAAATGCAATACCTCAAAAAACTAGTTTTTAAGAGTTTAAAATTTTGATTGATTTGGTAATATGATTTGATTAAATAAATCCTTTAACTTAGGGCAAAGGAATAAATTTCGGATACATTTTTAATTAATATCTTGGTCCCATTGATGTATCACCATATCTCAGGTTATGTTTTGCCTCTTTGTAAGATGATGTACTTAAGTAATTCTAGATAAATACAAAAATTAAAAGTGATGAGGAAGCTTTGCTAAAATTCATTTATAAATGAAATTGTGCATGAATGCATGGTTTTTATAGAAAATCACACTGTATCTCAGGGCATCAATTTGGGTAAACACATCGCATATTAAGCAGTTGTTAATATAAATATATTCTTGGAATGTCTAAGGAAAACTATGGTGGCCCTTGATTATCAGAAATAGGCATGGTTTGCAATGGAGATTACGCTCCTAGTTGACATTAAGCCTTGCCTCAAATAGAACTTCACTTATTTACTTTTTTATACCATCTACACACATGATTTTAAACAAAACTAGACCTGTTTCCTGAGGAAAATGAAAAATTCTTCTAGTTCGTCAGTGTGATAAATGATCGGGGTTTCTTAAATTCAGTTTCTGTAGTCCATTTTCTAAGTGAGTGTCCTTCGTTTTATTTTTGCAGCGTTGTTTTTCAGAGGCAGTAGCCAGCCAATTAACTTAAAAAATGTGTTACGTTTACATTCAACTTAGTTTAAGCCCCGCCAGTTTCTTGAGCCACTTTCACAGCACGGTGCCAATCGATCCTTAGACATTCCAAGTGTACACAAATTTTATTAAACTAACTTTTTTTGCAGCAGAATAAGCAACACCAGAATATGCGTAACGATCACAAACAACTGTTGTACCCTCTTTTATTGTTGTTAAAATTTTAGACCTAAATGGAAAGAAAAACGCAATATAAAGCAAACAAGACCATGTGAATTAGTCAGTATTTACTTACTCTGCTTCCCACCTATTAGCTGAGAAGAGTAAATGAATAGTTTTATCATTCAATTCTGTTTTACCTCCTAAATACTGGCTGATTAACGTTCCCGTAGCAGTTGTGCGATCTAAAAAAGTTTGGGATGAAATTCAAACCACATTTCTGTTATTCTGACTCCATTTCTTAAAGTTCAATCTTACACACAGGATATACGAGGCTAAACTATAGAAATTCAGCTTGGGAAAAATTCAGGTAATATTTTTCTTCTGCCTTGTTTTACGAACTTTTATAACCTTTATATGCTAAAAATTAACTACACATATCATTCAGGATGTATCACTTGAGAAGAATAAAAGCTCCTATACCCATCATACTAAAAATCGCTACCAACAGACTTTCTTTCGCCATAAACAACAAAATTAGGGCTCTGAAGATAAGATTAGCACCAAATAGTTGAAAAACCGTGAGCTTCTTTCAACAGCTCCCATAGCGCATTAAAGTTCTTTAGTTCTTTTATTGCTTAACAAGAGGTCTAAGACCCATCACGTTAAGACAGTGGTCAATACAAATTATACATATACAGAGGAGATATTATATACAGTTTGTATGTATAGGAAAACAATACAATGTGAGGGAGATACAAGGTAAATAAAACAAAATAAAGGAGTTATGTATTCCATTATTACATGTAAATAAATTAAATATAAAGTCCTAGGAAAGTGTAGCATAAGCTTTTGCCTACTGGATTGGAGCCGATTCGAGTCACCCATGTGTGATAGAATATTTTTTATACAGAAAACATTGAAAATTAAAACTTTACAAACAAATTAAATGTATATAATTATAACTCCTAATGTTTTTATCACAAAAATTAAGTAAAGATTTTTAAACACCAAAATTACAAATTTCAGACTTGTTAGTGCCAGCTAAGAGCAACAAACACAGCACCGCTGCCGTCGGAAATGGAAATTCGGGAATTGTCTTCCCCCTTTCCGTAAAACGCTTAGCGTAAAGGCATGTCCTATGAAATTTGTACACAACACTGCGTTAGCGTGTTTAAAGGCTAGCTGCGCTCTCCTTGTGTTTATTGTTTCTAGGTGCTAAGATTTGAGCCTACAATCTTCCAATCGCTGAAAGTCTACACTATGAAGAAGCCATCATGAAATATTTTGTATTCCATCGGCGGAACTCTGTTGTTACTCGATCTGACTAAGCTTTCATACTTTTCTCCCAAAAGGGGTTTATTATCGACTGAAAATAATCAAAACACAAATTCCTTACCTGGAAAACTCATCTTCTCTACTTTTTGTCCTTGGTCCAAAAACCATTCTATCAATTTCTGGCATTGGGTAGATTTTCCCACTCTATCACAACCTTCTATTACTATGAATGCTCCTCTTTTTATCGTTGGCATCATGGACTCTAGATATAAAAATAGACCTTAAATTTACAATATATTTGTAGGGGTGTGCAAACAATTTAGTAAACCTAATACCAAATAGACTATTTAATTTGACCATAAAAATTTAACTTTTCAATTGCTATTAAATTAATCTTGTTATTTATCATATCACTGAATTAAATATTTCTTATAACTAGTAACAAACTGCATTTAGTTGGAACTTTCAAGGTAATCAATGTTAGAATGGTAGTCCAGAGATTACTAGAGCAAGAATTTATCATAATTCCCAGTAACGAAAAATGCCTTTGATTAAATAATCCAAAAGAACTTACAGTTGAATGGGAAAAGTTATCTTCCGTTTTTAATAGCGTTGCACGTTGAATGTTATTATTTGTAGTATAAATAATTCAAGAAGACTAGTTTGACTTTGAGAATCTCAAAATGTATGGGTTTCTAGAGACATTCATGGGTTTGAATCTCAAGACAAATGTTCCCGCCAGTTTTAGTAGCAAATTGTTTTTTTAAACAATGACCAATTTATTCTTGGTGCTCTTGGCTGAAAGTTGCAACTGCAACAAAAACCAAATCAAATCATATTGAGATCTAATATTGCTTAAAATAACCTTGTTATTACTTAAGTACATTTTATTCATCTGAATCATAAGTAACATAATTTTACTAAATTAGTTACGTTTGAATCAACATCAAAGATTATTCTGTTCTACCGAATTCACCCACAGACCGTGATAAACACCGCTTATATCATTGTGAGGAATTTGTTATTTCAAGAATGCTATAGGACAAAACTATTCGCTCATTTTGGGACGAAAAAAGTACACCTTTTACCCCAAACTACCAACTTCTTCCGTAGAATAACACCCAAACTGTATTTTGAAGTTGCTCGCTGTTTCCTAAAAATTACTCCAAAACTAGCGAATAGTTTTCGCCTTATATGTTAGAAGGATATGAGGCGAGGGACAAAAATGGCAGCTCTGTCGGTGGGTCATGCGCGATAGAGAATCCATCTTTAGGTTCCTTCAAGGACAAAACATGGAGGTACTCCGCCAAAATTTGTCCTTGAGAGAATAGAAACAAGACGTCGCACGTTTAGACACTCTCTTATAATCGACGGCGCTGCCAGCGTTTTGAAAACACGGGTTGGCCGGAGGGCTACCTATCCTTTTAACATATAGGATCCTTTGTTATTTCAAGCAGAGGAGAATTTGAGCAGTAAATTACACAGATTGGCGCGATACGCTCTTCAAAGATGTCCTATAGTATAGGCGCTTAAATAAAACATCTTCAAGGAAATCGCCAAGAAGAAATATTTCCGAGAGCCAGAACATGCAAGTTACTGTTTATATAGTGGTTGTTGAAATAATGGAAACTTTTCACCTGTAAACAGAACGTTGTGTTATGGCTTAGCCTTAATAGCTAAAAAAAACTACCTGGTTAAAAGGAAACACTTGTTGTATACTGTACAGGTGAAAAGTTTCCATTATTTCAACAAGCACCATATAAACAGTAACTTGCAGGTCCAGCCTTATGTTACTTCTTAGTGTTTTTCTTGAAGAGGTTTTACTTTATATAATATACTTTATTTCAGGATTTATAAAGTGGGGTACACTTATTGTGCTCCTATTAAGCGCCTATTAGCTGGCATTAGAAACGAGAGGAGCGCGAGCTCCAAAATATGGTTTTGCCCATCATTGGTAAATTATGGAGTTCAAAAATACTGAAACAGCAAATATCAATTGAAGCGTGCGCCAAATTCTTCTTTCAAATGGAAAAGAGAGAAGCGAAGCTCTGTTATCTTCTGTCGATAGAGAGGGAAAGGAGACGAGTGCATTTTTCGTCGATTATTTCAGCCATGGAATGTGGATACACTGTTCATGATTCAGCGCAAACGAGAGAAGCCCCACTGTGACCACTTTCATTAAATGAGCGCGAAAGGAGTGAGGTGTTAACTCAATACATTGAATTTAAAATCATGAGCCATATGTTTCATGCTTAGAAAAAATTGTGCCATTTATTTTAATACTTGTCAACTAAACTGCCGTGATTTGCACAAAGGCATTAACGACCATTTTTGACATTTTAATGTTTTAGTTTTATCTGGGTAAGTTGGTGGTGCTGATTCTGAATCTGAAATTAGTTTGTTTCTAGCCCTCTTAGGTTTTAAGATATACGCTTGTCACAAAAGCATTATTTCGGTACTTTCACGGAACTACTTCGCAAATAGGCATTAAGCGCCATCCTTTACTTAGCACAAAAGCATTTTATGGGTTTATCCAATCAGCATTAAATGCTTTTGTGCGAATAATTTAAGTAATATGAGATTACCTTTAAATAATTTGCGCAAAAGCATTATTGCCTTTGTGAACATTTAAAACTCAAAAAATACCATGAACATCGGAATTTAACTTAAAAAGCGGGATAAAGGAACCGCTAGTTTCAATCAGGAACTATAAATTTAAAAAGAGCAGAAAAAATACTACTAGATAGGATATTTTCCCGAAAATTCTGAGGGAAAGTTTTTCATTGATAAAAAAAAGCAACAAAACTGAGTTTTTCTTAAAATGACGTTTTGGTCGTTAATGCCTTTGTGCAAATCACGGCAGTAAATATGTAAGGAAATAGCAAACTACTTTTCCATTTAAAAGCTTTTAGACTTAAGCTTTCCGCTGTTATACAGGGATAATTTTGAATGAGCAGACAGCTTTCACATATTCAATAAAAAACTCGGTCGGTAGACGGCGATACTTCTGCCTAAATTTTAAACTAAGGACGAAGGGAGCGTGGTTCCAACGTCGATTCGTCGACGTTCATTTTCATAAGTTTCTGAAACCATTGACATACTATTAGGTCCATGCTGAAACTATCTATTAACAATTTAATACAACACTAAATAACAATAATAATAGAATTTTATTTACAGAAAATATAATGTGCTTACACTTATTGGAACCTGTGTCTTGTGTGGCAATAAAATAAAACGAAAAACAATGAAATTGCATGGAAATTTTTAAAAGAACTCCAATTAACATTTAAGAGAAACAATAAAATTTGTATCTATAGAGGGTAAAAACCATCAAGATCGTTTATGGACAGATCAGCACACAACAGGGATTTTTGTGTTGAGAAAAATCTCATTAGAGCTACAGTTTTTTGCCCCCAAAAGTCATTTAACAAATTTTATAAAACATATTGTTATTAAATAAAATATTATATTATAAAACACATCATTATTGGTCTTAATAGACGTTTCAATAAAACATCTTCAAGGAAATTGCCTAGAGTTAATATTTCCAAGATCCAGGACCTGCAAAGTACTGTTTATATCGTGCTTCTTGAAATTATGGAAACTTTTCACCTGTAAATAGAACGTCATGTTTTTGCTAAGCCTTAATATGTAAAAAAAAAGCTACCTGGATAAAAGGAAACACTTGTTGCACACTGTACAAGTCAAAAGTTTTCATTATTTGAACAAGCACTAAATAAACGGTAACTCTCAGATCCTGGCTCTCGGAAATATTTATTCTTGGCAATTTCCTTGAAGATGTTTTATTCAAGCTTGGAGGAGAGAAGGGGTTCCTGGAGGGTAAAATATAATACCAAGAGCATAGGCGATAGGTACCCGAGCGCGGGACAGGGGGAAGGCAGGGGCGGTAATTTTTGGTCGGATACTAGGACTTAAGTAGCATCTAGCTGTGGAAAAATTTATTAAAAAATTAGAATTAGTCGACTGCACATTTGGAAGACGGTTTTAGATCACACAAGGCTTAGGAATGCCCAACGGTCTTTTATGCGTTAGTTTAAATATTAAAACTTTTACAAATTAATTCATTAGTACTAGGCAAAACCCGCAGTTATAGTTAAATCAGCAATAAAGTTTAATTCGTACAAAAATGACTTAATTTACTTAAATTGAATTTAGAATACAATATCACAGGAATATTCAATTTTCGCTAACTTAATTCGCATTAAAATAGGAACATTAAATTTAAAATTTGTACTTATTTGAGTGTGCTTTTATATAGGAATACCTTATCGCAATATCATAGTCATAATCTAATCCTGTTGCTTATGATAGAAAGCCCTGTAACACCTTCTTAGTTTTAGTAACTTTAGGTTTTTTTGCAGTGCTTTTAGTTTCACACTCATTTTCACGACATTTTGGGCATTGTTTTTGATTCTTCATTTCCTTTCTTAGACTAACTGTTTTAAGCGAAGCTCGTTTGATCATTTGAAATTCCGTTTTACATTTGTTTACGAAACCTTTTCCTAAACAATTTAAATATATTTTGCAAGCCATTTTCAAGGCAGTATCTGTGTGTTCATTTTTACTCCATAATTCTAAAAAGGTATTTTTAACAAATGAAATTATCTAAGACTATTTCCACTCTATCTTTTCCAGGATTATTTTCCTTTTTTAATATAGTTTAAAAATGTCATTAATTTTTTAATCAAATCGTATGCTTTCTTCTTTAAGCATAGAAGCCCACCATTACTGAGTTCTGCTGTCCATTGCGCGAAATGTTCAGTTTGGCCACTATTTAAATTCAATGAGGTTTTCACAAAATTACTTGCAGAATACCCATATTTTTGGGTCAAGGTCAAATAGGAAAAAAATAATAATATAGTTCCAAATTCCCTTCAATTGTGGCAGCATTTAAAGAGAGTCCGACCAAAAAAAAACGTCCCGAGCTATGGTTTTCATATTTTCCCCTCCAGGAACCCCTTCTCTCCTCCAAGATTCAAGCGTCTATTATTTCTAATAATAACCTAATATTTCATCAGAATTTCAGAAATGATACAATAAAATTAAACGTGAAGATTCAATAGTAGTGTACAGATTTTATTCAGTTATTCTAATTTTACGGATAGGATATTTTAAAGCATATTTCCTTTCCCTCGGAATCCCTCACCAGCAAATACTATATATACGCTTCGCTTACTAGACAGGCGTGTTCTATGGCTCAACTTGCATACCGATTGTGGCTCCATCTCGACGCTGGTCAAAATATTACCCCAGCTTTTACAGTGCTACAGAGGTGTTAACAGGTTTTTCCTAGGAACACGCCTGTCTAGAAAGCGAAGCGTATATATAGTCTTTGCTCACCAGTAGCTCGTGGCGAACTTGAGTGGCATAAAGGTCTACAGATTAACTTGAAAAATTCGGGTACAATTTCAGGTAGCTCCTCCCCTTCCATCACGTGACTTTCTGATTCTCAAAACACACAATTTTGTAGCTCCACCAAAGACTCATCAGGCCTAGTCGGATGGCCCGCCTTTCGCGGGTTTATAAATTATTTTACAAGAATCATTTTTCAAACGGAGTTCTCCTCTAAGACAACGTACTTTTAATTATAGTTTTTACTCGGGGGCTTAATTCTCCGGCTTATCGGCCCATCGGACAGAACCTCCCAACAAATATTCGCGTGGAGAACGTATGATAGCAGATACCGTAGTAACAAAAAAAATGCCAGCAGGCTAATTCTTCGTTATTATACCACGTGACTGTGTTTCCTGACTTTAGATCTGATATTTAGACGGGTGAGTTAGATGAAGTGAAGGTGACTGATGCCAGTGTTATCACTTTTCAGGAGGTTGTTTATACAGAAAAGACCCTTCAATAAAACATCTTCAAGGAAATGGCCAAGAGGTAATATTTCCGAGAGTCAGGACCTGCATGACCCTATTTATAAAGGGTTTGTTTAAGTAATGGAAACTTGTCACCTGTACGGTACGTAACAAGCGTTCCCTTTTAACCAGGTAGCTGTTTTTGACATATTCATGCTTAGCAAAAACACGACGTTTTGTTTACAGGTGAAAAGTTTCCATTATTTCAACAAGCACTATATTACTTCTTTGCGATTTCCTTGAAGATGTTTTATTTAAGGGCCTATTGTTAACCTAAGAAATGCAATTCGTCTAATCTGAAATAATGCGTCTGGGCGAGGCTTAAATTACGTCAAATGTATACGCGTTTTTTACATTTCCTTATCTGGCTGCCGTGGCTAAAGAGCCGCGATGTGGAAATAAAATGAAGGACACTCACTCGGAAAATACACTGACCAGAAAATTCATATAATAAACCCCGATTAGTTCTCACACAGATCTAGAATAATTTGTCATGTTCTTAGGGAAACAAATTTATATGGTTAGAAGAAAGATTAAAGCTATAAGTGAATTTCTTTTCGAGACAAGGCTTAATGCTGACTAGGAGCCGAGTCTAGCTTAGCACGTCGCGAGCGAAATACCTGCGGTAGACCACGCCCGTTTCTATGAGTATCATCTGGTCAACTATAGTCTTCCTTTGCCATTCCAAGTGTATACATAATTTCCTGGTTGAATGAACCCATTCCGGTAAGACATAGAATCTAAACGGTGAAAAAGGTAAAGCTTAAAACTTACGAAATTTAAATAATATGGAACTAACACTCCGTAGCTGGGTATAATTTTTACCATAGGAAAAAGCATGGCTGAGGTCTTGTGTGTAGAACTGTTAGCTCCCTATTGTGTATTACAGTTAGATGCAATTATCCCAATTTCATATTTTGGGTGTATTGATGTTTTGTATGTCATGCATCGAAACTCATTTGGATAAACAAGAACGTGTTTATTTATTATTATTCGTTTATTGATTCGAAATATAAATTTATACATTTTTGAGTACAATATTGCATTGTCCCACACTATGTCTCGTTTTTCGTCTTCAAGAGGGAAAACTCCACTCACCTATGTTTTTAATCGCGTCGGAAGACGTAAAGTATTAGGCAACCAATGACATACCGGAACGATTTTATTGAGAGGGCACACTGGCATACCGTGAGATGTAATGATAGGAACAATAAATATCGTATCAACAGGTCATTATCCCCAATTATAAATAAATACATTATTCAAATATTAAAGTGAAGAAGTTAGAACAGCGTATTTCGTTAAAACTGTAATAAACTTTAAAAAAAACCGAAATACTGTTGCTTTTGTAATCTGACGTCAGATGGCGCCACCGATCCGCGATTTATAAAAAGCCATTCGCGACCGAAACGAATCTAGGTGGCATGACGGCGTTAGCTTCTCCGAGATTGCGCCTAATTTATGATCTAGCGTCTACTACAAACAAATTAATAAGTCATAAGAACACCTTTTCTTAAACAAAAATTATATTAAAATGAAAGTATCAATATTTATAAAGTCAAATTTACGAATAATGAGGGGCGTACCGATAGTTTTCAGTCGCAAATTCCTGTAATAAAAAAAATATAACAATTTATTAACTAGATAGCTTGTTACACTTCTCAGAATCGAAACGGCCTAAAAAGTTGTCTGTAGCGCCATCTGGAAAGTGCAAAAGTGGAATATTTTTTACCCGCTTCTGTTGAAAATTCAAAAATGGAAAAATATATTTTTTTTAATTTGCATTCGCTGACTTAAGTATTATGATTTATAATAATGACAAAAATGGTAAAAATAATAAATTATTTATAGAATTAAGTTAAGTCAATAGTGAATTATGTCACTTTTGCTTAAGTTAACAAACGCATGGACCTTCATGCTAATGTTAAAAAATATGAAAAAATCATCATCATTAGTTGCGCGAATAATTTTTTTCTATAAAATTAAGGTAAAGACATGTTAAATTAGATGTCTTAAATTTAATTTTAAAATAAAAACGATTCATGCAAATTTGTGTTTTATTTTAATTTCTTTATATCATTATAGTCTCTATTTACCACGACTAGTGGGCGCCAGTCAATAACCGCATCGTCATCTATCGGGCTTTAAAAATAACTAAGCTGCAGGGTGACCACACTTCCTACATTTTATTATTTTTCCTATATTTCGATTGTTTTCCTCTAACTTCCTATAATTTGACAATTTTTCTATATTTTCGTACTTCGCGCTTTGATTTCAATATAGTTTTAAAGTTCGATAGAAGGAGTTCAAAAACAGCCAGTCTTTTAATAAAACCCTAATATCATCGGCTTTTTACGGCTGGCTGCTGTTTTAAAATGAAAATGTAATATTACTTTAATACATTTGTCTAGTCATAAGGTCTGTGATGTAACATGTTTTCATATTAAATGTAATATTACTATTGAACCAAAGTTCCTTTAAAAGCAGTTGTTTTATCTTTATTAAATTATTCCTATCATTTCCTATAAATTCACCTGAACGTTCAGAAAATTTCCTATAAATTCACCTGAACGTTCCTATAATTTTCTATATTTACTTAAAAATTACTGTTATAATTTCCTATAAAATGAAGCTGACGTCATAGGTCACCGAGGTGTCTGCTTTTTTGTCTAACTGCGCATGTGTCAGATATTATTGAAACTCGTATTCCCTGAGTTTGAGAAGTATAACCATGGTATATCTAAATGGTACCAGCATTTAATATTTTTAATTGTTCTTAGTTACTTCTAGGCGTTCTTGGTTACCCTAAAAAATGGTTAATAACGTTATAATATAAAATTAGAAAAGTGGTAAATAATGGTAAATAATTTAGTTTCATGATTTATTTACAGTATTTAAAGTTTAAACCAACATTTATGGATATAAAACCTTTAGATTTAGAACAGACTTGTAGAGTAATGAAAATAAAATGTAACATCTATTATTCAGTTTTTATGTTAGACTTATGTATAGACCAATATTTACCGTATTTCCCATGATTTACCCAATGATGTAGAATAAATAGAGATACAAATCCTTCTTCCAGGACCTACCATTTCGCGGGACAGTATTTGTTGAGTTGGAGAGTTAGGGCTAATAAATTAACCTAATCAAATCGTGCTGACGCCATCTATTGTGTTATTGTAAAACTAAACCTTAATATATTTTGCAAAAGTGTCTGCTTATAGAAACAGATGGCACCAACACGATTGGGTAAAGTTGAAACTTAAGCCTAATTATCCTACTCAATTAAAACGTGTCCAGTGAATCCCAGATTTATTTGTATCTCTAGTTTATATTCTACCTCTTTGGATTTACCATATTCCGTGATTTGCCATTATTTACCAGTGGTATGCACAATATTAAAAAAAAATGTATTTTTGTAACGCTGTACGCTCATTGTAAAACATCCGAATCCGCGTTGGAAAGTGGCTGTACTGGTCCTCATCCTTAATCGTTGGTGGTCTTTATTGATATCCGAGGGAAAGATTTAGGTTGAATCTGGAAAATATAGTCATCTCTGGGAGGAATTGAGGTAAGAGAAATTATTAATGAGCGTTGTATTTCTTTTTAATTTTATCTAGACGCGGGAATTATCGTGGCATTAGCTCCGGGAATCTCTTCTTCGTAACGGCACGATGTTGGTGAAAAATTAATTGCAACAAGGAGGCGGATCGACTTCTCTCTTATCCAAAAATGGATCTGAGAAAGAGAGGGAGACCGATGGAGGTTTCATGGCTTCATGACGGCCTCAATAAATTTTTAAGCACTACTTACGAGATATTTCTAAACTAATGAACAAGTTAATACAGTACGTTCAATTTAGCTCTGTAAATTAACCTTTCTCCCCGTGTAGAAACATTTAACCGTTTTTAACGTCTTTAAAACAAATTGTTCAATTTTTAATTACAAATTTGATGATTAGTTTAGGCTTACATGTAGCTGTTTTTCTATAGCTATTTCCTTTAAATAGATCGAGTCACAACAGCTTACAGGGGATATTTAGAATGGTGTCATAATTATTGTTTTTTTATTTTCTTATAAATAATATAAGATAATTATCTTGAGACCACAAACCGTTTTTAGTCGTATTTATTTCGATCAACACTTTGGTAACTAGGAGAATCAAATTACTAATTTGTCCTCGGTAGCAGAGATATAAATGTTCATCTATGTAGACCAAAATAAAATTCACAAACAAGGCTGCATCTGTTACACTAATTTAAGTTATTTACTTTTATTGTTAAATGTGGAAGAGTGGTTTATAACGCAGGAATTTTTTCCGGGAATTGAAATAATTCAGCTTTACTTATTCGCGACCGAAACGAGTCTAGGTGGCGTAACGGCGCTAGCTTCTCCGAGGCTGCGCGCATGATCTAGCGTCTGCTACTGTGCTACAGACAAATTAAAAAGTCATAAGAACGTTTTTTTTTAAATAGCTTATCAAAATATAAGCCAACGATTATATTAAAAAGCAAGTATCACTATTCATAATGTCAAATTTACGAATAACGATGAGGAAAAACTAATAGCGTTTGCTTTAGCCGCTACCTTTCTAGGTTTCAATGGCGAACCAACGGGGGTGTAGCGATAGATTTCGGTCGCGAATATGTATTTAGGAAGCTCCTCCCGCTACAAAAATAAAATTAGCCAGGTATCTAATTGGTTCCCTAATACTTACGTCTTCTGACGCCCTTGTAGCTCACGCCAGGGACGTGTTTCCTTCACACCTCTCGTGCCAAGGGAAAATTAGATCATGATGCCCGTGGATCATCTTCACATAGTCATTCTCTCTAATTAGTAATAAACACATTATTGCAGGGTGACCACTGAAAACCCCCAAAAAGTTATAGGAATATAGGAAATTCAACAGTCGATTTATAGGATAATATAGGAGTATTTTCTTTGATTACATAGGAACATATAGGGAAATTTGCATAAAATTTAAATTTGTTTTAATATAAAAGAAACTTGATGATATTCTTAATTCCGTTTAGTGCAGTTCTTTGGACTCGTTTATAGAAGCAGTTTACATTTTATCAAAAGGATTTATTACATTGAGCGCCATCTGTATTACGAAAAGCGAACTAGGTACGCGGGAAATTAAAAAAAAAACCCGCACGAAATACCAAATAATATCTAATTATATGAAAAATGGTTAAATTATAGGAAAATAAGGGAAGAATGGTCACCCTGTTATTGATATTATATAGAACGTAGAAGTTCGAAAATTACAAGCTTTATTTTGGGCATAATTTTCGTCGAAACATACGTATTTTCACACCTTTTATTTCAATTCTTCACAGCTGGAAAAACGAGTTTTTAATAATAAGTTACCGCAAAGTAAAAGATAATAAAACCACGAGTGTTTGGGTAATAAATACGGCGCGCAAATTCTATTATATCGTTTGGCCATTTCGAAATTACAGGGTTGTCGTCTCATTCCGAATTTGTCGACACTTCATTGTTCATTTTCTCTAATGACAGAGCGCGTATATGGATTTTTAATTTATAAGAGTGCGCACCGAGTATAACCCTCTAATTGAATATGGTGAGAATAAGGAATTAATTGCTGCAAAATAATAGTAGTAATGCCGAAAAAAGGTTCCAAAATATATCATTACTCAGTTGTGATCAGCCGGTTTCTAAGAAGGCGCTATTTCTGACTCTCATTAAAAACAGCGAGTTCTCACCAGAATATCCTATTCGGATTTTGCTTCCAGTGAATAACGAGAATGGAAAAGTTCTAATCTCTATCTAGGACTAGGACTAGGACTATTATTATTATTAATATTATTATTGTTGTTGATGTGATTTTTTATAGAAAACCTTCAAGCATTGTTTCTAAAATCCAACTGCCGAAAATCCCATTTTTGTAATAGCCCCGGAATTCATAATGCCATTGGGAGTCATGATTCATATATAGTATTCGCGACCAAAACGAGTCTATATAGGTGGGGTAACGGCGCTAGCTTCTCCGAGGTAGCGCCGATTATCTAGCGTCTGCTACAGACAAATTAAAAAGTCATAAGAAACGTTTTTATAAGCAAACGATGCAAAAATTATATTAAAATACAAGTATCATTATTTATTAAGTCAAATTTACGAATAACGCTGAGGAAAAACTAATATCGTCTGCTTTAGCCACAACCTTTCTAGGTTTCAAATGGCAAACCAAAGGGGGCGTAGTAAAGGCGGATGCACACATAGCGCGAAATTTCGCTGGCAAATAGCGTCGCGTCGCGTGACTTAAATAGAATGGAAGTCATGGCGCATGGGCGCGTGCGCGAAAATTCACAGGCGAAATCGCTTGCGAACCAGCCTTGGAAATAACGGTGGTCAGGTGGTCAAAGACCAGTTAATTAATTGCTCAGACCAGTTTATTTATTCAAAATTTGGGGGGTCACTGGTCACCGTGTCCAGTTTATTAATTCGAAATAATAACAAAAAAAAACAGAAGGTGACCAGTTTAATAATTCCAAATAATAGGAGATGACCTATTAATTTAAGCATATGTAACATAATTACTCATAAGTATGCCACTAGCTCTATTTCTTCACTAACGGTTTGTTTCACAGATATTGCGTCATCCATACCCTACGTAATATTTGACGTCATATTTGATGTAATATTTGACGTCATCGAATCTCAAATACCGATAATGCCGTCGCTCAATTAGCTCTACTTCTGATAAACCGACGGCCATTATTCTGCCGTGATTTGCACAAAGGCATTAACAACCAAAACGTCATTTTAAGAAAAACTCAGTTTTGTTGCTTTTTTTTATCAATGAAAAACTTTCCCTCAGAATTTTCTGGAAAATATCCTATCTAGTAGTATTTTTTCTGCTCTTTTTAAATTTATAGTTCCTGATTGAAACTAGCGGTTCCTTTATCCCGCTTTTTAAGTTAAATTCCGAATGTGCATGGTATTTTTTGAGTTTTAAATGTTCACAAAGGCAATAATGCTTTTGCGCAAATTATTTAAATGTAATCTCATATTACTTAAATTATTCGCACAAAAGCATTTAATGCTGATTGGATAAACCCATAAAATGCTTTTGTGCTAAGTAAAGGATGGCGCTTAATGCCTATTTGCGAAGTAGTTCCGTGAAAGTACCGAAATAATGCTTTTGTGACAAGCGTATATCTTAAAACCCAAGAGGGCTAGAAACAAACTAATTTCAGATTCAGAATCAGCACCACCAACTTACCCAGATAAAACTAAAACATTAAAATGTCAAAAATGGTCGTTAATGCCTTTGCGCAAATCACGGCAGTATTTTAGTAAACAAACCGGTTTGAACAACCAAGGCTTAGGAGCTTAAATGAACTACAATATACTGTCAAGTGCTGTTAATGCAATTAATAAAGTTTTCGGAGACTCAGGTTCTAAAATAAATTTGCATTGTCAAATAAAAGAAGTGGGTTTATTGAAAAAATGGTTGAAATTCAGGTTGAGCTTTTCTGGGGCATCTACAAAGTCTTTGCAGATTCTTTTGACCCTAGGCCTAACTCTTCTAGGCTTGGTATGGGTTTTAAAAACGCTGGTGGAATATCCCACTTCGACGACTTGTTCCATTTTCGGAAAGTTATCTCTGAACCGAACCGTATTAGTCATTTTCCCCAAGTTTTCTTTTTCTAAACTACTCAGTATTTAACTTCATCCGCACAAACCGAGCGAGTTTATAAATTTCAATAAAGCTACATTGGGCTGACTAAAATTCCGACGCAAAAAATTCCTTCTCAATATAGAGGTTTTCCATTGGCTTATATAAATATGTTAGTAGCCAATAGTGTGACTCCCAAAATTACTAGGATGAATAAAAAGGTTAAAATCTAACGTAGTCCACCTTTTTACTGGTTCGTGGTGAAACAAACTGTTAGTGAAGATTTTTGAATGGAGTAAAGGTACAGTGGCATACTTATGAGTAATTATGTTACATATGATTTAAAGGGAATATAACCTCTGGTATTTCTGTCGGCCTCCAAGGGTTCCAATATCGTCCGCTGCTTCCCATGGCTTATCACACCGGCGGCGCTGATAATCGCTGATTGTGAAGGGAATAAAGGAAATTGATGGGGTCTTCCATAAAGAACGCGTTGGAGGTTCTATTCCCTTTAAGGTTTATATCAATTTTGATTTCCCTATTCACTGGATTTATATTTACAGCGACTCCGCTTACTACCGCTGCGGCCGCACGTCGAGGTTTTATGTAGAGTCCCTTCGCTCGCATCTCTCGAACGAGTCGAGCTCTTTAACCCCCCTCTGGCCTCAAACCCTCAATCCTCTAGTCTCGCTTTCCCTGGAGTACGGTAGGCTACCTGGCTACTCGGTAACGGACCGGAGACTCTGGAGTTAGAGGGCCTAGAGAAAGAGAGATAATACGGTAAATTACGAGGGTCTTCTAGGCTATGGTAGTAGTCTTAGGTGAGATAGTACTATATTGTACTATTCTTGTGGTACTCGTAAAATAAAGTTAACTATTTTGAATACGTTTAAAGGGAATAGAACCTCCAACACGTTCTTTATGGAAGACCCCATCAATTTCCTTTATTCCCTTCACAATCAGCGATTATCAGCGCCGCAGGTGTGAAAAGCCATGGGAGGCAGCGGACAAATATTGGAACCCTCGGAGGGCGACAGAAATACGAGAGGTTATATTCCCTTTAAAGTTAATGTTACCAACATAATCTAACTTCTAAACATGTAGTATAGGTTTTTTTAGCCTTATAAATGACATTAGAACATTTTATATAAGACCAGTTTAATAATTCATAAGCTAGGGGGTCACTGGTCATAAGGACCAGTTTAATAATTCATATGCTAGGGGGTCACTGGTCATAAGGACCAGTTTAATAATTCATATGCTAGGGGGTCACTGGTCATAAGGACCAGTTTAAAATAAAACCTTATTTCCAAGGCTGTTGCGAACCATATGTGTGTTTGGGCCTTAATAGTGATCGGTCGCAAATTCCTGTAAAAAAAACCAATATCACATTTTATAAACTAGATAGCTTGTTACACTTCTCAGAATCGAAATGCCCTAAAAATATGCAAAAAGTCTACGCCACTGGCTAGACTTTAAATATCAGTACGAAAACCTACTCATTTATCGGCGAAATACTTTAGACAAACTTTGAATTCGCGACTGAAAACTATCGCAACGCCCGCTTTGGTTCGCCATTGAAGGTAGCGACTAAAGCAGACGGTGATTTTCCTCATCGTTATTGGTAAATTGAACCTTATAAATAATGATACTTGTATTTTAATATAATTTTAGAATCGTTTGCTTATATTTTGATAAGGTTATTTAAGAAAAAACATTCTTATGACTTTTTAATTTGTCTGTAGCAGACGCCAGATCATAGGTGCCACCTCGGAGAAGCTAGCGCCGTTACGCCACCTAGACTCGTTTCCATTACATAATTTTAATATTTCCCCTGCTAATTTATCAAGTCTACTAATTAAATTATCAAAAACGTAAAAAATATATTTCACTAGATGGTGCGTGAAGTCTGTAGAGAGGGCCAAATCTGTAAATTATTTTCTCCGCTAAATACATACCCGAGGCGCTAGTAAAATTATTCCGAAATGAGACGAAACGAAATCAGTTAAATATTTACTTTGGGCCTTTTTGGAAGTGGCTCGGTACCGGTTCGGTAACTGATTTCTATCTCTCTAATTAGGCCCGGAGATACGCTTATTAGAACGGGCAATATACTTGAAATTCCTTCTACTGCCAGCGTCAGCAGCGACCGAAAACAATCACAGAATCATCCGTAGTGCGATGGAAATGTATTCATTAAGATATATCGCCTCGAACGTGATCAGCGATGAAGATAAAGAAAGATCATGTCGTCGTGAATACGAATCTAACTCGTCGCGATTGGCGGCAATGGACGCTTTCTTTATTTGATATCTACACCACCCAAGTGGTTGCGCATAAATTTGTCTTCGGGCTGAGTACATATTTGCCGTATCAGCCGCCGCCGGCCTAGTTTCGCATGAACTCTCAATAAAAATCGCGAAAATGTCTGTTTCAACAACCTTTTACAGAGCTGCTATTATTTTGTCCTCGAGACAGTGATTTTGTGATAAAGAAATTTTACGTCTTCATCGACGAATCGCTAAAATAGGATGAAGTGCCAATCGCAGCGCTTCTGGGTTCTATCTGTGGTGGAATTCTTATATATATTGCTATTTTCGCCAAGAAATTAGTCTAGGTGGCGCTGCGGCGCTATGCTCTTCCGATGGTCTAGCGTCTGCTATAGTCAAATGGACGTTATTCGTGGCGGATTTCAGAAGCTGAGGAATAGAATTGGGGAAGCAGACAATATTTTAACATTGTTTGCATATACTTATCGTTCTTTTACATCAAAAGATGCTTGGCCAAACTACTGTCATTCAATGACTGGAAAACTGTCGAACTGTCCGTAAAATATTTGGTGTGAAATAAGAGAAAAAAATTAATGGAAAGTTGGAAACCCTGTTTAAATATCGTCTGCTTCCCCATTTCTATTAATCAGCTTCTATTACTAGTCATTTCCAACGTTTGTTAGAGAAAAAAGCCAAAATCATCGCCTGAAAGCAAAAACCCCGTAACTTTTTTGTGGGCATTTTAAGAAATATCGATTTAAATATTTGAAAGAGTAGGGGATAAATAAAGCACGCGATTTTTGAAAAATATATACTGTCGCAAATAAATGTGATAAAGGATTATAGTTTTCACTACTTATATCAGAAATCATCGTACAATTAAAATTACTTCAAAGCAAAAACCACGTAAGTCAAGTTACGTGGGTTTTGTTTTCAGGGGACGAAATCGTAGTTGCTTTTGTTACCATGGAGGAAAAGCCAAATACACACTTGGTAGCATGACGACCCGCCGTACCTTTGGCTATGGCCGCATTGCTGGTAACCTTTTTTTTTCAATTAGAAAAAAGCATGGGTGACATATTATATACGTCATGCTGCTATGTCCCTATTTGGTAAAATTATAATAAAATGCAAATATTGACTTTTTATTACTTCTTTTTCATCATCTTAACCCTCTAAATTTAATTCGCGTGAGTTCGAACCATAAAAAGTGCTTACTGGCTGGCAAACGCTAATAGTTTCTGCTAAAGCGCTACCTATCTAGTTTTCTACTGCAATTAAAAAAGGGTCGGGAATCAATTTTTTTCCGACTGGAATAGTTTTATGGTGAGGATTGTGATAAAATATCACGTGAAGGTGTTACTAAACGTGGCGATGTTTATCAATTTTCATTCGTTTAAAATCCTTTCACCACCAATTGTTAACTGAGTCATGGTTCCACTTTTCATTACGTTTCTTTAGCTGTCTTAAAGGGAACACCAACACTTCGACCATTTCCCGCTTCCTCCTATGGCTTTAGACATTTTTGGCGCTGGTTAGTTATTTCCCGCCTAAATTGTTAACATAAAAAACCTTAAAAAGACTTGAGGTTATATTCCCTTTAAGTAAATTTTAATAGTTACAAATTAAAAGCAGAAAAAGTTAAAGATTGTAGTTTAATTTTTGGAAGATAGATGGTGCTATATTTTCAATTCCTAAAACTAGCTAGGTTGGAACGCTAGCTCAAATAAATCTGTCTAAAAATATACAAACAATAAATTAGTTTTTTCACAACAATTAGCACAGAATAAGGTAGCTCGTTCTTAAAATTAGTAGCCAATTGCGAAAAAATAAAAGACGAATATAAACTATTGAAGTTGGCTGTATTTGAAAATACCTTTACATTATTGAAACTGCCGAATTACTAAGACTTTAAATATAAATATTGCGAGTTCTCCCACATGACAATTGAAGTACCAAAATATTGCTATGCTTGTGATCGCCAATATTTCATGACGTTGGACCATGAATGTATTAATTTTAACCATGAATATCGAACTGCATTAGGTGATCTAGCCTCAGTCGCTAAGATGGGAGGGGCTTTGTTATTATCACGTTGGTCACGCGCCGCCGCTCAAAAATTTTACTGAAGGATAACGTTTTGAAACTTGACTAGGTTTCAGTGCCAAGGCTTAGTGCGAAATTTAGTTTCTAAAACTTAAATACACTTTTTGATTGAACGAAATTAGGTAAGAATATTTAATAATAAATTCCTTTAGTTATGATAAGTAATTTGGTACAGGTATGGTTCTAAGAATCACCAGTCATTTTCTTCGCCGGTTAAAACGCGCAATCCCGGAAATGTTTTGTGGAGAAAATACGAAATTCTTGCCTAGCCACAACTTAGTATTCTGTCAATCCTAAAATTTTCTTTGGAATCAACTAAAATTTACCCTTAAACTTCATTTAATTGGATGACCTCAAATGTCAGAGGTCAAGTATTTAAATTATATTTTTGTTCCGAAACGTAGGAAATTGAATTCAACCTGATGTGAGTGCTTATACGGCTATAGAATGATATTTGTTGAAACTTGTACCTGTCGATTTAATAAAAAAATTCTGGAAAATTCTTGGTCAAAGGTCAAATCTTAAAATTTAGATTTCGCGGTGAAACGCGAAACAATTTGTTCGGCCTGTATGCCAAATTTGACACAAATCGTACAAATAGTAGTAGTGATATAGTGTTGACACCACAAACGTCATATAATTATTTTTTTCAGCTAACGAACCTCAACAAAACTACTACGCTTTAATTAGCTATTTACGGCCCTTTAAATGGTATTAACACGATTTGTACGTAACAAGACTAAAATAGCTTCACATTTAAGTCTGCAAAAGTGGCCTTGAATTAGCCGAGTGTTAAACACATTTTGTATTTTTGTTGCAATTCCCGAACGAAAATAGGCTTAGTCAGAGATGCCTTGTTAAAACGAAGACTGTCTTGGTTCAAAGTTTCAGTTATCCGCGAGCGTTAAATTATTAGCTTTACCCATGATATACCGGTCTTAAAAAAAGGCTACGAGTATCTCTAGCAAACTTCACGGTATAAAACTACACCATTTTTACAGGTGAAACATTTATCGCGTCAAGAAAATTGGGCGCGAAAATTGGTCCGAAGTACGAGATGACGCAACGGCGATAATGTGTGTGCTTCGAAATCGTGCCCGAGATCCTAATCTACTCCAATAATTTCAAATAGGCCTCGGCTCGGCGAGGAAAAATTCTTTACCAGCGAAGTAAGGTTTCTTCGGTCGTCATAAGCTCTAGCAAAAGTTGTTATTATTTCTTTATCCGGGGGAAAATGTATTCTGGAAAGCAGCCTCCTAACTTGTTAAATGTGATTAAAGCTATCATCACGTTTGCTTCGTTGGAATTACTCGGCGAAATCCTATTCAAGAGAATAAATACTCTTCGAAGAGCGTATAGTTTTAGAAACACGACGCCTGTTTTTCGTATTTAGATAGCGCAATATTTATGGAGGGAACGTGTGCGTCCGAAAGCTATCATTACTCCCATACGTTGTTAGTTTTTCGCGGTCTGCACCTCTGTATGATATATAAGTTAATAATGGGTGGTTCAAAGTTGAACCTAAAATATATATTGTATTCATTCTTCTTAAGAAAAACCTCGGATTACGGAGCGGTCAGGTGTCAGTGATGGCATTGTTTCTTTATGTTTATATTCATTGAAATTAATGTTACGGTTTATAGATAGGCATCGTAGAACGGACTTGATCTGTCCATTCAGACAATAGGTAAGATTTAGGGAGAGTGACTGTGTTGAGACGGTACGCTGGCATCATTGTTGAATTTTAGCCCTGCACGAGAGGGTGGAGCTAAACCGTTACTGGACTCACTGGAGTGTGCTTCAATCCCCTTGGGTGCGCCAATGCCACCTTAGTCCTAAGTCACAAGCTGATAAATAAGGATTTTTATTAAACTGGACCTGTGGTCAGTAGAGCCTAGGTAGCCACTTACCATTTTTAACCTTCAAAATCAGGCTTTCATAATTTATGGTCAAATTATCTATTCTTGACAATATGTGCTAAGGCATAGGCTTAGTAGGTTAGTTATTATGGGTATTTCAAAATTTTGGAGTGTTAAATAAAGAACTATAAATCTGCTTAATGTAGAAACATCTTTATTGATCAATGTTATATTAAAAAATCACTACTATCACAAATGGATCACATTGTAACGAGGTGTATTAACTAACTTAAGTCCTCTTTCTTTTGTAGTGTTGGTTGCACGAAATATTAGCTATGGCTAATTAATGATTCATTAGAAAGAGCAAACATTTTAAAGCAAGTGCAGAAAATTTCATCAAAATCGGTTAAGTGGTCTTTGAATTATTATAAAAAGAAGTCGAAATGCTGGAAACCGTGGAAATCGAGTTTTTCGGCGAATTTCCAGACTTTCTCGGCACCCATGACGTCAGAAAATGCGAAGCGTATCATTAGCTAATTCTCTGTAATACATTTCTTTACCTCTGGGATTAAAAGCAGGTTGATTTAACACAGGAAAAAGTCCTACGCAGTAGTAATTGAAATAGGCATACACAAGCCAACGTAGTAGAAAACGATATGAAACCGAAGGCTCCGCGCCGCTTAGCGCGCGCGTAAAAAAAAAAAATTTATTTCGATAATAAGCCTAATGTTGACGGATTTTGAAATGACGTTTTAGCGCGCGACACTACAGGTACATGTCTTGGGCACACAGCCTTCTTTGCGTGCTTTTTTTACCAAAACATGTAGAGGTATTTTCACGCGCAAAATGAATTTTAAAAGCCGTCAATTATGATTAAAAACCTCTGGTTTGAAAACTTCTACAAGTAAACAGAATCCCTCCACTTCAGTTCCTTCTATTTTTTTGCCCCAAATTGCTCGTGCTACGGAGGAGAGAAAATCGCCGAAAATTTCAGGATTTTGAGGAGCGAAAAAGGTCAGTTTCGGACTCAAAATTAATACATTTAGGCTTGGAAATTTGTTTCGACAATGACATTTTTGGAAAAAGAACGTCCTGGGCTTCAAAACAAGCCCGCATTCATTCGTTTTTATTACTATCGATTTTTCGTGCAACCAACTTTAACCATATTATATTTATACAGTCAAATGCAGCAAGCTGCCGTTTCCCGATAGACCCGACCCGAACAAGACTACTGAGAGAGAGACTGTTCATATTTCTTTTTGCTAACTGCTAAATTCGCTTCTTCTATACTGTGTGTATAGTGTAGACTCACGACACCCAGTCACCCACCCATACACGCAATTATTATTGACACAAGGCCAAGCACACAGCATAGAAGCAAATACCATCTTATGCATTAATATAGTATTTTTTTAATGAACTAAAATCTTGAAGGGAAACAACTTTGAATTAATTCAGCCTTTAATTCAAGGTGGCCGGGTTACAATGCGTAAAAGGGTGGTGGCAAACCCTGCATGCCACGCGATCGAGCCAACAACTCCATACACTAACTATTACCGTTAACCTCAACAGGTTTTTATGGAAGGGGAAAACGAAGAGCTCCGGGGAAAACCCCTTATACCAGTCGGGAGAGAACTTGTAAACTCAATGCAGAAGGAGTTTTTCCGAGTTTTCACCCACTGCCACCAGCTGCGATCGAACGCGGCTCCTCTTTCTGCGAGGCGAAAGTGCTAACCACTCCGCCACCCCACAGTGTAAAATTCTTATAAAATGCACATACTAACGTTTTATAGCTCTCTATTTCATTCATAGACAATGCTGGCGACCGATTATTTTTGAGGTAGGCGAACAAGTCATATGCTATTTACAAGAAAGGTAGAAAAGTCCAAATCTAATGAAAATAGCCAGAATTTCCAACGGTAGACCATTTTCGTCTCGAAAATCTATTTGGTCCGAGTTTCGCGTTTTTATTTTATTCTCAATGACATAATTGGTCCGCCTAATTCGTATCTTTTATAATAACTTTTTTTTGTCGCCTGCGCATCGTTTTGGAAATACTCGAATTGCATTGAATCGAACTTAAAAACGAATCTTCTGATGTTAATCTACAGAATTCGTTGACGTATTCTTGTCATTGGTTCGACTTTCAAAACAGATTTGTTGAACATATGAGCTAATTTGTTTCATAATGAATGTACGATAATTTTTACCATTTATTTAAAGTAAAGAATTCAAACAAAATAAAATTCAAACATTCCTTAGATTTTGGCAATGCAATTCGAACGTTAATAACATGATTCTTAGATTTTGGCAATGCAATTCGAACGTTAATAACATGATTCTTAGATTTCGACAATGCAAATTCGAATATTTGTAACACGATTCCTAGATTCTGGCAATGCATTTTGAACCCTTACAACAAGATTTTTAGGCTCTGGCAATGCATTTTGAACCCTTACAACAAGATTTTTAGGCTCTGGCAATGCATTTTGAACCCTTACAACAAGATTTTTAGGCTCTGGCAATGCATTTTGAACCCTTACAACAAGATTTTTAGGCTCTGGCAATGCATTTTGAACCCTTACAACAAGATTTTTAGGCTCTGGCAATGCATTTTGAACACTTACAACAAGATTTTTAGACTCTGGCAATGCATTTTGAACCCTTACAACACGATTTTTAGACTCTTAAGTTAAAAGGAACCACCTATGGACTGCATTGTAAAGGATGATAAAAATAGCGAATAAGTAGATTAGTCCATTATGAAAAGGGATAATAAAGCTAAATCCTAAACAAATTTGAAGAAATTTAAAAACTTACAAATAGCTCGTACCGATAGGTCTTCGAGCGAACAAAAAGACGCGAAACTCGGACCAAATAGATCTTCGAGTGAAAAACTAAATTAAATTAAATATACAGAAATTCCAACGGTAGGCCGGTCGCGTCCTATATAATTTAGTTTAATTTAGTTTTTCACTCGAAGATCTATTTGGTCCGAGTTTCACGTCTTTTTGTTCGCTCGAAGACCTATCGGTACGAGCTATTAGTAAGTTATTAAATTTCTTCAAATTTGTTTAGGGTTTAGCTTTATTTTTCCTTTTTAGACTGGCAATGCATTTTGAACACTTACAACGAGATTTTTAGACTCTGGTAATGCAATCGTATATGTTCGTATATGTTTGCTAATACAATTGGAACTTCAAAACTAGATTCTTAAATTATGCTAATGCATTACAACACGATTCTTAGATTAGCCCAATGAAATTCCAACATTTAAATACGATTCTTCTATTCTGACAATGAAATTCGAACAAATGATACCAAATTTTCTAGCTCATAAGTCATAACTAAAACAGATGTGTAATTTTTAAACGAACTATTTATCCAAGTACATTACCGGCAATAAAATAATTATTACGACGATGGCCCGTTACAAAGGCGAATAACCGAACGGCTTTTTTCGATATTTTGATTTGATATAAAAAGGGATTAAAAAAAAAGTTATTCGTTACTGAAAGCGCGGAGCTGCTTGTCCTCGATAAGGTCTTATTTAGAATTTAAGCTCCTTTCACGAGTGTAAAAGGGCACGATTTATTATTTTTTCAGCCAAGAAGAAAAAAGGGAAGAAAAATCGAAGGGTAAAAACCCAAAGAGGGGAGGGAGGGGGCTGGAATCACGCGAGCCTTCGGTCCACGGCCTTTCGCTTAATGGGAATAATTCCCAAAATATGAAACGTAATCGTTCTTGATCAAGGCGTTTAAAACACGGAAAACTTTAATGAATTGCTGTCTAAAATTCAATCTAACGCGGAGGGAGAATGAAGAAGAAAAAAGAGAAATGTGGCCCTGCGGAACTCCCATGAAGGGGACCTACCGCGCGTGCACCTCCGCCAAATAGTGATGGGCGCGCTCCTCTCATTCCGAGTTGTTTTGTCATTTTGAGCGAAACCGAGCGGTAAAATATCATTTCAAAAGAGAGGAGCGAAAATTTTATCTCTCAAAAAAGAGAGGAGCTCAGTAAAGAGTGAAAAGGGAGGAGTGAAAGTTTTGACGCTCAAAAAAATGTGAAAAAGGAGGAGCAAAAGTTTCGATGCTCAAAAAAATGTGAAAAAGGAGGAGCAAAAGTCTCGATGCTCAAAAAGAAAGTAGTGAAATTTTTACCGCTCAAAAGAAAGAGTGAAAAGGGGAGTGTGAAAACTTAACCACTCAATAAAGAGCGAAAAGAGAGGAGAAAAAATTTCGCTGCTCTATAAAGATCGAAAAGTGAGGAGCGAAAATTTCACCGTTCAAATAAAGAGCGAAAATTTTGCAACGCAAAAAAGAGTTAAAAGAGAGAGACCAAACTTGTATCGCTCAAAAAGGAGCTAAAAGAGACGAACTAGCCAAAATTTCGCGAGCGTAAGCGGATATCACACGAGCGAGTGGGACCTGAGCGGTGCTTTAACAAAAGTGCCCATCCCTGCCGCCAAAACATCGCCCCGTCCTGGAGAGACGACCATCGTGGCGCTCTTTTTCTGGTAAGCGAGAAGAAACTGATTAGTCTCAGATAGAATACGCCCCCACCCTTCATCTCCCCCCTCGCCTTTTCTACGTTGAAAACACGCGTTCATCGTTGGAAGCCTGAAATTCCGTTTCTTACGGGAAAAAATTATTAAGAGATAAATGTTTCAGTCCATAGCATCTAGATGGCGTAAAGGGTTTCATTTAGATTAAATAAGAAATAAGCGCTGGAGCTCTGAACCACAGATATTTTTGAACGGATTCGCGAAAAGTATTAGTATAGATTGCTTGTGTCACCTGTTTTTGTTAAGACGCCACCATGTTAGTTACGTGATTACCGCGGGTGGTGCATTGTGATTTGTGACGTGAAACAATGACAAAACAGCCGTTTAATGTTGGGGCTTATCTTCGACGTATGCGTACAACCAGGGGCGATGCAGGATTATTTCTTGAGGTCGTAGGCCACTATTTACAAGACGACCAAATGCGGTTGCAGATAATTTAGTATGGTAGTTCGTCCCTGTTATTGTATTATCGTTACAATTATAGATTACAAATAGTAAGCTTAAAACGGAGCTAGGTTGTACTTTGGTCCAAACAATGTATTGCGTCGTCGTGTACTCTGCTTCACTCAACAATGAAACAATCCAACAAAAGCGCTAAGTTAATAAGAACCACCAATGGACTGCTTTGCAAAGAGTGATAAAATACGAGAACAGGTAGAATAGTCCATAATGAAAAGGGACAAAACAGCTAAACCCTCAACAAATTTGAAGAAATTAAAAAAACTGACAAATAACTCGTACCAATAAGTCTTCGAGTAAAAACTCTATAAAACTAACTAAAATAGCCTGAAATTCCAACGATAGACCGGTTTCGTTCTAAATAACTAACTAATTCAATAGTAGATTGTTTTGTCGTCCTTAGAAACATAATGATTTATATGGTCATTGGCGAAACCGACTATCATTAAAGAACTTAGCGTTATGAGAACAGGAAGTGGAATACTAATATTTATTATGTTACTTATCGTATCGTGCTCTTCGTCCACTAGGCTGAGGGACAAATAATTATTAGACAGGTTAAGCCACCGCCCGAAAACGTGTAGGGGGAACTTGTAGGATTGTAGACGTACCTTTGTGTGTACAGCATGCATCTTCTACAAGTTACCTCTACACGTTTTCTGGTGCTGGCTTAACCTCTCTATTAATAATCTAAAACTCACTTTGGATTGGATCCTACTAATTAGATTAAGTATTATTTTCACGTGGACAAAATTGTTGGGAAACAGTATTTAGTCTATTTTAGGAAATCACCAAAATTTAAAAAAATCGTAAAGTGGAATAACGTTTTTTTTTTCGTATTATCATAAGTGTATAATATTTATACTTAAGTGCGACACTTCCTATTTTTCACACGCAAAAATTTTACTGACTTGTGAGAGCTATTCACAAGACAGACTACATTACGGGCTTCATCACAGTTTTGCGTCCTATTGCTCCCGCGTCACACGTGACCTTTGACAGCCACTCGCCAGGGGGAGATTTTATTCTTGTGATAACGTCAATTCGTTACTAGCTCTCAGTAAAATATTTCCCAAAGTTACACACTTTTGGAACTATATTATAGACTTATGGTATTATGAATTAACAAAAATGGTTTTCAATTATACATTAGTTAAAACGTAGTGATGTTTATTAAAACATAAATACATTTCATTAGAGAATGTGCACCTAATTATTTTTTTACGATTTCAATTCGAAAAAGGTCAATATATATTTTTTATTTCATTTTAGAAACTTTGACCGAGGTTAGATTAAGAATGTTTATTCATTATAATGTAGTCGTAAATTATCTCCCGATCGTAATGGTCATGTCCACTCAGCTCTTTCATTATTAATTACGCAGTTCTGTAATGTATGTAGTTTGGCCTTACCCGTGGATTATTTTTAATTTCAGCATCAATACAACATTCTAGCGTCAAAAGGTAATTTAAGTAAGAACCTGTCTCTCACTTAAGGTTCAACTGGAATTTCCTTCCCCATTGTTTGCCTTAGTTACAGTGGCGGTACTATTCCCCAACTAGAGGGTCCATAGCAACCTTAAAGGGCCCCACCGGTGTTTGAAAAATTCACCCAGAAAAATCAGGTAGCAGATGACGTGTCGTCAGGGGCGTATTGATCATTAGGTACATTAGGCACGTGCCTAGGGCGCCTCTTTTCTAGGGGCGCCAATATTCTGATATCGTTTTTCCATTTTCTCAAACGTTTTGTTCAAAATTAGACAGACTAATGTAGTAAAACGAAGAAACTGTAAAACAGGTCACATTTAATCATTCTTCGGCGAATTTATTAAAAATATCGCTGAAATATCATCACATAGGACGGACAGTAATCTTGTTGCACAATTATCCAAACGCTAAAAAATACAATAATGGTCCGATCCAAGGTGAAGGGAATACAAACTAGTAGATACTTACAAGTTAGTAAGTTATATTTTTTTAAATGGTTTTTAATTTAAAACAAAACCTGAAATCAACAGCTAGTTTGGATTTGGAGCGATAAAATTTTATGTGCCTAGGGGCGCCGTAAGTGTTAATCCGCCCCTACGTGTCGTAGCTTTCCCTATGTCCGCGATTCGCGCGGGAAACTGACGAATTTCAAACGCCGGTGGGGCCCTTTAAATTCAAAATTAGAGTAACCCCCAAATCTTTTCTAAACCCTTAAAATAATGATTATAACCTATAGAAAGTTTCTTACTGAGTAGGATAAAGCTTTGGTATGATAGTTTTGCAAAAACAATAATGTAGAATGATTTAGTTTTGCCCAGTACCCTAGCTAATTATAGTGCCATTTATATCGTATACGTCTTAGAAACAATAGTTCTAAATTAGGCCCGCACAAATTATTTTAAAATGTATTTTTACGCAGTTATTTCTTTGAAATGCTATTTTAACTTGGACAAATAAACTACTGGACACTAACCGTATCGAAAGTCTGTTTTTTTAAATAGCATCGCTCAGCAGCCGTCTTATACCAAGAAAATCGCGAAAGCTTTCCACCCAAGCACAAAGCATAAGCACGCGCGACCTAAAGACATTAAGCCTAACGTCGTTCGTTAGTATTAGCCACGTGTTCAATATGTGGGTGGTAATATTTCCAATATCGGCCACGGTAGCGCTACGAATGTCGCTTTGCTATTAAATTAATAATGGTGTAATCTAGATTCGGGTCCGCTAGTTTATTTGAGGAAATTAACGCAGTATGCTGATTAAATCCATTCTCAGTATTGAATAAATTATGAAAGATGGTTTTATTTACTTCTAGAATCAATATATTTAAATTACCTAGATAAGGATTTGATAAGACCATATTTATTTTCTTGAATGTTGAAGTTTTACCCTCTATTTTCTTCCAATGTATGATAAATTATTCGTGATAAATTTGTGATGAGTTGAGCAAAATTTTGAGGTTGCGCAATGAGCTTGACAATTTTGTTGATTTAACAACCGAATAAAACTCGAGGGGTCGATCATTTGGCCAAATCCTGTGCAAAATTTGGAAAAAAATCAACAAATCCAAAATCCAAGAATTTTGCTCCCATAGACTTTGTATGACAAATCCACAAAAAAAATCTAAATCGGAAATTATTGTATAGGTCATAGAAACAAAATTAATGCGTACGACAAAATTTAAAGATAAAAATCATGGTAATTTAATACGGTTAAAAAAATTTACAATTAATACGGTTAAAAAAATTTACAATTAATACGGTTAAAAAAATTTACAATTAATACGGTTAAAAAAATTTACAATTAATACGGTTAAAAAAATTTACAATTAATACGGTTAAAAAAATTTACAATTAATACGGTTAAAAAAATTTACAATTAATACGGTTAAAAAAATTTACAATTAATACGGTTAAAAAAATTTACAATTAATACGGTTAAAAAAATTTACAATTAATACGGTTAAAAAAATTTACAATTAATACGGTTAAAAAAATTTACAATTAATACAGGTTGCAAAAAATTTACAATTAATACAGGTTGCAAAAAATTTACAATTAATACAGGTTGCAAAAAATTTACAATTAATACAGGTTGCAAAAAATTTACAATTAATACAGGTTGCAAAAAATTTACAATTAATACAGGTTGCAAAAAATTTACAATTAATACAGGTTGCAAAAAATTTACAATTAATACAGGTTAAAAAAAATTACAATTAATACAGGTTAAAAAAAAATTACAATTAATACAGGTTAAAAAAAAATTACAATTAATACAGGTTAAAAAAAAATTACAATTAATACAGGTTAAAAAATTATCTTTCAGTCTTCTTCTTACAGGCTCAGGATCTCTTCGGTTGTTTCCCGGAAAATCCTTCTGCTCTGATTGGTGAACTGAAGGAAATCCCGGTACTCCAACGTGTGGACTGCGCACAAGTGGCCCTCCAGATCTTTATCCCTGCGTGGTAAACGAAACAAAAAAGGAAATGTTAATATCATTCTGTAAAAAATTCATAAAAAATCGTAAAATCCGATTAATTAACTTACGACGAAAAACGTGCGGCGCAGAACCAACAGAAGAAAACCCCGTCGGAGTGGAACTCGTTGACGTGTTTGTACAAGTTGTGCTTGGTGACAAACACGTGGCAACAACAACGGCGAGGTTCCCTGAACTTGACGGTGTGCATGTTGCGGATGTGCACCAGGAGCGAATCCCGGCCAGAAACACTCTTGAAGGAGCATTTCGTGCAGCAGTATTCGCCCTCAACCAGGGAAAAATGAAAGCTGCAAGTAAAATAAATCACGGTTAAAATCATATTATTAACCTAAAAACTTCCCTCCGAGGTGCGAACTTGGCGGTTGGCGGAATTTTGACAAACAATATTTTTCAACTAACGCAGAACCCTATTCCAAGTTAAAATAATCTAAGGATTATTGACCCCTTTTCTAAGTAACGAATCGAACTTACTTCTCTCTCATTTCCCATGGCTCCGAAAAGGCTTGCTCTTGATCTTCGTGTCCGAAAGGTGGGCTGTCCATGGCGAAATAACTGGAAGTAGACTGGAAGCGCTGGTGTGTGAACCCCGATGAAAGGCAGGAAAGGGACAGGGATCAGGTGCGCTGGTCCTTTTATACGAGACGGACTCAGAACTACCAAGTGATTAAGGTTTGTTTATTCAACATCGTACGGTGCATCGCGATGGCCAATCAGTGTGCTCGAAATATGACGATAACGGAAGTGACTCAAGACTAATCGTGATAAGAGGGAAATCATCGGCGATCGCGGGCAATGCTTATCTATTGGTGAGTCATGGTCCTTCTCCAAAACCAGATATTGGGCCTAAAATTTAAGAAAGGGGGTCAATATAATGGAAAATAACGGGAAAGTCAGTTTTATGGAATTTGTTTTGACGCGCACCATCAATAACGGAAGTCTCCAAGAAAGAAATTTCCATCTCCAATTTTTCCTTTTGTTTATTCGTTGGAAACGTGTAGCTTCGTACATAGCTGTTTTCCGTCCAAAAAAGCTTAATTCCATTATTGTTTCATCATTTTTCTTGTAAGGTTTATTTCTTAATTCATACCTGTGTTTAGTATCCCTCTTCACGCCCTTTCGTGAGTGACCTTTGTCCATTATGGGGCTGTTAAAACGTTTCTATTATTGTGGCAAATTATTTAAACTACGACCACTAGAAGTCACTACATAATGGTTTTGTACAGATAGAGGTATACCATGTCCTCCCCATTATTCATTCTTGATAAAAATATTGTTAAGTCTCATTAATTAATTAATATGGCAATTCAATAAACGTAAAAATGAAAATTAAACTTAATCCTGAACATCAATTAAATACTAAAATAGTAATCATTCTTAATAATTGTGAGCCTTAAAACGGGGTTTGTACAAAATTTCCGGAATTACATTCCCTGACATTTCCTAGGGTTTCCCTGATCAAATTGCCCAATTTTCCCTGACCATTTTTGTAGAATAAATGAATGGTTTGATATAAAAATCTTGAATAATATTTTCTTCCAATAATTTAATAGCCTGATTTTTTTGGGGTCATATTAAAGTTCCCTTACTTTTTGGGACCATTTTCAAATCCCCTTGCATTTCTTTGACGTTTTCGAAACATTTTGAAATTCCCTGACTTTTCCCCAGAGCAGTACCTAGACCAAATGACGCCCTGGGCAAAAGAAATAAAATAAATTGCACCTCCAGAACCTTGGGTAAAATTTTTTTTAATTTTCAATATCTAATTTAAATGAAAATCTTCGATTTTGCGCCCCTAAGATTTTGGCGCCCTGGGCCACTGCCCCGCTCGCCCTATCCAAGGGACGGCTCTGCTTTTCCCTGACCTTTAGGTAACATTTTCAAATTTCCTGACTTTTCCAGGTAGTGTACGAAACTACGAACCCTGTAAAAGAATAGTATACATATTCCCAATATTTGTAAAAACCCTTGTTTATATGAATATTTCCAATGTATCATGGTTTTTATATTTCATTGTATTGTATTTTAAAATCATGCACGCTCTCTGGATAAAACCCAGCAAACCCCAAGTACGCCACCAAAGTGTCCACTCGTAGTGTTCATATCCTTTCCCACACGTGCCATTGATACCCCAAAGACCGAGCACGGATAGAAATGCAAAACCTTTCTCTTGACCTAATGGTTGAATTGTAACTTTCAATAAACATAATTTTATTCCTACTCGTAATACAGTGTCATTCTTGTAAGATAGGAAGTTTGGTAACCCAGCAATTCGACGCGATCGGGAATTAATATTTAAATAGTTACATTAAATCAAGGTCAATGGGCTTAGGCTTTTGTTTCAGTCCGGAAGCTTAAGCGAAATAAAATAAGTCAAATAGCTCTCCCCAGATGTAATAATAAGGCTCCATAGTCTTCAGTTCCTTGGAAAAACATCTTGAAAATTGCGGAAGAGCAGTGCGTTCCTTAATCCGCTGCTTCCGTGCCCCTTGTGAAACTAAAAAAACCCATCACCGACAAAAATTCAACTACTGTCTTTCAAAGCAGTCGCCGTTTCTAAAACATTCGTGCCATTTATAACCCCTCCCTTCAAATCCGTACAACGATAACGGGTGTATGAAACTTGAGTAGTCTTGACTCTTTGTTGATGATAAATCTGTGGTCAGTTGTGAAATAACTCTAGTGCAGTAAAAACCACAGGTCAGAACCCTGACTAAGTGGATAATGATATGCGAGCAGGCAATACTAATGCTAGTAAACTGAATGGTTTCAGTAAAATCCAGAATAAACCAATTAGCTCCCCAAGCCCCGCTAGAAATCCAACAAATTTCCAAAACAAAGTACTTTTTCGACATGTGTCCCCCCTCGTAACGAAGAGTAACATTACAGTTTTAGTTTAACAGGTGCCCTTTAAGAGAAATCGTGTAGTTTTTCCAATAAATCCGGTTATTATTGCTTCTTAGTTCTTGTTGTGAAGGTTTTTAAATTTATATAATTTTAATGTTTCAGTACTAAATCCACCAGAGAAATTTTGTTACATCGGCAAATTTTCATTTACTGATCGCCATTTACTAAAGATAAAAATTTTCAAATTCCCGAGGCACCACCATAGGCCCTAGTCAGCCGGCGACGTTTAATGCCTTTAAATCGGATGGTTTGGCATTTTCAAGCAAAGTAATACAGCTGGAAATTTCCTGCAGTGATATTGTGTTTGCATCCAATGATTTGGCGGGAATTTGAGCAGCTATGAACCTTCCTCAAGCCTGCGACGGTAAAAGCTGTGTTATAGAAACGCCAGCAGCATCGTCGCAATTGAGAGCCGGCTGGAAAGACGTAATCCTTAGTTTCAAATCACAAAAATTGGGTTGTTTCTTAAAGCGTTTTAAAAGCTTCAAGGATGTTTTTAACATTTGGAAAAATAATTGGATGTCAATACTTAGTAGTGATAGTCGTGGAAATCAACGAAATAAAATTATGAAATTTCCGTCAATTGGAATAACGTTTTTTCGTTCATACAATAAATTTATAAAAATTAAACATTTGTTTAATCGTAGTGAAGTGTTTTAAAAAATTTGGTTGCTTACTTGCTTTCCGTTTCGTAATTAATTAGAAGTAATTAGTAGAACGGCCAAACAATTTGAATTTAAGAGCGGCGATTGACGTCATTGACTACACGTTATTTCCCATTGGCCGCTATCCCCAACACGGAGATTAGACTTGGATGCAAAATGTAGATGCTATTGATTCCGTGGCCGAATCCGAAAAATCTCCTATAGAAACATGACATTCTACTACTGAATTTCGTACGCCAGTGCTTACATGGTTATAAAAACACGCGCTCACGCTTATTCTTTAGAGCGCGAGCTATAAAATTGGCATCGCCATATCTACCAAGGATATTACAAGAATGATCTTGGTAGGATAGTGGGAACTATCTTATCTACCAGATGCAGTGGGAAAAATTCTGAAAAAACCGTAGTCAATGATGTCACAAACTAGGCGCGATAAAATTATCGTTAAAAAAGAGCCGCAACGGGGCGCTACACGTAAATTTCATTTTTATATTAAATAAACTTAACAGCGGTATTTCATCAAGTGAGTTACATTTTCGGAAAGTCCAAATTTCAAAATGGCACCCGTAATACGTTGTTTTGCGCCTCACCCTTACCATTTTTAATTATACATAAGTAAATTAGTTAAATTTAGTTTAACAAAATCTTCAAATCAGTCTCTATGTGATATATATATATATATATATATATATATATATATATATATATATATATATATATATATATATATATATATATATATATATATATATTGTATAATGGCATAAATATGCCAAAAACCAAACGGTGTATGTATTCTTTATGCCCAAATAACACCGTTACTCATAAGCTAAATCGGTTCCGGCTATTGAACGGTTTCTCCTCAGAAAAAAAAGCTAAATTTGTTCTAACCAACAGATGGAATCATGATTCTTTAGAACAAGAATTTGGTAAGCAACGAGGTTCGTGTGGAGGCAACACAAACCCCAATGTCTTACATTTTGCACAAAATGTTGATCGTTTCAAAGATTTGGAGGGAATTGTAAAAGCCTCTCAAACTGGAAATAGAGTAGTTGAAAATTAAATACTAGTTTTACTAAAATTCATTAAAATTTTTATTATTTATGCATAATAACACTTTACTTAGTTTAGGAACACAATGTATCACCAAATGCATTTTAAAAGTACAATCGTAGATGTTTAAGAAAGAACGATATCACTTAATGTATTTTGTTGAGTTTGGTTTTGGCTTAAACTAAATAAATATCACAGCCTGTATGGACTTCATGTATACCTTTTACTTTTAGGGGTAGTGTAAAATCTTCCTTAACAATAATTGCATTTTTGCCTTTAGTTTTATCACTTGGTCTTGTTCTCCTTTAAACCTTTTCGTAAACTCGCCTGCGATCTTAGATTTTTTGTTTATAACCATGTGACTATTTTTAAAGGGTTCTACCGTTTGATGGCGCTCAAATGTTTTCCAAAATAAATTTTGCCCACTGTACAGCGTTGCCCGACGTGCGATAATTATTGCACAATGCGATGCAGGGCGTACTATAATTTTCATGGATTACGATCATAGATATAGGAAACGTATATAACGGTTTAGATAAAATATTTCAAAGGGAGTGAATACGGAGGTGACAGCTAGAAGAAACGCGTAATTTCTGCAGGCTATCCTTATAAGGCGCTATCTATCTGTTAAAAGTCACCAACAGATGGTGTCTAAAGACTACGGCCTGCGGAAAGGTCAAGCACTTAGTACTAAAATGCTAAGAGAGCTCGCCCTCTTGGTCACGTGCCTTCCTCGGTGTTTGCTAGGTGTCAATTCCGTATTTTATGTTAGGCTTAGACGCCCCGAAATTTATCTAGACCTTTATATACATTTTTTTATATCCATGTTTACGATATCGTACCATTATTTCGATCATTCCGCCCCAACGTACGATAATGTACAATAATTTTTAGATTTTTTTTGAAAAACCTACGAACGATTTTAGTTTTGTTATTAATTTATATAACTTTTACTTAGAAATGGTTGATATACATTTTCTGCCGATCGTGCTGCGTAGTCCTGAGTGTGAGTTTATTACTCCTAGCTGTTACGGCATTTTTTATACATTTTTAAATATATTAAGTTCAGTTAATAATAATAATAGGCATTTTGTTTATATCCCTGAAATAAAACTCCTGTAGTGCTTTAAAAAATTATCTAAATTCAACACGTGTATGTATGAAGTCAACTTTAGCGCCAAAAATTAATGTGCGATAGTTTTCCAGGAAAATTGAGTGTTAGATGACGAGCTCAAGATATTAAACCTTACGTCGATGTAAATATTTCCAATATTGAACACCGTGGCGCTACGAACGGTGCTCTTTTCAAAAAACCAATTTCAAAATGTAGCTTCGGGTTCAGCATCTTATTTGTACATGCCTTTTCAGTATATATAAAGCTACGCAGTGGCCAACACGAGAGGCTCAAACCGTTGGATTTGCTCGATTATCATCTTAGCCTACAAAAAACTAGCGGTTTATTAACTTTGCGTGGTTCGATGTCATTTGTAAAGGTTTATTTAACGTAGTGTTCTGATTAAATTCATTCTCAATATGGAAAAAATAAATAATGTAAAGTTGTCTACCTGCGTTGGTGTAAAAATTTATTTATAGCACGTAAATTATCATCTATACAATTAAATGATCAGAATTAACATGGCCCTGTAATTTTGTTTCAATGTATAAAAGATAAATCGGGGATAAAATAAAAAACACTAATTTATTCAGTTAATACATTTTATACAATTAATACACAGTTAAAATTTTACAATTAATACACAGTTAAAATTTTACAATTAATACACAGTTAAAATTTTACAATTAATACACAGTTAAAATTTTACAATTAATACACAGTTAAAATTTTACAATTAATACACAGTTAAAATTTTACAATTAATACACAGTTAAAATTTTACAATTAATACACAGTTAAAATTTTACAATTAATACACAGTTAAAATTTTACAATTAATACACAGTTAAAATTTTACAATTAATAAGAATAGCAAAAATTACATTTACGGTTTAAAAATCTCTTTCAGTCTTCGTCTTGCATTTCTTGTTGCAGGCTCAGAATTTCTTCGGTTGTTTCCCGGAAAATCCTTCTGCTCTGATTGGCGAACTGAAGGAATTCCAGGTACTCCAACGTGTGGACTGCGCACAAGTGGCCCTCCAGATCCTTATCCCTGCGTGGTAAACGAAACAAAAAGGAAATGTTAATATCATTCTGTAAAAAATTAATAAAAAATCGTAAAATCCGATTAATTAACTTACGACGAAAATCGTGCGGCGCAGAACCAACAGAAAAAAACCCCGTCGGAGTGGAACTCGTTGACGTGTTTGTACCAATTGTGCTTGGTGACAAACACGTGGCAACAACAACGGCGGGGCTCCCTGAATTTGACGGTGTGCATGTTGCGGATGTGCACCAGGAGCGAATCCCGGCCCGAAGTACTCTTGAAGGAGCATTTCGTGCAGCAGTATTCGCCCTCAACCAGGGAGAAATGAAAGCTGCAAGTAAAAAAAGTCACGGTTAAAATCATATTATTAACCTAAAAACTTCCTTCCGAGGTGCGAACTTGGCGGTTTGCGCAATTTTGACAAACAATATTTTTCAACTAACTCAGAACCCTATTCCAAGTTAAAAAAAAAAGCTTAGGATTTAGTATGCCTTTTGGTTTAACGAATAATAATTTGATAAATGGCGCCCACTTTTATCCCTTTTTTAATTAACGAATCGAACTTACTTTTCTCTCATTTCCCATGGCTCCGTAAAGGCTTGCTGTTGATCTTCGTGTCCGAAAGGTGGGCTGTCCATGGTGAAATAACTGGAAGTAGACTGGAAGCGCTGGTGTGTGAACTCTGATGAAAGGCAGTGGCAGGACAGGGACTGGGTGTGCTGGTCCTTTTATACGAGACGGACTCAGAACTACCACGTGATTAGGGTTTGTTTATTCAACATAGTGCGGTGCATCGCGATGGCCAATCAGTGTGCTCCAAATATGACGATAACGAAAGTGACTCATGACTAATCGTGATAAGAGGGAAATCATCGGCGATCGCGGGCAATGCTTATCTATGGGTGAGTCATATTCAATCACCAAAACCAGATATTGGGCCTAAAATTTAAGAAAGGGGTCAATATAATGGAAAAGAACGGGAAAGTCAGTTTTATGGAATTTGTTTTGACGCCCACCATTAATACCGGAAGTGGACAAGAGATAAGTTTCAATCTCCAATTATTTTTTTATTCGTTGTAGACTTGTACCATCGTAGATTGCTGTTTTTTTTCTCCAAAATACGCTTAATTCCATTGTTTCACCATTTTTTGTAAGGTATATTTCTTAATTTGTACCGGTGTTTAGTTATCCTCTTCACGCCCTTTCTTGAGTGACCTTTGTCCATTATGGGGCTTTTAAGAATTTGTAAAACTTTTCTATTAGAATATAAACACATTGTGGCAAATTATCTAAACTACGACCAGTAGAAGTCGCGACATAATGGTTTTTGTGTACAGATAGAGGTCAACTTATTTCAAACCTGTATCCTGCCCATTATTTTGGCTTGATAAAAATATTATAAAGTCGCATTAATTAATTAATTAATATGGCAATTAAATACACGTAAAAATGAAAATTAAACTTAATCGTGAAATACTAAAATAGTAATCATTCTTAATAATTGTGAGCCTTAAAAGTAGTATAAATCTACCCAACATTTGTAAAAACCCTTGTTTATATGAATATTTCCAATATATCATTGTATTTATATTTCATTGTATTGTATTTTAAAATCTTGCACGCTCTCTCGATGTATCCCAGCAAACCCCAAGTACACCCTCAAATTTCCACTCGTAGTGGTCATATCCTTTCCCACACGTGCAGCGGATATTGGACATGGCATCTGTATCCCAGAGACCGAGCAAGGGCAGAACTTCAAAAACTTTTCTCTTGACCTAATGGTCAAGTTGGACCTTTAAATAAACATTAGTTTGTTCCTACTCGTAATACGGTGTCTTTCTTGTAAGATATGAATTTTAGTAACCCAGCAATTCGACGCGATCGGGAAGTAATATTTAAATAGTTAAATTAAATCAAGGTCAATGGGCTTAGGCGTTCGTTTCAGTCCGGAAGCTTAAGCGAAATAAAATAAGTCAAATACATCTGTCGAGATATATAACAAGGCTCCATAGTCGTAAGTTTCTCGGAAAAACATCTTGAAAAGTGAGGAAGAGCAGTACGTTCGCTAATCCCTTGCTTCCGTGCTCCTTGTAAAACTTTAATCGACAAAGATTTTTCAAAGGAACATAATCAGGTTATTGAGGAGTCCAATAATGCCAGTACTGCGCAGCTACTACGTAAAACTTGGACTGATGATCGAGGGAAGATTCAAATGGAGCAGAAATCCCAGTTTTTTAAAGACCAACAAAAGAATGGTGAGTAAAGATGGGAAAATATGGTTGTTATTATTAAGAGATAATACACTTATTTTTTTTTAGAAACAGGGAAATGCAGTAATGTTTGGTCAATGATAACGTACCGAATAGCTTTAGCAGTATATGTACGATGCCCCTCAGCTTACAGGGCATTAAAAAGCTTTAGGATTCTGCAACTTCCAAGCGAGGATACTCTAAAAGACTTCACAAGGGCGAGGCTCCAAAAACCTGGTATTAATTATGATTATTTCGAAGAGCAAAGATCTCGCTATGAGAAAATTCAAAAAGAGCAAATCCAGAAAGGACTTCTGAAACCACTGGGTGACGGAATATTAATTTTCGACGAGGTTCACTGCTTAATCAAAGTTCTTTGGAATTCTAAAAGTAACGAATTAACGGGATTGGCTTTGCGTTCAGAGGAATGTAGATCTCTGGTAGACATTTATAAGTTGGTTGATAATGACACTCCAAGTCCAACTGACTATATACTACAATTTCTCTGGCGAGATATATCCTACAAATTTGATGTAATTGGTCCATATATCACATCAAAAGGTGCAGTGAAGTATACTACTCTCTTCGCAATTGTCTTAGATGTTTTAGATGTTTTCCACGGCTATGGCTTTAAAACCAGGGCATTAGTTTGCGATGGAGCCAGCTCCAACTTGACTCTGATAAAGTTTACCTTAAAAATGAAAGGATCATTTGGCTTTAACCAAAGGAAAGACGGTACACGGGACCACTCCATAAAAGCTTCATTTAAACACCCTTGTTGGGCGTTCCATCAATTAGCTTGGATAATTTGCCCTTCACATGAGATGAAAAGTATGGTATCAGCCCTTTTTTCATATCGACCACTTGGCACAAAAAGCTTTCAATTCTGTGGTGTGGAATTTGGGTGGAATGCAGTGAAGCAAGTGTACGACGAAGACATTAAAAGGTCTAACAACAATGAAGCAAAAAGAGTACGTAACCTGTATAAAAGTTACATTGATAGAGATAGTTGGACTCGCTTAAACGTGCAGCCGTCTAAAATAATGCAACAGGAAGAGATGTTAGTTGCATTATACGAAATAGCTCATAATGTAACTGGAGAAATTGTTCCCCATCGAGAAGAACTGATGCTATCAAGGGAATATCTTCTGGCCTGTTCCAAACTATTTGAAGAAGGCATTCTTCAGAGAGTTCAATTAGACAAAAGTGATCACCCAGTTTTACTGTCTATTGAAAGTGGCTTCAGTTTTTTTGAAACGTGGTTGAACAACATATTGGATTCTTTTCCTGACATCAATACTTCTTCACCTCATCAAAAAGATTTTCTTTCGTGGCAAACGTGGGACCTTCTCCGAATTATGGGTTTTTTTTAAATATTGTGTATTAGAATTTTTAAGAGATCACCCAGGTTATTATGTTATTCCTGGCAGAATTAACGGAAGCGCTATTGAAAGCCTTTTTAGTCAGTTCAGAAATTCAACATCAGGAAAATTATCTGGAACAAACTATAGTTACGCAGCAAGAAATGCCATAATGAAAGTGGATATTCAAGGCCAGAAGTTCACACATGGAGACTATCGTGGATGTCACATAGCTGTGGCTGATTCTAAACTCCAATGAGTAAAAAAGAATCATTATGGTCATTCCGAAAATTAAACATTATTTTTAATACATTACAAAAGTTATCACTTAAGCTTGAATACTGAATAAATTTAAGGTACTTAGTATCACAGTTCAAAAATTCAATTTCTTTGGTTTTACAATTTTTTTGGGACTAGTAGTAACTCGTTTCTTGGGATTATATTTTGGTTTGGCATTCTGAGGAACTCTAACAGCAGTTTTGGGTTTTGAAGGGCCCTTGCGCTTTAATTTAGACATCAATCCAAGTTTATCTCTTAAAAGAAATCCTCCTTTTGGAATTTTTTCAGCATAAGATGCAAACATAAAATCCTTGAATCTTGCGTTCACCATCTTTGATATTAATTCCTTGTAGAAAAAGCGGCAGTATGGATTCCTATGAGTCACAGATTCTGCAATTTTTAGAAATTCCTTTTCCATAGCTTTGTTTTGTTTGATCACTGGACATGAAACCTAAAAGATTTTAATAACCTTAAAACATATTCTTTAAAAATTATTTTATTTTTAACTCACTGCTGCTATTTTTGGTCCCAATATTTTTAATTTTTCTTTTTCAAAATGCTCCTTAATCTTAAGATCGACCATAAGAAGAAAGGGATCAAAAATATTCTTAAGAAAAAACAAGTAGCCTTTATCTTTAAGTTGTAGACTACGGGGTAGATTCTTCTTTTCAGCTGGAGTCATCATAAGGCATCTGATTATAATTAAGTGGTTCCTTGCTTCAATGAGATGAAAGCCTTTGGTTCGTCGTATTTTATTTTTTGAAACGCCATGCATCCTTTTAATCGAAGCTCCAGCTAATTGCACTAAGCGAGAATCCACTAAATTGTTGAACTAGACCTTGTTTCAAAATTCCTTTTTTCAATATCCACAGTGTTTGAGAGTTTAGATAACAATGTTGAAAAAACTCCTTTGGAAATGGTCAAGATTAATACTGTAAAAATATCCAGCTTGTTCTAAAATTTAAAAAAGCGAAAATGAAAATGGTTATACATCTTATGTATAAAAATATAAAATAGATATACTTACTGACGATGAACTTGGTTCAACAGTCATTTCTACAGTCTGCAGCCACATTTCATTTAACAACGACCTCCTTTCAAGCTCTTCTTCGATACTAAAATCATCCTCCAACTCGTGCAACATTACACAACCTTCAATGTCATTCATAACTATCTCACGCCACGAAGCTCTCAGATTTAAATGATTAATTTCCGAATCTCTTTTTTCGTTATAGCACTCTTTATACTTTGATATACATTCTTTCTAAAATGAAGTGACAATGGACACCAAATATGAATATTCAGTTTCATTCTCACCTACACTATGCCTAGGCGTATCACGCCATAATTTTAGCAACTCTGCGTGCTGTTTTTGATTGAGGAACTTTTCTTCATTTAAAAAATAAATTACCTGATCTAAAACCTCTGTTTCATTTATTTTATACCTTCTAAATAATTAACATTTGTTACGATTGTTTCTTTAGATTTCACGTTTTTTTAACTGTACCGCGTTTCTTAGATGACTCCATTTTTAAACGGAATAATACGGTAGCAATAGATCATACTAGATGGCGCACGTGAATGACCCGAAAAATGAAAGCAGACGAACTTAAGCTACAAAAGCTGCGAGGATGGGGCTCAGAATCCTATCGTCCAATATTCTTAGGAACCTGAATAAATTCTTGGTCTTAGCCTTTCATTTTTACAATTTTCTAGTCAGACTTAATATCACAATCACAATAATAATAGTTATGTCCGGCTGGTCGTTTAGTTACGTTTAACAAATTAATCTTTTTTCTATTAAAAAGGTATAAACATAACTTACCACCAATTTGTAAGTATGACATACTTTAAAAGTTAAAATTTTATAGATTTATTTAATGAAGCTGGAAGTCGCTGTTCAACGGTTTAAGCAATTTTACTATCACGTGACTATTTTTAAAGGGTTCTACCGTTTGATGGCGTTCAAATGTTTCTAAAAAGAAATTTTACCCACCATTACACTATACATTGCAATTTATGCTATCGTTTATTACGCAGTTCTATAACTTACAAAAGTCTACTTTTACGGTAAATACCAATTTGTGGTGGATTGTCTTTACTGTGAGTGGCATATTAACTTTATCCACGACACAAGCGAATTTCTGTGGTATCTGTAGATCATTCAGTAACTGCACCAACACAATATAAAAAGGTAATTTAGATATTAATCTGAATCTCTTTAGGGTTAATGTGGAATTCAGACCGATACAAAGCTTTAAATTGTAAGATGACGAGCTAAAGATATTAAACCTTACGTCGATGCAAATCTTTCCAATATTGAACACCGAGGGGCAGATCACTTTGTTACAAGGTGTCCTAATAATCATGATTAAAAAGTTAGTCATTATTTAATCATTTTTAATCTTTGTACAGCCAAAGTTACAGATTTAATTTTAATCTAATCTAATCATGATTTAATCATACCAGTGGTGTCCTAATAATCATTGGAGTGAGCTGCCCCTCGTTGAACATCGTGGCGCTACGAACGGTGCTCTTTTAAAAGAACCAATTACAAAATCTTATTTGTACATGCAAGGATCGAATTAGCCTTTTCAGTATACATAAAGTCACGTAGTGGCCATCACTTGGAAAGGCTGTTTAACGTACTGCTTTGATTAAATTCATTCTCAATATGGAACAAATAAATAATGTAAAGTTGTTTACCTGCCTTGGTGTAAAGATTTATTTATAGCTAGCACGTAAATTATTATCTATACAAATGATCAGAATTTACATGGCTCTGAAATTTGGTTTCAATGTTTAAAAGGAAACTCGGGGATAAAATAAATAACACAAATTTATTCAGTTAACACATTTTATACAATTAATACACAGTTAAAATTTTACAATTACTACAGTTGGTTTAAAAATTTACAATTAATACAGGTTTAAAAATTTACAATTAAAACAGGTTTAAAAATTTACAATTAATACAGGTTTAAAAATTTACAATTAATACAGGTTTAAAAATTTACAATTAATACAGGAATTTACAATTAATACAGGAATTTACAATTAATACAGGTTTAAAAATTTACAATTAATACAGGAATTTACAATTAATACAGGTTTAAAAGTTTACAATTAATACAGATTTAAAAATATCTTTCAGTCTTCTTCTTGCATTTCTTGTTGGAGGCTCAGGATCTCTTCGGTTGTTTCCCGGAAAATCCTTCTGCTCTGATTGGCGAACTGAAGGAATTCCCGGTACTCCAACGTGTGGACTGCGCACAAGTGGCCCTCCAGATCCTTATCCCTGCGTGGTAAACGAAACAAAAAAGGAAATGTTAATATCATTCTGTAAAAAATTAATAAAAAATCGTAAAATCCGATTAATTAACTTACGACGAAAAACGTGCGGCGCAGAACCAACAGAAGAAAACCCCGTCGGAGTGGAACTCGTTGACGTGTTTGTACAAGTTGTGCTTGGTGACAAACACGTGGCAACAACAACGGCGAGGTTCCCTGAACTTGACGGTGTGCATGTTGCGGATGTGCACCAGGAGTGAATCCCGGCCAGAAACACTCTTGAAGGAGCATTTCGTGCAGCCGTATTCGCCCTCAACCAGGGAGAAATGAAAGCTGCAAGTAAAATAAATCACGGTTAAAATTATATCCTTTTCATCTACTGTTAGCATATTTAAATATAGGGTTAGTATCCAGACTATCAGTTAAGCCTTGTAAGGCGCTTAAAACATTTCCTCTTTCGTAAAAATTCCCACTAGCGGGACAATTTGTCTCAAATTAAAACTAGGCTCAGTATTATTGTAAAGTAATAGTTATGGCTCCCGTTTTTCTTAACCAATGATATTTGTACCCCAAATGTCTCCCATTTAATAATAATAATAATTATAATAATAATCAGCTAGGCTAATACCCAAGGCTACACCATAGGCCTAAGTCAAGAATCAAACTTACTTTTCTCTCATTTCCCATGGCTCCGTAAAGGCTTGCTGTTGATCTTCGTGTCCGAAAGGTGGGCTGTCCATGGCGAAATGACTGGAAGCACTGGTGTATGAACTCTGATGAAAGGCAGTGGCAGGAAAGGGACAGGGACTAGGTGTGTTGGTCCTTTTATACGAGACGGGCTCAGAACTACCACGTGATAAAGGTTTGTTTATACAACATCGAACGGTACATCGCGATGGCCAATCAGTGTGCTCCAAATATGACGATAACGAAAGTGACTCATGACTAATCGTGATAAGAGGGAAATCATCGGCGATCGCGGGCAATGCTTATCTATTGGGGAGTCATGGTCCGTCACCATTGCCAAATAGGGAGGGGGGGTTAAAAGCAAGGCAAGAGAATGACAAGGCGGAAGTTTTATGGAACATTATATAATAATAATAATAATAATAATAATAATAATAATAATAATAAAAATAATAAAAATAATAATAATATTTATTTTGCAAAAACACAAACATTGCTGGCAACCACAGATGGAAAGCCTATTCGTGGTGCTTACCGGGACAAAACAAACAAGAGAAAAAAAATTATTCGAAATGAATAGATACAGAATCAATTAAAAAAAATTAAGAATTATATAAAAAAAGGGAGAGTGCAAGTTAATTAATATTAATATTATTTAATATTAATTCCAAAGAGAAATATCCATCTCCTTTTGCAGATTCCCGATTATTTTTCGAAATATTAATTATATTCCTTTTGAATCATTTTATTGCGGTTAGAAGCCCTCTTCACGTCCTTTCGGCGCTTGTCCCCACTTTTAAAAAGGTTTAAATAAAATTTAAGAATGTTGTCCAGAAATTGTGTAAACTAGTGCTACAAGAAGAGGCGAGATGTCTTTTTTTATGTGTGTAGATATAGGTCTACTAATTTAAATCAATATCTTGTAAAACTGTACAATGCCCACACCATCATAAAAAATGTTACCATTACGTTCTTAAAATAAAAATTGGCTTTTTGTTAAAGCATTCGCTGTGTTTATACTTATGACTCTAGCTTTTAATTATGAAATGATCCCTAATATTTATGACAGTAAATAAATTAGCAGCAAGAAAAATGGAACACAATGAGCCTTTTCGCATTAAGGGGAGAGGGAGAAGGGTGCGCATGCGCGTTGGTTTGTCTGTAGCCGACATTACTGCGCGATCTCTTGGATTATATGGATAAGCAAGAGTTTTTCTTCTAATTACTGTAAGTTTAGTAGAATATATTTAATATTTTTAAAGTGTTATATAAAACATATATTTAATTTTATTGATATAAAACTAAACGTAAGTACCATTTAAGCGTAAAATAATAGTACAGAGTGTATTCTTGTTGTCTGGCTGGCTGTAAGACTCGGTCCGGAAGAGCAGAGGCCAAAAGAGATCAAATAAAATTCCATCAGATCCCTACTGCAATGATTATATTGTGGCAAAAGATAATTAATAGGAAAAATTGGAAAGCGTCATTTACAAACAGAGTGTGTAGCAGACACTTTTTTATTGGCTACCCTGGCTGGTAAAAAAGGTGACGTAGATTGGGGGTACGTTCAGCAGAGCTCATCGGACTCACCGATTAGTAATCGGTGACCTCGGTTTCCTACTGTACGCTTTGTCGCGTTTCCGGTTTTGACGTCACGATAGTCATCGGTTACTCACCGAAGTCATCGGCTGGAAGAGTCGGTTTTTCCGATGACTGACGTCATTTCTGACGTAAAACTACTATATAAGCTACGGCATTTTAAAAAACACCGATGACTGAATAAAAGCGTTCAGCAACTTACGACCTCATTATGACGAAAAAGCTCATCGGTGGAAAATATCAAATCCATCGGGTTTTTTTTTCGTTGACTGCTGCTGAACGTAGCCATGGTATCGACTCTTTTTATGAAACCAAGTAAAAATAAAATGAAAAGGATCCGGTTTCCGTAGTCAAAGAGTTCTTTAGTTTAGGCACAGACGGATATGGATAAGGTTTCTGAACACACCTCATTGAATTCTGCTTTTAACCTCTTGAGCGAAGAAGAAACCGGAAGAAACTCAATCAACAAACGTTACGAATTCATCATTTTTCTCGAGAAGAAACGCGTACAATGAGAGAAATAAGAAAGGTATGTCCAAAAACGTTTTTTGAGTTTTGAAATTAATTGGCTTTTTTATATCTTTAAAGCTTAAAAGAGCTAAAGAACTGATTTCATTCCGATTCTCTGAAAACTTCCCTGGCCTTTCATGATTACGAGGATAATTCCATTAGCAAACCTCTAGAAAGAAATGAACTTACCCGTGTAGAAGTAAGATATATATTTATGTAAAAGCTAATATAATCTAACAATTACTTTATTAATTACTTTATCTATTTTTAAAAATTAAGGCATTGGTACACAAACGATAACGGACCCTCTCTATTACGAGAATCAATGTTCAAAAGATAAAATTTTAGAGTACGAGGAGGTTTTAGGTCGTAAGTTCTGGTTAGTAGAAAGGTTTCAACGTGATGACAACGTAGCACAATTCCAGTTTTGCCGTGGTTGTTTAAGTGACTATTTTATATTAATTTTAATTACTCTAGGAAGCTGAAATTAAAAACATTTTTTTAGTTTTCTGAAAGATAAAGCAAGCAAGATGAATTATTACCGAGCTTCAAGTCTTGAGAAGAATGAGCGCAAAAAGGTTCGCTTTCGAAAATGATCTATAATTAACAAATGTTTAGCCGTGCTAATGAGATGATAACTGGGGTTGGTTGTGCAATATATAGGCTTTATAGCGGACCGTTTTGACACGAAAAGATGTTTCGCGAAACCCATTCCTTTCCTAGCGTAGTCATTCCCACCTCTATTTACGGTTAATTAATACTATATTCCCTGTAAAACAAGGACTCATAAAAAATGTTTAAGCCTCTTAAAATTTAAAAACTGACGCAACTTACCCAAGAATGTATTCCAGTTAACAGGAAAATACATCTGCCCACAGGTATACCTGCGCACGTTATATAATTTTGGAAAATACATTTATTGCGTTATTTTTCGAAGTGTTGATTAATTGATTAACATAAGATATGTGCAAAATCGCTAGTGATATTTAGAGTTTCACTCTCACTCAAGAGTGCGAGTAGAACTAAATGAAAATCTTCACCCTTTCGCACTCTCCCTTTTCGTCACTCGTCACCAATTTCACTCTTATTCTTGACTGGAAACTTGAATTCAGTCCAAAAAGTATATTTTAGCCTTCTTTGCCGTTAATAGATGGCACCCCGCTCTGCAGTAAGGTCATTAATTTAAATTCAAAATTAAAATTTCCCACCTTCTTTTAATAGCCTTGAAAATCGATAGGAGTGAAAAAGCTGACCAGGGGCCCAATTCTTTAAGCTTCGAAACGTAGATTTGGATCGAAAACCATTTCGATTTCGAACAAAGTTTTCGAAAATGGACAAAGTCTAATTCTGTAAAAAAGATTTCTAAAAATTTGGTTTCGGATGATGGATTCGATATCCATTTCGATAGGGTAGTAGCTGGCGAAATCGTGTTCGATATCCATTTCCTCCAATCGCAGAGCAGAATGAGCGTATAGCAACTTTTAGTCGTCGGAAAAGTGGCAGCTATTAATTTGGTTCGCATAGAATTAATGAATCTCGCTTTAGATATAGACAGGCAGAGAAGAAGGGATTTACGGAGGCAGAGGGTTTTCAGAGACAGATCGAAAGCCTTTGAGCCGTCTGACTTTATTTTTAGGCGTTTATATCGTCTCCAAAAACCCATTGTTTTACAGTTATGCGACGGGCTACGTAGGCCTTTGTCTGGGCAGAGATCTACAAATTTGTCTATTGATTGCAAAGTTTGCTTCTTTTCTCTATCTATTTACAGTTATTCTATATAATATTTGGTTGTAATTATTTACAATTTTTTAGCTTTTAATTGCTCTGCGGTTCTAGGCCGTAGGGTCTTATCAAACTTGCGTGGGACAAGATTTGTTTTTAGATGTCAGTCAGTTTTATCTATCGTTACCAAGGCAATTGTTGATGTTTTTGCTGCCAAAACCATAAAATTTCCTACAACAGAGGTTGAATGAATGGCAATACAAATGAGGCAATTATCTTAATAAGTAATATAATCAGCTAAGCTGATATCCAAGACACCACAACAGACTGAAGTCAGCTATAGTTGTACGAGTATTCGCGCCGTTCCACAAGCTGACATTAAATCTGCAGGCTCTTGTTGCTGCAATGCAAAAACTCTAACCACTCAGCCACACCACTTTACTATTATCATTACTGCACAGTATCTAATATAAAAGAATAAATTGTAGGTTTATGGAAAAGACCAATTTCCCTGGAGTAATTGGTGCGATAGATTGTACGCACTTGGCCATTGTTCCACCTGTCAAAGTTAATGGGCAAAATAGGGAATACCTTTTGGTTAACCGTAAAGGTTACCATTCTATTAATGTGCAACTGGTTTGTAATTAGTATAAGTAGGTGAATATCTAAACCCTCATTATAATTTTTATTTAAAATGGATTTGTGACTATGATCTAGTCATTTTGCAAGCCAACGCGAAATTTCCCGGCTCAGCTCTTGATACAAATTTACAAATCATCAATAACATCGTCTTACTTAGAGGAGAAATACGTTGATAGAACTCTACAAGGGTCTTCGATATTAGGTAAATATTAAATATTTTACGCATTATGTGGAAGTAATTTTCTTTTCTGCGTTGTTATTAGGAGACAGTGGCTACCCGTTACTGCCATGGCTCATTACGCCAATTACTAAGCTTGCTAGACATTCACCTCAAGAAAGGTTTTCGAGGTGTCAACAATCTGCTCGAAGCGTAATTGAGCGTTGCAATGGCGTTCTGAAACAAAGATTCAGATGCTTATTAAAAGATCGAGTGTTCCATTATTCCCCAGAAAAAGCAACCACAATTATATCAGCCTGCGTTGTGTTGCACAACATTTGTGTACTTAAAGGAGTGCCTGAGGATTTTAATGAATTGGAACCACTTGAAGCTGGAGAATACGGGGAGGACGACCGAATCTGGGTAGATGATGAACCATGGGAAAATGTGACGGAGCCTACAGCGAATCATGTTGACAAATGAAGATTAGCAGGACACAGTGGCGTACCTGGGGGAGGGGACGGGAGGGGCGGTCCGCCCCGGGCGGAACTTTCTAGGGGCGGCATTTTTCACTCAAGAAAAAATTCGTGTTTCTAGTAATGGTTAACGTTTAGTCTTTTCGCGTAGTGAGCAGGCCCGGATTTAAGGGTAGGCATCCTAGGCTCGTGCCTAGGGGCCCCCACAAAAAAAGACGGCTCCCGCAAAAATTAAAAAAACAATTCCAAAGGATTGAAAAAACCCCAAAAAAATAATTTCACAAGATTTCTCGAGACTTAGCTACGGCCCTGGGGGTTTCCTGAGGGCCCCTTTTTAGTTCATTTTGAAACCTTGATTTTATTTTATTGTATCACGGCACAAATTAAGGTTTTCAGTCCTTAGGAAAAGATTTTTCGATAAATCGGGGATAATTATAAATGAAGAAAGTATAAGCATTTGTAACATAATTACTCATAAGTATGCTACTAGCTCTATTTCTTCACTAACGGTTTGTTTCACAGATATTGCGTCATCCGTACCCTACGTAATATTTGACGTCATATTTGATGTCATTCTTGACGTCATCGAATCTCAAATGCCGATAATGCCATCGCACAAATAGCTCTACGTCTGATAAACCAACGGCTTGCCACCACCCTCCTACGCATTGTAACCCGGCCACCGGTTTAAAGGCATTATAAGTCGCTAGATGACTTGGGCCTAAGGTGGTGCCTTGGGTATTAGCCTAGCTGATTATTATTATTATTATTATTATTTTTAGATTTGCGTTTGTAGAGTGTTTATTGTATGAGGGCTTAATAGTTTAAATGTTGTTATAATTATCGTAACTTTTCCTAACTTTAAAACGCTAAAATTGTAGGCTGAGCTCCGGCCCTGTGTCCGAACCACCCTGTTATAAAAGGGTGTGTAACTACGGCAACTAATAAACCTGTAAACCTGTAAACAAACCGGTTTGAACAACCAAGGCTTAGGAGCTAAAATGAACTACAATATAGTGTCAAGTTGTTGTTAATGTAATTAATTTGAAAATTAATGAAGTTTTCGGAGACTCACGTTCTAAAATAAATTTGAATTGTCAAATAATAATAATAATAATAATAAAAATTGTTTATTAAATTCTGAAGGTTTGTACAGAAGGATAAATAACGCTAAGTCATTTTTGACTTTTAAGCCTCAGCGCTGACAATGCGAGAGGAAACAAAAAACGAAAAAAGTACTTACAAATTACAAAAAATAAGAAAATACTCAATTATGTTACAGACAAGGAAAACAAGTTACAGGTTGGATTTTAGATTCACGTGTTTAAACAATAAAGATTCTCTTACAATTCTTTTAAATCTCTGTGGATTATTTGGTAGATCCGATAAATTAAGAGAGTTAAACAGATTAATACCTCTATGGAAAATTGAGTTTAATTTTAGATTTGTACGAGATGGGTTGATTTTTAGCGATCTATGGTTTCTTAGACCATATGATAAGGGAGCTTTGTACATAAATAAATTAAAAATTGGGTTAACTAAGGATCTGTAAATAAATTTTAACATAGATAATACATAGATATCTTCCACTCTCAATACATTCAGTTTAGCGAAAATAGGTGTTGTATGGGTCAAATATGTAGCATTATCCACTATTCGTATAGCTTTTTTTTGTAAAGTCAACAATCTGTTCATATTGTAGGCAGACGTATTGCCCCAAATAAAAATACAGTATGATAATGCGTGTAAATAAGATTAAAGTATAGCATACGCATTATATTACAATGAAAAATCTCACTATTTTTCCTCAATAAATATATACCAAATGACATTTTTTTAGCTACGTAATCAGTATGTTTCGTCCAAGTCAAGTGCTCGTCGATCCATAAGCCCAAATATTTAACCTGAGAGACTCTCTCTAAGTCAACATCATCTATTTTTATACTATGAATATTAATGTCAATAGGTTTATTACGTAAACTAATAATCATGTAATTTGTTTTTTCTTTGTTAATTTCCAGTAAATTAATTTTAAACCAATCATTTATAAGGGTAATTTTTTCATTAGTATTATCAAAAAGTGTACTTAGATCTAAATTTGAATCGAAAAATAAAATGTCATCAGCGTACAACGTGAGATTATTATCTTTATCTAAAAAAGTAATGTCATTCAAAAACAAGTTAAACAATAAAGGCGATAGAATCGACCCTTGTGGTACCCCACATGACACATTTCTTTTGACCGATAGATTTTGATTAGCTTTAGTTTGAGAGGTCCTGTTACTTAAATAGCTTCTAATCCAATCCAGAGCAATACCACGTACGCCCATTAAATTTAGTTTATACAGTAGCAAATCGTTATTAATATAGTCAAAAGCCTTTTTGAGGTCAATAAAAACAGATAATACCAATTTTCCAGAGTCTAGAGCCTCAATTATTTTTTTGTACACTGACCCTAACGCAAAGTCCACACCACATTTTTCACGAAATCCAAATTGTTTTTCTGACAACAGTTTATATTTTTTAACAAAATCCAAGAGTCTGATATAGAAGCACTTATCAAATATTTTCGCAAAAATAGATAACAGGGAGATTGGCCTATAATTGGAAGGGTTATATAAATCTCCTTTTTTATGTATAGGTGTAATAATAGAGTTTTTTAGAATGCTAGGATACTGCCCATTTTTCAGAGATAAGTTAATTAAATATAACAAAGGATCCACTATATTATCTATCGCTTGTATAATAACTCTAGGTGAGACATGGTCAAAGCCCGGGGCCGAATCAACATTAAAACCTTTAACAATAGAAATCAGTTCAAATTTATTAAATTCTAATAAGAGCATAGAGTTTGAACATCTTTTGACATATTTGCAAGCGTTCGCCCGATTACTTATACCCACGTGCATGGTTGCACTAAAAAAGTTATTTAGGATATCCGGAGAAATAGGAACAGATTTCTTTGTTTTTTTCTTTTCCGAGTAACTTATTAATTGTTTTCCACATATCTTTAACGTTATTCAAATCAACTAATTGTTTTTATAATAACTGTTTCTAGTATTCCTTATCAGATTGTTTAATTGATTCCTATGATTTTTATATTTTAATTCATTTTCACTAGTTGGGCTCTTTTTATATAATTTATTTTTTAATTTAATCGACGTTTTAATTTCTTTATTAAACCAGCAGTGCGATTTTTTAGCAAACACATTAGTCATTGGAAAGCAAATATTATACATTTCCATGAATTCCGCAAAGAAAAATTCAAAAGCCCTATTAATGTCATCTTGTTTATACAAATCACACCAATTTAAATTTTTTAACAAATTATTAAATTTTTTAATTTTATTTATAGCGTAATTCCTAATTTGAGTCTTAGTATTAGGTAAGGTTGACAATGGAATCGTAGTACTAATTACATAATGCTCAGTTAAGTCCCAGTCATTTATTACTTCAACACTGCCCATATTAGCAATGTTAGTGGCGCATATATCCACCAAGGAACCGGAAATTCTAGTTGGGGACCGGACATATTGCGTCACATTATAGGTTTTTAATAGGTTACAGAAATTTTTAGTATGACTATTATCTTTGGATAGGTCTATATTAATATCGCCAAAAATTATTTTTCTACAGTCGACATTACCCAAACCATCAAGAGTGTTCTCAAATATTTCCAGGAAATCTGTAATCGAAGTGTCAGGTGGTCTATATACAACGCAAAGGAATAAATCCTGAATTCTAATGGAATAAATTTCAACTGTGTCAGTTTTAATTATTGCTTTTTCAATTAGTTCAACATTTAAAGTTTTAATTATTGCTTTTTCAATTAGTTCAACATTTAAATTATTTTTCACATAAAAACCAGAGCCACCTCCTTTCCGATTGACGCGACCATGTCCGTAAAAGTTATATCCGTCTAAATGGTCATAACTACCATTAGTGAACCACGTTTCAACTAATGAAAATATATGAATTTCTTTATCTAGATTTGTTAAGCAGTTAGCGACTAAATTCCAGAAGTTAGCATTCGCACTTCTGATATTATGCGATATTATATTTAACATTACCAAAAACAAATAACAATAAACAAAAAGGTGTAAAAAAAACCATAGTTAAGTTTGTACTATTTTCGCTTGTTGAAAGTCATATTTGTATAGAATACCATCAATTTGAATTGAGTTTGTAGTAATCCATTTAAATTTAAGGGGTAATTTCGTTTTCGCGAAGGCTCGTAAATGGTATCGGCCCAAGGATTGAATTTGGGTATAATCTTGTTCTATGTACACGTTTAAGCCTCTAAGCTTCATATTATTTTTAAGTATATCCATTTTAATATCATATGTATCAGCTTTATAAATGATAACTCTTATTTTATTTGCCTGATAAGGACCCCTTCGGAAAACTTGGTGACGTAGTATCACAATGTTTAGTGATAGGTTATTGCGAAATAAGTCGGTAACTTTTGTTACCAAAGTGTGTCTGTCTTCATGATCTATATCAGTAATACCTTTGATCACTAAATTATTACGCCTCAATTGCACTTCCACATTATCAATTAGCATACGATTACGGTCTATTTTAGCATTAGAGTCAGTTCGAAGGGAAACAATTTTAGAATCAAGCGTATCAAGTTTGAATTTTATATCGGGAATATCCTGAAGGCTGCTTTCAATACCGTCAATGGTTGTTTTCATTTGTAATTGCCATGATTCAATATTTGCAATTTTGTCTCCGTTTACCTTCGAAAGAGTACTAATATCATCTAATTTCTTGTTTAGGTCCTCAAATTTAGTGTTAAAGTTCGTTTCAAAAGATTTCAGTCTCGCGATTACGTCATCCATAATGGGGCTATTCGATGATTGTGACTGAGATCTAGTTCCTCGTGTCATAACATTATTAATCGCGCAGGCAGAGATCGCATATTATAAATAATAAATAATAAAAACAGCAGAGTACTTTATCTATAACAACACAAAAGAATATTAATTCAGGAACAATGCGATGCGCACGAAAACTGCCTGCGCTGTGATGGTCTCGTAGTTGTCGCTAGCCTTTATAAGTTCCTATCTTCTTATCTTGACTTGATAAAAAAACCAAAGAACCCGCACTTTTGATATATATCGTTGACGTAAAAAAGTGTTGAAGCTTGAAACTTCCTTTCGATGAGGTTAGTTGAGAGAAGAGGTGGATTACGATTTTTTATCGCGTCTACGTCTGGTGTCGGTGGCCACGGTGTTTGTAGATGTAACAACGTAATGGATATGTTCGTAGCAGCGATGACGGTTCACTAAATTTTTTTGAAATTAAACACTTCCCTATTGAAAGCATTCAATGGGGATACCACTGGTTTTTTTTCAGGTTCAAATTCTCTGACTTTTCCCGGTTTTTCCTAGCCATTTTCTAGGTTTTTTGCCTAAATATTTCCGTGGATTTTTCCCGACTTATTTTATTTCAAATTTGGCAATTTGTCAAACTATTTGCAACCAAGATAAAATTCCCCGAATTTTATACTAATTTTTAAAACTCCCTGACGTTTCTAGCAATTCCAAGTTTTCAGCCTGAAAATTTCGTAATTCTTGGTTTTACACTTTTTGAGAAAAATGACTTATCAGAGAAATTTAACACACCCTGTATATCACATTCCAGTAGTATCTTATCTCCAAGTATCCTTTTTAAATTTCTTTCATTCAACAGACGATTTACTGTAATCATATCTTAATGTAAAGACGATAGATAGTTTTACACCACTTTCTAAGGTGAATTCATCGTTCTTGTTTGGGCGTCTAGGATCTCAAGGAGACGCCATTTGCATTTTTTAATTATCTAATATTCTTGTTTGTTAAACGAAAGAGTAGCGAAGAACTTTCTCTCGTCAATTACTCTATTGTTTTAAATTGCAAGCGCTACAATGAAAAACGTAGCAAGTATCGCGTTTGCCATTATAGTTTCAGTAGCGATATCGAATGGTATCGGCAACGTAAAATGTGACGGGCAGATTCACGACAATCGTGATATTCACGTTGTTACTGAAAATCCTCTCCTCAAGTTCCAATTTACGTGGAAAATTGAGAATTTTCTTCATTTGCCGTATTCCTACCAGCAATACTTATACAGTGTACCGGTAGGACCCTACAACTCGAACTCCAGCGCCGAATGGCTCATGATGTTAAATCCTGGCTTTGTCAATAACTACAAACTTTTCAGTGATGAATACGTCCTGATATATCCGCAAATATCTAGCTTTCCGGACAACGTGGACATCGGATTGGCGTCGTACGTCGTTACGATTCTGGGCTTAGATGGAAAACCAGTCACTTCGGTGGATTCTGTCTACAGTGGAAATTTCATCATTGACAGAACTCGCACTACTGGAACTAAATTCAAATTCATTTTAACGTCCGTGCTTAGAGACACGCCAGACCTTTTACCGGACGGGCATCTGTATTTGCACATTGAAATCGTCACCACTTTCCAACCGTCTCACACGTACGTTTGCAAACCTAAACAAGATCAAAATTTTTGTTAAATTTAAACTTACAAAAGTCAGCGAAGCCTGTGCCTTAATTTTTCGACATTTCTTTGTGATGTGAAATATTTTTAAATAACGTTTATAAGGCCTGATTAATGATAAATAAAATAAATAATTACGAATCATTTCTTTCGTTAATTGTATCTCATCTATGTGTATAAGTGTGCCATTTTTATTACGTTCTCTAACTATACTTGACACCAAACTTGGAAATAGTGATATTTTAACGGGGTCCTTCGGGCTCCCGACCCCCTTTAAGTTTATTTTTATTGAGGGCCAGTGGCCCAGGGGAGGTGAAATGGGGGCAAACATTTTAAAATAGGGAGAGAAAATACAAGATTAAGAATTGGTTACGTTACTTACGTAAACATTTATTGACTTTAAAACCTTACCTTAAAAGCTAGATTTCGCTCTCGACTAGGGTAGGAAAACAGCGTTTCAGGAACGGCGTAAAAAATATTTTTCAGATTTTTCCGATCTTTTTTTTATTTAATTTGAGGGCCCAGGTGGCCCGCAACCCCAGTTCAAATGATTTAGTTTAAGGGCCCCTGGTTTTTTAAGAGCAAATGACCCCAGAACTCCCGCTATTTCCAAGTCTGCTTGACACCGCCCAAACTTAGCATAAATCTTTTAAGCAAATTCGCCGGACTCGCGGCGCCAGCAGGGCCAGATTAAGGGGGGGGGGGGCAGGGGGCACTTGCCCCGGGCGCCATCCAAATGGGGATTATGGGGGCGCCCAAGAAATTAAATTATTGGAGACCGAAAACCATGCTTGCGCTCCATAACGGCCCGTACGGTTAAGGAAGCAAATTACGGTTGCGCCACACATCACGTCCGTAGTCTAAATGTTATAAACCACAATTTTCACAGTATTCTTCCACGATATAGTTATTAGTTTTTGAATTACACTATTCTAATCATCTAATGCGAAATGTGTCAAAAATATTCGTTCTTTCAACTCTAGTTGCTTACAAAGTTTCGTTAGTCCACATTTTATTTTAATTTCGTCGCGAGTGTTGCTCCATCCAAAACGTTATTTTCACCATAGAGATCACTCACGGAAAATAAGAAAGTCGTCAGTTAAATTTATACGAATAGTTGACAGGAATGAATGTAGATATCTTTTTCTATAACCATTTAACTTTGCGAAATTGCGAGTTTGTTTTGTCTTTCAGTCTTTCAGAATTAAAAGAGTAGTAGGTAAGTTTTATGTAATCTTTATTTGAAAAAAAAAAAACAAAAGAACAACAACTTTGAAATGAACGACAGCCACGGTACTGCGACTGTCGGCGGTAGATTTTATGGCAGTTGTGTTTCGATATGCCACACTGTCTCCGCACCAGATGTGTCGCTACTCTGACTATATCTCATCTGCGAATCTTCCTACCGTGGGCCGTCACGCCGTGGCGTGTTAGCATTTTTAATATAATAATTTCACATTTATAAATTATTTAGGCGACGGAGGCGAGTCACGAGTGAGACTGTGAGACTAACAAAGAATTGGAATTCACTGTTTATAGATAGTTATTTTAAATGAAAAAGTGGAATTAAAAATTATTATCATAATGAATGAAAAAAACACCCAAAACAAAACTAAGTGGAGCCCAAAATAGAAAACGAGAAGCTGAGAAATCGAAAAGAGAACAAGAAGTTTTAGAAAAAGTACCGAAAATTACGTCCTATTTCATTTCCAAACATTCGCAGAACAAGGAAGCCGCGGAAGCGTCCGAAGATTCAGAGGATCAATCAAATTTAATCACCTAGACTCAGTCTAACGAAACTAACGTATCTATTGATTTATCGTATGAGGATCGGGATTACAATGAGATTGAAAATGAGACCAAAGAGAGTGGGGCGGCAGTTCATTTAACTAAACATTTAGGAAATGACCCAGCACTTTGGAAAATTGATGACAATACTAGAAATCTATTTGCGGCTCACCCCGTTATACAAAATGTAAACGATATAAACTTTTTAGAGACGAAGCGCCTAATCGGTAAAAAACATAGACAATTATCTAGGGATATTTTCACTCGAAAATTGGTAAATGGCGAAAGAAAAGTCAGAGATTGGTTGCTGTATTCAAAGTCTCAAAACGCATTGTATTGTGCGGCATGCTTACTCTTTTCGGATAAGCAAACAGTAACATCCGACTCCTCTTTGGCTTCAGATGGTTTTAAAAATTGGAAAAAAGTAAACGAAAGGATTTTGTTGCATGAAAAAAATAACAATCACACAACTTCTCAGAGTAAACTTGTGCTACGCTCTAATGTTAGACATCCAAAAATTGATAGCTATTTAAAGTTACAACTCGAAACTGAAATACAATATTGGAGGAATGTTCTGCGAAGAGTGGTTGCAACAATAAAGTTTTTGGCTTCAAGAGGCCTTGCTTTTAGGGGAGAAAACGAAATAATTGGTTCAAAGCACAATGGTAATTATCTTGGAACTTTGGAATTAGTTGCAGAGTTTGACCCCTTTTTAGCTAAACACTTGACTAATCATGCAAATAAGGGAAAAGGACACACCTCATATATTTCTTCAACTATATGTGACGAGTTTATAGAAATCATGAGTGCTCGTGTTCGTCATGTGATACTACACGAAATAAAAACTGCGAAATACTTTGCAATCAGTGTAGACTCTACCCCCGACATTGCAAAAATCGATTAATTAACTCTCATTTTTCGATATGTTCTCCGAGACGGTACTCCTGTAGAGCGTTTTTTGAAATTCATGCCTTCAGTCGGTCATAAAGGCCTTGATATGTTACAAGCGCTACTATTAGAATTTGAAGAGCAAGGAATAGACGTAAAAAACTGTAGGGGTCAATCTTACGACAATGCGTCCAATATGTCAGGGTTGTACAAAGGATTGCAAGGACGTATTCGTCAAGAAGCTAAGTACGCTGATTACGTACCGTGTGCCGCACATTCCCTTAACTTAATCGGAAATTGTGCAGCTGATTGCACAACTGTGTCAACGGATTTTTTTATATTTCCTCAAGCAATCTTCGGTTTTTTTCCCGCATCTACACAACGATGGGAAATACTTACAAATCATTTGAGAACCAATTCTGATTCCAAAACTGTAAAATCTCTTTCGGAAACCCGATGGTCGGCTCGAGATGATGCTTGTGAAGCTCTTTTTAATGGTTACAAGGAAATTAAAAACGCTTTAGATGAAATATCGAACGACAATTTACAAAAACCAGCAATTCGCCATGAAGCTAAAACCGTTAGAGATAAATTATCTATACCTTGGAAATTGCTTTTATGCTGGTTTTCTGGACTCCAGTTCTAAAAAGGTTTAACGCGAGTAGTAAAATTTTGCAATCCGAAAACGCAGAACTATCTACTGTTGCGAAGGTTTACAAATCTTTAGAAATGTTTGTAAGTTCTATAAGGGTCGAGTTTGATCAATTACAAAAAGATGCTGAAGCTCTTAGTGAAAAAACTACTTATAGGTGGGAGACTAGCAGGATAAAAACTCGTAAAAAAGCTTTCGATGAAGGATCGTCAAAAGATACTGAAATCAGTGGAAAAGATAAAATGCGAATTGAAACATTTTTTGTTATTACTGATACATTAAAAAATGAGCTTCTTAAACGAGGGGAATGTTATGATTCAATTCAAAAGCGTTTCGGCGTTATTTTTGACCTTCCCAAACTTGACAATGAAGAAATTAAATCCGGTTCGAAAGTATTAACAGATTATTACCCCGAAGACATTGAACCTGATATTACTTTTGAACGTCTTCATTTTAAAGGATTACTTTCTACAATAGAAATAAATCGTGAAAACGTAAATGCTCAAGAATTATTAAAAACGCTATTTGAAAAAAATTAGATTGTATGTTTCCTAATATCGAAATAGTATTACGATAATATCTTTGTTTGCCATCTTCTAATTGTTCTGGGGAGAGATCTTTTTCAGCTCTTAAAAGAGTGAAAAACTATTTGCGAAGCACCATTTCACAAGAAAGACTCAGTTCTTTATCTCTATTTGCAATAGAAACTAATTTACTTAACCAGATAAATTGAGAAGAAACCATAACCAAATTTTCAGAAAACAGAACTAGAAAAGTAAATATTTAAAAACGTAACTTATCAAACTCAATTTAAAAAATGTGTAAGTTTTTGTATAACACAGCATACACTTTTTGTAAAACAAATCATCAAACAAACTCTTTGTATAGCTCATCATACACAGGCTTCTTAATCTCTGTGTTGAATTTGATTATAACGTGAAAACCATTAAATTGTGTTTCCATCCAGAGTCTAAGTATGTAATATGTAGCTGAGCTAACCGAAAAAACGGTAGGTTCTTCACATGGGGTGGGGAACCTGCACCTGGGTGACAGCCAAATGGGCGTATCTTAAAATTTTGAGGACCTTTTTTAAGAAAATTAATAATATAAAATATTATTTAAGTGGGCGCCAAGTGAAGAGTGCCCCCGGGCGCTGACCGCCTTAATCCGGCCCTGGGCGCCAGCAATAGGCAGGGCTAGGCTGCTGCGTCCTTGAGTTACATAGACCCCGAATATATCAGAAAAACTTGTTTAGATTACAGGATATTATTTTCTATATTTTATTTAGTCTTTGTTATTGCAACGATAATATATTTCGCGACCGAAACGAGTCTAGGTGGCAGTGTGAGAAATAAGGCACTATCACTGGCCAATCGCCAGTTTAAAAATTAGCTGGGCCAGTTTGAAAATTTAATAGTTGTTGTGTTAGTGGACCTGGTGACCACTTAATTAATTCAAAGTTTTTTCCATTCAAGATTTTAGTTCCTCAAAAAAATAATATATTAATCCCTAATATAGTTTGGTCTTTGCTTCTACGCGGTGTGCTTGGCCTTGTGTCAAATGTGTGTATCGGTGGGTGACTGGGTGTCGTGAGTGTGTCTACTCTACACTATACACACAGTATAGAAGAAGCAAATTTAGCAGTTAGCAAAAAGAAATATAAACAGTCTCTCTCTCAGTAGGCTTGTTCGGGTCGGGTGACTCGGGTCTATCCGGAAACGGCAGCTTGCTGCCTTTGACTGCACAAGCGATAAAAATGGTAAGTGGCCAGTAAACAGTTTTTTAAATAAACTACTTGGGCTCCAGTTTAAAAAAAAATGCTTATTTATCAGCTTGCTAGGTGTTGTAACGGTGCTAGCTTCTGCGAGGTAGCGCCTATAATCTAGGCGGGAAAGTTTTCATCGAGCATGATAGCAACGGCCCATTAGCTCAGATGGTTAAAGCTAATAACGCGAAGGTCGTGGGTTCGAGCCCCCCTGAGCCACAGAGAAGAAGAAATTGTTTTCAAAACGGCTTTTTTAAAAAGGCGTGAAAGTTTTCATCGAAATCAGTTGGAAAAGCCTATTAGCTCAGTTGGTTAGAGGGTCGTACTAATAACGCGAAGGTCGTGGGTTCGATCTCCCCATGTGCCAAAGAGACGAAGGAATGGTTTGGTTTTTAAAACGACTATTTTTAAAAAGGCGGGAAAGTTTTCATCGAAGTTAATTTGAAAGGCCCATTAGCTCAGTTGGTTAGAGCATAGTGCTAATAACGCGAAGGTCATGGGTTCGATCCCCCCATGGGCCAAAGAGATGATGGAATTGTTTTTGAAAGCGCTTTTTTTAAAAAGGTGGGGAAATTTTCATCGAAATTAATTGGAAAGAGTCTCGTTTGCTTTTTCGTCGGGAACGGTTGTCTTTTTTACGCTCTCGTTCTCGGTGTTTTCTTGCGGCGGTACGTAACACTTTTGCGGTTTTCTACCGTGTTTTCTTTTTCCCTTTTTACCTCTCCGAGGGGACAAAGTCCCCTAGGAGGGGTTATACAACGACCGTGTCTGTCTGTGGGTGAGTCTGTGGGTGGGTCTGTGGGTGGGTCTGTGGGTCTGTCAGGACTGCGAACGCGTTCGCATTTTCGGTGCAAAGTGTAATCACTGCGTACGCAGTTTCTCAAAGGGTTGGCAAAACCACCGGGTGACGGTGAGCGTTAACGGATGCATTTGCGGTTTGGTTTGGATGGTGTTTTTTCGCTCACCGTCGTGACGGTTTGGTGTATTACGTTTTTGTAATGTTTATGCGTAGGTTGTGAGTGTTGAAGTTGTTGTGTTTGTGTTCTGATGGTTGTGCATGTTGAGTCTGTTGTGTTTATATGGGCGTTTTCTCTCCAACTTCTTCTTAATGACTTTGGGACGGACCGAGTGCTGAGTGTAATGCTACCTCTCAACGTCCAATGGCAGGGTTTCCACCAGTTGTACACGGTATTCGTCTTAGTATCAATTTGCGATCGCATCGGGCGGGATTTGAACCCAAGACCTCCTGATTGACAGGCGGACGTTCTACCACAGAACCACCGACACTTGTTACGCCTTACTGAAAATTAGACCTTCAGCTTTATCGGAAGCGTATTTAATAGAGTACGAAATTTTGGTTTAATTGAAATAGAATTGAAATTGAAATTATTGCATCGAAGAAATTCTAATTTAGCGTTTCTCTATTGATTAAAAACAAATGCGCCTCCCAGGTTTCGAACCCAGACCATTCGGCTTGGCAGTCGAGCGCTCTACCACAGAACCACCGATAGCTGCTTAGATTCACTGAAATTAAGACAGGCATCGTAAGCATAATAGGTAATAAAGTCTTTTTTTATTAATGAATTTATGAAGGCCTAATCTGGTATTTTTTAAAGGTTAAATCTTGTTTTAGCGCAGTCAGCCGAGATTAGAGGGTTAAAGGGTAGACCCTGTGGGTGGTCCACTTTCTTAACGACCTATATATAGTTCTGTTAATTCAAAGGAGATAATTTAACGTTAATTGCTTTAAGAGGTGGCGGTTAGTCAAGTGGCTCTCTGTGCTTTGTTGATGGTAAGGTTTTTGCTTCTTGTAAATACATTTGGTGTGGATATTTGGATATCTACTATTTCTAACGCAGTCAATGATTTCTTGGGTGTGCGAGTCATTATATGATATTGGAAATTGGACGGCATTGGTCTTTTTCATGTGGTATGCGTCACAACGTCAACAGGAAGTGAACGAGTCGTCCACTACCAGATATCTACGGTATCTTCATCAAGGGCGAGTGTTGAAATAAAATGAGCGTTAAAGATGCGGCAAGTATTTCGTAAGCGAGTAATTCCAAAAAGCCTCTGTAGATATTTCTTTCATTAAAATTTGCTTCGTATTATATTTAACTGATAAACTTGTTCTGTAAAAGGGTTTAATTCAATTGTGCATTGTTATAGTACGTCTAACTTACTGTTGTAACTACTTAACTTATGATATTCTGAATAAATTAAAATTGGTCGTTTCGTCTCAATTATTTTAATTATACTTAAAAGTTTATACCGGGCGGGATAGAAATGGGTTAATATTTTTAACAAATAACTCTAAATTGCGGAGATATATCTTTAAGGGTTATCTCGAGAAATTAATACCACTAGGGACAATTCTTCCGAGGAGAGGTATATTTTGGCTTGCCAACTTGTTCATTCTCGTGTTTGGGTTTTATTTTGTTTCTAACGGTTGTCCCCGATTTCGGGAGGCCGCCACTATGGAGGCGCTAAAGCGCAGCGTCTTTGTGGTTGTCGAGTCATTGACTCCGGGTATTACTAAGGAGAGTATTGCAGTATCGGTTAAAATGGTTTTCGGAACTGATGCCATTTCATCGGTTGTCCGGGTCCCTGGTGTACGTGGGTTTTTTGTTTGTTTTTGTACTGACGCGGACGCGGAAGAATGTATTAAGTTAGTGGCGGTCGAAAGTGTATCGGCGCGATCTGTTATTTTGAAGTTTCTCGAAGTGCCGGAGTTTGTCACGGACGACGCTATTCGCGTTAAACTAGAAGCTTACGGGTGTGAACTTAAAGGCGCTTTTGTGTGGGTAAAGTCCGATGGCTTGTATTACGGGGAGCGTAACGTTCGAGTCACGTTGCCTCAAGGTGTATCTTCGCTGCCTTACAGTTTAAAGGTATCTGGCACTCCACAGACAGCCGGGTCTTTTCTTGAAAATGGACTTACGGAAAGCCTACGATTTCGTGAACTGGTCATTTCTATTCCGGGTACTGCAAGCTTTCGGGTTCGGTTCCCATTTTCTCCGCTGGATTCAACTAATCCTGGTGGGTGGTCGTACAACGATCAAGGTCAATGGTTTTTTGACGAACTTTTTTCGTCTTGGAAGATCTGTCCGTCAGGGCTGTCCTTTAAGCCCTTTATTATACACTTTTTCGACCGAGCCACTTTGCCTCGCGTTGTCGCAGTCTTCGAGTATCCCGCGTCTGCGTATTTGCAACAGTGACTCCCCGGTACTCTTTCAACATGTAGACGACAACACTTTGTCTTTAGCGACTGAAACTTCGGTACGCGTCGTGGTATCGATTTATCATGACTACGGCAGCGCTTCTGGGGCGGTTATAAATCTGGACAAAAGTAGCGGGCAATGGCTCGGTTCTTGGACAAACCGACTGGACAAACGGATTGAAGAAATTCTGGTATCCAAGGAGCCATTAAAGGTCTTAGTGGTAGTACTAACTTCGAACCACGCTCTCTCGGACTCTCTCAACTGGGAACCGGCTATTCTACGTATTATGGCTGTATTGCGCGCGTGGAAACGGCGCCCTCTATCACTCTTCGGGAAAATAATAATAATCAATTGTCTGGCCGCTTCCAAGCTTTGGCACCTCACTCGTGTATTGCCTTTGTCGAATAAGCTTGCTGCCCAAATAAAAGCTGCTTTTCTGGATTTTATTTGGGGTTCTGGCTATCACGCTCTCGCTTATTCAACGCTGATCAGACCAAAGGTAGTCGGCGGTTTTGGCTTAGTGGATGTCGTCCAGAACCTTCACTTTATGCGTATCCAAGAGTGCCAAACACTCATCCTGCGTGAGTTACCCGTTCATGACGAATCCATTCACAACAACTTACTGTTGGAATACGGCAGTGGGTTGACAAGACAAGAAGAAACTTTCCGTCCGCCATTTAATCGGGCTCTGCTTGGGCGTATGCCGCCTCGCTACGTCGAACTCCTCACAAGTTGGCACTCGCATCTTACGACTATAGGCTCGGTCAGATCCCCTTTCCGAACCACTGTTTCTAAATCCTCGAATTTCTTTACCACAGCGCTATCACAAAGAATCCCGTATTATGGCTCAGGCTGGCTTCAAAACACTGCGCGACATCCATTACGAAGTCATCCCCGGTTTTATACGACCTCCTGCCTTGATTGAACAGTGCCAGATCGAACTCCCTTATAGTGAATTACCTCTCGATCGACTTCTCGAATTGTACACCTTGATCCGGTCTGCACTGCCAGCTGACTGGGCTGTTCTCTTTCGTGTTTCAGCGCCCCCAGCGATCTCGTCGTCGGATCGGTCAATTCCTTACCTCGAAATCCGCCGTAACGCTAGTGAAATTTTAAATACGCCGCCAAATTTAAAATCTATTTACTTCGATCGTTTTGCGGGGACATTCCCTGAATCTCCCGGCGAAGAACGGTGGCGGTCTTTCTTTGGGGGTCCCCTCCCTCGAGTGAAGTTTAAAACTTTGGCCAACACTACCCTTGGAGCCACTTTATCCTCTACCAATTTCAAAATTATTCATCAAGCTCTCGCGGTGAAAAGTCGAATTTTCAAAGCTGGTCTTAAGACAACGGATCGTTGTCCATTATGTGACAATGCCCCCGAAACGGTTGCTCATTTGTTCCTGTTTTGCTCGATAACGCGAAACACCTGGAACCAAGTATTCACAATGTTGTCTGTCTATTTTCAACAACCAGGCTTTCAATTCGGTAGCGAACATTTCGAACTTATTATTTATCACCGCGTTGATCAGAAATTGGGACCGTATAGCGACTTTTGGCATGCTTTTTACCTCTCCGAGGCGGACGTTCTACCACAGAACCACCGACACTTATTTCGCTTTATCAAAAATTAGACCTTCAGCCTTATCGGAAGCGTTTATTACAAATTAACAGAGTATTAAATTTCGGTTTTTATTAAATAGAACGAAATTTCGTGTTCCATTTAAATTATTGCATCGAAGTAACTCTAATGTAGCGTATTCTCTGTTGATTAAAAACGAAAGCGCCACCCAGGTTTCGCACACGAGCCCTTCTGCACGACAGGCGAATGTTCTACCACAGAACCGCCTAATTTATAACATTTTGAATACATTAAAATCTGTTGTTTCGTCTCATTTATTTTAATTATGATTAAAATTTTATACCGGGCAGGATTACGTTAGTAGATAATTCTGAATTGCGGAGATATATCTTTAAGGGTCATCCCGAGAAATTAATACCACTAGTTGTTTAATCATATTGTCGTATTTAATATAAATTAATAAAAAATATGAATTAATATAAACTCCAGTTTTCGTTAATGTATTTTATTAATTATCACGTACTTCACTGGGTTGAGCAAAAGTAGGGTTTAACGATACTTTCGTTTGAGTGTTTTTTAAATTAATTTATTTATCGAACGAGATAACCGGCCCTATTCTGCATGACCCCGCAAGTAAGAAGGGAACCGCCTACTTACTTCGGCGCTACCATTCGACGAGAGCTCACTGATTTCCCTCTTCTTCCCCTCTTGCTTGGCCAATTGAAGGGCTGCAGCGACGTCACTAGTGTGACGTGACTCTTGATGACCCATGTTCCGGAAATAACGTTAAAGCGCCCCCTACACCAAAATTAAGCGGACAGTGCCATCTAATGTTATTTTAGGGAAGATAATTTGCCATGCCATCTATTTTTCATTTTTTATTCAAAACTTTTGTAATTCCATCTTCTTACAACCCAAAACGTAATAGCCCTAAAACAATGCCATCTACTTTCATTAACTTTAGAACAATATCTTTTAGGATAATAACAATAATTAAAAATAGCCTTCCATAGTAATCTGAATCTTGTTTGAAATTAAAACAATATATAATTATTTTTTACAATATTTTTATTAGTGTACAATTTATTGAATAAAATTTACATAAAAGTACAGCCAACTTTGAGCACTTAGTTGCGCGGGGAAAACGAAAGAAGAGCTTCGTGAAGTTACCAACAAGTGACGAAGATTCTTTAGTTCGTTTACTTTATGGAATTAAATTCTAGCAAGAATTATGAACCTGTAGGCCATAAAAAATTATGCACCTATAAGCCATGTCGAAATAGGAACCTGTAGGAGTAGCGAACTAGCGATTGTATTATCAGTAGCTACTAAGCGGCTGGAGCTCTGTTCCAACAGCGAAATGTAGGCGGTGTTGATCATTACACCGTTTATGTTGCTGTGATTATTTGTATTCAAATAGGGATGGCTCTTAAATCCACTTATGGAAATAACTGCTCACCTATTCGCCATTCCTACAGGCTTTTTTCCCAATCACCAAAATAAATAAAGTTTTTTAGTATTGTTTGGAATATGTGTAGAAATTTGTGAAATAAATATTTGACTCAATTCGGTTTTGTGAAATAATTTGGTAAGCACTAAGCAATTGTTTAAAAATGGGTGATGAAGACCCTTCATACACTGCGGAGGAAGAGGAAGCCTCTATTCCCCATCTTAAGGAACCCAAATGTGAAGAGCTTCAGCGCCAAAAAATCAGTGCTCATAACTATAAGCAGAATAATCGTTGGGAAACAGTTGCACTCGTGGTTAATCTGCTTTTCTAGCCCCCAAAATTTCCTCATCTGATTTTAAAATAATGGAACAACCTAAAAACTGATGCAAGAAATAACATACTGGTGGCAGACATACTTAAAAATGAACCACTTAAAAGAAAACACTTGTACATATTATTGCATAAGTGTCGTACGCAGGAGTACCTTGTAGTATTTACATCTGAATAGGGGCTTTCTGTGAAAAATCTGAAATATATAAAGAGTGGTAATGATGCGAGGAGATAATTGTTAATTGTTACATTCAGCCTTTTCAATCTGACTGCATCCAGAGAGAGTGAGACGTTCGGAAGATTAATGAAGCTTCTGGATAAGTAAAATTTTTTAAGTAAAAAGCAATTGTGATAAAATAAATATTACCTTTAAGTGTAATGCTAAGGAGTTTAGTGCTATTGGTTGAAAAATATTCTTGCCAATTGTAACAGGACTTGGGTTTTCAAAGTTCGAAAAATTATGCAAGAGACAGCAGGATAAAATTATATTCCATCGACACATCAGCACTAACAGTAAAAAAAAAAACATTACAGTACATATCATTCGCATTGACGTATTTTTAAGGCCCAGCCCTTGTGGGTTAGGACACTAAGCCAACGTGCAAAGATATCACCCAAATATACATGCGAATGTGTATTATTGATGTGCGCAGAGTTCATTCGGTAGTATGCATCTGCAAATAAAAATTTTTGTATTTCCAAATTACTAAGGTAATCATAATTTACAAAGAGTATTGTACCATTGGCTCTCCAATTGTATAATTTTGTACCGGAAAGCCGCATAAGTTGATGAGCGTTACTGAACGTAGCCCAGTTTCGTCGTTACTAGACAAAACACGTTGAAAAGAGCCTTAGCTGTAAAAAAATAACGCCAATTAAAACCTTATGTTCAATGATTGTAACGTACATATTAAATACCTGCTTCTCCAATGATGCGCTTAGCTAAACATTCTCAATTCCATGCTACCTTCGTTAAAAATTTCTACTTCTTCCGCTAAGCCTATCGCTTCAATTCTCACGACAGCAGCAATAACTCATACATTGCAGTTTCGGCAAAATTCACTTTACAAATGATATTAAAAATGTCGGAAAATTTTAACCGGAAGTTGGGAATTCAAAACAAGTAATACGTCACACTAAAGCAGCCCTTCAATTGGCCAAGCAAGAGGGGAAAGAAGAGGGAAATCGGTGAGCTCTCGTCGAATGGTAGGGCTGAAGCAAGTAGGCGTTTCCCTTCTTACTTGCGGGGTCATGCAGAATACGGGTTGTTTTTAATTTCAATTTGTTCGATTTGGTTCTTTCTTGTTTTTTTAAGTCGTATATTTTTATCTTTTGTGACTTTTTAGCTTAATGGTTCATTTATGAAGAAAATTTCGAGTTGTATACATCGGGCAAGTTTGTTGGTCGTCACTACTGCGTAATTTGTTTTAAACGTTTTCTTGACGGATTAAGATGTTTAATGCAGTTCATCAATTGGGTTTGTCTGCTATTATTTATAAAGAGCCCTAACTATTCCGTCTAGGGTCATTTATTGTACGTTGTAAGCCTTGTATTGCTAACGGTAAGGTGTTTTTCGTTTTTTTCACATAATTTTTTCAACTTTCGGTAATTGGGTTTATTTATTCCTGATTTAAAAGTATTTGGATTAACTTGTTTCTTGGTTGAATATTCTTTTATACTTTTCTATTGGTTATTTTTGTAGTTTAATTTTATCGAAAGTATTGATAGTTTATAAGAAATAAAATTTTCGTATTTGGATTGACTTGTACACTTGCTTTAAAAATTGTATTTGTAAATTAAAATAATTTAATTTAAATACGGTTAAGCCCAGAAATCCAGCCCCGGGTCATGTTTTTAGCAGGAGGATATTTAACCTCTAAGCTGTTGACGTTTATCCAGTTTTAGAGGAATCTTTATAGTGTATACATCTGGTTTCAATATAATAACGTCAAAAATTCGTATTTGTGAATGGTAAGGTGTTGCGTTTCTTGATATTCTATTTTCTATTGCTTGGTTTCTAAGTATTTCAATTATTTACTGCTTGACTGCGTAATAATATTGTTCTATGAGTTATTTTGAAAAAACCGAGTGAAGAATCACTGTGCGCCTAAGATGGAGGAAATGAGCTTGGACGTCGTTGATCGAGGTAACAGCCAGAAATGTTGGTTGTGTGAGCTCAGAAGGTATCTTGGACCGGTTCTTGTGCTAGGACGATATCCTCGGATATGTTCCTCTCATGTGCTTGGATCGAAGAGGCGAGCAGGATGGAAAAGAGGTCGACTATCAATCAACATGGTATCATATTGCATTTCAGGATCAGTATCTTGGTTCCTAATGCAGACATTGAGTTCCTGGGTGCGCTAGTCATATATGTTATTGGAAATTGGACGGCATTAGTATTTTTCACGCGGTATGTGCAGCGCCGTAACCAGCCTTAAAATTTGAGTAGGGCACTAGTAGGGCACTGTTTTCAGTGGCGTACTATGAGCGAGCGAGGCGCTCCGCAATGTATATTTTTAAATAGACCTTTCCTAATGTTCGTTACGGGGAAGGAAAACCGTTTTTGCAAGGATATTTTAGATCAACGTTATATATATTACTCCTTGTTTTTACCCTCGCTCGATTCTTGAGCTCGGTATGTCGTCTGCTGCCGAGTGTAAGTATTTACAAAACAGGGCGGATTAAAATTAATCACAGTAATTTTAATAAATTTGTTATATCAAATGTTTAAAGTATAAAATATTTCGTTTACTTCACTAGTCATAATAGGAGGGGATTTAAATATTTAAAATAACGAAAAATTTTACATGGTTTCGATGATGTTTAACAATTATGTTTATAGTCTTGTGAACTAAGGCTTAACATTTCATTGACAGCCACAGTAGTGTATCGGGTTAAGATTAATTGTTGTTTATCATAAAATATTAGCTAATAAATATATTAACAATACTTTCACAGAGTTGATATAAGTATTGCGATAATAATTCATTCAATTAGTATAGAAAATAAATTAAAATCAGTTTGAATTCCGAAGTCACTAAGCCTAACCCGAGCTCCGCGTAAAATGTTTGGGGAAATTTTTAACGGAAAATGCAAAAAGTACAGCCAACTTTTTGTTTAGTTTGAGCGAAATTGGTGGTGGGTGACGTAGCAAAAACAGTGAAAGCACGTAGAAAAAATTGATGGAAAGGCCTATTGATGAAAATTATAATGTTTTAACTGTCATCCAATGTGCGATGGGCAGTCAATCAGAGACTGTAACCAAAGCTGAACGGGCTCGTCTCACACTAAGAGCCCGAGCTCGATTTGAGACTGAGCCCAAGCTTTATTAAGAAAATGATTCGAGCCCGAGAAGAGACCAAAACGTTTTGTTCATTTAATGTGAGACCGAGATGAGACCATTTTAATATAGCGTATTTTTGTGATCTCGAGATGAGACCATTCAAATATAGTAAATTGCTGTGAGCCTGAGCAGAGTAATATTATAAAGTCCAACTGATACCATATTTTTGTAACGAGCCCGATATGAGACCTTCTAATTTTTAAGAGACGCTTATGTGGCCGTTTTTCCACGATTATGTTTCCCTTGGCCACTAGGGAGTGCTGCGGCGCATAGCAACACGTGCCGTAACCGTACCACTTTTGTTCTCTCCGATACGACCAACTTTGATTACGTGCTGTTTGCGCTATAGTTTGGCGTGACATTTTATAGCTAAAGCTCGAACAGCGCGTGAGCACAGTTGGCCGTGTGAAGAGAGCTCTGGCCTACAGGGTTAATTCTGAGTTTACGTAAAAGACGCTTCAATAAATCATCATCCCAGGAAATCACCTAGAAGGAATATTTTGGAATATTTCTGAGAGCCAGGACCTGCAAGTCACTGTTTATATAGTGCTTTTTAAAAAAAAATGACACTTTTTACCTTTACAAGCCACAAGCGTTCCCCATGGCGTTATATTTTAACCCGTTAGCTTTTTCGACTTAATAAGGCTTGGCAAAAACACGACGTTCTGTTTACAGGTGAAAACTTTCCATTATTTCCACAAGCACTATATAAACAAAAACCTTGCGGGTCCTGGCTCTCGGAAATATATCTTCTTGGCGATTTCCTAGGAGGATGATTTATTTAAGCGCCTATTGGCTATTTCGGATAACGTGACTTAGCCCAGTCGTTTTCTGATTGGTCCAAAGTAGTATACCTTCTGGTATTTTCGAAGATTGTTGTAGTGAAGAGAGTACCAAGCCTGGTCGCCCGGCGGTTTCGTTTGACTTCCTATTTTTCATATTGATAAATAAATCATAAGAATTAAAAGAGATATTAAGAGACTGGAATGAGAACCGCGAGTTATGCAAATTCTTATTAACTTGACTGATACGAGCCCTTGTTAGTAACAGAAATAAGTATGAGCCCGATACAAAGCACTAATGTTTATGGAGAGGAATGAGTTCGAGACGAGCTCTTGTGTTTGGGAGAAAATAATATGAAACCGAGACGAGCTCTCGTGTTTAAAAAAATTCATGAGTTCGAGACGAGCTCTCGTAGTTAGGAAAAAAAACTATGAGCCCGAGACGAGTTCTCGTAGTTAGGAAAAAAACTATGAGCCCGAGACGAGCTCTTGTAGTTAGGTAAATATCTATGGGCCCGAGACAAGCTCTCGTATTTCGGAAAACAAACTTATGAGCCAGAGACGAGCTCTCGTGTTTTTGGGGAAATTCTTATGAGACCGAGACGAGACTAAGGCCAAACAAAACGTTTGGTGACACTGAGCGCGAGACCAAGTCTTGGTGTGCAGCTATGCCTGTAACGAGTGACGGGCGCCCCGTTTGTATTAGATTTACTGCAAGTTCATAATCTTAACTTTTCGAGTGGGGTAGGTACACACCGTTTAACTCACACGATAGAAATATCTTTGTATATCAGGTGTAATGACGAAGAGAGATATATAGACTATGGAAAATTTTAGTTTATATTTTTTTTTATAATTTTATTTGTTTATATTAATAATTATAATAATAAATAAAAGAAAAAAATAAAAATAAAAATGCGTACAACTGAAAAACTTTAATGATCTCCAAAATATCTGGGTAGGGCACTTTCCTCAGATTTCGATTTCATCTCAAAATTCTAGGTAGGGCACTTCAAATTCCAGGTAGGGCACGGCCCGTGTGGCACCCCCCCTGGTTACGGCCCTGGGTATGTGTGACAACGTCAACAGGAAGTCTACGAGTCTTCAACTACCTTCATAAAGGGCAAGTGTTGAAGTAAATTCAGCGTTAAGGATGCGACAAGTATTTCGTAAGCGAGAAAACAAGAAATACCCTCTGTAGATGTTTCTTTTATTAAAATTTGTTTCGTATTATATTTAGTTGATAAACGTGTGCTGTAAATAGGGTTAAATTCAATTGTGCATTTGATTTAGTACGTCTATCTCACTGTTGTAACTACGTAATTTATAATATTCTGAATAATTTATTCTCAGTTGTTTCGTCTCAATTATTTTAGTTATAATAATGTTATATTGGGCGGGATTGAACCGGGATTACGTTTTTAGTAAATAACTTTGAATTGCGGAGATATATCTTTAAGAGTTATCTCGAGAGATTAATACCACTAGGGACAATTCTTCCGAGGATAGGTAAATTTTGGCTTGCCAACTTGTTGATATTAATTAGTGTAGTTAAGCATGAACTTTGGAAGTATCGATGTAAATTAGTCATTGAGCAGGAACTAAAAAAACCTAGTGTGTGGCGCTCTCAATTATTTTTGGCCAATATACGGCGCGAAATTAGACTTCTCACCCTGGTATACTTGAAACATCCCTCTAAAATTGATCTTGCAAAGGTTTTAAATGTTTTTCTTAAATTATTACCCTAACTTTTTATATGATATGTGTTAAGAATTGACAATTCTAAAAGTATTTCTTTCTCTATTGACTTTTGATATATGGCATTGTGGTATATGAAGAATATGTATAGTTTTTTGATGGTTGATAAAAAAAAAGAGCATCGTGCTAATAACGCGAAGGTCGTGGGTTCGATCCCCCCATAGGCCAAAGAGACGAGTGAATTGTTTTTCAAACGACTATTTTTAAAAAGGAGTTAAAGGTTTCATCGAAAGTAGTTGGAAAGGCCCATTAGCTCAGTTGGTTAGAGCGTCGTGCTAATAACGCGGAGGTCGTGGGTTCGATCCCCCCATGGGCCAAAATGTTAAAGAACTTGTTTTTGAAACGAATATTTTTAAAAAGGCGGGTAGGTTTTCATCAAATATAATTGGTAAGGTCCATTAGCTCAGTTGGCTAGAGCGTCGTGCTAATAACGCGAAGGTCGTGGGTTCGATCCCCCCATGGGCCAAAGTGTTAAAGAACTGGTTTTTTTAAACGAATATTTTTAAAAAGGCTGGTATGTTTTCGTCAAATACAGTTGGAAAGGCCCATTAGCTCAGTTGGCTAAAGCGTCGTGCTATTAATGCGAAGGTCGTGGGTTCGAAACCCCCATGGGCCAAAGTGTTAAAGAATTTGTTTTTTAAACGAATATTTTTAAAAAGGCGGGTAGGTTTTCATCAAATGTTGTTGGCAAGGCCCATTAGCTCAGTTGGTTAGAGCGTCGTGCTAATAACGCGAAGGTCGTGGGTTCGATCCCCCCATGGGCCAAAGTGTTAAAGTACTTGTTTTTGAAACGAATATTTTTAAAAAGGCGAGTAGGTTTTCATCAAATACTTTGGGAAATGCCCATTAGCTCAGTTGGTTAGAGCGTCGTGCTAATAACGCGAAGGTCGTGGGTTCGATCCCCCCATGGGCCAAAGTGTTAAAGAACTTGTTTTTGAAACTAATATTTTTAAAAAGGCGGGTAGGTTTTCATCGAAACTGAATGCATCGGCCCATTAGCTCAGTTGGATAGGGCGTTGTGCTAATAACGCGAAGGTCGTGGGTTCGATCCCCCTTTGGGCCAAAGTGTTAAAGAACTTGTTTTTGAAACGAATATTTTTAAAAAGGCGGGTAGGTTTTCATCAAATACAGTTGGAAAGGCCCATTAGCTCAGTTGGTTAGAGCGTCGTGCTAATAACGCGAAGGTCGTGGGTTCGATCACCCCATGGGCCAAAGTGTTAAAGAACTTGTTTTTGAAACGAATATTTTTAAAAAGGCGGGTAGGTTTTCATCAAATACAGTTGGAAAGGCCCATTAGCTCAGTTGGTTAGAGCGTCGTGCTAATAACGCGAAGGTCGTGGGTTCGATCCGCCATTGGCCAAAGTGATAAAGAACTTGTTTTTGAAACGAATATTTTTAAAAAGGCGGGTAGGTTTTCATCAAATACAGTTGGTAAGGCCCATTAGCTCAGTTGGTTAGAGCGTCGTGCTAATAACGCGAAGGTCGTGGGTTCGATCCCCCCATGGGCCAAAGTGTTAAAGAACTTGTTTTTCAAACGAATATTTTTAAAAAGGCGGGTAGGTTTTCATCAAACATAATTGGTAAGGTCCATTAGCTCAGTTGGCTAGAGCGTCGTGCTAATAACGCGAAGGTCGTGGGTTCGATCTCCCCATGGGCCAAAGTGTTAAAGAACTTGTTTTTGAAACGAATATTTTTGAAAAGGTTAGTAGGTTTTCATCAAATTCAGTTGGAAAGGACCATTAGCTCAGTTGGTTAGAGCGTCGTGCTAATAACGCGAAGGTCGTGCGTACGATCCCCCATGGGCCAAAGTGTTAAAGAACTTGTTTTTGAAACTACCATTTTTAAAAAGGCGGGTAGGTTTTCATCAAATGCTGTTGGCAAGGCCCATTAGCTCAGTTGGTTAGAGCGTCGTGCTAATAACGCGAAGGTCGTGGGTTCGTTCCCCCCATGGGCCAAAATGTTAAAGAACTGGTTTTTGAAACGAATATTTTTAAAAAGGCGGGTAGGTTTTCATCAAATATAATTGGTAAGGGCCCTTAGCTCAGTTGGTTAGAGCGTCGTGCTAATAACGCGAAGGTCGTGGGTTCGATCCCCCCATGGGCCAAAATGTTAAAGAACTTGTTTTTGAAACGAATATTTTTGAAAAGGTTAGTAGGTTTTCATCAGATTCAGTTGGAAAGGCCCATTAGCTCAGTTGCTTAGAGCGTCGTGCTAATAACGCGAGGGTCGTGGGTTCGATCCCCCCATTGGCCAAAGTGTTAAAGAACTTGTTTTTGAAACGAATATTTTTAAAAAGGCGGGTAGGTTTTCATCAAATACAATTGGAAAGGGCCCTTAGCTCAGTTGGTTAGAGCGTCGTGCTAATAACGCGAAGGTCGTGGGTTCGATCCCCCCATGGGCCAAAATGTTAAAGAACTTGTTTTTGAAACGAATATTTTTGAAAAGGTTAGTAGGTTTTCATCAGATTCAGTTGGAAAGGCCCATTAGCTCAGTTGGTTAGAGCGGCGTGCTAATAACGCGAAGGTCGTGGGTTCGATCCCCCCATGGGCCAAAGTGTTAAAAAACTTGTTTTTGAAACTACTATTTTTAAAAAGGCGGGTAGGTTTTCATCAAATGTTGTTGGCAAGGCCCATTAGCTCAGTTGGTTAGAGCGTCGTGCTAATAACGCGAAGGTCGTGGGTTCAATCCCCCCATGGGCCAAAGTGTTAAAGTACTTGTTTTTGAAACGAATATTTTTGAAAAGGTTAGTAGGTTTTCATCAAATACTTTGGGAAAGGCCCATTAGCTCAGTTGGTTAGAGCGTCGTGCTAATAACGCGAAGGTCGTTTGTTCGATCCCCCCATGGGCCAAAATGTTAAAGAACTTGTTTTTGAAACGAATATTTTTGAAAAGGTTAGTAGGTTTTCATCAAATTCAGTTGGAAAGGCCCATTAGCTCAGTTGGTTAGAGCGTCGTGCTAATAACGCGAAGGTCGTGGGTTCGATCCCCCCATGGGCCAAAGTGTGAAAAGACTTGTTTTTGAAACTACTATTTTTAAAAAGGCGGGTAGGTTTTCATCAAATGTTGTTGGCAAGGCCCATTAGCTCAGTTGGTTAGAGCGTCGTGCTAATAACGCGAAGGTCGTGGGTTCAATCCCCCCATGGGCCAAAGTGTTAAAGTACTTGTTTTTGAAACGAATATTTTTGAAAAGGTTAGTAGGTTTTCATCAAATACTTTGGGAAAGGCCCATTAGCTCAGTTGGTTAGAGCGTCGTACTAATAACGCGAAGGTCGTGGGTTGATCCCCCCATGGGCCAAAGTGTTAAAGAACTTATTTTTGAAACGAATATTTTTGAAAAGGTTAGTAGGTTTTCATCAAATACAATTGGCAAGGCCCATTAGCTCAGTTGGTTAGAGCGTCGTGCTAATAACGCGAAGGTCGTGGGTTCGATCCCCCCATGGGCCAAAGTGTTAAAGAACTTGTTTTTGAAACGAATATTTGTAAAAAGGCGAGTAGGTTTTCATCAAACACTTTGGGAAAGGCCCATTAGCTCAGTTGGTTAGAGCGTTGTGCTAATAACGCGAAGGTCGTGGGTTCGATCCCCCCATGGGCCAAAGTGATAAAGAACTTGTTTTGGAACGAATATTTTTAAAAAGGCGGGTAGGTTTGCATCAAATACAATTGGCAAGGCCCATTAGCTCAGTTGGTTAGAGCGTCGTGCTAATAACGCGAAGGTCGTGGGTTCGATCCCCCCATGGGCCAAAGTGTTAAAGAACTTGTTTTTGAGACGAATATTTTTAAAAAGGCGGGTAGTTTTTCATCAAATACAGTTGGAAAGGCCCATTAGCTCAGTTGGATAGAGCGTCGTGCTAATAACGTGAAGGTCGTGGGTTCGGTCCCCCCCATGGGCCAAAGTGTTAAAGAACTTGTTTTGGAACGAATATTTTTAAGAAGGCGGGTAGGTTTGCATCAAATACAATTGGCAAGGCCCATTAGCTCAGTTGGTTAGAGCGTCGTGCTAATAACGCGAAGGTCGTGGGTTCGATCCCCCCATGGGCCAAAGTGTTAAAGAACTTGTTTTTGAGACGAATATTTTTAAAAAGGCGGGTAGTTTTTCATCAAATACGGTTGGAAAGGCCCATTAGCTCAGTTGGATAGAGCGTCGTGCTAATAACGTGAAGGTGGTGGGTTCGATCCCCCCATTGGCCAAAGTGTTAAAGAGCTTGTTTTTGAAACGAATATTTTTAAAAAGGCGGGTAGGTTTTCATCAACTATTATCGGAAATGCCCATTAGCTCAGTTGGTTAGAGCGTCGTGCTAATAACGCGAAGGTCGTGGGTTCGATCCCCACATGGGCCAAAGAAATAAAGAACTTGTTTTTGAAACGAATATTTTTAAAAAGGCGGATAGGTTTTCATCAAATGCTGTTGGCAAGGCCCATTAGCTCAGTTGGTTAGAGCGTCGTGCTAATAACGCGAAGGTCGTGGGTTGATCCCCCCATGGGCCAAAGTGTTAAAGAACTTGTTTTTGAAACGAATATTTTTTAAAGGTTAGTAGGTTTTCATCAAATCCAGTTGGAAAGGCCCATTAGCTCAGTTGGTTAGAGCGTCGTGCTAATAACGCGAAGGTCGTGGGTTCGATCCCCCCATGGGCCAAAGTGTTAAAGAACTAGTTTTTTAAACGAATATTTTTAAAAAGGCGGGTAGGTTTTCATCAAATACAGTTGGAAAGGCCCATTAGCTCAGTTGGTTAGAGCGTCGTGCTAATAACGCGAAGGTCGTGGGTTCGATCCCCCCATGGGCCAAAGTGTTAAAGAACTAGTTTTTTAAACGAATATTTTTAAAAAGGCGGGTAGGTTTTCATCAAATACAATTGGAAAGGCCCATTAGCTTAGTTGGTTAGAGCGTCGTGCTAATAACGCGAAGGTCGTGGGTTCGATCCCCCCATGGGCCAAAGTGTTAAAGAACTAGTTTTTTAAACGAATATTTTTTAAACGTTATTAGGTTTTCATCAAATACAGTTGGAAAGGCCCATTAGCTCAGTTGGTTAGAGCGTCGTTCTAATAACGCGAAGGTCGTGGGTTCGATCCCCCCATGGGCCAAAGTGTTAAAGAACTTGTTTTTGAAACGAATATTTTTTAAAGGTTAGTAGGTTTTCATCAAATCCAGTTGGAAAGGCCCATTAGCTCAGTTGGTTAGAGCGTCGTGCTAATAACGCGAAGGTCGTGGGTTCGATCCCCCCATGGGCCAAAGTGTTAAAGAACTAGTTTTTTAAACGAATATTTTTAAAAAGGCGGGTAGGTTTTCATCAAATACAGTTGGAAAGGCCCATTAGCTCAGTTTGTTAGAGCGTCGTGCTAATAACGCGAGGGTCGTGGGTTCGATCCCCCCATTGGCCAAAGTGTTAAAGAACTTGTTTTTGAAACGAATATTTTTAAAAAGGCGGGTAGGTTTTCATCAAATACAATTGGCAAGGCCCATTAGCTCAGTTGGTTAGAGCGTCGTGCTAATAACGCGAAGGTCGTGGGTTCGATCCCCCCATGGGCCAAAGGGTTAAAGAACTAGTTTTTTAAACGAATATTTTTAAAAAGGCGGGTAGGTCTTCATCAAATACAATTGGAAAGGCCCATTAGCTTAGTTGGTTAGAGCGTCGTGCTAATAACGCGAAGGTCGTGGGTTCGATCCCCCCATGGGCCAAAGTGTTAAAGAACTAGTTTTTTAAACGAATATTTTTTAAAGGTTATTAGGTTTTCATCAAATACAGTTGGAAAGGCCCATTAGCTCAGTTGGTTAGAGCGTCGTGCTAATAACGCGAAGGTCGTGGGTTCGATCTCCCCATGGGCCAAAGTGTTAAAGAACTTGTTTTTGAAACGAATATTTTTGAAAAGGGTTAGTAGGTTTTCATCAAATACAGTTGGAAAGGCCCATTAGCTCAGTTGGTTAGAGCGTCGTGCTAATAACGCGAAGGTCGTGGGTTCGATCCCCCCATTGGCCAAAGTGTTAAAGAACTTGTTTTTGAAACGAATATTTTTAAAAAGGCGGGTAGGTTTTCATCAAATACAATTGGTAAGGCCCATTAGCTCAGTTGGTTAGAGCGTTGTGCTAATAACGCGAAGGTCGTGGGTTCGATCCCCCCATGGGCCAAAGTGTTAAAGAACTTGTTTTTGAAACGAATATTTTTAAAAAGGCGGGTAGGTTTTCATCAAATACAATTGGCAAGGCCCATTAGCTCAGTTGGTTAGAGCGTTGTGCTAATAACGCGAAGGTCGTGGGTTCGATCCCCCGATGGGCCAAAGTGTTAAAGAACTTGTTTTTGAAACGAATATTTTTAAAAAGGCGGGTAGGTTTTCATCAAATACAATTGGCAAGGCCCATTAGCTCAGTTGGTTAGAGCGTCGTGGTATTATCGCGAAAGTCGTGGGTTCGATCCCCCCATGGGCCAAATGTTAAAGAACTTGTTTTTGAAACGAATATTTTTAAAAAGGCGGGTAGGTTTTCATCAAATACAGTTGGAAAGGCCCATTAGCTCAGTTGGTTAGAGCGTCGTGCTAATAACGCGAAGGTCGTGGGTTCGATCCCCCCATGGGCCAAAGTGTTAAAGAACTTGTTTTTGAAACGAATATTTTTAAAAAGGCGAGTAGGTTTTCATCAAATACAATTGGCAAGGCCCATTAGCTCAGTTGGTTAGAGCGTCGTGGTATTATCGCGAAGGTCGTGGGTTCGATCCCCCCATGGGCCAAAATGTTAAAGAACTTGTTTTTGAAACGAATATTTTTAAAAAGGCGGGTAGGTTTTCATCAAATACAGTTGGAAAGGCCCATTAGCTTAGTTGGTTAGAGCGTCGTGGTATTATCGCGAAGGTCGTGGGTTCGATCCCCCCCATGGGCCAAAGTGTTAAAGAACTTATTTTTGAAACGAATATTTTTAAAAAGGCTGGTAGGTTTTCATCAAATACAATTGGAAAGGCCCATTAGCTCAGTTGGTTAGAGCGTCGTGCTAATAACGCGAATGTCGTGGGTTCGATCCCCCCATTGGCCAAAGTGTTAAAGAACTTGTTTTTGAAACGAATATTTTTAAAAGGGTGGGTAGGTTTTCATCAAATACAGTTGGAAAGGCCCATTAGCTCAGTTGGTTAGAGCGTCGTGCTAATAACGCGAAGGTCGTGGGTTCGATCCGCCATTGGCCAAAGTGATAAAGAACTTGTTTTTGAAACGAATATTTTTAAAAAGGCGGGTAGGTTTTCATCAAATACAGTTGGTAAGGCCCATTAGCTCAGTTGGTTAGAGCGTCGTGCTAATAACGCGAAGGTCGTGGGTTCGATCCCCCCATGGGCCAAAGTGTTAAAGAACTTGTTTTTCAAACGAATATTTTTAAAAAGGCGGGTAGGTTTTCATCAAATACAATTGGCAAGGCCCATTAGCTCAGTTGGTTAGAGCGTCGTGGTATTATCGCGAAGGTCGTGGGTTCAATCCCCCCATGGGCCAAAGTGTTAAAGAACTTATTTTTGAAACGAATATTTTTAAAAAGGCGGGTAGGTTTTCATCAAATACAGTTGGAAAGGCCCATTAGCTCAGTTGGTTAGAGCGTCGTGCTAATAACGCGAAGGTCGTGGGTTCGATCCCCCCATTGGCCAAAGTGTTAAAGAACTTGTTTTTGAAACGAATATTTTTAAAAAGGCGGGTAGGTTTTCATCAAATATAATTGGTAAGGCCCATTAGCTCAGTTGGTTAGAGCGTCGTGCTAATAACTCGAAGGTCGTGGGTTCGATCCCCCCATGGGCCAAAGTGTTAAAGAACTTGTTTTTGAAACGAATATTTTTAAAAAGGCGGGTAGGTTTTCATCAAATACAACTGGAAAGGCCCATTAGCTCAGTTGGTTAGAGCGTCGTGCTAATAACGCGAAGGTCGTCGGTTCGATATGCCCATGGGCCAAAGTGTTAAAGAACTTGTTTTTGAAACGAATATTTTTAAAAAGGCGGGTAGGTTTTCATCAAATACAGTTGGAAAGGCCCATTAGCTCAGTTGGTTAGAGCGTCGTGCTAATAACGCGAAGGTCGTGGGTTCGATCCCCCCATGGGCCAAAGTGTTAAAGAACTTGTTTTTGAAACGAATATTTTTAAAAAGGCGGGTAGGTTTTCATCAAACACTATTGGAAAGGACCATTAGCTCAGTTGGTTAGAGCGTCGTGCGAATAACGCGAAGGTCGTGGGTTCGATCCCCCCATGGGCCAAAGTGTTAAAGAACTTGTTTTTGAAACGAATATTTTTAAAAAGGTTAGTAGGTTTTCATCAAATGCAATTGGAAAGGCCCATTAGCTCAGTTGGTTAGAGCGTCGTGCTAATAACGCGAAGGTCGTGGGTTCGATCCCCACATGGGCCAAAGTGTTAAAGAACTTGTTTTTGAGACGAATATTTTTAAAAAGGCGGGTATTTTTTCATCAAATTCAGTTGGAAAGGCCCATTAGCTCAGTTGGTTAGAGCGTCGTGCTAATAACGCGAAGGTCGTGGGTTCGATCCCCCCATTGGCCAAAGTGTTAAAGAACTTGTTTTTGAAACGAATATTTTTAAAAAGGCGGGTAGGTTTTCATCAAATACAATTGGTAAGGCCCATTAGCTCAGTTGGTTAGAGCGTTGTGCTAATAACGCGAAGGTCGTCGGTTCGATATGCCCATGGGCCAAAGTGTTAAAGAACTTGTTTTTGAAACGAATATTTTTAAAAAGGCGGGTAGGTTTTCATCAAATACAACTGGAAAGGACCATTAGCTCAGTTGGTTAGAGCGTCGTGCTAATAACGCGAAGGTCGTCGGTTCGATATGCCCATGGGCCAAAGTGTTAAAGAACTTGTTTTTGAAACGAATATTTTTAAAAAGGCGGGTAGGTTTTCATCAAATACAGTTGGAAAGGCCCATTAGCTCAGTTGGTTAGAGCGTCGTGCTAATAACGCGAAGGTCGTGGGTTCGATCCCCCCATTGGCCAAAGTGTTAAAGAACTTGTTTTTGAAACGAATATTTTTAAAAAGGCGGGTAGGTTTTCATCAAATACAATTGGTAAGGCCCATTAGCTCAGTTGGTTAGAGCGTTGTGCTAATAACGCGAAGGTCGTGGGTTCGATCCCCCCATGGGCCAAAGTGTTAAAGAACTTGTTTTTGAAACGAATATTTTTAAAAAGGCGGGTAGGTTTTCATCAAATACAATTGGCAAGGCCCATTAGCTCAGTTGGTTAGAGCGTTGTGCTAATAACGCGAAGGTCGTGGGTTCGATCCCCCCATGGGCCAAAGTGTTAAAGAACTTGTTTTTGAAACGAATATTTTTAAAAAGGCGGGTAGGTTTTCATCAAATACAATTGGCAAGGCCCATTAGCTCAGTTGGTTAGAGCGTCGTGGTATTATCGCGAAAGTCGTGGGTTCGATCCCCCCATGGGCCAAAGTGTTAAAGAACTTGTTTTTGAAACGAATATTTTTAAAAAGGCGGGTAGGTTTTCATCAAATACAGTTGGAAAGGCCCATTAGCTCAGTTGGTTAGAGCGTCGTGCTAATAACGCGAAGGTCGTGGGTTCGATCCCCCCATGGGCCAAAGTGTTAAAGAACTTGTTTTTGAAACGAATATTTTTAAAAAGGCGAGTAGGTTTTCATCAAATACAATTGGCAAGGCCCATTAGCTCAGTTGGTTAGAGCGTCGTGGTATTATCGCGAAGGTCGTGGGTTCAATCCCCCCATGGGCCAAAGTGTTAAAGAACTTATTTTTGAAACGAATTTTTTTTAAAAAGGCGGGTAGGTTTTCATCAAATACAGTTGGAAAGGCCCATTAGCTCAGTTGGTTAGAGCGTCGTGGTATTATCGCGAAGGTCGTGGGTTCGATCCCCCCATGGGTCAAAGTGTTAAAGAACTTGTTTTTGAAACGAATATTTTTAAAAAGGCGGGTAGGTTTTCATCAAATCGAGTTGGAAAGGCCCATTAGCTCAGTTGGTTAGAGCGTCGTGCTAGAAACGCGAAGTTCGTGGGTTCGATCCCCCCATTGGCCAAAGTGTTAAAGAACTTGTTTTTGAAACGAATATTTTTAAAAAGGTGGGTAGGTTTTCATCAAATACAGTTGGAAAGGCCCATTAGCTCAGTTGGTTAGAGCGTCGTGCTAGAAACGCGAAGGTCGTGGGTTCGATCCCCCCATGGGCCAAAGTGTTAAAGAACTTGTTTTTGAAACGAATATTTTTAAAAAGGCGTGTAGGTTTTCATCAAATACAATTGGTAAGGCCCATTAGCTCAGTTGGTTAGAGCGTCGTTGTATTATCGCGAAGGTCGTGGGTTCGATCCCCCCATGGGTCAAAGTGTTAAAGAACTTGTTTTTGAAACGAATATTTTTAAAAAGGCGGGTAGGTTTTCATCAAATCAAGTTGGAAAGGCCCATTAGCTCAGTTGGTTAGAGCGTCGTGCTAGAAACGCGAAGTTCGTGGGTTCGATCCCCCCATTGGCCAAAGTGTTAAAGAACTTGTTTTTGAAACGAATATTTTTAAAAAGGCGGGTAGGTTTTCATCAAATACTAATGGTAAGGTCCATTAGCTCAGTTGGCTAGAGCGTCGTGCTAATAACGCGAAGGTCGTGGGTTCGATCTCCCCATGGGCCAAAGTGTTAAAGAACTTGTTTTTGAAACGAATATTTTTGAAAAGGGTTAGTAGGTTTTCATCAAATACAGTTGGAAAGGCCCATTAGCTCAGTTGGTTAGAGCGTCGTGCTAATAACGCGAAGGTCGTGGGTTCGATCCCCCCATTGGCCAAAGTGTTAAAGAACTTGTTTTTGAAACGAATATTTTTAAAAAGGCGGGTAGGTTTTCATCAAATACAATTGGTAAGGCCCATTAGCTCAGTTGGTTAGAGCGTTGTGCTAATAACGCGAAGGTCGTGGGTTCGATCCCCCCATGGGCCAAAGTGTTAAAGAACTTGTTTTTGAAACGAATATTTTTAAAAAGGCGGGTAGGTTTTCATCAAATACAATTGGCAAGGCCCATTAGCTCAGTTGGTTAGAGCGTTGTGCTAATAACGCGAAGGTCGTGGGTTCGATCCCCCCATGGGCCAAAGTGTTAAAGAACTTGTTTTTGAAACGAATATTTTTAAAAAGGCGGGTAGGTTTTCATCAAATACAATTGGCAAGGCCCATTAGCTCAGTTGGTTAGAGCGTCGTGGTATTATCGCGAAAGTCGTGGGTTCGATCCCCCCATGGGCCAAAGTGTTAAAGAACTTGTTTTTGAAACGAATATTTTTAAAAAGGCGGGTAGGTTTTCATCAAATACAGTTGGAAAGGCCCATTAGCTCAGTTGGTTAGAGCGTCGTGCTAATAACGCGAAGGTCGTGGGTTCGATCCCCCCATGGGCCAAAGTGTTAAAGAACTTGTTTTTGAAACGAATATTTTTAAAAAGGCGAGTAGGTTTTCATCAAATACAATTGGCAAGGCCCATTAGCTCAGTTGGTTAGAGCGTCGTGGTATTATCGCGAAGGTCGTGGGTTCAATCCCCCCATGGGCCAAAGTGTTAAAGAACTTATTTTTGAAACGAATTTTTTTTAAAAAGGCGGGTAGGTTTTCATCAAATACAGTTGGAAAGGCCCATTAGCTCAGTTGGTTAGAGCGTCGTGGTATTATCGCGAAGGTCGTGGGTTCGATCCCCCCATGGGTCAAAGTGTTAAAGAACTTGTTTTTGAAACGAATATTTTTAAAAAGGCGGGTAGGTTTTCATCAAATCAAGTTGGAAAGGCCCATTAGCTCAGTTGGTTAGAGCGTCGTGCTAGAAACGCGAAGTTCGTGGGTTCGATCCCCCCATTGGCCAAAGTGTTAAAGAACTTGTTTTTGAAACGAATATTTTTAAAAAGGTGGGTAGGTTTTCATCAAATACAGTTGGAAAGGCCCATTAGCTCAGTTGGTTAGAGCGTCGTGCTAGAAACGCGAAGGTCGTGGGTTCGATCCCCCCATGGGCCAAAGTGTTAAAGAACTTGTTTTTGAAACGAATATTTTTAAAAAGGCGTGTAGGTTTTCATCAAATACAATTGGTAAGGCCCATTAGCTCAGTTGGTTAGAGCGTCGTTGTATTATCGTGAAGTTCGTCGGTTCGATCCCCCCATGGGCCAAAGTGTTAAAGAACTTGTTTTTAAAACGAATATTTTTAAAAAGGCGGGTAGGTTTTCATCAAATACAACTGGAAAGGCCCATTAGCTCAGTTGGTTAGAGCGTCGTGCGAATAACGCGAAGGTCGTGGGTTCGATCCCCCCATGGGCCAAAGTGTTAAAGAACTTGTTTTTGAAACGAATATTTTTAAAAAGGCGGGTAGGTTTTCATCAAATACAATTGGAAAGGCCCATTAGCTCAGTTGGTTAGAGCGTCGTGCTAATAACGCGAAGGTCATGGGTTCGATCCCCCCATGGGCCAAAGTGTTAAAGAACTTGTTTTTGAAACGAATATTTTTAAAAAAGGCGGGTAGGTTTTCATCAAATACAATTGGTAAGGCCCATTAGCTCAGTTGGTTAGAGCGTCGTGGTATTATCGCGAAGGTCGTGGGTTCGATCCCCCCATGGGCCAAAGTGTTAAAGAACTTGTTTCTGAAAAGAATATTTTTAAAAAGGCGGGTAGGTTTTCATCAAATACAATTGGCAAGGCCAATTAGCTCAGTTGGTTAGAGCGTCGTGGTATTATCGCGAAGGTCGTGGGTTCGATCCCCCCATGGGTCAAAGTGTTAAAGAACTTGTTTTTGAAACGAATATTTTTATAAAGGCGGGTAGGTTTTCATCAAATACAATTGGCAAGGCCAATTAGCTCAGTTGGTTAGAGCGTCGTGGTATTATCGCGAAGGTCGTGGGTTCGATCCCCCCATGGGTCAAAGTGTTAAAGAACTTGTTTTTGAAACGAATATTTTTATAAAGGCGGGTAGGTTTTCATCAAATACAATTGGAAAGGCCCATTAGCTCAGTTGGTTAGAGCGTCGTGCTAATAACGCGAAGGTCGTGGGTTCGGTCCCCCCATGGGCCAAAGTGTTAAAGAACATTTTTTTGAAACTAATATTTTTAAAAAGGCGGGTAGGTTTTCATCAAATACAATTGGCAAGGCCCATTAGCTCAGTTGGTTAGAGCGTCGTGGTATTATCGCGAAGGTCATGGGTTCGATCCCCCCATGGGCCAAAATGTTAAAGAACTTGTTTTTGAAACGAATATTTTTAAAAAGGCGGGTAGGTTTTCATCAAATACAGTTGGAAAGGCCCATTAGCTTAGTTGGTTAGAGCGTCGTGGTATTATCGCGAAGGTCGTGGGTTCGATCCCCCCCATGGGCCAAAGTGTTAAAGAACTTATTTTTGAAACGAATATTTTTAAAAAGGCTGGTAGGTTTTCATCAAATACAATTGGAAAGGCCCATTAGCTCAGTTGGTTAGAGCGTCGTGCTAATAACGCGAATGTCGTGGGTTCGATCCCCCCATTGGCCAAAGTGTTAAAGAACTTGTTTTTGAAACGAATATTTTTAAAAAGGCGGGTAGGTTTTCATCAAATACTAATGGTAAGGTCCATTAGCTCAGTTGGCTAGAGCGTCGTGCTAATAACGCGAAGGTCGTGGGTTCGATCTCCCCATGGGCCAAAGTGTTAAAGAACTTGTTTTTGAAACGAATATTTTTGAAAAGGGTTAGTAGGTTTTCATCAAATACAGTTGGAAAGGCCCATTAGCTCAGTTGGTTAGAGCGTCGTGCTAATAACGCGAAGGTCGTGGGTTCGATCCCCCCATTGGCCAAAGTGTTAAAGAACTTGTTTTTGAAACGAATATTTTTAAAAAGGCGGGTAGGTTTTCATCAAATACAATTGGCAAGGCCCATTAGCTCAGTTGGTTAGAGCGTTGTGCTAATAACGCGAAGGTCGTGGGTTCGATCCCCCCATGGGCCAAAGTGTTAAAGAACTTGTTTTTGAAACGAATATTTTTGAAAAGGGTTAGTAGGTTTTCATCAAATACAGTTGGAAAGGCCCATTAGCTCAGTTGGTTAGAGCGTCGTGCTAATAACGCGAAGGTCGTGGGTTCGATCCCCCCATTGGCCAAAGTGTTAAAGAACTTGTTTTTGAAACGAATATTTTTAAAAAGGCGGGTAGGTTTTCATCAAATACAATTGGTAAGGCCCATTAGCTCAGTTGGTTAGAGCGTTTTGCTAATAACGCGAAGGTCGTGGGTTCGATCCCCCCATGGGCCAAAGTGTTAAAGAACTTGTTTTTGAAACGAATATTTTTAAAAAGGCGGGTAGGTTTTCATCAAATACAATTGGCAAGGCCCATTAGCTCAGTTGGTTAGAGCGTCGTGCTAATAACGCGAAGGTCGTGGGTTCGATCTCCCCATGGGCCAAAGTGTTAAAGAACTTGTTTTTGAAACGAATATTTTTGAAAAGGGTTAGTAGGTTTTCATCAAATACAGTTGGAAAGGCCCATTAGCTCAGTTGGTTAGAGCGTCGTGCTAATAACGCGAAGGTCGTGGGTTCGATCCCCCCATTGGCCAAAGTGTTAAAGAACTTGTTTTTGAAACGAATATTTTTAAAAAGGCGGGTAGGTTTTCATCAAATACAATTGGTAAGGCCCATTAGCTCAGTTGGTTAGAGCGTTGTGCTAATAACGCGAAGGTCGTGGGTTCGATCCCCCCATGGGCCAAAGTGTTAAAGAACTTGTTTTTGAAACGAATATTTTTAAAAAGGCGGGTAGGTTTTCATCAAATACAATTGGCAAGGCCCATTAGCTCAGTTGGTTAGAGCGTTGTGCTAATAACGCGAAGGTCGTGGGTTCGATCCCCCCATGGGCCAAAGTGTTAAAGAACTTGTTTTTGAAACGAATATTTTTAAAAAGGCGGGTAGGTTTTCATCAAATACAATTGGCAAGGCCCATTAGCTCAGTTGGTTAGAGCGTCGTGGTATTATCGCGAAAGTCGTGGGTTCGATCCCCCCATGGGCCAAAGTGTTAAAGAACTTGTTTTTGAAACGAATATTTTTAAAAAGGCGGGTAGGTTTTCATCAAATACAGTTGGAAAGGCCCATTAGCTCAGTTGGTTAGAGCGTCGTGCTAATAACGCGAAGGTCGTGGGTTCGATCCCCCCATGGGCCAAAGTGTTAAAGAACTTGTTTTTGAAACGAATATTTTTAAAAAGGCGAGTAGGTTTTCATCAAATACAATTGGCAAGGCCCATTAGCTCAGTTGGTTAGAGCGTCGTGGTATTATCGCGAAGGTCGTGGGTTCAATCCCCCCATGGGCCAAAGTGTTAAAGAACTTATTTTTGAAACGAATTTTTTTTAAAAAGGCGGGTAGGTTTTCATCAAATACAGTTGGAAAGGCCCATTAGCTCAGTTGGTTAGAGCGTCGTGGTATTATCGCGAAGGTCGTGGGTTCGATCCCCCCATGGGTCAAAGTGTTAAAGAACTTGTTTTTGAAACGAATATTTTTAAAAAGGCGGGTAGGTTTTCATCAAATCAAGTTGGAAAGGCCCATTAGCTCAGTTGGTTAGAGCGTCGTGCTAGAAACGCGAAGTTCGTGGGTTCGATCCCCCCATTGGCCAAAGTGTTAAAGAACTTGTTTTTGAAACGAATATTTTTAAAAAGGTGGGTAGGTTTTCATCAAATACAGTTGGAAAGGCCCATTAGCTCAGTTGGTTAGAGCGTCGTGCTAGAAACGCGAAGGTCGTGGGTTCGATCCCCCCATGGGCCAAAGTGTTAAAGAACTTGTTTTTGAAACGAATATTTTTAAAAAGGCGTGTAGGTTTTCATCAAATACAATTGGTAAGGCCCATTAGCTCAGTTGGTTAGAGCGTCGTTGTATTATCGTGAAGTTCGTCGGTTCGATCCCCCCATGGGCCAAAGTGTTAAAGAACTTGTTTTTAAAACGAATATTTTTAAAAAGGCGGGTAGGTTTTCATCAAATACAACTGGAAAGGCCCATTAGCTCAGTTGGTTAGAGCGTCGTGCGAATAACGCGAAGGTCGTGGGTTCGATCCCCCCATGGGCCAAAGTGTTAAAGAACTTGTTTTTGAAACGAATATTTTTAAAAAGGCGGGTAGGTTTTCATCAAATACAATTGGAAAGGCCCATTAGCTCAGTTGGTTAGAGCGTCGTGCTAATAACGCGAAGGTCATGGGTTCGATCCCCCCATGGGCCAAAGTGTTAAAGAACTTGTTTTTGAAACGAATATTTTTAAAAAAGGCGGGTAGGTTTTCATCAAATACAATTGGTAAGGCCCATTAGCTCAGTTGGTTAGAGCGTCGTGGTATTATCGCGAAGGTCGTGGGTTCGATCCCCCCATGGGCCAAAGTGTTAAAGAACTTGTTTCTGAAAAGAATATTTTTAAAAAGGCGGGTAGGTTTTCATCAAATACAATTGGCAAGGCCAATTAGCTCAGTTGGTTAGAGCGTCGTGGTATTATCGCGAAGGTCGTGGGTTCGATCCCCCCATGGGTCAAAGTGTTAAAGAACTTGTTTTTGAAACGAATATTTTTATAAAGGCGGGTAGGTTTTCATCAAATACAATTGGCAAGGCCAATTAGCTCAGTTGGTTAGAGCGTCGTGGTATTATCGCGAAGGTCGTGGGTTCGATCCCCCCATGGGTCAAAGTGTTAAAGAACTTGTTTTTGAAACGAATATTTTTATAAAGGCGGGTAGGTTTTCATCAAATACAATTGGAAAGGCCCATTAGCTCAGTTGGTTAGAGCGTCGTGCTAATAACGCGAAGGTCGTGGGTTCGGTCCCCCCATGGGCCAAAGTGTTAAAGAACATTTTTTTGAAACTAATATTTTTAAAAAGGCGGGTAGGTTTTCATCAAATACAATTGGCAAGGCCCATTAGCTCAGTTGGTTAGAGCGTCGTGGTATTATCGCGAAGGTCGTGGGTTCGATCCCCCCATGGGCCAAAATGTTAAAGAACTTGTTTTTGAAACGAATATTTTTAAAAAGGCGGGTAGGTTTTCATCAAATACAGTTGGAAAGGCCCATTAGCTTAGTTGGTTAGAGCGTCGTGGTATTATCGCGAAGGTCGTGGGTTCGATCCCCCCCATGGGCCAAAGTGTTAAAGAACTTATTTTTGAAACGAATATTTTTAAAAAGGCTGGTAGGTTTTCATCAAATACAATTGGAAAGGCCCATTAGCTCAGTTGGTTAGAGCGTCGTGCTAATAACGCGAATGTCGTGGGTTCGATCCCCCCATTGGCCAAAGTGTTAAAGAACTTGTTTTTGAAACGAATATTTTTAAAAGGGTGGGTAGGTTTTCATCAAATACAGTTGGAAAGGCCCATTAGCTCAGTTGGTTAGAGCGTCGTGCTAATAACGCGAAGGTCGTGGGTTCGATCCGCCATTGGCCAAAGTGATAAAGAACTTGTTTTTGAAACGAATATTTTTAAAAAGGCGGGTAGGTTTTCATCAAATACAGTTGGTAAGGCCCATTAGCTCAGTTGGTTAGAGCGTCGTGCTAATAACGCGAAGGTCGTGGGTTCGATCCCCCCATGGGCCAAAGTGTTAAAGAACTTGTTTTTCAAACGAATATTTTTAAAAAGGCGGGTAGGTTTTCATCAAATACAATTGGCAAGGCCCATTAGCTCAGTTGGTTAGAGCGTCGTGGTATTATCGCGAAGGTCGTGGGTTCAATCCCCCCATGGGCCAAAGTGTTAAAGAACTTATTTTTGAAACGAATATTTTTAAAAAGGCGGGTAGGTTTTCATCGAAACTGAAAGCATCGGCCCATTAGCTCAGTTGGATAGGGCGTCGTGCTAATAACGCGAAGGTCGTGGGTTCGATCCCCCCATGGGCCAAAGTGATAAAGAACTTGTCTTTGAAACGAATATTTTTAAAAAGGCGAGTAGGTTTTCATCAAATGCAATTTGAAAGGCCCATTAGCTTAGTTGGTTATAGCGTCGTGCTAATAACGCGAAGATCGTGGGTTAGATCCCCCCATGGGCCAAAGTGTTAAAGAACTTGTTTTTGAAACGAATATTTTTAAAAAAGGTTAGTAGGTTTTCATCAAATACAGTTGGAAAGGCCCATTAGCTCAGTTGGTTAGTGCGTCGTGCTAATAACGCGAAGGTCGTGGGCTCGATCCCCCCATGGGCCAAAGTGTAGAAGAATTAGTTTTTGAAACGACTATTTTTAAAAAGGCGGGAAAGTTTTCATCGAGACTAAATTTGGAAAGGCCCATTAGCTCAGTTGGCTAGAGCGTCTTCCTAAGAACACGAAAGTTTTTGTTTAAATGAAAAATTTATTTTTTAGGGCCGTTTCCACTCAAAATTTAAGATGAAATCTTTTATTCGCGATTGGTTTTCATTCTGTTTTAGGCAATGAATATTTTTTTTTATTTTAAATTATTTCATTTTTGTGGTCGAATGCAAAAATCACAATATAGTTTATTATAGACGATAAAATGAATGGGTATGAAATGTTAAAAGTTTTGGTACTTCAAAATTGGATGCTTGCAAGGGAAGGAACACCGGATTTGATGATATTGAGCATGCTCAGAAGCCATTTTTTGACTGTCGCCGAGAAAAAATAACTATGGTAGACCGTAGACGTAGAACATGATACCTCATTGAGAAAGTGGTGCCATCTAAGTACGCTGACCGTTAAATTTCGAAAAGAAAAGCTTAAGAAAAAGGCACGTTCAACTGTACATTTAGCTCTAACTTTGAACTCTTTCAATTAAAAGGCAAACTATTAATTGAATGAATCATTACTGACGTTAAAATGACCTCAGTGACTGTTGAAGTCGCTTAACGCTGCCGCTGGCTGCATTGCTACCCCTAATTTAAAAAAAAAAATTCCGATGCCGAAAAGCCGTTGGAATTTATTTTCCCGTTTATTTCATAGTTGAAATCTTCATAGATCCAGTTCAAGTCGTTTTACTGGTCGGGAGATATCCTGGATAAAGAAAGCGATCGAATACGTAATAACATTTATTCGACATAAACAGATTGAAGAGGGCAATACAAATGAAACTCTTTGAAGGGGTAGAAAAAGTTACTAGCGTAAGAGCGGACCTAAAGTATTATATTTTGTCGAACAAGGAACGCCGCGAGCAGTCGGACAAGTCCTCGCCAAGCCTAGAATTATCGTTCGTGCGGAATACAAAAGAAAACTTGGGAATAACATTCATTCCTGAGGCCGTTCACGACCGTTTTACTCAGAGGGTGTATAATCTGTATGGTTAACGAAATGGCAGTTGACGGGTGATGATCTTTGATGAGACACTCGATAACACACCTGCCTTTTTAAGGAGCCGATTACCGACACACGGAGGGCGCTGCTAACCAGGTTGGGGAGATGAAAATGCCTCCTAATTACCACACTTTTTGTAAAAGTCCAGCGTGCCGAAAATGGTCCGTCCACTTCGCAACCCACCACGTTATTATACAAGTTTCGATTTATATATTTTTTTGACTCCTCTCTAAAAGGCATACGAAATTAGAAAGCCCTACCTTTAGACACGCTCGCTAATTCTAGGATAGGATCTTATTTTTCTATCGGCTCTTAACCTTGGGACTTTGACGCGAAGTACTTAGCGATCTTAAAACTGACGCTCGGTAATCGGGGCTAGGCCTATTACGGAATTTCGCCAGCCACTTTAAGAGGCTGATATTTAATAATCTCGAAGCAGAACTGAAAAAATGCGGGAAGATAATTTCCCTTGCGCGCCGAAAATAAAATTACTGGTTTCACGAGCAAAGTCAAACATGATTTTCATGAACGACGAAATAAAATTACAGGCTTTGGGGCTCCTCGAGATGCGTTCGCCACCACGCCATCATCATTAAAAACACACATAAGCCTCCACTTAGCGAAAATGTGTTAGCAAAAACTTTTGAGTGTTTAAAGGATTGCACTCGCAATTTTCTCGGCTCCGAGCGCGCCGTTATTAATGAATGCGCGAAGAAGCGATAACTCTCCGCTAAGCCTTGGCGTGGGAAAATATCCCGCCATATTTTACGCGGAGCGTCGATTGAAATGCCTTTCTATTTTGGTGCCGCTCGAAACGTGTCTGTTATAAACTTATTTTTTTAAAGAAGGCAAAATTCTTTTACCGACTAACTACGTATTTCAGACGAATCGAATTAATTCAATTTTCATTCCTTGAACGTTAATGGTGTACAGAAATGAAGTGAAGAATTCGAAGCGAGAAATGAGTTTTTCAACGAATGATTGAACGTCAAAGGTTAAGTTAATAATAATTTTAGTTCCAACTTCCATTTGTTATTCGTTTCTGAAATACACCGCCTGGAGCGTTAGGACGATCGGGTTCAACAATCAATTTCTATTGAATGTTTCTTAATTCTCGGTCTGAATTTTTGCTTTTTGTGTTAAATATCGTAAAGATGAATTTTTTGAGATTTTTTTTATCAGTGGTGGTTATTACGTACCGAATTAAATTGAATTTTCAATGCAAATCCAGCAATTTAAAACGATAATTTGTATTCCAGTTTAATTGATTTGAGCGTCATCTACCGGTTTATATCGTAAACTACTTTTCTCCGATGGGTTTTCAACAAATTTTAATATCGGACCATTACCAATTCCGTAAGCGATTTGAAACCCTGACAGCTTGTTTCAAAGGATATGACGTTTACAACACACTACTTCCGTAATATTTCCTGCTCACGCGCAACGACTTTCACACCATCTATTATCGGAATAGTTAAATGTTTTATTCTATTTTCCTTAACCACGTTTTGGTCATCATAATATGCCCTTCTAAGCAGATTTCTGATTGCCAAATATTTCTTTTGATTCCCAGTGATTTTATGATTTCGAAAATATTGTAAAATTTATTAAAGACTTAACAAACAATTTTAAACCATGATTTTCCAGATTTTTTTATTGATTACAAAATATAGGCCCGATTTTTAAAGATTTTTTTAGATTCCAAACCCTTTGATTATTTCTAAAATAATCTTTGATTTTTAAGATATGCATTAAAGACATTGCAATGTCTGATTACTTATAATATTCTAAGATTGTATTCGTTATTTTTCAAATGATTTAATAATAGTTATTTTTTCTATAAATCTGGCTCTGACGTCACAGTCTCTGACTTCTACAAGTCTACGAACAAGCGCTACAGTCGCCAGAGGAATTTCGGATTTTCTAGCACGCGTTTAAATCGCTCGTGCGAAGAATATACTAATAAAGCTGCTGGGTCTTATGACGTAAGAGCGACATTGGGCAAGTTGGGCAAGACCACTTTTTATTTAATAAAATCAACTATTGTACTATTTTTAATGCCTTTAAACAGGTGGCCGGGTTACAGTGACGGCGTCACGGCGATCCCGTGAGGGCTCTGGGGCTCGAGCCCCCCAGGGAAAAACAAACGAGGGCAGAGCCCCTACAGAAATAACATTGAGGAAAAATAGCAATCAGGGAAAAAATTTATAATCTCACTGCCTTTATTTGAGTTCGAATTTTGTCTTTTTACAAAAGTTGTTTTGAGATTACAAATGCGAGTAGCATTAAGATGATATAACCGTAAAATTGATTTCGATAGATTCGTCCAAACAGAATATCGCCGCGTCGTGTACCCTATTTTACCAAAATACCTTCGTAAAGTATGTGGTCAAAAAGGACTTAATACTCTAGCCATGTACAGATATTTTTCCAAAGATATCGACTTAACTTTTGTTATCAATGTATTCATTGGCGGATGAGATATAAGAAAGAACGGTTTTAAAAAAATATATATAGTAATAAAAATCTAGAGCTGTACATTTTCATGCTTAAGTTTTAAGTATATGATTTTTTGGATGAAAAAATAATGGCTCGTGCCCCACAGAAATATTTTACGATCGCCGCCGCTGCCGGGTTACAATGCGTAGGAGGGTGGTGGAAAGCCCTTCATGCCACGCGAGCCAACAGCTCCCTACTCTTACAAGTTTTTATGGAACGGGAAAACCGAAGAACTCGAGGGAAAACCCTCTTACTGAATAAACGATAGCGGAGACATCGTGTTGGTGAACTTTTGCCGGCGCTGCTGGAAAACAATTACTCGTTTAAATAAAACGCGATCTGCGTTTCGAATCTCTTTTATTTCGTTGCGGCGAACGAAACGTGATGGTAAGCGGAGATGGCTATAGAGCCCTTTATTAGGGACTCTAATGCCCGCCAGTTTCCCTGATTCGAGGATTCGCGGGGAAATGAAACACACGGAGAAACCTCCGTCACGACTTCCACTCTCAGAAAGTATATGCTTTAATCAAGATCAGCCGCGCTCATTTCAAATTATATCAAAGTTGATTCGCTTCTCTGTGCGTTGGGCGAAAGAACTTGGATTTCGCATGCGGGCTTTCGCTTCCCCGCGAAAGTCACGACAATTTATTAACTCGCTAAAAATATAAACACGATTATTTAAGTTTTATCACAATTAATTTCCTTGCGAAAATCCTCTACCTCATCGCTGTAAAGAATTCGGTGTGATCTATAGGTAGGGGGTCTAGGGAAATTGGTCGGACTTCGATGTGATCTATGGATTGGATGGTCTAGGACAATTGGTTGAACTTCAGTGTGATCCATGGGTTGGAAGAGTCTAGGACAATTGGTCGTAATTCGGTGTGATCTATGGATTGGAGGGTACTAGGACAATTGGTCGGAATTCGGTGTGATCCATGGGTTGGGGGAGTCTAGGGCAATTGATCGGAATTCGGTGTGATATATGGGTTGGAGGAGTCTAGGACTATTGGTCGGAATTCGGTGTGATATATGGGTTGGAGAAGTCTAGGACAATTGATCGGAATTCGGTGTGATCGATGGATTGGAAGAGTCTAGGACAATTGGTCGGAATTCGGTGTGATCCATGGGTTGTAGGAGTCTAGGACAATTTATTCGAGGAGTCTAGGACAATTGATCCTAGGAGTCTAGGACAATTGATCGGAGGAGTCTAGGGCAATTGGTCGGAATTCGGTGTGATCCATGGGTTGGATGAGTCTAGGACTATTGGTCGGAATTCGGTGTGATCCATGGGTTGGATGAGTCTAGGACTATTGGTCGGAATTCGGTGTGATCCATGGGTTGTAGGAGTCTAGGACAATTGATTCGAGGAGTCTAGGACAATTGAGCCTAGGAGTCTAGGACAATTGATCGGAGGAGTCTAGGACAATTGGTCGGAATTCGGTGTGATCCATGGGTTGGATGAGTCTAGGACTATTGGTCGGAATTCGGTGTGATCCATGGGTAGGAGGGGTCTAGGACAATTGGTCGAAATTCGGTGTGATCCATGGGTTGGGAGAGTCTAGGACAATTGGTCGGAATTCGGTGTGATCCATGGGTTGGAGGAGTCTAGGACAATTGGTCGGAATTCGGTGTGATCCATGGGTTGGAGGAGTCTAGGACTATTGGTCGGAATTCGGTGTGATATATGGGTTGGAGAAGTCTAGGACAATTGATCGGAATTCGGTGTGATCCATGGGTTGGAGGAGTCTAGGACAATTGATCGGAATTCGGTGTGATATATGGGTTGGATGAGTTTACAACAATTGGTCGGAATTCGGTGTGATCTATGGGTAGGAGGGGTCTAGGACAATTGGTCGGAATTCGGTGTGATCTATGGGTTGGAAGAGTTTAGGACAATTGGTCGGAATTCGGTGTGATCCATGGGTTGTAGGAGTCTAGAACAATTGATTCGAGGAGTCTAGGACAATTGATCGGAGGAGTCTAGGACAATTGGTCGGAATTCGGTGTGATCCATGGGTTGGAGGAGTCTAGGACAATTGATCGGAATTCGGTGTGTTCCATGGGTTGGGAGAGTCTAGGACAATTGGTCGGAATTCGGTGTGATCCATGGGTTGGAGGAGTCTAGGACAATTGATCGGAGGAGTCTAGGACAATTGGTCGGAATTCGGTGTGATCCATGGGTTGGAGGAGTCTAGGACTATTGGTCGGAATTCGGTGTGATATATGGGTTGGAGAAGTCTAGGACAATTGATCGGAATTCGGTGTGATCCATGGGTTGGAGGAGTCTAGGACAATTGATCGGAATTCGGTGTGATATATGGGTTGGATGAGTCTATGACAATTGGTCGGAATTCGGTGTGATATATGGGTTGGAGGAGTCTAGGACTATTGGTCGGAATTCGGTGTGATATATGGGTTGGAGGAGTCTAGGACAATTGATCGGAATTCGGTGTGATCCATGGGTTGGAGGAGTCTAGGACAATTGATTGGAATTCGGCTTGATCTATGGGTTGGAGGAGTCTACGCAATTGGTCGGAATTCGGAGTGATCTATGGGTTAGGGGGGTTGCGTTTACCGAAATATCGCTCCACTGTAAAACGCATTATATAATTAACGGTTCACCGAAGTGTCGCATCCAACATTTTGCAGTCACCCTTCAAAATTTCGAACAATTGACGTAGACCCAGGTTAGAGATGGGGCACCCAGGTACCAAACTAAAATGGTACCGATGCAAACCCGTAATATGAAAAACCTGTTTTAAAATACTCTACCCTAGTACGTAAATAATAAATAGGCAGTAGTGACGGATCTCGGGGGTAAGCTAGGTGGGCTGCAGCCTACCTCTAATTTTGGAGGGGAACCCAAAATTGTATTTACTGGTATGGCGTTTTGGAGAATTGTTAGGGGACAATCCTGGATCCACCACTGATAGCTAGTTTAGGGTACCTCTCGAAAACGTGAACGGTAAACTTGTAGCTGAATGTAGACTGGGAGAATTAACCTGTCTATTAAGCGATTAAACATATCGACGGTTATCAACGTTCTGGTAGCAAACGCGTTTGCTTTGCGATTTATTAATTTACAGTTTTCACCTTCTTAAACGTGTTTATTTACCGCCAGTACTATTATTAACAGCGTTTTAACGCACCTTTGCGAACTGCGAGTCAAAACGTTTCTTTCTTTAGTTGATAATTCAAAATAACGGCCGAAAGAGCCGCCGCTCAATAGTCTTAGTCGATATGTACGCCGCACAAGTCTAGCAAATTTGCGGCGTTTTTCGCAGGAAATCTCGGATTACGTGATCGTCGGCCATATTTTCATACATCAACGTGGAAAAAGATTTTCGAAAAATGTGTCTGGCAGCACTTCTCTCTGAAAATATGGCAGTCGGCGATTTTCGTTGTGGAGAAACAGTACTGCCAGGAAAAAATATCGGTTGGCCACAAAAGTGAGCAATGCTGTCAGTTGATTTTGTTTGAAATTAACCGATAATCGACAACATTAGTTTTCCCACCAAATTGCAGGTAGGTATGAAATTAATAATTTGCGGTAAGTATTTACTAGGACTGTTCAAAGTTTGTATAAATGCTAACAGCAGTCCGCAGTACTTTAAGATGGTTTCATGCGGTGGGATGGGTTTCTGGTTTTTGAGGTGGTATGAAATGCACTCTTGACGTCATAAGCCGACGAGAGAGGGGGTGAAGATTATGCCCACGTGGCTCCGTCGGGTGCTATGAGAAAAATAGGGGGAGCGACAATTCGACATCTTGTGACGTAGGACGCAGCCTCCTCTCCGTGTCGGACAACCGAATCGTTACAGCGAGGGGGGAAGGATGTGCGCAGCATTGCCAGACGTACGATAGTTATCGTACACGTCGATAATTTCGAGCAAATGTTTGATAAATACGATATTTCCCATGGCGTACTATATGGTACGCATTTTTCGATAATGCAGCTTACGCGTACGATAATATACGATATTGTTTTTTTAAATTGACTGAAAACCGGTTAAAACAGCGACTTTTAAACATAAGTTTTCAATCGGTGGAACTTTAAGTGTTATTAAAAAAAATTATTCCTCAAAAAATTAAAATTTATCGCCAGTTGTCAGGTGTGCGATAATTTATTACTGAAATCGATAATTTTTGGGATCTGGTACGATAATTTGCGTTTCACGAACTGGCAACGCTGGATGAGCGTCACAACGGTGCGGTTCAATCGATTAGGAAGACCAATGAGATACCAATGAGATTTGATTGACCTTAAAGCTCAATTTTCCTTAAATATTAACAATATTTCATATTTGTATTTGATTTTGATTATTTGATTTGAATTTAATTGAATAAACCATAAAGTCCGTGGAGAATGAAAATAATGAGACTCACGTGTTTAATTGACGTCATTAACTCGTGAATAGGGCTACGTTCAGCAGCAGTCAACGGAAAAAAACCCCGATGGATTTGATATTTTCCACCGATGAGCTTTTTCGTCATAATGACGTGACTTGACGTCGTAAGTTGCTGAACGCTTTTATTCAGTCATCGGTGTTTTTTAAAATGGCGTAGCTTTTATAGTAGTTTTACGTCAGTAATGACGTCAGTCATCGGAAAAACCGACTCTTCCAGCCGATGACTTCGGTGAGTAACCGATGACTATCGTGACGTCAAAACCGGAAACGCGAAAAAGGGTACAGTAGGAAACCGATGTCACCGATTACTAATCGGTGAGTCCGATGAGCGCTGCTGAAAGTACCCCCGGTCTTTTGAAAATACGGTGATTATATTAGTTTCATCACGTGCACATTTTTTCTTTGAGGGAGTAAGTGCGAAAATGCACGAGCTTCTTTAAGAAGTGGAGTGGTTTTTCTTTCCCATTCTAACAGGCTGAGCAGGACCAAATAACTTTATAGTTTCGCCTATTGAAAATTCCATTCAAAAGAGAATAAATAAAGAACAAATATAAAATTTTAAAATTGCTCTTTTAATTTTATTCGCAAGTAGCCAAAAAAACTTTATTATTCGTTAGTAACCCAATTTTAGCAGAAATTAAAATATCTAAATATTTAAAAATTTAATTAAAATATGAATGATTTAACCCGTGAAATATTTCCTATATTTTAATCGGGGCGTAATAATTTTTAGTCAGCTTCTGCTATTTCAATAAAATTCGGAATGTTATTATCAAAAAGATACTTCGACGTTCATTTCAATTAACTTTACTTTAGCGCCGTAGTGTCGAGTATTGGAAAGATTTCTATCCAAATACTTAACACGTACCCAATATTAGCAGACGACGTCACTGTCGTCAAAGCTTACACCATTTTTCCATTTTTACTAGGCATTTTTTAATTTTTATTCTATTTAATCCTTTACACAAACTATTTATGCAAAAACATTAAACAGAAATTCCTATTTAAAATAATCATTACCTTTTCATTTTGATTCCAATAAAATTATTACTGAATAATCTAAAGTCTATGAAAATTCCAAAAGCCCCACTTCTATTAAAAATAGCAGAGCAGACGACTCAATGCATCTGACATTTTTACGAGCGTGTTTGGATATAAATATTTCACGATTCTCTCGGTAGGAGCGCTGACGGCGATTTTGCTTTTGTTTCGAGTCCAGTAATTATTCGTCCAAGGTTCCATACTATCGTAAAATGAAACATTTAGTAAGGGGGTCTTATATATATATATATATATATATATATATATATATATATATATATATATATATATATATATATATATATATATATATATATATATATATATATATATATATATATTCCTATAAAATCCTATATATTTCAAAAATGTCCTATAACACCCTATATTTTTAGCAAAAGCCCCCAAAAGTCCTATAAAATCCTATAATTTTGATATTTTGCCCATTTCAAATCCCGCCACTCAGTTAAATTGCTAGATTTAGCTATAGTACAAATTCCTATACCGAGTCATTCTAGTCTATACTTTTGTTATTGTTAACATGGTTAGCTACTAGTATATTTTTGTGATAAAATGGTTAAATAGTTTCTATTTTTTAAGTGAAAATCGAAGATTTATTTCTCGAAATATAGATTTTGTTTTTAAATGCATAAAGCAAATTAAATAGCATATATTGTCCATTAAAATCCTATAATTTTGTAAAAATAGTCCTATAAAGTCCTATATTTTTAGAAATATAGTCCTATTTTTCCTATAAAAAAATTGAAGATTTGAGTGGGGGCCCTGATATATATATTTCTTCCGCGTACGGGAATTTGTATTTTTTTTGGTATTTTTATTATCATAAGTAACATAATACTTCCAAGTATGACACTTGTAGCCTTATGCGTGTGTTTTTTCTTACTACATCCTTTCATCGCCAAATATAAATCAGTAAAACGACTAGCAACTCTGTAACCCGGAAGTTTAAGCCTTTTTATGATTTGAATATTTCTATAGGTCATCCAAACGGAGTCAAAGTTCTAATTCCGCCAATCATATAGTACTACAAAAAATTTCGTTTGTTGCGTTGTTTCATTCCATAATTAGCCTAATATTGTTCACAAATTCAAATTTGGCGGCATTTTCACCTCATTTTGTCGAATCCAAAAGTAAAACTAAACCTCTAGACTAGACTAAAATAAAAACCATGAAAAAAAATATATGTTTCAATTTTTTATTTTTCCGATTTAAGGAAACTTTTTCAGGAAAATTAACAACTCCAGTATTATTGATAACGTTCATATTTACTCTTTCTGGTAAGGTTCTACCATTTTTCATTTGAAACATTTTATGTTCTTGATAACAATTTGTTTTTCTGTGCAACAACAGGACAGTTTTTTAGTAGTAATATTTGCAGTAGATATATTGCACCAAATAATAGTTTGATATTATAATATATATAGTCTATTAGTGCTAAACAAATATTTTTACAATAATTGGAAACTATTATAATTATAGCATCAATGTCCCTCAGGTATAATTATATAATGCCAATAATGTTAACATAATTAAAATGATTCTTTAGTAAAATGGCATAGTAGGTAAAAGCACCGTGTTTACTTGACAAGATGTAATTTTGCTCTTCGGATATGTTCAAACGACGCTATTACCAAATTTCATAATTCCCTTAAATTGATTTTTAGAATATTCACTTATTTATTTAACTATTATTGAAATATTACAGTTGGAAATTATTTCTAAAAAAACACACAAGATAGAGAATTTAGTTTTAAAACATTTGGAATTAGTAGACTTAATTTTACCATCCCTGCACATTTATTAGAAATTACAGGACTGCCTATTAAGAAAAAACGTTAACAATCCCGCCTATTCCCGTTGAGATAATATCCATTCCCATCAGATTTCCGTTCAAATATTAGTCTCCCATCAATTCCCATTTCATTTGTCTTTCCCGCTCATTCCCGTACCTTCCCCGAAATTATCATTGCGATTCAAAGTATCACGAATAAAGGAACAAAACCATTCCCGACCATTTCCGAAATAAAAATGCATTTTTCCATCCATTCCCGAAATTTCCACTGACGTACCATTCCCGAAATGCCCACATCTATACCATTTCTGATTCAAAGTATCGCGACCAACGGGAAAATTTATTCTCGACCATTTTCGAACTCAAAATAGTTTTTTTTATAAAATAAAAAGTGGTCTTGCCCAATTTGTTAAAATGTTGCTCTTACGTCACAAGATCCAGCAGCTTTATTAGTATATTCAATTTGCACGTGCGCCAAAAAAATATTATTATTATTAGTAGTAGTAGTAGTAGATAATTCTCTCGACGAACGTCAATTACTAATAATAATAATGTGTGATTTCAGTCTCACGTAACATGACGTCACCCATGCTCTTCCTCATAGAAATAAAATCGAACAAAATGGCGGCCATTGCCAAGCCTATGATTCAATACTATTCTGTATACGAGTTTTCAAATTCAAAATTGCAAGTGACTTCAAATTGACCCAAAAGCTAACTTAATTTGGAAAAGGCTTGGCCATGAAAAAATAATGAAATTGGTGGCGTATACGGCTAATAATTAAAATGGTGAACCGTCCCCTAAAAAGTCTGGTGTAAATTTAGAAAAAAAAAACCAATCCATTATTCAATTTCTGAAAATCAAGAAAATAGTACAATAGTTGCTATTATAAAAATAAAAAGTGGTCTTGCCCAACTTGTTAAAATGTTGCTCTTACGTCACAAGACCCAGCATCTCTATTGGTATATTCTTCGCACTAGCAATATGCATGTGCGCCAAAAAAGCTATATTCCTCTGACGACTGTAGCGCACGCTCGTAGACTTGTAGAAGTCAGAGACTGTGACGTAAGAGAAACATTAAAACAAGAAGGCCACATTACTTCGTAAAAAAACGCTATTACCATTTCCATCCATGCCCGAAATTTCCATTCTCCATTCAATGTATCCCCGACCATTCCCGCGGGTCCAGTGATAAATGACAAAATATTGTTTCCACGCAGCTTTTATAACAAATACCGCATTATTTTGCATCTTTATAAATCCTCCACTGTGGCCGTTTTCCAAATAAATAACGAGAGATCTTAAGTAACGATGCGTGTCTCGAGAACAAAGTAATCTTCGGCCACCCGTGTGGATGAGATAAAAGTGTGCGCTCATAGTAATGAATGGCAAACGCGTTGACAAATGAATAAAATTCTCTTTAAGGATTTCGTTATCTTTTGACTAATGCCATTTTCATGCCGCCTATATGCTCTTTTGACACTAAAATAATTTAGAGATCTCGGAGGAGGCAGAAATCTTCGCCACCCCTCGTTTAGCACACGCAGAGAGAGAGAGAGAGCCAAAAAAACACGGAATAAAAATGAAAGATTACCAGAACACCATTACAGCGCGAATCATTATATAAATAATGATGGTGAAAATTCTCGAAATCTTCACCTGAAACAATCTCGCCTCCCTCCCTGCTTCGTCTTCATCCTTTTCGTCTCTGACGGCGCAGAAATAACCCCACACATTCCGGTACTCGGTGTAGGGCCAAATCCGGACCTAGAATTATTTTTGGGGGTACATTTTTTATATTGAGATTTAAGTGTGGTTCGTCGGCTATTCTCGGTCGTATCAACGATGGAAGAGATGTTGGCGCGAGATAGCAGAGGCGTTTGTTGATTTTTGGAGGCCAATTAGCTATTTGCATATATACTTACATAAATCGTGACATCAAATCACGTGTCACGTGCAAAATGTCCTCCCCGCTTCCTCCCCCTCTTTGGGTTTTTTATCTTCTTGCAGGGGTATTAGCGCCACGACCATTATAATTCTAGCGCGGCTCTTTCTACGGCCATTAGGAGTGATTTTCGGAGGCTCTCCAGCGCCCGAGGGCAATGGTGAGCCAGAAATATTTTATATATATATATACAGCATTGAGGGCTGAAGCCATCACCGCCAACTGCAAAAGTTTCGTAATTATAATTGACGAGTTTTCATCTCCTACCTTGTTCTAAGGACCTATCTTCTAACCGTCTCGGGGCTCTTTGAAAAACTTTAATTTCATTAAGGTTCTTCGCTTTTTTACGTATTAATTACGGATGGGGAGTTTAATTTTCTTCGTGATTAATAGATTAGAATTACAGTTTTCTCTGGTTATTTTTTTCGCTTTGTAATTTAGGGGTTTTTGTAAAACGCGATGAAAAATTTATTCTTGTTTACTGTCCCCGAAATGAGCCCCTGTTGCCACTTCACTAGAGTCGTTTTCCCAAATTATTTTCCTTTTGAATTTTAAACTAACCATGGTTTTTGGTTGGCGTTGAAGTTTAGTAGACGTTGTGATAATCGTTTACGATTCTGTACATACGTCATGGCTACGCTCCGCCTTAAAACCGTTGCTATGACATAATTATATTTCAAAGAACACGATGCGAAACACCAGATGTGATCGTAGGTGCATACTTTTAGCTTGTTCCGGAACAAAAGGTGTACGCTATTAGCTTGTTCCGGAACCAAAGGTGTACGCTATTAGCTTGTTCTGAAACAAAAGGTGAACGCTATTAGCTTGTTCTGAAAGAAAAGGTGTACGATTTTTACTCTAATGAAACTATTCACCTGCTCTGGAAAAAAGGTGTACACTCTTTAATCTAAACGAAACTATTTGCTTGATCTGGTGGAGTTCAGTTTAAAACTATAAACTCTACTAGATCTGAGACGATTTGTTTCATTTGAAATAAATTGTAAGTTTGGTCCTGTGTGCTTGCAAAAAATATACGTTTTAAACCAAACCACAACATGCTTTTCAGATTATAAAATTAACTATTTATATTTAAACAATTTTTTAAATGTGGCTACAAAATAAATGTAATGGGATGGTAATATGACTACAAAATATCTGTTATGGGGCTTCAATGCGACTACAAAATAACTTTAATGGGGCTGCAATTAGACTTCAAGCGGCAAAGTAACTATAGTGGTGCCGCAAAATAACTGTAATAAAATTTAATGCGACTTCGAAGTAACTGTAATGGGTCTACAATGCGACTACAAAATAAATGTAATAGAGCTACAATGTGACTTCGAAGTAACTGTAATGGGTCTGCAATACTACTGTATTAAGGTTATGAAAGTATGCTGCAAATAAGAACCGTAAATGAAAGAACTGTAAATGGGTGCTACTTTAAGACTACAATGGCCATACAAAAACACTACAATTATTCTGTAAGGTGTATATTTTTGACTATTGGTTTTAACATAAGTGTATAATATTTTTAAAGAAGTGTGACACTTCATATTCTTCACGTGCAAAAGTTTTACTGAGAGCTATTCACTAGACAGACTGCATTAAGAGTTTCTTCGCCGTTTTCCGTCACACATAGCCTTTGACAGCGCCTCGCTAGGGGGAGATTTTCTTCTTGTGAGGACGTCACTTCGTTACTAGCTCTCAGTATAATATTCCCCAATGTGACAAACTTATGGAAAAATATTATAGACTTATGGTTTAAATAACTACCAATATAAAAAATGGGTTTAGGGTCTAAGCTCTCAGCTCTGCAAAATAGCTCAAATTGGATCATTTTGACTTTAAGAGATGCAAAATTCGGGTTACAGCCCATCAATATTTTTAAGGGAAGTTATGCAGCCCCACCCTGAAAATTGATACGAGTCTATAGCCCTTAAAGAAACAGTCCCGGTAAAAAATGTCAAAACTGAGCAGAAACAAATGCATACGTTTCCAACCACCAACGACCATATAGACCTCCTACCATAGATTCTAAATAACTACCTCACCCGTAGTTAATAGCATTTACTCACTTCCTGCATGGAAACCACAAATAGATCGAGCACTACAGCAACCGATGGTGGTTGATATTTCGGAGGTCCATGACGGAAGTGGGCAATCGCCTCATTACAAAACTAAGATACGGAGTTCCATGTTATCTTTGCAACTACACTAGAAAATCTCCAAGGTCCACAGAATCGAAATTCCATTTGCAAATGAGAAAGTATAAAACTATTAAATAAAGGATAGACGAGAAACAATAAAAGAATATAATTATTTCACCAAGTGACTACATTGTTTGAAACTGGCATAAGGAAGAGGAAAAATCGACACAATACAAAATGAAAGTACAAAATGATGAAAACATTAGACTAAGTAATTTACATTTAATTAACTTTACCCCCTCCCAATTTGTCAAACAAAAGGAATCGAAAGGTCAAGGCGTCCAGCAACTAGGAACATAAGTGAAAAAAATAATATTTGTGAGGCCAAACAATAGATTTGGTTATTGCGCTTCACAACTCATAATTCCCTGTTTACAATATACACCATCATGTTTTGCTAAATGGTTTTAAATCGATTTAAACTTATGATGTACCAAAATATAGACATTTTGCAACGACCAAATTGTTATAATGAGTAGGCGTGAATTACTTTTGTCCCGTTTTCACTCAAGGCTTTTCGTGTAGTATGTAAATCTTAACAAGCCTTTAAGGAAACTTGACCATTTTGTCTTTTTCCAGTATTTATCCTGTAAAGGATTTGCTATTCGGAAAGTTAGACGTATATTTCATTTGGGGAAAATATATGAGGCGTGGTTTTTATTTGATGAACATATTCTCCGCCTATAGGGAGAGAGAGAGGCGTGTCTTCCCCCTTTAGTTGGGGAAAAGATAAGAGGCGTGCTTTTTATTTTAGGAACATATTATCCGCCTAAAGGGAGAGAGAAAGGCGTGTCTTTCCCTTTAGTTGGGGAAAAGATAAGAGGCGGGGTTTTTCTTTGATGAACATATTCTCCGCCTATAGGGAGAGAGAGGCGTGTCTTCCCCCTTTAGTTGGGGAAAAGAAAAGAGGCGTGCTTTTTATTTTAGGAACATATTATCCGCCTATAGGGAGAGAGAAAGGCGTGTCTTTCCCTTTAGTTGGGGAAAAGATAAGAGGCGTGGTTTTTCTTTGATGAACATATTATCCGCCTATAGGGAGAGAGAGGCGTGTCTTCCCCCTTTAGTTGGGGAAAATAAAAGAGGCGTGCTTTTTATTTTAGGAACATATTATCCGCCTATAGGGAGAGAGAAAGGCGTGTCTTCCCCTTTAGTTGGGGAAAAGATAAGAGGCGTGGTTTTTCTTTGATGAACATATTCTCCACCTATATGGAGAGAGAGAGAGAGGCGTGTCTTCCCCCTTTACTTGGGGAAAAGGTAATAGGCGTGGTTTTTATTTGACGAACATATTATCCGTCTATAGGGAGAGAGAGGCGTGTCTTCCCCCTTTAGCTGGGTGAAAGCTAAGAGGCGTGATTTCATAGCACTGCCTTCATATTCTCAGCTAACGTCAGTCGATTCTTGGTTGAACGCATAGGCTCATTATAGATTGTTCGTGATCGGGCCATGGCGCGCGGTGAATGCGAATGTAGACTCGTAATTGAATAAACATATTATCCGTTTTTACCACGCTAAACAAATAGACACGGGTGCGTGCGAAACGAGTCGAATAGGGAACAGAACTTCGATGACGGCTGGGCGAATTACATAAAATAAATCCGTTTTTAATGGAAATTAACGCCGAGAAAAAAAGAGAACCGTGCCACGAATCCGACATTAGCACCCCGCCAGGGGTACGCATTCCGAGTGCGCTGGGAGATCTCAAAACAAAGCACGAACTGGTTCTCGTAATTGGGAGCCTTCCTCTCTTGATCCGCTCATCAACGCCGAAATCCCGATGGAAAGAATAAAAACAGTAATGACTCAATGTAACTAAAGTCAATTTCATATTTTCCAGGTCAGCGAAACCAAAAGAGGTTATTTCGGCTGTAGCTATTATTGGCTGAATCAGATTGATCCATTACCAGATATGTAGTTAATCCTCGAAAATCACGAAAAATGGGATCATTACAAATTTAATACATCCAATTGACTTTTAAGAGTATATGGGGTATGTGTTTTATCAAAATTTGTACCTCAGTTTGCAATTAACCTTTTCACTTTATATAGAGCCACATAGCGGCCAACGCGAGAAGCTGGTAAACTGCCGGAATTAAGTCTGCTAAGCAGACGATAAATCACAAAGCATCTGCTTAGCAGTTAATGAGCTTATCGCGTTGCTGAAAACGGCAATTGCGCTGTTTAGGATGACGACATTGACCAGAAAAAAAGTGTCATTTTATTCAAGTTCTTTTAATTATAGCACATTTTGTTCGTCCGAATATTTTTGTCTTGCCCGTGACACTGGTTCAAGCTGTGGGTTCGACTCTATAGTTTTGGATCTTGAAAAAATCTTATGTCTAAAAACAACAGGAATGGGGCTTAAATTAATTATTAATTAATTAATAGCCGTATTCATACTATTTAATTTCATTGTATGATTATGATACTAGATAACATGGCGTTCAGATATTAAATTTATCAAATAATAATTAAAGATTATCTTCATTTGCCGCCAATAAGCTCTTAGAATACCAACGCGAAATGTTTATAAACTCCTAGATTTTTATCTGATGAGCAGATAACTTCTTATTTATAAAACTAAACGCGTTTAGAATTTCACATTATATAGGGGGCGACACCATCTGGTCCAGGTCCGGACTGGGACCTAAAACCGGCCCGGGCATTTTAGAAACGTCGGCCCCTACTTCCCACAAAAACACTACATTGTCATGCTGGCTAGATGGCCTCACGGCCCTTTGACCACACCAGCCCATCGGGCATTTGCCCGATCTGCCCTATGGCCAGTCCAGGCCTGATCTGGTCAATTTCACAACAAATAGAATATTATTTTATAATTTTGTTTCCTGTTGAAGCTGAGAATTTCACCAATTATATCATCATTTTTATAACATTTTCTTGTACAAATCTCGAATCAGTAGTATTTCAGGTTTTGTAAGAAGGCTTCTTAAAAAAATTGCATATACAATTTTCGGTGTGAAAAAACATGCCCCCTGTGCCCTCCCTGGTTTCACCACTGTCTAGAACCTTCTTGTTACAATGGAAACGCAAGAATTCTGTTCTAGTGCACGAAGTTACCATGAAGCAAGTTTTGGCTCCCCCCTGCTGGTCGGTTTCAATCTGGATTTGGGAACCCCTATGATGGAAGCACGTGTGTTTTTCAAAGTAGGGGCTAAGCCGCCAATTTAATCTTAGCGCTCCTACCCTACCATTAGGCCTAATAGCGAGACGTGAAAATTTCGCCAAGGAAAACTTTACCATCACGATCTTTTTTGGCCGGCTATAAACGGCGCTACGCTGATATTTTTTATTCTGGAAAGCCGTTCAATTTGTAAAATGTATGTTTTTCTTTGGCTTTCTTATCGGGTATACGCTATTAGCGCGGAGAACATTTTTCGTCTAGAAGTTGATTCTCCAAACACGCTGGCTTAATTGGACTTGATATCTCGACGTTCCTTTTTGGAGAAACTTTTTGCCGACGCGGTGCGGCGGGACAAACGACGAGACGCCTTAATACCGTGTGGACATAGCTACTTATCCGCCTGTTTTTAAGAAAGTGGAGAGATAATTACGGACTAAGATTGATAATAAAGAAAAATGAAGAACGATTATAAAGTTCGTGGCTCGGTAATGAAATAAACGGTTCGCCTTTTCCACCAAAACCGGCGCGGCGATGAAAACAATTACGAGGGTTATAGCCGTAGAAATTAATTTCGTCGTACTGTTCTCGCGGGTCCAAAGCTACCCCGTCTCTTATCTCTCGCTGTAATCAGCGTCGACTTAATAATGGCCTACTGACCGATTTGACTCTTAACAGGGAAAGAAAATAAAGGTATCGTGGACCACCGAGTGTAATTATAAAATTGAGAGTTGCTAAACTCGTTTATAGTTTATTACTTAGACGCTTTGTTTTCGGGATTTTTCCCTTATACGAGAACGGTGATGGGCATTTTTATAAAATACGTTCTCCACTCTTGTTAACTTTTTGCGATCTGCTCAAGAGCGGCTCAAACGTGTTTACTGATAGCTAATCTCTTTCGCGCTCAATTTTATAAAGAAAGTGAATGCTGTCTTTTTCGCTGAAATTCTAATTGATTACAGCTAAAGCGCTCAGATCATTAAAAATTAAATATTGCGCTCGCCTCATCAAACAGCTTATCGAACATAGCAAACTAGTGACAGTTCTTTACTGAAAACGTATTTTATAATATTACCTATTTATTTAGATTTTTTTTGTAAAACTAACCGTATAAAAAAAATTCAGAAAAATAAACGTAAAAGCGAAAATTTTATAGAACACAAAACACGGTTATTACGATAATTATCATTCGCTCGTCTCAATTTCTACATAGTTTAAAAGTGAAAAAGACAGCTTAGCTCTTGCTCAATCTATTGTTAAGTAAAGCGCTCATTTCTGAAGCCGCTCACCTTCAAAACCGAAAAATACACTCCTTTTTTAGGCTCATTTAACTAACCTAATAATTGTATTCTAGAAGAATCTTGATCATCTCGCACAAAATCATTTGAAAAATTCGGGACTAATTTCAGGGAGCTCTTCTCTTTCCTTCACGCGACTCGGGCATTCGTGTTCGCTCATCAAAACACGTGATGACGTAGCCACACCCTCCAAACTTAAACGATTATAATAGAGGCAGCTCTGCTCTTATCTGACTTCTATCTTTATTATTTTAAAATTTTCCGCTCAGTCTCACTACAAACGTTCTAGTCCGCTCTGAAATGAGAGGAGCGTGCCCATAATTGTACGGAATTCTTATTAATTAAGAACGCGGGACGAATTTTTGTTTCCCATTTTCTCAGTGCCGCTTGAGCTCATACCGATTTTCTTGTTTGTATAACGAGTTGTGTGTATTTAACATAAAATTTCCCTCGCAGGAATCTCTATCCAGCCGGAATACGATTAAAACATTTTTGGTAATAAAAAGCGCTGCCTCAAGCTGCTATTCACGATTCCCATTTAAAAGAGACGTCACCTATAAACGAGAATATTAAAATATATATTTAATTATTCCGATACATGTTTTCGATAGCTTACGCGTAAAACACGTACCCTTTTCTAAATGATTTCTATTGTTGGTTGTTAAGTGGGGTAGGTACATTTGTTCGAATTTCAATCGTCCGAACGGTGGAACAAATGTTCGAATTTCATTCGTCCGAACCGCCGAAATAACAAATGTTTCAATTGTTCGAATTGGACAACTTGTTTGTTTCATTCGTAGTATCACTTGTCCTAATTCTGTCGCTAAATTAATATTTCTTATTGCTTTTTTTTTGGTCCGGATTTTTTATTGGCCGATATAGTAAGTGGGAGTTGCGTTGAATGTTGTGGATATTTTAGGTTAGGTTAGGTTAGGTTCACGTTAATGTTACTATTTTCTTATATTAACAATATTTATAAAAAACAACCAATTTTAAAAAACGGACAAACGATTATTCGAACAAATGAAATTCGCCAGTAAAGTTAACATAAATTGAACGACTAAATCACCAACAAAAGTTGTGATAAATTTTTCGGGCAAATAAAATACGTTTTCGGACATACGATACTGTTTTCCGGCATTCGGACAAATGATCATTCGGACATTTGTACCCCCGTTCGGACGAATGAATTTCGAACAAATTTACCCAAATCGCTTAAGAAACATATTAACGTTACTTCATATTGTTTAAATGCTAGCTAATTTTATTACCGAACCCCGTTTTCTGACACTGACACCGTCACCCGGTTCCAATTGGCGCTTAAATACAGGATGTTTCAAAAGGTAATGCAAAATTTTTAGGAGTTGTAGGGGCTGAGTTGAGAAGTATGACTGTTTTTTCCCATTTTCCTACTATGAGTGAAAAGAGCGCCAGAGAGATTCAAAGTGTGGCCTACTAGCCCCTGGAAGTAGGCTGCAACAAGCACAAACCAAGCTACCGATTCGGACGAATGAAATTCGAACATTTGTTCCACCGTTCGGACGATTGAAATTCGAACATTTGTTCCACTGTTCGGACGATTGAAATTCTAACATTTGTTCCAGCGTTCGGACGAATGAAATTTGAACATTTGTTCCACCGTTCGGACGAATGAAATTTTTACATTTGTTCCACCGTTCGGACGAAGAGAAATTTTAACATTTGTTCCACCGTTCGGATGAATGAAATTTTAACATTTGTTCCACCGTTCGGACGAATGAAATTCGAACATTTGTTCCACCGTTCGGACGAAGAGAAATTTTAACATTTGTTCCACCGTTCGGACGAATGAAATTTGAACATTTGTTCCACCGTTCGGACGAATGAAATTTGAACATTTGTTCCACCGTTCGGACGAAGAGAAATTTGAACATTTGTTCCACCGTTCGGACGAATGAAATTTGAACATTTGTTCCACCGTTCGGACGAATGAAATTTGAACATTTGTTCCACCGTTCGGACGAAGAGAAATTTTAACATTTGTTCCACCGTTCGGACGAATGAAATTTGAACATTTGTTCCACCGTTCGGACGCATGAAATTTGAACATTTGTTCCACCGTTCGGACGAAGAGAAATTTTAACATTTGTTCCACCGTTCGGACGAATGAAATTTTAACATTTGTTCCACCGTTCGGACGAATGAAATTCGAACATTTGTTCCACCGTTCGGACGAATGAAATTCGAACATTTGTTCCACCGTTCGGACGAATGAAATTCGAACATTTGTTCCACCGTTCGGACGAATGAAATTCGAACATTTGTTCCACTGTTCGGACGATTGAAATTCGAAAAAAGGACCAACCCCTGAAATACAGTTCGAATTTTTAAAACGATTCTGTGGCCATTTAAGAGAGCTTCTCGCATTGGTCGTGACGTGGCGCTAGGTACACTATAAAGGCCAATCTAAGTACTAATTACAAGTGTAGGGTGATGAAATCGATTTATCTACCCTCCTTTTCAACGAAAAATTCCCAGTACAATAATCAGGGCATTATGGGTGGGACATGAATAAAAAGAACATTTTTAAAGTTTAATTATATTTGCTTAGATACGTTAATGGAACTTTAATTTCACTTGTAGGAAAATTGATACCTTGAAAATTCCGTTGATATAATTACTGAGGTGACACGAAATTTTCGTGTAGTAGATAAGTGTGGTGGAAAAAAAACACCAATTATCTTAACAAGTTGTATTAATTTAATTGAAGTTAATTTACAAATAGTAGACGTACATTCGTGTCATGGTTATTATTCTTATATCGATCGTTTGAAGATAATTTTACAAGCCATCATTAACTTGATCTATTTTTCATTAAACTTGTAATTTTATCTTTCATTTATAAACTTATAATTTTGTTTTTCATTTATAAACTTATAATTTGGTTTTTCATTTATAAACTTATAATTTTGTTTTTCATTTATAAACTTATAATTTGGTTTTTCATTTATAAACTTATAATTTTATTTTTCATTTATAAACTTATAATTTTTTTTCATTTATAAACTTATAATTTTATTTTTCATTTATAAACTTATAATTTGGTTTTTAATTTATAAACTTATAATTTTATTTTTCATTTATAAACTTATAATTTGGTTTTTCATTTATAAACTTATAATTTTATTTTTCATTTATAAACTTATAATTTGGTTTTTCATTTATAAACTTATAATTTTATTTTTCATTTATAAACTTATAATTTGGTTTTTCATTTATAAACTTATAATTTTATTTTTCATTTATAAACTTATAATTTATTTTTCATTTATGAACTTATAATTTTATTTTTCATTTATAAACTTATAATTTTATTTTTCATTTATAAACTTATAATTTTGTTTTTCATTTATAAACTTATAATTTTTTTTCATTTATAAACTTATAATTTATTTTTCATTTATAAACTTATAATTTTATTTTTCATTTATAAACTTATAATTTATTTTTCATTTATAAACTTATAATTTATTTTTCATTTATAAACTTATAATTTGGTTTTTCATTTATAAACTTATAATTTTCTTTTACTTTTATCAACTTATAATTATAAAAAAATTAAATATTAAAAAAAATTATCTATTTAAACAAACTCAGTTGAGCATGAGTGTATAAACATTAATTGAAATGGTGAAAGTGTTTTGTTACAAAATGTAAGGACTTAAAAATTTACGCTTTGCAGCTAGACTCCCGTAATTATTTTACTTTCAGAACAACCGCCCATTTAAAATTTACAAAATAAATAAAAGAATATGCAAATTATTTATATTATGGAATAAACACGCATTCAGGATGAGGGGCGGGGGTTGTCCAAGCCAATAACCACAGATGTCATTACGACTTCGCTGGATGAAAAACGCCCGATCGTTATCCAAGCCTACCCTCGATGACGGAAACGACAAATTGTTCACTGAGCACGAAAACCTCGTAAATCCACTTCGAAGTTTTGAAGTATGTTGACGAAATCAACATACAATTTTTTGATGCATTTTGATGAAATCAACTTCGTAGTTTTGATATTTTTTGGTGAAGTCAACATCGAAGTTTTAATGCATTTTGATGAAACCAGCTTCGAAGTTCTGAAGCATTTTGACGAAATCATCTTCGAAATTTTGATGCATTTTGATGAAATCAACTTCGTAGTTTTGATATGATTTGGTGAAATCAACATCGAAGTTTTAATGCATTTTTATGAAACCAGCTTCGAAGTTCTGAAGCATTTTGACGAAATCATCTTCGATCTATTGATGCATTTTGATGAAATCAACTTCGAAGTTCTGAAGCATTTCGACGAAATCATCTTCGAATTTTTGACGTATTTTAGCGAACTCAACTTCGATGAGTTGAATCATTTTGGCGAAATTATCTTCGAAGTTTTAAAGCATTTTGACGAAATCAATTTCGATGAGTTTAAGGTATTTTGACGAGCTCGATTTCGTAGTTTTGATGTTTTTGACGAAATCAACTTCGTAATTTTTAAGCACGATGAAGAAATCAACGTCAAAGTTCTGAAGCAGGTTGACGTAATCAACTTCGAAATTATGAACCAAATTGACAAATCAACTTGGATGATTTGAAGCATGTTGACGAAATTAACTTCAAAGTTTTGAAGCATATTGACGAAATCAACTTCGTAGTTTTGTAGCATGTTGACCTCGAAATTTTGAAGAATGTTCCTAAAATCTGTCTCACAGTTTTGGAGTATTTTGATAAAAATCAGCCTGACAATTTTGGGGTATTTTGATAAAATGAGCCTCACGGTTTTGGAGTATTTTGATAAAATCAGCCTCACAATTTGGGAGTATTTTGAAGCATTTTAATAAAATCAGTCTTGAGGCTTTGGAGTATTTTGATAAAATCAATCTTGAAGATTTGAACCATTTTAACCTAGAAATTTTGAAAGGTTTTATCAATTTAGGGATATAAAAATTTATAACACAAACTTTTTTAAGAACTTAAAATCGTAAAAACAAACTAAATGTTTCGCGGAATTCAAAACTTAAGTACTCGAACAAATATTTTTACAAAAAAATATTTTCTAAAAACCAGTTATTTCATTCGTATTATCTTAATATCGCGAAATTAAATCGTCTTATGGTTAAATAACGTGTAAACATACATTCCAAAACATTTTAAGCGGATCTACCACGTTTCTAATCTCAGTCAACGACACGAAAATAAAAATGTAAGCAAATAATTTATATTTCCATTATTCTTCAAACTCGTTGGCCGTGAAATAATATAACTAAAAAATGTTTTTTTTTTTAAGTTCGTCGCCGCGTACCAGGGAAGGAAGAGAGAAAATGAACTTGAATTGAATTAGTCGGACATGTTTGCATCTGGCTCGCGTGCGAAACAACCGTCGGTTTATGATTACGGCACTGTACTCGGCAATTTCCGAAATGTTCAACAAAACGTTTCTCGCCTTGAAGCGCAACTTCTGAAAGGAGAAACGACTTTCCCGATTGTTATCAACGCGCCCACCGCGACACCGCTTTCTTTATTTCGATTGTCGTCATTGGCGTCAGTCGAGCGTCATTTTTACCTGTTGCGAGTCAATTCGTTCTTCCGCCGACTGAACCGTGAAAGAACCTTTCGATTAATGGCATGCTGCCGATTTAAACAACCATTTTCTCAAAAATTACCACCAGTAGCGGTCGTAGTTAATTTAATTTGAAATTTTATTGGGTAACCGTTTTCTTAGTTGTCCTTAACGGTAATAACATATTGGAATGTTTAACAATTTTGTTTTTAAATTGTACATTTACTTTCAATTATTAGAAATATTTTGCATTGCAAGAACTATCATGATAAAACCGTTTTTCACCACAGCTTTGGATAATTATTTTTCAGCTGGGAGTGTTTGAAATGTTTAGCGCCATCGGCCAAATTGTTTCGTTGTTGCGACTGGAGGCAAAGTCATTTTTCCGCATCACTATAAGTGGCAAATGTCTTTAAGTCCTTCACTTTATTAACTAACTTACTATCTAACATCTAAGAGCAACAAACACAAGAAGTACGCAGCTAGCCTTTAAACACGCTATCACGGTGTTGTGTACGAATATCATTGGACGAGCCTTTACGCTGGACATTTTACAGAACAATTTCCGAATTTTTCCCTTCCGACGGCAGAAGGCACTAAAGCGTTAACCAATGAAAAATGTACGCAAGAAAATGCACGACTTTTGACGGGTTGCGATCTCCTTGTGTGGGGTGCTGTGTTTTTTGCTCCTAGCTTGGCTTACTAAGACTCTCCGTAGCGGAATCATATTATTATTATTATTTATCTCTGGAACCTTAATTGGTGTATACGAGCGACAGTACACCCCAAAATGTGGGGTGGCGAAATGGTTAGCACTCTGGCCTCGCAGCAAGAGGAGCCGGGTTCCTTCGCAGCTTGTGGCACGGGGTGAAAACTCTTTCCTTACTCGTTAAAGGGGTATCCACGTTCCATAATAACTTGTGGAGGTTAACTTTCATAGTGTTGACTCTCGTGGCATAACAGTATAGCCCAACCACCTGAATTAATGGCATTAAAAGTCGCTCGATACCACTGAATAATACCAAAAGTGTGCAAGTTCCTATACTTTCCAATGCTAAAGATTTAATGAATGCCGCTATCCGGATAGACCACATAGAAGGCTAGGTTAGGATGGACGACGTACCCTTTTTCTGGTTTGTTCTTTCGTGTTTTGTATTCAAACGTAGATAGATGGCAGTAGCGTTTCCATAGAGTGGCAAAAACACTCAGTAAGCCTGCTAGCTTCCTTAGTTCTCAAAGCTCTCACCAGGCGATACTATTTATACTTTCTAACTTCATTCCCTCCCCAATGCAATGCCAATCAACTTGCACATTTATTTAATAAACGATTACATTGACACACTTTTGATAATTATGTCACTTTTGATAATGCTAATAAAATTAATTTAGTACTTTTAGTCAGAGCCCTTGAGACATTTTAATTTGGTAAATTATTAAATATTAGCCTGACTTATAAGGGCTTTAACCAGTGGCGCACCTAGGGGGGCAGGGGCCCGGCCCCCCAGGAAGAAGAAGAAAATTAGCATGACCGAAGCCTTCATAAAAGGATTTCTGCTTATCATTACAAACTCTACCTAAAAAGGTTTTGGGTCTCATCCCCCCCCCCTGAAAAAATCCAGGGTGCGCCACTGAACTTAACAGTAACATTAATTAGACATAAAGTTTTTAATTCTGGTTACGAACCCCACACCATCGATAATTAATTTTTTTTTTAGTAAAACCAGTTTTACGACGACCGAATAGAATTGCGCAATAATACAAGTAGAAGAAAAGATGAAAATGTTGTATATAGCTCTGCAACATTAAACTGTTCTCTGAAGACCCTTTAGTAAAATTAGTTTTAGTTTCGACCTCGCAAAACCGTAAAAATAACAAGATTATTCCACGATTATGCTATTTTTTTGTGTAATTTCTTAATAATTTCGCAGAAAAAGGTTAGACGATTATGTAAAATGAATTTTTTTTTCAAAAGTCCAAGGTTACTTAGACCTTAAATTTCAGTCGATACACAATTAAAATCGTAAAAGTGATTTTGGAGTTGATTTAAATGTATATTTATTTATGCTTTATTTGTTAGATAAAATATTTATAGCGGTAAATTATTAGTTGATAAACTTATAATTTTAAGAATGAAATTTTGATAAGTAATATATTAAAATTTTATTTATTAACGGCCTTAAATAAACAAACTTTATTATTTTTATACCTCGTTTGAAAAATAACCAAATTGGTCTTGGGGTTTTTCATTTTTGCAAATATATTATTAGTTAGGGTTTTATTTGCTGAAAAATTCTAACAGTTTATGAAAATATTGATTTCAGACCAACAAAACAATTGCTCATAAAATATTCGACATCGAGCTCGAAATTATTTTTATATTCGATCAAATTATTTTCGATCATTTCCAATAGGAATCGATCCATCAAATACGAACAATTGATACTATCACGTTGGAACACATTGACAGTGTGAAAACTGAGAATTACGTAATTTTAGAAGTTTGTTGTATACTTTTTTTAGATAAGTCTTCTAATACTACTTAATTGATATATGTAACATCTCAGAATTTACGTAATTTTTCAAAATACGTTTTGAAAAAGCTTTTGAGTGAGACGAAATATGTTGTTGTAGTGATTTTCGAAAACTGTTTCATCGCCACTATTATGGTTTATAAATAATAGTGTTGTAAGTCGGAAAATTTTCCGTATTTTTCCGAAAAAAATAAAAAAAGTTTTCATTCCATGATTAGTCTAATATATTGTTTGCAAATTGAAATAAAGCAGTATTTTCGCCTCATTTTTTCGAATCTGAAAGTAAAACTAAACCTCTAGACTAGTTTAAACTGATTAACAATGTAACGCTATTAATGTTTTGTAGTATGTTTACTGATATTAGACATTTTATATCGATAAAAAGATAAAAACATTAAAAACCCTTAAAAGGTAATTTATGTTTCAAATTTTTATTTTTCCGATTTGCGGAAAATTTTCCGCAATTCGAAAAATTTTCCGTAAACTTTTCTGGAAAATTTTCCGCATTTTATAATTCCGGAAAATTAACAACACTAATAAATAAGTCAAATAAGCAATGTAATTTATGAATTTCACATTGTTAGGTGCAGTGTAAAGCCTTGACGATTAGTATGATATTTAATATATACTTTGGCCAATAGTTCGTATTATTGAACGACGACTCATTAAATCAATTAAAACGAGTGCGTTGAACTTTACCCAGAAAATTAACACAAAATTCAATAAAATATAATTATATAATTAGCAACGTCGAAATAATATCGCGAAAAAACGACAAATGGAATTCCGATCGTGATGGCCTCCTGGCGACATCATTGCCAATTACTTTTCTAAAATGCAAATGATCCTGGTCCCTTCCAAATGCTAAAACAGTCGAGCAGCGCTAATTAAATAATGAAGCTAAAAAAGGGGGTAAAATAGGGTTCTTATTGTGGGGGGGGGGCGAGATTCCAACGGTCCTTTTTCTGAAAATGGTCTTAAACGCCCCGTAATTCATCGGAGCGAAACTGATTTAATTCCCAAGGCGCAACGTGTTCCCCTCCTTTCGCTATGTTAGATTCTCTCTCGTTTGTAACTTAGCGTGAATTTTAAGTAAATTATATTTTCTATTTCTACTAATGACGACTTAGTCGGAATTAAAAAATGGAATGATGAAAAAAACGTAGATATACAGGGTAGTGCCAGCTAGGAGCAACAAACACAGCACCCCACACAAGGAGAACGCAACCCGTCAAAAGTCGTGGATTTTCTTGTGTACAATTTTCATTGGCTAGACGCTTTAGCGCCTGCTGCCGTCTGAAGGGGAAAATGTCTCCCCCCTTTCCGTAAAACGTTCATCGTAAAGGCTCGTCCAATGAAATTTGTACACAACACTGCGTTAGCGTGTTTAAAGGCTAGCTGCGTCCTCCTTGTGTTTGTACCTCCTAGGTGCCACTACTTCAGTTCATTTGGTGATCTTCAGGAAAAAGCTTTTGGATTTGTTATTTAAATTTAATTAAAACTCCGAAAAACGAATATTAATAATATATTTCAGTGGTTTGTTAAATAAGGAAAAACTGAACTTAATGTCTTCGAAAATATATATTCTACAATGTTTAGAAAAATGCAGTGCTTATTTTAGTCGGAAGATCAGTTCTGCTTTATTTGGGTACTTATACAATTGAGAACTTCTTAAAAAATTTCAGTCTTTAAGTCATTGTGGGTAGCGGCCAAATTGGTTATGACAAGTAAATTTTTTCAAAGTGACATAAATCTTAATTTTGGTAAACTTTGGTTAATTTTAGGTAGTTCTAAAATCTTTTGTCTAGAATTCAGGAGAAATTTTAGAAATTTTTACTATCTAGATATTTTCTATAAGAATGTTTATAAAAAATAATCTGGAAAATTTATAGAAAAAAACTAAAAATATTGAGATATTTTCTATATGAATATTTATAGAAACAAACCTAGAAATATCGAGATATTTTATATAGGAATACTAATATAATAATAATCTAGAAAAATTGAGATATTTTCTTTAGAAATATTTGCAGTAAAATAATCTAGAAAAATTTAAATATTTTCTATAGGAATATTAAAGTAAAATAATCTAGAAAAATTGAGATATTTTCTATAGGAATATTTACAGTAAAATAATATAGATTTGAGATATTTTCTATAGGAATATTTACAGTAAAATAATATAGATTTGAGATATTTTCTATAGGAATATTTACAGTAAAATAATATAGATTTGAGATATTTTCTATAGGAAATAATCTAAAAATATCTAGATAATATATGAGTATTTATAGAAAAGATTTGAAATATCGAGTTATTAGAAAAATAATCAAATCTAGTAACATCAAGATATTTGGTGTAGGAAAAATTACAAAATCAAACATAGAAAAATCTAGATAATTTCTACAGGAGGATTTCCAGAAAAATAATCTAGAAAAATTGAGGTATTTTCCATAGGAATATTTAACGAAAAATAATCAAGAAAAATTTAGATATTTTCCATAGAAAAATAATTTAGAAAATATTAGATAGGAATATTTATAAAGCGGTTCGATAATAAGTGATGACTAAACGCCCTGTATATTAGCTATATCGGGATTCTAAATTTCCTTTCTACGCAGACACGTACGATTTCGTTTGTAAAACAATTTTCGTCTGTGGATAATCAGCTCTTTTCCGTTTCTAATAGGCGTGAGTACAGCGCGGATCACCTTTGCGTATATGGCGTAATGATTTAATGGCGCGAAAGGTACTCATTAACGATTTCCCCGTCCCGCGCGCGCAGACCGCACCGTCCCTATAGCACATTAGCGTGAGCCCCGTTATGTTGCACGCCGATTAGAAGAGCGTAAAATGTGTCCTAATGCGTCATTTACTTTTGGAAAAGTTCTTATTATTTTTTTATCGTTTCGACCTTGCACTCGCAAAACCGTAAAAATAACAAGATTATGCCACGATTATGCTATTTTTTTGTGTAATTTCTTATTAATTTCGCAGAAAAACGTTAGACGATTATGTAAAATGAAATATTTTTTATTCAAAAGTCCAAGGTTACCTTAAATTTCAGTCGATACACAATTAAAATCGTATAAGTGTTTTTGGAGTTGATTTAAATGTATATTTATTTATGTTTTATTGGTTAGATAAAATATGTATAGCATTAAATTATTATGTAACATAATTTCAAGTAATATATTAAAATTTTATTTATTAACGGCCTTAAATTAACAAATTTTATTATTTTTATACCTCGTTTGAAAAATAACCAAATTGGTCTTGGAATATTTTGGAAGGTTTTTTAACTCTGGGTATTTTTTGCCTGTTTTCATTTTTGCGAATATATTATTATTAAAGGTTTTTTATTTTTTATTTTAGGCAATTTTAAAACTATTAAGCGGCTGCGGTGTTTTTTTAATCATTCGGGAGACTTGGTAGTTTTAGAACCTTGTAGGCCATATTTTCATCAGTTTTAATGATTAGTTACGTGTCAACATACTTTTGAGCCCCCTAATTTCATATTGTCGTTTAATGAATTAGTAAATTCATATTGCCAGGTGAATGGCTTACTCATTTCATATTGTCATGGAAATGGCTTACTCATTTCCTATTGCCAGGGGAATGGATTATTCATTTTATATTGTCAAGGTAATAGATTACTCATTTCATATTGTCAGGGGAATAGATTACTCATTTCATATTGTAGGGGAATAGATTACTCATTTCATATTGCCAAGGGAATGGGTTACTCATTTCATATTGTCAGGGGAATGGATTACTCATTTCATATTGTCAGGGTAATATATTACTCATTTCATATTGCCAGGGGATGGGTTACTCATTTCATATTGTCAGGGGAATAGATTATTCATTTCATATTGTCAGGGTAATAGATTACTCATTTCATATTGTCAGGGGAATAGATTACTCATTTCATATTGTCAGGGGAATGGATTATTCATTTTATATTGTCAGATGAATGGATAATTCATTTAATATTGTTGGGGGAATTGATTACACATTTATACTGTCAGCACAATCGATTTCTAATTACCAATTTATTAATTCCAATAATAAAACGTAACCAGTTTCACTAAAATATTAATATTATTAATACTGTTGCCTACCGAAGTCCGGAAACTCATCGTTGAAAGAAATCGGGATAAATTTCGAACGCACGGTGGTGCTGAATTTGCTGATGTCAATTACCCGTCGCTTGGGGGGGGGGAGAGAATAGTTAACAGTTTGTTAATTTGGAATAACATCAAAAACTGTACTGCAAAACAAAGAGCATAAATTGCTTCCTGTTCAAAATTTCATAACTATTTTTTTACCTGCCTTTATAGTGAATAACCAGTTCCAATAAAACAAATCAGATAAAGGTCTTCTCGGATTAAGAACATATGGCCAATGTGTTTGTCATCTGATATGAAAACAGATAACGTATTCATATTAAATTTAGAGGCGCAAAATATGGCAATTTCCTCAATCTAATTTCTTTAAAATCCCTATTTAATTTGTTGATTATAATACCTAACCATAATATCTTTATGACCAACATTTTGCCAGTTGGCAATAAGGAAGCTTCGCTTCAATAAAAGTATTATAGGAATTAATCGCACCCCGTTTCGTACGTTACGAAAGTTCGAAAATCCACCTGACATCTCATTTCAAAAACCGTTTTGTATTTAGTCGAAACTGATATTTTGGGCCCCTAAATCTTCGATTTCCCTCCCTCAACGAAGAAGCGACCACGAAGCCCGTCCCCCACGAGCAGCCTTTTAAATATAGAGCTCAAATCTTGAAGAAGTTATGAAAAAATTGCCTATAATATATTACGAAATAAGCGGGTGTACGCTAAAATAAATTCGATCGTCATTACGAACCCCCTTATTAGAGCCCGTGTTCGTATGAAACCGCTAATGCTTTCGCGTATAAAGATATTACAGCGAGCGGGGAAAAGTTGAAGATGAAATAGTTGGCCAAAGATTTTCTCTTAATATTCCGCGGGCATTCGTCATTTGCCTCGCTCGAGAATGTTCCGTTCGAGAAAGAAATATTTTCCGTCTGTTAAGTATACTTCTCATCTTCCCTCCCCGAAATTACCCCGGGCCCCGTCGCAATTATTGTGTTTAAAGTACTGACATTAAACACCTGTCAGCGATGCATTGACTCGATCTGTAAGTGAGCATCACTAGTTTCCCTCGTCGAGTTCTAAGCGCCACCACGTCCTTGAAAATTACTTTCTAATACCGAAATGATGGCCGGAAAAAAACGCGTCTTCATTTATTGAAAATAGCCCCATTTCCATCCAAATTGTTTCGAAAATGGTTTATCATTTTTGTAGCGAGGCCTTCTGCATTTTTTTATGTGTATAGTCATTCCAATTGAGGTACCTCGCGGCTTCCTGAAACGTTTTGTTGAAATTCGCTGTTGGTCTATTGCATAGACGCTTCAATAAAAACCCATCAAAGATAGAGGCTGGACGTACAAGTTACTCTTTATATGGTCCCTGTATTGGGCTGGTTTATAAAAGGGCACTTAAGTGTTAGGCCTAACGGATAATTTTTGCGTTGACTAGAAAACATTGTGTTAGGGTTAACCAATGAGGTAGAATAATAGAGATCCAAATCCGCCTTCCAGGACCTACCGTTTCGCGGGACAGTATTTGTTGAATAGGAGAGTTAGGCCTAGTAAATGAACTTAATCAAATCATGTTGGCGCCATAGATCGTGTTATTGGAAAACTAAACCTTAACATATTGTGCAAAAGTGTCTGCTTATAGAAACAGATGGCGCCAACACGATTGGATAAAGTTGAAACTTAAGCCTAATTCTTCTACTCAAATAAAACGTGTGCCGCGAATCCCAGATTTGTTTGGATCTCTATTTGTTCTACCTCATTGGGCCTAACAGATAATTTTTGCGTCGACTAGAAAACATTGTGTTAGGCCTAGATAAGTGAATGTCGAATTAAGATGACTCGGTTAACTTAAATGTGGATTGGCTAGCTAGACGAATCAGGTAACCGACCAACCGGAAATATCTCATTCATCGATCCCCTTTTTGCCATGTCAGAAGGGAAAGTAAATTATTTAATTGAAGCGCCGATTTGTAAAGACACGTTCCATGAAAAGGCGAAATTCAGTGAAATCGGTGGCATGTTAACAGCCATAAAATATCAGAGATTTTTAAACAAACATAGAATAAAACATTACCAGTTCATTGGCATCATTAAGTTTTTATACGTATAACCGTAAAGGGTTTTTAAACTGCTAAATTATAGTTCATGTTAAAACGTGGGTAAACCACCCAGAATTTAAATTTATAGAATGAACAATTTCCGGTTTCACGCACCTCTGCTATTTCGTCACACGTCTTCTGGAATGCAGACGGATTTAAACCGAAAAGAAGAAATTGCGCAGATTCGACTTCATATAAATTCTTATTCTGCAGGTTGGGTCGACATTTTCATATAAAGTCTGTGAGAGTTAATTTTGGATTTTTGCATAGCTGCAACCCTACACTTGCGAATGCGTGAGTTCGACCGTGGCTTAACTCTGACTTTAAACCCTAGGTATTTTTGGGCTGAACTCAGTGGCGTAGCCAGAAATCCTTTAAGGGAGAGGTTCAAACTATGTAAAATACCTGAGAGGGGTCAAGAAGGGGTTAAATTTTAGTATAGGTCAGGTTACACGGAAACCCTCCCCTAGGGGACTAGCTAGGCTTCCAATTTCCCATGTTTCTCGCCTTGTTCATTTGATATTTTTATCACGTTATACAAATACAATCGTGTTCTTCGTAAATAATAATATTTACAAAACATGTAATATTTCACTTAAAGATACTTGAAACCATAGAAATCTTATACTCCTATCTAGAATGCACCGGTCTACGGGAGAACCTGATGCCAGGACATTTTGTAGCAACGACTAATGATTATATAGTCTTTGCTTAAGCTTCAGCCAATCAGTGGCCATTCATGGATTACGGCAAGCAGGGCTTGCCACCACCCTCCTACGCATTGTAACCCGGCCACCTGAATTAATGGCTTCAAAAGTCGCTTGACGACTTAGGCCTAAGGTGGTGCCTTCGGTATTAGCCTAGCTGATTATTATTATTATTATTTATTATTAGCGCCATAACATGGCGGTTAAAAATAGTAAAAGCTCAGACAATTCTTACAGGATCCATCCGATCCAAGCTCGCAGAATTCCCATAGGTTTTTGCTGGAATTTTTTCACATGAACCACTTCAACGTTTTTGGATTTTTATTTAATAATAGTGGTAAGATTTTTTGTTTTAATATTTACTTATTATAAGGAATATTTAAATGCCATTGTGAGGAAGATAAATAAGTTTTATTTTTAGGTTCGCTTTGAAAATAATTAAGCCCAGGCCTGACATAGGCCCAACTTTTAAAATAGCAGGCAATACACGAAAACTATTCGCTAGTTTTGGAGTAATTTTTTAGGAAATAGCGAGCAACTTCAAAATACAATTTGGCTGTTATTGTATGGAAAAAGTTGGTAATTTGAGGTAAAAGGTGTACTCTTTTCGTTCCAAAGCGAGCGAATAGTTTTGGCCTATGGTCAATGGCAGTTTTGGGAGAAGCAGTGACTGAAGGTCCTTAGTATTAAAGGTTATTTCACATTGAAGTAAGTAATATTATATTTTTTATTATGTTTGTAGAAACTTAGATAAACAAAAACCTTATGAAAGAGTAATTATATCCCAGAAGCTTAGCCAAGATAAATGTCTCGCACTCTGCATAAATTCAACATTCCACTGTTAAACAACATAAGAGATAGTTCTCAACGAACACCAATATTTACAATGCTAAATAAAGTGTTTTTAAAAAACCGGATATTGCAGTAATTATAGTCCTGAGTTGTTGTTCCACAAGGCTCACTGAATTTCCTGAAGTAACTTTTACCAAATCACCAATTGGAATAGCCCGCCGTTTGTTAACATTTCAAATTGCCCCGAGGCTTAAGAAAACCCAAACTTTTACCTGTACAACGACACATTATCGTCCACCGCAAATCGTTTTCTACATGTGGAAATGAAGAATCGAGGAGCCATAACAACAAACAACGCAATAGTTATCCAAAACGTTTGCATATAAGAGAAAATTCTTGTTTAAAAACTTCATTAAACTCGATTGACGTGGGCCAATCAAATGCTGGTTCTTAAGGTGACGTAATCTAAAATCGAATTATTATTTTCAGTAACTCAAACTAGATGGCAACGAGTCGTTGCCGTAATCACTCTTTGAATCGTGATTGGCTGATAATGACGAAACCTCCGAAAATGTAATTGGCCCATTTTGTATTTATACGGAATCATTCTATGTTATAAGATTTCTATGCTTGAAACAGACATTCAATCAGATTTAACCTTAGTTTTTAGCTCTAATGTGGCTTTATTATTAACTTCAGAAGCAAGTATGTTTAGGTTAAACTTTGGAATTGGCTTTTCTGAATTCCATATAATGTCTACGGGTAGAAATCGTAGATTTTAGAATTGGCTTTTCTGAATTCCATAAAATGTCTACGGGTAAAAATCGTAGATTTTGGAATTGGCTTTTCTGAATTCCATAAAATGTCTACGGGTAAAAATCGTAGAATTTGGAATTGGCTTTTCTGAATTCCATATAACGTCTACGGGTAAAAATCGTAGATTTTGGAATTGGCTTTTCTGAATTCCATAAAATGTCTACGGGTAAAAATCGTAGAATTTGGAATTGACTTTTCTGAATTCCATATAACGTCTACGGGTAAAAATCGTAGATTTTGGAATTGGCTTTTCTGAATGCCATATAATGTCTACGGGTAAAAATCGTAGATTTTGGAATTTGATTTTCTGAATTCCATAAAATGTCTACGGGTAAAAATCGTAGATTTTGGAATTGGCTTTTCTGAATTCCACATAACGTCTACGGGTAAAAATCGTAGATTTTGGAATTGGCTTTTCTGAATTCCATATAACGTCTACGGGTAAAAATCGTAGATTTTGGAATTGGCTTTTCTGAATTCCATATAATGTCTACGGGTAAAAATCTTAGATTTTGGAATTTGATTTTCTGAATTCCATAAAATGTCTACGGGTAAAAATCGTAGATTTTGGAATTGGCTTTTCTGAATTCCATAAAATGTCTACGGGTAAAAATCGTAGATTTTGGAATTGGCTTTTCTGAATTCCATATAACGTCTACGGGTAGAAATCGTAGATTTTGGCATTGGCTTTTCTGAATTCTATATAATGTCTACGGGTAAAAATCGTAGATTTTGGAATTGGCTTTTCTGAATGCCGTATAAAGTCTGCGAGAGGGAAATCGTCCACCCTACTTTGATAGATTTAGGTTTTTTTTGTAATTTTATTTTAGGAAACGGGTGTAATATTTGAATTTTAAGGTGAAATAAATCGTGTATTAGGTGTATTATCACGGGTGGCCTGAAATGAGGTAATAATTAAATATAATTTTGGCGTCGCAACAGACGACGTTTAGCGAATTTCCGCCGATGCACGTGTTAATGACTTCTAATTATACGGCTTCAATGTGATGAAAAATGCCGATTTTTAAAATTTACCCTGGAACCGGGGAAAAATGAGTTCTTAATAATTGTAATTAAGGCCGAAAAAACGTTCGACTAATTAATAAAATAGATATAAAACAGTAGACGGAGAATTTCGTTAAAAATAACGAAGTGATTAATTGAAAATGTAAAATACAAGAAGCGCGTGTTTAGTAGGTTTTGGCCTTTTTCCACAGCGAGAGAGAGTTAGTAACCGGTTTCAGCATGGGATACACATAATACAGAAACCTCAAGTAGATACCGTAACGACATTTTTACAAGGGCTGAATATTTAATTTTGTAGCAGCTGATGGCATTAATAAAAGGCGGAGATATTATGTCACAAAGTGCCATTATCGCTCTTACAAATCGCTTCTTTCGGGCTACCAGTCTTGAGGACCACAATCGCCGGCTGATAACAGGAACGGCTGAAAAATGTTCTTCATTTTTCAGGAACGTTATAAGCACTTGCTATTGGAAACAATTATAAATGTCAAAAGGATAATAATTTATAAATGCAGATTATCTTGGGTGAACGGTAAGTAAAAGCGCTGAGATCTTTAGATCACTTCCCACCCGAAAGTCACCTTCATATCGGGTTACTTACTAATAATAGAAAATAATAATAATCAGCTAGGCACCACCGTAGGCCCAAGTCATCGAGCGACTTCCTACACTCACTATTACCGTTAACCTCAACAAGTTTTTATGGAAAGGGGAAACCGAAGAACTCAATTTAAACCCCTTTTGTCTGTGAGGAGAGAACTTGCAAACTTAGAGAGGTTCAAAATACGTAAACAAGACGGGATTTTGTTTCCATGGTGACCTTTTTCAATAGCTCAAGGATTATAATTTTTTTGGCATTTTTGGATCACCTTATTGCAAGTGCCGTCTGAAACAAAGACTTGTTGAAATTTTTACTATGAAAATGTTATACAAAGGCATACCTATGAGTTATTATGTTACATATGATATGAATTATCAAACGAATGTGTATAGAACACTGATATATCATAAAATTTGTAAAATGAATTTTATATACATTTGATGATCCAGAAGTAGTGTCTCAGGTGCGAAGAGGTAATTGAAAATTACCAGGAATATGTGGAAAGCTACCAATTTACCACTTCATTGCTGCTCCCATGGTTGCGGGTTTTATGGAACTCTTCTTGAAACGTTTTTATGGAAATGGCTAAATCCGAAGAATCACCTTGAGTCAACAAAGCTTCTTCTCTGTGCACGACCACGATATTTTTTACTTACCCTTGCTTTTCGAACCCTTCTTGGCACTTTTCTAGATCCTACCTTCTATCTTGTGGCTTATTGCTGAATCTTAGACTCATAACGTGTTTCAGGGAGTTAATTATCGAATAAAACATGAACTTCTGTGAACTGCTCATATTTAGAAAATGATCTGCATTTCGCTAATCGGAGCATGTGTTCCTTACACTCATAGACTACACCTAGGACATCCTATCAACTATAGCCATATCTAAGTCACTGATTCCATTTTGCGAAGGTTTTGATAGAGCAACCAAAATATGAAGAAGTGTTGTTTCGATGATCCATCAGTACTTAATAAATCTCTCAATATTTAAGTTACGTCATACGTTCTAAATTCGTCATTTAAATCATTGTGCTTTTGAAATGGATGTAAGATAACTAGACGCGCTAAAAGAGTACAATTTGCATTCAACTTCAATATGTCAACTTTGTTATTACACATTTTAGAGTTAACATGGCAAAATGGTCTAGTCAACAGCAGTTGGTAGAAAATATTTACCGTGGGTTGGGAAAATTGCTAGATACGACAATTGAGTTGATGCATTTTAAACGGCAATTGAGTGCACCACTGAAATAGCCGTATGAACAGTAACCATTAATGTGGAATTTACTTGAACTTTTTGTAGTTGCTAGTTCATAGTACATTTTTGTGTCTTATACAAACAATACCTCGTTTTTACTTCTCCGAGGGGACATTACAATCACCGTGTTTGTCGGTGTGTGTGTGTGTGTGTCTGTGGGTCTGTCTGGGCTGCGAGCGCATTTTCGGAGCAAAGTGTAATCGCTGCGTACGCAGTTTCTTAGAATCTGGGAAAAGGTTTTCCAAAGCGCCCTCTTTTTGTCATTGGTGTATTATAACTCTCTTTTGCGAATTGTGATTGTACGTGAAGAATCTTCGACATTTGGGACGGACCGAGTGCTGAGGGTTCCGGTAAACGATTCCTAAGTATTTTAATTAACTTGTTACTTAGTTGGGTTATTATTATATATTTTTCTATTGGTTAGTTTTCTTGTTTGTTGATAATGTGCGGGATAATTCATGTCCACAATTTTTATTTGCATGGATTTTTATCGGCTTCGTTGGGTTGTCGTCATGAGCCCACGCAGTTTTTTTATTAGTGCTTTAACTTATAGTTTTGTTTTTCCATATAAATTTGATTGTTTAAGACCTAAAATACAATGAGTTGGTTTTTCTCTATAAAATAGTTTCTTGCACGTATATTTTACGTTTCGTGAGCGTTCAAATAATTTTAAATTTTGTATTTTCTATTTCCCATTTTATTGCTTTGGTAATTTAATAACGTTTTGGGTCCAAAGTTGGGTTTTTGTTCTATTGATATTGGAAATTTGTTTAATGCAATAACATTTGTAATATTTATAATAAAAATAAAAATAATCTACTGGTTGGGATAGCACCGGGAAAACATTTTTTTTGAGGACGCTTTTGATGGAGAAATATCATTGAGTACCGTGTCTAGTAGTTAATACACCCAATGGCAAATTCTTCCGAGGAGAGGCATATTTAGGCAAGCTTGCCAACTTGTTGAACTCAGGGTGGTCGATTCGTATTTTGAAAGTGTCACTGTTATTGCTCTACGACCAACGGTTGTTGAGCTATAGCCGGTTGCAGTTATTGTTTTGATTTAGGAAAAACTAAAAGAGGTAAAATATAACTTTTGGCGTTTCCTCCAATGATTCCGAGCCTTTCAACAACAATTAATATTTTAAAGGAACGTTTTAGGAATAGAGACTCGACGAGAATGGCAACAATGAAAGTATATAAAGGTTGCCACCATTTAACCCCCCCCCCCCCCCCAATTTCCGGCAAGCGCGTTTTTACCACATAATATCTATAAGTATGACACTTTCCATTGTTTCATTGTTAATCAAAATTATGCAAAACATCCATTCACTTGAAGCAAGGTTGCTACGACGCGCTCGACGCCTTACGCAAATATTTGAAGGACTAGTGGTGACAGATAAGACTTCTCAGAGGGAATAAAGTTTTTAAAGATTTTTGAATAGCATTTGTGACACTTTCCGCGGTCTCTGCCTCGAACAACAACGCGGTCCTTTAGCTCAAACACAACATTTTCTTCGAAACACATTAGCCCAGGACAGATAGGCCAAAAAAGGGCTTGACCCAGAACATTTTCCCATAAAGATGAAAATTGGTACATAGGTAGTTTTGGACCCCAAAAAAAATATACTAAAAGTCCCCACCTCTAGAACGTGAGCTTCCGACGCCATCTTGGAAAATGGCCGCCAAGCACGCCTGACGTCATAAATTAAATGAAAGTGTCAAAAAATGTTAAAAATTGGTACATTATACATTTAAGGCTTTCTGAATAGTATTGTAATTGTTTTTTGGTGTACAACCGTTATTTTGGCCGCCATCTTGGAAAATGGCAGCCAAAAGGGTTTTCCACGTAACTTTCCACTATATGTTTCAATATGTTTGAAAATTGATATATAGTTTTATTACGGCCTTTGGAACATGGTTACAATCTTATGTATCTGCGACCGTTATTTCGTCCGCCATCTTAGAAAATGGCGAACTGCAATGCCGAATTTCGCATTCAAAATTAAATGATATAGTCCGATTGTTTTCAAATTTGGTTAATTTTTTTATTGTGACGCTGAGAACACTATTACAAAATCTTAAAGGTATCTGACGGTTACTTCGTTCGCCATCTTGGAAAATGGCCGTCTGGAAAATATTCACCTTGTCGATAGCATTCTTATAACTATTTCGAATCACTTTAGGGTTAGATTATTAGCTTTTAAAATCTGGAAAATGAAAACCGGTGATACAAATGTATATGTATATATAAATAATATAACACATTTAATAATAATAATATAACGCATTTAATTAGGAAATGCCCAAAACTATTTTTATATTCTTAAAATATTCAATGAAATATTTATCAGTTGCTGCAGCTCGTACCAAGAAACATCCATCTTTCTTTGTCCAAATAATAATAAATGTCGTTGACCATCTCTCTAGCAAGACATTTCGAAATTAAAACACACCGGTTTATATATGTAGATATTAAAATTTAAAATCTATTAGTCGTTACATGAATAATACTTTGCTAACTAACCATTCTGGAGCAAGTAACCGTTTTCTGATTTCAGTAGTTCATAGAGAGTAAGGAAAGAGTTGCGAGTTACTTCTTTACGGTTACAGAATGGAAACAAATGATATGGTTTCAAATTTATCTCTAACGATTAATATCAATTTTTGTGAGTTTAAATTACTTTTAAATTACCCCTTTACCAATGAGCGTTTGCCTGTAAAACACGTACACACATATTCACACTCATTTCGTGTAACTGTAGAACGACTTGCCCTAAAAACTGCGATTGCAAAAGATCTGGTCTCGTTTGCTATGCAATGTTTGGTATGATCTGAAGTAACCCTTGGAAATATTTGATTGAAGAAGACGACGATATTATAATTTGCGATTTGTAAATATTAGGAACTAGCTGGGGAGCCCGACCTTCGACCGGGTCCCACATAGTTGCATTGATCGTATAATTCATAAAGCCATAAATTTAATCACTGATATATTTAAGATTTTGTATCTCCATATATTTTCTCATGTATAAAACGACGATACTTATCGTACACCGAGGTAAAGGATTGCACCAAAATTGCTACACAATATCGCGCAGTTTCCTAACAACGATCCAGTGGCGCACCCAGGTTTGTTTTCTGGAGGGGGCCCGTGAAGATCAAAACTCTTTCGACTGCTTTAGTTGTAATAATTAGAAAAAAACCGAGTTTTCTTTTTGTTCTTGGAGGGGGCCCGGCCCTTCTGCCCCCACCCGCGTGCGCCACTGCAACGATTTGAAAGATCAAAATGGCAGGATTGAATAAATATGATTTTTTTCTGGTTTAAATTTAATCACTGATATATTAAAGATTTTGTACCTCCAAAAATAACCGTGTACCACTATAAGAAACACATTTGATCGTTTAGAACCGGTTTATTAGATTGTATAACGCCTTTACTCTAAAATTTCGAAGTACTCCTATAGACTCCTCTAAGAAACCTTTTAGAATGCTTTAGAACTCGTACTCATATCAGTAACCTAGCTGACCCCTTTAACGTCGTGTACGGTGTACCTCTATAAATATCAGTGTACTCCTATAAGGAGCCCCATGAACCTCTTTAAACTACCGCCAGAGCCGTGCTATTTTTTTTGGGCCCGGGGCAAATGTTTTAGACCACGGGCTCCACTAACGTTTTCAAAATGTTATTGACTTTCTCCCCCTCCTTGACCTAGGGGCCCCAATCAGTACCTCATGGGCCATATACTGCCAGGACCCGGGGATATAGACCGTTCTCTATTAAATTAAAACACGTGGCCTGTAGAGGGAAAGGAAAGCCCATCGACAGTTCGAATATAAATGATGACAAACGATACATCGCCAAAGAAAACATCATGCGCTTATTATATAGTTAATTAAACAGTTTTGGGTATTTCCCAATAAAATGTTTCCTACAAATAAATGCGTTATATGTGTATCACCGGTTTTCATTTTCCAGATTTTAAAAGCTAACAATCTAACCCTAAAGTGATTCGAAATGGTTATAAGAATGCTATCGACAAGGTGAATATTTTCCAGACGGCCATTTTCCAAGATGTGTGCAAACCTTTTCAATGTTTCGCAATATTAATTGTTGTTGAAAGGCTCCGAATCATTGGGAACGCTAAAAGTGATATTTTACGTCTTTTCATTAGCCAAGAAATTTCGGGAATATGTGGAAACGAATATCATTTATTGGGAGATGCTGCTTATCCCATTCGTGAATGGCTTATAACACCGTACAGAGATTATGGCAATATGACTAATGCCCAAAAAGCATTTAACTTAAAATTTGGCGGAACACGTGTATTGATTGAAAATACTTTCGGGATTTTGAAACAAAGATTTCGACAGTTAACTAGAACAGACTTTCATACTGTAGACAAAACTACCAGGTCTATTTTTGCATGTTGTGTTTTGCATAATTTATATGCATAGATAATGGTGATGAGTGGGATTATACTCCAGTTGGCCCAGAGGAAGAAGATGAAATAGAAGTGAATAACGAAGCTGGGGCAAGAGTAGCTGCGTTAAAAAGATTGGGAGATATTAAACGGAATACCATCTGTCAGAATTTACGAGGATAATTAACAAAATACCATTTGTCAAAATTTAAAAGCATATTAAACATTTATTTTTATCACAAAATTTAATACTGTAATGAAACTTATTTTCAATATTTGAAATTTTACTTGGAAAATAACTGTTTCAATAGATCCATCTTTTCTTGGTGGCGCCTTTCTCTCGCAGCTTCTTTCAATTCATGAACTTTTAAGATAGGACGTTTAGGTGCAAATGAAACTTTTCCAACACCTCTCATGATCTCAGGTACGACACTATCGTCATTTGCCGCAATCTTCGCTACTTCATCTACAAACTCAACATCTTTACGAGTTGAACCTGATTTACGATTATTTTCCACCATATGACTTTCTTATTTTTGAACATCTTCATTGGTCCTATTTTGGGTAAATACTCGGCATACTTATCTAGTAATAGTTTTGTATCTCCTGTACCCCACTCATATTGGGTTAATTCAATACTTTTGTTTGCAGATTCTCCATCATTTAAATAAATGGAATTTTCATTTGAGTTAGATAAACTAGACATATTTGAACCGTCTGAAATGAAGCCGCTTTCAAGTAGGAGTTTTTCATCGAGTTCTACCAAGGATTTATCTCCTATAAAAATATATTGATAAGAAATACATATTTTTCCTTTATAATAATGATATATCGATTATTTCAATTTGGCAAGTTGCAATGTGGTTTCAATCATTAGTCTATGATTCAATTGAGGAAGGAAGAGTTCAGCCTAGGCATGTGTTGTGTTATATACTTACCATCAACTACATATCACTATGTATTTGTACCCCGCTGCTCCGCCTAAGCACTATACAGCGGCCTACGAGAATAAACAGGCCGGGACGGAAGTGCGCTTTGCGAAACAACGTTCGGCCAGTGAGACAACCATCGTGACTGCCCCACATATAGCAAACAAACGCCCTCATCGTGGCCCAACAAAAGGCGACACCATGGGCTGCCCGGGACCCACCCTCGCACAGCTGAGGACTAGAGTGACTTATTCTTCCACGTCTTAGCCCTCCCCTCAACTACAAAGTGAGCGAGAAACATCCCATTGTTTCGAATAATTAAATAAACCGTCTTCATTAACAAAAACTTTATCAAAAATGACATTGCTCGCCATTTTACCTGAAAAACGCGTCTTCATGTTTCGCGCCAAAAACCAGGGGCGAAAAATTAATTTGCGTGTTTCACTGGGAAATCTGCTCGGCAGCGCTCCGTGGAAATCTTATCCGGAGCAGTGACGTAAAAAGCGATTTCGGGGCGATCTCCGAGCAGCTCCGTGGAAAACGCTATTATTTCTAATAGGCAGTGTTAGGTTCTGATGAATCATATTGCAAAGGTAAGTCTTAATTTTGAGTTTTAAAGCGATAAAATTCTGAATAAGCCTTGGCTACGGCTACGGTGCTATGGGCTCGCGGTAGAGATTTTTCAAACGTGGCTCTAAGTTTAAAAACGTTGACGCACGGCGTGTGCGCATTCATCATGCATTTCCCGAAATTGATTTCAGAAATGCATAGTTGAGAACGTAGCCACTAGGAGGTGCAGATTTTGAAAACCTACCTGTAAATGACGGGTATGTGATCGTAAAATATTTGGCCTAGACTTTTGCTTATGGGGACCTTATGATAGGCTTGAATTTTTTCAAGGTTAAGGCTGCCTTTAATAAATGCGAAAGTCAAAACCCGATTTCATCCCTTCGTTTTCTTGTTTTCCTAAATTAGACCTGTTTAGTAAAAAAGTAACTAACCAACTTTTAAATTAAAAAAATCAAACTTCCAGAAAATATGCAATACATTTACTATTATAAGATGTAAAGAGTATATCTAAAAACGAAACTATTTAGGCTTGTTCAACAATAACAGAAAAATAAACTACGACAAATCATTTTCAGTTCGACAATTACCACTAATTATGTCATATTTTCCGTCAATTAAGAATTTTTATTTGTTCACAGATGCGCTGCAAAGATGAACGCTAAACGTACGGACAAAGTTTGCCCTAATAAGTTTCAAAATCTAGGACTGGGCAATTCCATTTAAGAAAAACATTCTTTATGCTTTAAGGAAAATAAATTATTTTTTAAATTAATTAACCAAGCAATAAATGGTTTTTATTACTTATTTTAAAATCATTAAAAATTACAATGTGGTATTTAATGTAAAACGATAAAATTAAATATTTGGACCCGTTAATTTTTGCGGCGACCTTTGAAGTATTACGGGAGTATTTATGAAATATAATAAGCTGATTGAACCTTGCAATTAGTAATAAAACCTTTTTAAGAGTGACATTTAAGAACTGTGAATACCTTTTGTATTAGTGATTTTTACAGAAGGGCAGTTAAATAAAAAATCAGTTCAAATTGCTAATTTGACATAATAACCTTAGATAAAATTTACTCCAAGGTTATTATAAATTCCCTTTATAACTTGGGTTTTTTAGTATTAAGTCCTGGAATGACTACCCAACTATAAACAAGATACGTAGCAAATAATATTTTCATAAGTTACTCTAACAAAAGGTCTTTATATCAAAAACATTTTCTTTATATGCTATTTTAACTGGACTATCATTAGCAATTTAGTTGAAATATTAACGTGAGGAATTATTTTAAAATTCAAGAATTTTCATGATAAATTTACAAAATATTTCTAGGAATAAAAACACTTTTAATTGTATTATGAATCCACAGCAACGGCTGTAAAACTTACATGAACCATCCTGGTTTCACCTGGTTCCAAGAGGTTCCTGTAATTTTAACACGCTCGAAACTACGGAAAGTATTGTCGGTTTTACAAATTCGGTTTCTTGCATTTTACAAGAAACACATATGGTTTCTACCAATAAAATTATTATATTAACATGGTAATTATTTTTAAATTGTAGTACTTTCATGATAAGTTGACTAATCAATTTCTAGTTATGTATACACTCCTGTATTTGTATTATCAATTCAGAGAAACAGCTGTTAAATTTACAGAAATCTCCGGGCTACACCGGTTTCCAGGAGGCTCATGTAAATTTAATTTGTTATTTTAGGGGAGCACGACATTTGGGTGTGCGTCTTTTGGTGAGAGTCTTTGACTTAGGCCTACGGTGGTGCCTTGGGTATTAGCCTAGCTGATTATTATTATTATATATAAATAATTTCATTTGTGGTGCCATAAAGTGCAGTTTGATCTTGGGAATTATGGCCAAAAATTGCACTTTCCAGAAATTCTAATGTAATTTGTTTCGGTTTACAGCAATATTGGTATAAATTTTCACCAACACTGTTTCCAAATCTAATCAAATCACATCCAAGATTCTTATCGAGATTCCTGGCTATAAAAGTTATAGTAAACGACAATCAACTTTTGCCTGTTCAAAGACATCGCCTGAGAAGGGTATTAGCAGTCCTGCCTTCACTGGTGAAGTCTTTTTGTCAAATTATACAATTTCAGAAGCTGTGACATTTTCACATACTTGAGCAATAAACTTTTCATAACGGACATGTTGAATTCATGAATACATGAAATATTGTACGAACTAGAATTAGAGCATAAAGGCTATGATATAAGTAAAGTCTACGTATCTTGTTCATGTTATTCGCTTGAAACATGTACCGACGCAGGCTCCGGTTTGTTTTTCAAATTGAACGTTGAAAAACAGTGTGAAGCAAAGACCAACATATATGGATTTTCTCGAGGGGCTAACCAGTAATAAATTGCCTGTACACCGATTACGTAATCATTAATGAGTACAGATGAGTACACATGATTACGATGAGTACCGAATGATTACGGTGAGTACAGAATGATTAAGATGAGTACAGAATGATTACGAAGAGTCCAGAATGATAACGATGAGTACAGAATGATTACGATGAGTACAGAATGATTACGATGAGTACAGAATGATTACGATGAGTACAGAATGATTACGATGAGTACAGAATGATTACGATGAGTCCAGAATGATTTCGGTGAGTACAGAATGATTACGGTGAGTACAGAATGATAAAGATGAGTACCGAATGATTACGATGAGTATAGAATGATAACGATGAGTACAGAATAATTACGATGAGTATAGAATGATTACGATGAGTATAGAATGATTACGATGAGTACAGAATGATAACGATGAGTACAGAATGATTACGATGAGTACAGAATGATTACGATGAACACAGAATGATTACGATGAGTATAGAATGGTAACGATGAGTACAGAATAATTACGATGAGTACAGAATGATAACGATGAGTACAGAATGATAACGATGAGTACAGAATGATTACGGTGAGTACAGAATGATTACGATGAGTACAGAATGATAACGATGAGTATAGAATGATTACGATGAGTACACAGGCAACCCAAAACTTTAAAATGATCACAGATGAGTAATTGAGTACGTGATAATTCCAATGAATACACTTGATTACAGATGATTACGCGCTATTACAAATGATTACACGTGATTACAGATGAGTACGAATATTACAAATGAGTACGGGATTACGAATAAGTACAAAGATTACAGAAGATTACGTAATCATTACAGTTAGGGTGTACACCGATTACGGGAAGTGGTTAGCCCCTCGGATTTTCTAATTTAATCGGTAGAATATGCTTTAACAATAGGTGAATATCCCTGCGCTGTGTGAATAATACAATTTACATCTTGAAGCGAAGTAAAGGATTCGGTAGTAAGAGATATGGGTTAAAATCTTCAGATTTTTAAAGACAATCAAAGACCGCCATTTAGTTAGTCACTTCCTCGTTGTACATGAATATTTTAATTACCAATTCACATGAAAATAATAATAGTTAAGAGTAACTAAAAATATAATGAAAAGTAATTTCTCAAATTCTGTAGCAATAGATCAGTTTTTCCATATCCACCATACGGATATGGATATTTTAATAACCAATTCATAAAAAAACAGTAATAGTTAATTGATCTGTACAAAGTAGCTCAGAACGTAGATCAGATAAAAATCGGTTGAAAAAGTCAGATTTATAACCAGTTTTTTGTTAATTTGATTCGAAATTTTGTAAATTACGTTTTAAAAATTAAAGCGCTTTATACTAACACAATAATACTACCGCTACTTAACATAAATCAAAATCTCCGTAAATCGTTTAATACGAGAGTAGGCTTACGAAAAGAGCAGTCAGTTATTTAACGCCCCCTAGTCACGGTACTCGATTTTTACGTTACAAATTTAGGTTTTCCCGTCAACGCCCATGACCTTGCTAACAGACGTGGAGGGAAATAGATATACATGTTCTCTCAAGTATCTTTTTCTCAGTCGCTGCTTCCCTGGCCTTTTATTAAATGATTGTAATTGGTTCATTTTTTCATTAAAAGTTCAATCACGAACTTTTCACCACCACGGCACTATTTTTGTAAAATACGAATTGGAGATGAATGAATTAAATTAAGAATTATTTGTACTTGGGTAGAATGACTCTGTTGAGAGCATTTTGAGCGTTGCTGCCAATACACCTCACGCTCTAACAGTAAGCTACCTTCCCCCAAATGATATCAAATCAGCCTGGTATCTGATTGGTTCCTTAAAACAGACGGCTCAAGGCGCTAATTAAGCACAGGACGGTGAAGTTTATCCCGGCGAAAAATTGAAACATGTTAGCTACGAATCTTCTTGACATTCTCTCTTAGTTCAAATAAATCCATTCGTGGTGCCGATTCGGAAAAGAACTTGTAATTCCGAGAGGGACTGACGCATTATAAAAATCAATCTCGCATTCCGAACTACAACTATTCCTAAGAAATGATGGGCGTCAATTCCATCTTCAAATATTATGAGTTTGTGACCGGAATTTCAAAGTAACGCGAACGCGGGGTTTGCTAGATGGGCATATTTGGAGTCTAGATTTCGTTTTTTCCCCGGAAGGTTGTTTACGGAAACTTTGGCATGTGTTTAAAGATTCAATTACAATAAAATTGCGAGGTTAGATTTTGCTCCTATTTCGGTGCAAATGTCTACAGAACTCGTACCCACAAAATGCCATAAAATAACGGTTGAAATAAAACTATAATTTTACCAAATATTAAAATTTGAGGGACTACAGTGGCCATTGTCTACTTTCGCGCTATTTCAAGCTGAACTCTTTTAATTTTGTATTTTAACTTATAAAATTAATATTTATGTGTAGAACAGCCTCTTGTTTAGTGATTAAAATACTTTTGGCAATTTTAAATTTATAAGTAATTAAATTATTACGTTTAAATGCGGACCAACGGTGCTAAACAAGTTTGGCCAGCGCCCAAACTACCCTTTAGTTAGGACCTTATATCTCGTTAACTATTAATATTAGAATTACCAAAATTATTTTAAGCACTAGAGGAAGGTTCAGCTTAATAAGAAAAATCTAATTCAATGATGTAATTGTTAAAACAGAAACGTTCAGCTTGAACGAAAAAGATGCTTTTACTGTATTCTTCCCCCTTCATTTAACAAAGATGTCACGGATATATAAGAACACACAATCCCCCCTACGTATTAAATATATTTTATATATCAAATTTAAATTTGAACAAATTATTTTTACATTTTTCGAGTTACCGGGTTTTTGAAAAAAGGTTGCGAAAAGCGAACGAGTTAGATCAATTGGTACGAAATTCAAATATCACAATAATGCGTACGTGGGTGGTGGGGTCAAGCGAATTCGCTTCAAATTAAATTTTTTAATGCAACCGAAAACGTAGCTCAGAAATGGTCAGTACTAACTAAATATATAATTTTCAACCAAGTCGTTCTTAATTTAAAAAAATAATTATGTACATTTAAAGTCGAAAATCTCAAAAAATCACTTAAATGGGCAACTGACCAGCTTGTGGGGCCCGATCTCCAAAATTAATAACAATAAATATTAAAAGATTTTATCATTTCCATGGAAATTGTTTAACTAAAAATTTTTTATTAACAGAGAGACACGCATGAATTTTTTTAAAATAATATTTAATCAATAATTGGGGGGTAAAGAGCCCACAATTTTCATAAACAACTGAGCTTTCGACCCGCTGGTCTTCGTCAGAGTAAAAATATTATTTAAAAAAAATCCATGCGTGTCTCTCTGTTAATAAAAAATTTTTAGTTAAAATTAATAACGGGATACCGAGGGTATGATATTTCCTTTCCCTGGCCTTTCTAGACTTAGGAGAGTATAATGTGGAATACGGCACCATCGGCATCGTCACAGATATCCCTCAGGGTTCGTGTGTAAAAACGGGGCTGCTTAGGATTTTATTTACTGCTGTAAAAATGTCGGTTATTTGTGAAAATGGACCGAATATAATTCAGAATTTTGATGTGGAAGTTTAAAATCATATATTTATCAAACATTTCAAATTATATATTAATGCAAAATTTAAACTAATTTAAATAGATAAAATTTGAGGTTCTTATCTTTATTCGCGACCGAAACGTGTCTAAATAGTGCTACTCTTTATGAAAACGAGACAAATTTCAAAACTTTGATTTAGGCAAATTCTAGTAAAGAGTTGACGATGTCATTAGTGACGGTGTAAATTAAATTTGAAATGGGGTCTCATTTCCTCGCCATTTATGTAAAAATTTGTGAATTAAATTAAATAATTGTTTAAATAGCAAAAATCAGTGTAGGTACCGTGAAAAATACAAATTTAAGGTTCAAAATGGTCAAAAATATTAGCAGCTAAAAATATATAGAAATATAATATATATAACCGTTAATTAACTTGTAGAGGTTAACGGTAAAAGTAAGTGTAGGGAGCTGTTGACTCGCGTGGCATGAAGGGCTTGCATTCTTGGAATAACGTTATCTTTCGAACAAAACCTAAAGGTTAAATCTATGAGCGACGTTATCAAGTAACGTGGCTGTCTTGTTTGCATTAGCTTTCCCACAAAAGAACCTATGAATTCATCCATAGGCTTTAGCTGAACTATTTCCCCATCCCATTTTAACAAGGTGGACAAGCGTAGCCGACTTTATGCTTTTGTTTATTTTTCGCCCGTTGCCTACGTTATAACAAGGCCCACGCACGCCTCCCCACTAGGGTGGGTACATTTTATTGACGCAACTTCTTGTTTCTTCTGATTGACGACAGATGGCTCTCTGATCTGGACCTAATAAGGGGTTTTCAAAAAGTTAGGCTAAACCTTTCCCATTAAGACAAAACAGCAATTTATAATAAAACCATTTAAATTAATTAAATATTCGTGCTCAGCTTTCGTTTTCTTAAATTTTAATTTCTTTAAAGAAAGATATAATGTAAATTAAACCCAAAAATTGTTATAACACAACAGCTATTTGCGCTATTCGATGTACGCCATATTTGTTTGTGGCTCTTTACTTTTGAAAGTTGAAACCTCACCGTTGTCTGGGCAACGAAAGTCCAGATACGAGAGAACCTAGGGGCCGGAATTGGCGAACTGAAATGCCAGAAATGAATTGAAGAAATCTCTCGTGCACGGGCCTTTATAAATAACGTAGGCAGATTCGAGATATACATACAAGTAGGAGAATATATAAATTCTGCGAAGAGATTGTAGAGAGGGAAAAACTAAATGAAGACAAATGACATGGGCCGCTTATTAGCGTGTCATTCCTTTTTGTAAGCACCTTTGCGTTTTTTCCCTCTTTATATGCGTGGCCAATTTCCGAAGAGCTATTGCAGTACTCCGGAGAACGCGAAAGGTCAATCGGATCTCACTGAGATACACACTGAGTTTGCTCGGGGCTAAATGCGATGAGAGAGAGAGGAGCACACAAAATTGAAAATCGGGTTCTTGGATAGTCCTGTTCACACCTTGCAAATCTTTTGGAACTGAGAAAAATCAATAAGTTTGATCAGCTTTACCAAATGAGGTCAAGTCGACAATGTGAGGTCTAGTTGAAAAATGAAGTCTAGTGGACAAAATGAAGGCTACTTGACCAAATGAAATTTAGTTGGCCAAATGAAGTCTAGGTGGATGAAATAAAGTCTAGTTGACAAAATGAAGTCTAAGTGGACAAAATGAAGTCTTATTGACCAAATTAAGTCTAGTTGACAAAATGAAGCCTAGGTGGACAAAATGAAATCTAGGTGGATAAAATGAAGTCTAATTGACCAAATGAAGTCTAGTTGACAAAATGAACTCTAGTTGACAAAATGAAGTCTAATTGACAAAATGAAGCCTAGGTGGACAAAATGAAGTCTAGGTGGATAAAATGAAGTCTAATTGACCAAATAAGTCTAGTTGACAAAATGAACTCTAGTTGACAAAATTAACTCTAGTTGACAAAATGAAGTCTAATTGACAAAATGAAGTCTAGGTGGACAAAATAAAGATTTTGACTTGCCGGTTCTTAGGAACCATTTTCCCCCAGGAAAATTATTAAACAATAATCTAGCTGATAATATTGGCTAAATATTGCAGCTTCTCTTCCCCCTTAGGTACGCCCCTGTTCGTTTCGCGCAGGAATCAATCCCGAAAATTGCAGGCTATTGCTCAGTTTATTACTTTTACAAAAGACAATAAACAAATTGAAAATTATCGTTAAGCCCATTGAAATTATTTGAAACTATTTAATTTTTCGTTAAGGCATTAGCGATATGAATAAAATCGTATACATTCTAGTATATACTTATTTTGTAAAAGTGGTAATTATTTGGGAGGCGTAGTGGTTAGCGCTTTCGCCTGACAGCGATAAATGTCCAATTCGGTCCCAGCATTTCCATAAAAACTGAACACGTAATAGTGAGTGTAACGAGCTGATGATAAATTCCATTCTTTCAAAGTGTTTTCATAAAACATTTGGTCGTCGTATTGTTCCTGACAAAGCCACTTTGGAACTAACACCTTTCGAAATAAATGCTTGTGTCTAGGCAAGTTACTTTGAATAAAAACCGAATTGTGTGTGGTCTTTGTTACCATAAACATCTGCATTTCCGTAATAACATTGGTTTTTTAAATTAAAAAAAAAACAATTTTTTCTTTTTTGTGAAAATGAAACTCATGTTCTGTGAGAACACATAAAAACAATATTTATTTAGTTTGCAAATAAATATTTATTAAATAGGGCATAGAGATCGGCGTTTGAATAAGAAATTATCCAATTATTTATTTTTATTCGTAATCGACAATTATCCAAAAAATATCAGAAAAAAACCATTATTTTTGCATGTTAAATCGTTGTTTATTCGTATAAAATGTTCATAATTAAACAGTTAACCAAACTTTTTATGATTAATCGAAATTTTGCCGGTTAATTTATTTGTTCCGCCGACCTCTACCAAGGCACCACCTTAGGCCTAAGTCATCATGCGATTTTTAAAGCCATTAATTCAGGTGGCCAGGTTACAATGCGTAGGAGGGTGGACTGGTGGTGGCAAGCCATTCATCCCACCCGAGCCAACTGCTCCCTACACTAACTATTACCGTTAAATTCAAAAAGTTTTACTGATATTGATTAAAATACAAATTAATATAATATAACGTATTTTTCAGTAACATAGAAACCAATATAATTAGTTACGCAATTTAAATTTAAGGTCGAAAAACTTTTTGCAAAAATGATTAGTTTTAAATAAACGGATAGAATAATGCACGCGTGAAAAAGAAGTTATAACTCTGAATTTTATCAATTGATACGAAATATTTTCGGAGCGTGCGAACGGCACTCGGCGAAATTAGTTTCAAGGTTTCTATTTTGCACAGCGCTTCGGGGCGAATGAAGGCGCCCTGGTGTCTCCACTAACTACAACACAAGCCGCCAGATTATCGCGAGGCTGGAACACCCCGCGTTTAACCCTGAACATTTATTAGAATTGGGAGTTGGGGGGTCACTACTTTTATTATTATAATAATCAAAGGTTTCAATTCCGCGGAAAGGAAGAAAATATATCAACAGAACCCTTCTTCTGAGATACCAGTACTGGATTTAATAAGCCTCTATCCCATTCTACTATCGTCAAAACGAAAAACAACCAGAAACATAGTGATTATTTGCCAAAGTCAAATGAACTTTAAACGCAGTTTGAATCGGAACTTTCGAGAAAATTTCCGTTTTCTTTAAACGTTTCGGTAGTAACGAAGAAATTGCCATCTGCCGGTGGTGGAAATGTAAAAAAAGTGCCATCTATTTTTATCCGCAGTTTAAATGAGCTTCGAGTTTAAGTATATATTATTCTCTCCCTCTATTTTCACGGGGTTTTTTTCGGGAAGAAAAGATGGACTCTCGAGATGAGCGAGAGTTTTCTCGAGCCGCGAACTTAATAACTCCGTCGAGGAGAAAAACGATTCATCGTGGACGTTCACTCCGCGGACAAATGATGGATTGCAAATGGCCGCAACTTGATTGGTTGTAGGCGCCAACGCTTTCTCGTGCAGAACGGATAATAATTGGCACCGCGAGAGAAAATAAGCAAAGACACAAAACGTTACACAAAAAACATCCTAAGAATCCAAAACTGCTTACTTCTACTTGTATAATATTATTCTTTAATCCAACAACATTGCTTTTATTCTTACCAAGAATGGATTTATTTGACGATCCGTGGCCGTCATGGTCTGCTTTTCCGCTGCCCCGAGAAGGGGAAGGGAAAGCGTCACAGGCTTACGCTTCAATGACGTCAGTTTTAACCAACCAATGAGACAACGAACTGATTTGATTTTATTTAGGGGGAAGTGGCTTACTGTTGGAGCGTGAGGTGGATTGGGAGCATCGCCGAAATTCGTCTCGACAGAGTCATTCTAAACAAGTACGAATAATGTATTCTTGTGATTACATACTTGGTCTTCCATCTATAATTGTTATCGAAAATCAAAAAAATTCGTTTCGAGAGTTTCACACTCGCTTGTTTAGACTTTAATTTTAAGGTCGACTACTTTCTTTTATAACACGATATAATCTTTAATATTTGTTGATATCTTTGTTGTTATGACGAATATTAGTAACATCCTGGTCTAACCGGGTTTAGCTCTTATATTCGAAATGTCTTTTAATTAAAAATCGAAATTTACTGTATATTAAATTGTATTATATAATAATAACTCCGATTTCCCAAAATTAAAAAATATATTTTTATGTTACTTAATACGGTGAACATTGCGATAGTTGTCTATAATTAATTAAATAAATGAAATGAAATGAAATGAAATTATTTATTTGTTTATATTTATTAATTTTAATTTATTTATTTGTATCTATTTATTTATTTCTTGTTATACTTATATATTTCTTTATTTTTATTTATTTATTTTTTATATTTAATTATTTTTATTAATTTTCTTATTTATTTATATATATTTATTTATTTATATATATATATTTATTTATTTATATATATATATTTATTTATTTATTTTTATCTATTTATTTATTTATTTATATTTATTTTTATTTTATTTAATAATTTTGATTAATTTAATATTATTTATTTATATCTATTTCTTTATTTCTTGTTATATTTATATATGTATTTATTTTTTATATTTATTTATTTTAAATTATTTATTTTTATTTATTTATTTATATACATTTATTTATTGATAAACATGTATTTATTTATATACATTTATTTATATACATTTATTTATTTATATACATTTATTTATTTATATACATTTATTTATTTTTATTTATTTAATTTTTTTATTAATTTATTAATTTATTAATTTATTTATAAATAATAATAATAATTATTATTATTATAAATAATAAATAATAGAAATAGTGAATATATATAATTATTTTTGATATCAAATGAATTCCAATACAGGTTAAGCAGAGCTCCCTAGCAATTTGAACGACAATGTTGAGAGTCACGTGATCATCCTCCAGGGTTTTCTTTTCGTGTTTATACTTCGGAGTCGGAACCTTTTATAACTTGAAGAGGACGCCATGTATCTATCGAGCTAATGTGAGTCGCAGAATAATATCTATTGCGTTTAAATAAAAATACTGAATTTTACAGTTTCCCTGCTCAACAAATCGAGGTATAATTACGGTAGCAACGTGCGTTTTAGCTGTAAATGGTCTTAGGTTTTAGCAATCGTAAATACTGGTTTCAATGGAAATGTTACTAAAAACTAAGCCTCGTATATTTTAGGCGCAATTGGACTACGAAGATATATTTAAAGTAAAGTAGGTTACACGAAAACAAATGTTTTTCTTTAGACAATGCTCACAGCCATACATAAGGCGCGTTTTAGTATTGGTTAAACACTTTATTAGTTTCGTCATGTACCCGGGTTTTAACAAATATTTATAAAAGGTGTTCAAATTCTATTTTAACCAGTGTGAGAAATAAGGCACTATCACCGGCCAATAGCCAGTTTAAAAATTAGCTTAGCCGTTTTAAAAATTAAATGCTTGGGGTGTTAGTGGCCCTGGTGACCACTTAATTAATTCAAAGTTTTTTCCCTTCTGGATTTTAGTTCAATAAAAAAATACTATATTAATCCCTAAAATTGTTTGGTCTTTGCTTCTATGCTGTGTGTTTGACCTTATAAAATGTGATCCATTTGTGATAGTAGTGATTTTTTAAATTTAACATTGCTCAATAAAGTGGTTTCTACATATTGCTTAAGCAGATTTATAGTTCTCTATTTAACACTCCAAAATTTTGAAATACCCATAATAACTAACCTACTAATCCTATGCCCTAGCACATATTGTCAAGAATAGATAACTTGACCATAAATGATGAAAGCCAGATTTTGAAGTTTAAAAATGGTAAGTGGCCAGTGGCCAGGTTTTTTAATTAAACTACCTAGGCTCTACTGGCCACAGGTCCAGTTTAAAAAAAAATCCTAATTTCTCAGCCTGATTTTAACTGTAAATGTTTTCTGTAGCAGTCAACTGATTTTTAATAATTTAATTTCACCAACGTCTAGATACTCACGACGTTGTTGTTCAAACTTCTAGAACGTTCTGCTTAACCTCTCTATCTACCGAATATAAAATGTAAATATTACACAGCGTAGGGAAATTTTTATCAATTGATATATTATATATTTTCCAGATGAAATAGTATTATAGAGTGTTGTCGTCTGAAACCGTGCGACGTCACCATTGAAATTTACCTATTGATAAAAAACGGTAACTGTCATGACGGCCACTATTAACACTACAGCTGTGACGTTACAAGTTTTCAAAATCGTATCAGACGAAAGCACTCTATAGCACTATCTTTTCTTACCAAACGTTTCTTGAAAAATCAACGGAAGACTACGAAGGTGCGTTTTTCAAGCAAATGACATTAGCAAGATAAGTAAATACTTCTGTTAATACGAATTTGCATCGTTAGTTAGGTTAAAATTAAAAAAGTCACGAACCAATCAGTTCATAAAGTAATTTCAATGTCGATAAAAAGTACAGAAAGTCGAATTGCTCATAGCTGAGAACTTCCATTTTTTTCGGTGGGAAAATGAAATAATGACAGCAAGTACATGCATGATTGAATAATTCTTTATGTTAGATGGATTTGAGATGCCATTTTTTTCCCCGCCTTAAATGGGGGCATTTTAAGTTGATTACCGTGTAAAATCAGACATATCTATTAAAATCGAAAGGCTCCGATTTTTTCTCACGGGCCCAATTTTCTTTTGGCAGCTATTTGCGCAAGAGCAGTTCAGTGGCGGAAAAATCGATCGAAATTGGTTAATTTAAAACCCTTTGCGATGTTATTGATGACTCTCCCAAATTTAAATTATGATTGAGAGTACCCACATACCGATCGACTTATTTTAAATTAAACTCGGCAAAATAAATATTAAAAAAACATACGTACAAGCTAAAAATATTAGCTACAAAAATCGATTCCAAATTTCATAATTTATTTTTTCCTCTTCACACGCATTTATAAATAAACGAGAAAGCATCATTGAAAACCCGTGAAAATCGGCGCGTAATCGAGTTAATAATAATAATATCTAATAATGTTCTCTCCTATCGAATTATTCGTTAAATTGAACAAGAATCCTTCAGGGCCATCTTATTCAACGGAGGTGTTTGAAAGCTTCATCAAAATTATTTTTATTATAAATAATTTTTATCGAAATCACAAAGCAAATCTCTGTTTATTTGGAATAATCTTCATCGAAAATTAGGTAAATATTTGGGATAGCGTAATTCCTTTCCCGCGAAATTGGCTAAATATTCACTGATTTACCTTTAATATTTTCCTTGGGAAACAGAATTTTCTAGTTTCGTGCGTTTTCGACAGCGGAGAACTTGGTCTAATCAAATTTGAAGGAAATAAAATTAATCGTGATGAGAAAATTTTCTTAGTAATGATATTTTTAATGCACGCTGAAAAAAATTTCCTTCAAAATTAAATGGGAAAACTTGTGTTCAATTTTAAAGGTTACGTGGCTCTAAAACGGATGGTTAGTGAATAATTTACGTCATTGGCCGTGAACAAGGTTTCAATGAACAACAATCTTCTAAGGTAGGGCCCCGAGTGGCTATAGCAGGGTCAGGAAGGGCCCTATTTAAGATTAAGCGTAAGGGTCCAGGTGTTAATTAATCATCCACTGCCCGAAGGAACTCAATCAGTGGAGCCCTTTGCAAAGTCATTTACTGTGTGATGAGTTTAGTTAGGAATGAGTAAAACCTATTAGGAAATCCGCACACAAACCATAAAAACTTGTAGAGGTTAACGGTAATAGTGGGTGTAGAGAGTCCATCTGGAATAAGGATAATAAATGATTAACAAGGAGAGTATCCGAGGTGGTTAATGATGATTTGGTTCAAAGTCCGGCGTAATGTAGACCTATGTGGGATATGAAATTCCCCAAAAGGAGACGTTGCACTACCCATGCGTGTTGCCATGGCAATCAAAAATGTTTTTTACCACTTAAAACAAAATTTACAATAAAAACGACCTATAATGCATTTAAAATACTTTTTTGGCCCCATTTTTGCTATGGACGTGTCTACTTTTTCGCGTAATTTAACTGCGTTATAGTCCACAGGTATGTGAATAACCACAATTGTTTTCTCGATTTAGATAACGCGAAGTTCTGCTATCTGAGAATCGGTTGAAAACTAATTTTTCAGTTGCTATAGCACAAAGATACTAATAATTTCATTTTAATTGATTCTGTACCATTGTATTTTGACCAAGATAAATTAAATATGTGTTTAACATCGGTTTTAAAAACTGGTTCAGAAAGAAGTATAAACGTGTTTAATTTCAACACATGTAGGGTTAAGCAAGTAATTTACTGAATTTAACGACGTAATAACTAACAAGTCAATGGTAAATAAACAAAATTCGAAACTATTTAATCCAAGATTATTTTTCCGAGCTGGTGCAACGGTGGAACTCCAATTAAGCAATTTCTCGAAATATAATACGTGTATCATATTTTTTATTCCTGGCGGGTATCTATTACCCTTATTACAAAATTGCGATTCGGGTGCGTGATCACGACAAAATCCCCCTCCTCGAAACACAAAGCAATCGGAAAGGAAACGTAGACTAGGGAAACTCGAAGGTCATCTGACACTTTATTCCAAAGTTAAAACGAACCATTCGTGGCTACGTTAGAGTGTCGGTTAAGATTAGGCTTAACTCTCGGATAGTTAATGAGTCCGATTTCGAATCGTACGGTACACTAGGATGGATTCAAAAAAAATGTTTTATATGAAAAGAAAGAAACGACGTAATAAGTAAATATGGTGTGTGCACGGTTCTGTGGAGAAGTAATGACTAGTGTATACCTTTGTTTAATTTAATAGCCCGGTAATCTTGGCTAAAACATTCGAATGATTGTTACGCGTCTTTTTAGCGAACGATACCTTGCGGAACGCCACTTTCAATGGAGGAAATGAACGCGTAAATAACAGAAATACGACGCGATAGCGGCACCCGAGTATTCCATCTTTTGAATATAGTTAAGGTATAATACGATAATGATGTATAAAAAAGATTCAATTCGTATAACCCTACATTAAAACGGCTAATTTATTTTATAATGATTGTCGCTATGAGCTTTTCTATACCTCTCTTTATCTGTATGGTATGCTAGTGGCTCCATTGAGTTACTGTTTTATCCCAGGTCCAACCCGGCCAAATTATACGCGGTTAATTAAACCGTCCATTCATATAGTTTGTAAAAAAAGGAATAAAAAACAAAACTTAAACGTTAAACATTGTATGGATAAGTAAATGATATAATGACATTTTTTTTTATCCCAGGATTTTAATCCCAAAGTTGGCGCTTTATTTTCGAAATGTAATAAAATTAACTGACTTTTTTACGGTACGTTTCAATGTGGTCGTAACGTGTGTTTACATGAGCGGCGAAGCGTGGCCGTTGTCCATTTCCTGAGAGCGATATGGAGATGGACGTTCAACACAATACGTTTTACGAAATTTTCAACTTTAAAAAATGGAGATAAGGAACGTAATTGACGGGTTACGACTCTTTAGAGGACCTTCAAATTCTTTTTACATAAATTTCAGTTAGACCGGAAAGCGCTTTATGTAATTGGTGTATATGAACGTGTTGCGCGAAAACCTACTTTTCCCATTGCCGTTTTGATTGGCTTCTGATAATTTCGGTGCTTAATCATTTGACTGTTGCTGATTAAAATAATCATTCAAATGCACGCCGTTTTTCGTTTGTAAAGTCGAGATTTGAGTGACAATAATGAATCAATTTCATAAAACATTTTCGCAAGTAATTTAAGGCCGAAATTTCACTAAAAATCCACATTTGAAATAACGTTTGATACGAAGCCCTTTGATTTAATTGTAATTGCAAGAATTTCATCTTCTGATAGGTCTAAAGCTTTAACCAACCAATGGTTAGCCAATGTATAAGTTTAGTTTGAGTCTACCTCGTCATCTGAAACATGGTTGCCACACTACAGGGAAATCAGGGAAAAGTCAGATAATTTGTAAATAGGTGTAAAAGGTTATAGAAAAATGAAAGTGTTTGAAAATTGGAATAAGCGATTATGGAAAAGTAAAGTAATTTAAAAATAGGTAAAAAGTCTTAGATAACTTGTAAATAGGAAATAAATATCATGGAAAAGTTAAATATCATGGAAAAGTCTACGCTGACAGTGGAATTTAATTACCTTGATAATTCTGGGTTTGCAGATGAGTACCTTAATTTTGAATTGGAAATGGATTAAACCTAAAAAATATAATGTGTTTAGTGTTCGGGAATGGACGGAACTTCAAACACGAATGTAAATGGATGGTAGCGGAACGGTAGTATTCGGGAATAGATGGAACATAAAACACGAATGGCAATGGATGGTAGTGGAGCGGTAGTATTCGGGAATATATAATAATAATTATAATTCTTTATTTTTTAGATTGTACAGAGAAGATGTAAAGGTCTGGCCAAGTCGTGATACGACTTTTAGACCACAAATCTTATTGTAGAATGATAAGTACAAATGGAACATAAAACCCGAATGGAAATGGATGGAACATAAAACATGAATGGAAATGGATGGAACATAAAACATGAATGGAAATGGATTGGAAATTGTTGGTAGTGGAACAGTAATTTTCGGTTTACAACATCACCGAAACAGAAATACATTAGTCTCGACGTGGTGAAAGGTGCGCTGACCCTTGAACCATCTGATTTAAGCATTCGAAGTAGCTGCAGGAAATCACATGACTAAAACCTTTAATCGTTGGTGAGACTCTTTAACTTCGGGAATTGGATACCTTGAACAGAAAAGTGATGCAATGATGGAACAATAGTTGACTATGGTGGTGCCTTGGGTCAGAATGAATTGAATGACTTTGTTGTTGCTGCCAATCCCATTGACGCTCTAACCGTGAGCTCCACCCCCTTTCAAACATCAAATCAACCCGCTACCTTGTTAGTTGAAATAATACAATCTTTTAAATAGCTGAGCTTATTATTATTATTAATTGTGCTTCAACTGAAGCTATCAAAATAGGCAACTTCATTCTTTAAAAATAACTAACATCCGCTTACTTTACTAATTTACTAAATTACTTTAATTTTACTAGTTACCTACCCGAGAAGTTCGTCAAAATGTACTCGACCTTTTGAAGAATTCAATCATAATTTCCAGTATCAGGATGATCAGGATCCTGGATCACGGTCTGCAGAGTATGCAATGTAGTTGGTTTGTAAGGGGCAACGGGAATAACCTAAAATTATCACTTGGTGCTTTTAAACTGCTTGGGTGTTTCTGGCGTGTACTTCTTCCGAGGGCAAGTTGGCCTTTCGGGAAAATAAGCCGAGGGAAATTTTGGCGAGGCCGCGCCACGAATCGTGATGCGATTGACAAACCCGATTAGACTCGTACGGAGATGCCTTTTGAAGTGACCGCACGACCACATTAGGTGTTATTAAAGAGTTTCAATTCTGCCTTCCAAAGATATATTCATTTTTTATATTGTTTAGCGTGAATCTAGTTTGGAGAGATGTTATCGGGAAAAAGTCGAGTTTATTGAAGACGGATCTCATCACGAGAATTCTTTTCGGTCTCTTTACACGGATGATATGATTTCTTTTTAATTTTTAAAAGTTCTCTCCTCGAGTTCTTCGCCGTCCCCTTCAGTTGTTTTTTGGAAGTGACAGGCTCACCAGAAACATCATAATAATCAACTAGTCTAATACCCAAGCCACCTAAATTTACAATGTGTTTCATTTTTATATGCTCTTATTATTTAAGAATTAAATATACCAAACAATTTGTGATTGCCAGGGTTCTAAAAGTTTGTAAGAGTGTGGAATTTATTTAGGAAACAAGATAAAATACCTCGACCACTTTTTAGCAGAATTTTAAGCGAACGCACAGAAAAAGTACCATCTATTCTATTTTTATGAAAGATGAAACATTTTATTTCCCATATGTAAATTTTGTAAAGGCTAGCCTTTTTAGTAACAATGCTCACCACTAATTTATTTACGTTAAAAGGGAAAATGAACAATAAATGGGAAATATGTCCCAATATTAATACCTGAAAGTGGGTCTTTGTAAAATTGGGATTTAGGTAAATTTCCCCGTAATTGGGGAAGCCATTAATTCAGGTGGCCGGGTTACAATGCGTAGGAGGGTGGTGGCAAGCCCTTCATGCCACGCGAGCCAACAGCTCCCTACACTTACTATTACCGCTAGCTAGGCTAGGCTAATACCCTAGGCCTAAGTCAACAACCGACTTTTGAAGCCTTAATTCAGGTGGCCGGGTTACAATGCGGAGGAGGGTGATGTCAAGCCCTACAAGCCACGCGAGCCAACAACTCCCTACACTTACTATTACCGTTAACCTCAACAAGTTTTCATGGAAGGGGAAACGGAAGAGCTCGGGGAAACCCCTTAAACCAGTGGGGAGAGAACTTGCAAACTTAACGCGGAAGGAGTTGTTCCGAGTTTTCACCCAGTGCCACAAGCTGGGATCGAACCCGGCTCCTCGTGCTGCGAGGTGAAAGTGCTAACCACTCCTCCACCCCACTTCAACACTGTTAATTGGTCTGATGGCTAGGACGTCGTTAAGAATGTAAAAAATCAACATTCCGAGAAGATGAAACAAAATACAGATATAAATTCTAATCCAGAGAAAAATGTGCAATAATTATTTGAAGCTGGTGATTTATTCCAAAATGGTCTTGAATTTAAACTCAATCTAACTAAATATCTTCAAATAAAAAGAAACAAATTAAGGAAAAAGTCCAAAAATGTAATTTAGGGGGCTTTCCCGCTTTAATTGGTTTAAGAACGGCGAGTGTTAATTAGAACCGAGGGGCTAACCACCTCCTCAAATTCTGTATACTGATTACCGTGAGTACAGCCTTTGGTAGTGCTAATTCTGTAACCGATTACGTAATCACTTTAGTACAGTCAAAGCCAGGGGCATATTAACCATTAGGCCTAGTAGGCACCATTGAGTTGGGAATATTAATCTAGAGATCCAATCAAATCTGCTCCTCGCGAAACAAGATTTTGAAAAATACGAATGTGCCGTCTGCTCTAAAATGACGAGCAAACGTTATCATATGATTCGTGGCGCCATCCATTATTTTGAAGAAAAAAATCTTTTTGCTGAAAACGCGTCTTATTTGAACGAACTATTGAGAGATAGACGGCGCCACGGGTAGAAAGATAACGTTTTCTCGTCATTTGGGACGCCGATGAGAGCAGACGACAGTATTCTTATTTTTAAAAACTTGTTTCGCGAAATACTGAAATCCGACGTTTTGATTGGACCTCTAGATTAATATTCCCAACTCTATGGTAGGCACATGCCTAGGGTGCCATTTTTCTAGGGGCGCCAAAACTGTGATAAAGCCCCACGGTCGAAGTACGTGGGTTGCCCCTACTTAGCTGACCAACCCGTTAGACAATGCAAAAAGGCGAAAAATTAGTCTGTGCCTAAAGGCGCCGAAAGGGTTAATCCGCCCCTGGTCAAAGCTACAGGGTTGCACACCGATTACGGATAGTTATAAGCCCGTCGATTAGAAGGTGCCACTGAGCGTGCGTCACGCGCTGTTAATTAATAGAAGCAGAAAATCCCCTTAGTGTGGTTTAAAGCATTCTCCCTTCTTTCATTTTCAGAGCAACATTTTATACTATAGTATTTATTTTAACATTTTAGAAAAACAGTTATTCTTAACTATTATTGCGAAACAAACGGAGGTTCTTCAATTTTGCCGCCAGTACTTTTTATATATCCGTCCTTGAAGGAACTCTACACCAAACAGCAAAAGCTATCGCATTAAAATAATATTTAAAGAACTATGTAGTCCCTTCGAATTTGGGGATCTAATATAAAAAATGTATACATATTTTTTCAATATACGGGTACAAAATTGGCCGGCACACCCAATATTTCTTGGGCAAAACTCTGCAGATTATAGGTTTCCCCAATAACAATAACGTGAAAGAACACCCTAACCAAAGCGTGCTCTCAAACGCCTGGGTTCCCCCTCTGAATTTTTGCCTTTTGAGATTTGACGCGAAACCGTCAATGTGACGGTTAGAGATTCCGTTACCGTTACCGGGCTGAAGATGGCGCTACGAGCTCCACCCAAGTGGCAGATACGCCAGTATCCGCAACTTCTAACGCTTTGACTATAGAACAGAGAATACATCACGTCGTTGTGATGAGTAGTTTGATAAGTTTTTTCGCGTAATAGGTACCCCGCTCGTCCTGCCTGCTGTATCTCACTTTGATAAGTAGGCTCTTAAAGATCGAGAGGCTGACAAGCATTCAATTACAATAATAAGCCAGTTTCAATAATCTGCGTCAGAGTAACTTGCCAGTAACATTAATATTAGGGTGCTCTTAAAATTTTGTCTCTTTCGTAGTAGCAAGAGGGGCCAAGTGAGATAAAATAACCACATTCGGCAAACCTGCCAAAGTTGTCGGTACTCGGTAATTCGGCACACATTCCTTTCTTGGATCTTTGGAACTGAGATTTCGCGTTGAATTTTTGGGAGCGGTTGATACCTACGGCAGCCTTCGACTTTATCATAAAAACTACAAAATTCTGTTTGGAGAAAACATATTAGTACTGTAATTTTGAGGTAATTTCCCCTTTAAAA